>NC_058519.1:435776238-436387007 GCF_904849725.1 Hordeum vulgare subsp. vulgare | reverse complement strand
GCTGAGGCAATCATCAAAAGAAGACCCATAAACGGAGAAGTCATCCATGAAAACCTCAACAATCTTTTCACAAAAGTCAGAGAATATAGCCATCATACATCTTTGAAAGGTAGCACGTGCATTACATAAGCCAAAAGGCATACGTCTGTAAGCAAAGGTACCGAAAGGGCAGGTAAAAGTGGTTTTCTCCTGATCAGATTGCGCAACAGGTATTTGGGAGAAACCAGAATAACCATCTAGAAAGCAGAAGTGTGTGTGTTTAGACAATCTTTCTAGCATTTGGTCAATAAAAGGCAAGGGGTAATGATCTTTCTTGGTGGCTTTATTCAATTTCCTAAAATCAATTACCATCCTATAGCCAGTAATAATTCTCTATGGGATCAATTCATCTTTATCATTAGGAACAACGGTAATACCTCGCTTCTTAGGGACGCAATGCACCAGACTTACCCAATCACTTTGAGAAACATGATATATAATACTTGCTTCCAGGAGCTTTAATATTTCTTTTCTTACTACCTCTTTCATCTTAGGATTTAATCTCCGTTGATGATCTGCAACTGGTTTGGAATCAGGATCGGTTTTAATTTTATGTTGTCATAGAGTGGGACTAATGCCCTTAAGATCATCAAGAGTATATCCAATAGCAGCACGGTGCTTCCTCAGAGTTTTCAATAATTTATTTTATTCATGCTCTGAAAGGCTAGCACTAATAATATTTGGATATATCTCTTTTTCATCAAGATAAGCATACTTAAGAGTATCAGGTAACTGCTTAAGCTCAAACACAGGATCACCCTTTGGTGGGGGTGGATCTCCAAGTAGTTCAACAGGCAAATTATTCTTAAGGATAGGATGTTGTTCAAAGATAACTTTATCTATCTCATTCCTTTCATCCATATGCATATCATTTTCATGCTCAAGCAAGTATTGCTCTAAATGATCAGTAGGAGGCACAACAATAGAAGCTAGGGAAATAATTTCATCCTTACTAGACAATTGTTTTTCATGAGGTTGTTTACCAAACTTGGAGAAATTGAATTCATGTGACACACCTTCAAAGCCAACAGTGACTGTTTGCTTATCACAGTCAATATGAGCATTGACAGTATTGAGGAAAGGTCTGCCAAATATGATGGGACAAAAGCTATCTTGTGTGGTAGCAAGAACGAGAAAATCAGCAGGATACTTAGTTTTACCACACAAGACTTCAACATCTCTAACAATTCCCAAAGGGCAGATAGTATCTCTATTGGCAAGCTGAATAGTAACATCAATAGATTCCATCTCGACAGGTGCAATCTCGTCTTTAATTTCATCATATAAAGATCGAGGTATTGCACTAACACTAGCACCCACATCACATAAACCATGATAACAATGATCTCCTATCTTAACAGAAACAACAGGCATGCCAACAACATGCCTATGTTTGTCTCTAGTATGAGGTTTAGCAATTCTAGCAGCATCTTCACAGAAGTGAATATCATGGCCATCAACATTGTCGGACAGGAGATCTTTGATAATAGCAATGCTAGGTTCAACTCTAATTTTCTCAGGGGGTGTAGGTGTTCTAATGTAGCCCTTACGTATCATAGTTGAAGCTTTAGCATGATCCTTTATTCTAATAGGGAAAGGTGGTTTCTCAATGTAAGCACTAGGAACAATAGGATCATTATAACCAATGACTTTCTCTTCAATTGGATTGGGTTTAACTACATTGAATTCTATGGGAGGATGATATTTAAACCACTTCTCTTTAGGGAGATTAATATGAGCAGCAAATGATTCACATAATGAAGCTACTATCTCAGAGTCAAGTCCATGTTTAGTGCTAAAATCACAAAAGTATTTGTTTCAACAAAGGATTTAACGCAATCGAACTTGAGATTCATACCTTACTCCTTACCTTCATCAAACTCCCAATCTTCAGAGTTGCGTTTAATTCTTTCCAATAAATTCCATTTGAAGTCAATATATCTCTTCATAAAAGAACCGGTACAAGAAGTGTCAAGCATGGTGCGATTATCATGAGAAAGCCGAGCATAAAAGTTTTGAATAATAATTTCTCTCGAGAGCTCATGGTTGGGGCATGAAAATAACATTGACTCAAGCCTCCCCCAAGCTTGAGCGATACTTTCTCTATCACGAGGCCAAAAATTATAGATATAATTCCGATCACGATGTACCAAATGCATAGGATAAATATTTTGATGAAATTCCAATTTCAATCGGTTGTAGTTCCATGATCCAGTATCATCACATAGCCTATATCATGTAAATGATTTATCCCTCAAATATACGGGAAATACCTTCTTATTGACCTCATCCTCGGGAAAACCTGCAAGCTTAAATAAACCACAAACTTCATCTACATAGATTAGATGCAAGTCGGGATGTGATGTTCCATCTCCTGTAAAAGGATTAGCCAACAGTTTCTCTAGCATACCCAAAGGAATTTCATAATGAATATTCTCAGTAGGTGCATTAGGTTGAGGAGCAACTCCTTGTGCTTCCGTTCGAGGTGAAGTTACCCCGAACAAGCTCCTCAAAGGATTAGTTTCCATAGTGACAAGTGACTATAAATTTCAGCACACTATATAAATGTTTCCTTACCAAAGGCGCTTCACTCCCCGGCAACGGCGCCAGAAAAGAGTATTGATGACCCGCAAGTAGAGGGGATCTATCGTAGTCCTTACGATAAGTAAGAGTGTCGAACCCAACGAGGAGCAGAAGGAACTGACAAGTGGTTTTCAGCAAGGTATTCTCTGCAGGCACTGATATTATCGGTAACAGATAGTTGTGTGATAAGATAATTTGTAGCGAGTAGGAAGTAACAATAGTAACAAAGGTGCAGAAAGATGGCCCAATTCCTTTTGTAGCAAGGGACAAGCCTGGACAAACTCTTATATGAGGTTAAGCGCTCCCAAGGACACATGGGAATTTCTGTCAAGCTAGTTTTCATCATGTTCATATGATTCGCGTTCGCTACTTTGATAGTTTGATATGTGGGTGGACCGGTGCTTGGGTGCTTCCCTTACTTGGAAAAACATCCCACTTATGATTAACCCCTCTCGCAAGCATCCGCAACTATGAAAGAAGAATTAAGACTAAGTCTAACCATAGCATTAAACTAGTGGATCCAAATCAGCCCCTCACGAAGCAACGCATAAACTAGGGTTTAAGCTTCTGTCACTCTAGCAACCCATCATCTACTTATTACTTCCCAATGCCTTAATCTAGGCCCAAATAATGGTGAACTGTCATGTAGTCGACGTTCACATAACAACACTAGAGGAAAGACAACATACAACGCATCAAAATATCGAATGAATACCAAATTCACATGACTACTTATAGCAAGACTTATCCCGTATCCTCAGGAACAAAAGTGACTACTCACAAAGCATAATTATATTCATGACGAGAGAGGTATTGAATAGCATTAGGGATCTAAACATATGATCTTCCACTGAGTAATCCAACTAGCATCAACTACAAAGAGTAATTAACACTACTAGCAGCCTTACAAGTACCAATCGGAGTCGCGAGACGGAGATTGGTTACAAGAGATGAACTAGGGTTTGGAGACGACATGCCGCTGATGAAGATGTTGATGGAGATGAGTCCCCTCCGATGAGAGGAGTGTTGGTGATGACGATGGTGACAATTTCCCCCTTCGGGAGGGAAGTTTCCCCGGCAGGACGGCCCTGTCGGAGCTCTAGATTGGTTCTCCTCAAGTTCCGCCTCGTGGCGGCGGCGTCTCTTCCCGAAAGCCTCCTCCTGATTTTTTCTGGGACGAAACCCTCCTTATAGCAAAAGATGGGAGCCGGAGGGCCAACAGGGGGCCCACAAGCCACCCAGGCACGGCTAGGGGGGTAGGCCGCGCCTGGCAGGCTTGTGGCCTCCTGGTGGCTGCCCTCTAGTACTTCTTCCGCCCAATATTTTTAATAAAATCCAAAATAATTCCTCGTTGATTTTCACGGCTTTTGGAGTTGCGCAGAATAGATATCTCAAACTTGCTCCTTTTTCAGACCAGAATTCCAGTTGGCAACATTCTCCCTCTTCATGTAAACCTTATAAAATAAGAGAGAAAAGGCATAAGTATTGTCCTGTAAAGTGTAATAACAGCCCATAAAGCGATAAATATAAACATAAAAGCATGATGCAAAATGGACGTATCAATCACCTGCCATATACTCCTCGCCTTTGATCAGGTTGTAGCTTGGAAAGATTATCTGGCAAAACACCAGAAGAGTAAGACTCGTGAAAACTCTTCGGGGCACATTGATTTAGGAAGGTATAGGTTCAACCCATCGGGGAAACTTAGGAACATATACCACAAACTCCAAGAGTAATCAACACATGCTTGAAGAGCATGGATATCAAGGGCATATGATACAACTCATCAGAAGGAGAAGACACAATTTACCAATGGCAATATGTACCAAGGGAACAATATCACAATAATTTTTTGAATGTAAAGGATGTCGTCGGATAATAACCCAGCAATGGGTCTGGCAGTCCACAAAAGACCTGATGCGAGTATCGGTACTCAATCAAAGGGGGTAAAAACGCAAGGCATCGGATTATGGAACATTTGAAAAATATTGATACTTAATTACCAAAGGAATTTATGATTTCCCGGTTGTGTATCAGAATCAGATGCTCCAATCAAATACAAGCAAGTTGAAAGGACTTAGATGGACAATCAACCAAAGTTGATTTGTCGATAACCAGCTCTGTTTGAAAGGACGTCTAAGCCAGAAAATAATTTATGAGCATCAACAGATGATTGTGTGCATTCACACAAAGGTAGAATCAATAAGATCATAGGAAAATCACAAAGGGTCTTAATGAATGCTGCTAGACATATGGATTTAACCATAATGCAAGCAGGTGGGAAAGGTCAAAAGCAATAGGCTATCGAGGATTCCGGAAGATCGAATAGCAGTTCGAAGAACTTTCGAAACCCATGGAAACTGATGATGAACGAATCCCCGATAAGATAATTCATTGCATCTCGTAAAACAAGAGCAATTGGAAAAGAAAGTATGGACGGCATTTGTATGTCGTCCTCCATAGGGGTTGATGGAGGAAAGGAAATCGCAGAAGCGATGAGCACAAGTTCTCGAGAGAACATCAGGGGGTATCCTCGGAGTCTTCTGAGGAATCAAGCCATCGTCTGGCATGGGGGGGCTCTCCGGGAGGAAGTATTTACGAGAACCTAGAGTTAGAGTTAGCAAAATCTGTAACCCGAAAGAGAAGAGAGAGTAGAGCCCAGAGTATAGGAAAGGAGTAAAAGATACTAATACCACCCAATTGAGATGTGGGCCCGTAAGACACAACATCGGTGTTAGTAAGGTTTTTCAAGCACTAGACTCAACTTTGGCCAAGGAGTTGGAAAGGGGGCTACCTACAGGCAGTCGGCTCTGATACCAACTTGTAACGCCCTCGATTTAATCGTACGCTAATCATACACGCAAATGCGTACGATCAAACTGAAGGACTCACGAGAAGATATCACAACACAACTCTAGACACAAATAAAATAATACAAGCTTCATATTACAAGCCAAGGGCCTCAAGGGCTAGAATACAGAAGCTCGATAAACACTCGAGTCAGCGGAAGCAACAATATATGAGTACAGACATAAAACAAGGGGTGCCTTAGAGAAGGCTAGCACAAAAGAAGCACGATCGAACAAGGCGAGGCCTCCTGCCTGGGAACCTCCTAAACTACTCCTGGTCTTCAGCGGCCTCCACGAAGAAGTTACCAACGGGATGACAGGCGTCGGCAGGAAACTCCATCTCCTGGGCTCCATCATCTGGTCGCTGCAACGGATCAAGGGGGCAAAGGGGGAGCAAAGCAGCGGTGAGTACTCATCAAAATTACTCGCAAGACTTACATCAGAACTATGCTAATTATGCAACAGTATCAAAGAAGGGGTTTATGTGGACTGACTGCAGCAACGCGAGAATAGAGAGATAAAGCCTAGTCCTATCGAAGACTAGCATCTTGAGGGTCTTGCAGCAAAAGACGAGAGTAGAACAAGGTAACACAATTAATAGTCATATTGTTACAGTAAAATTAATATGAGTTCACGCCTAGAGATCCTCCCTCGACTCCCTGCGAGGAAGCAATCCCGGGGCAACTAAATCCAGTTAGGTAACAATTGTAGTTGTATAAGATTAGGGCACAACTCCAAGTCGTCCTGTAACCGCAAACACGGCTATTCGAATAGATAAGTTCTTCCCTGCAGGGGTGCACAACATATTCCTCGACGCGCTCGATAACACTCTAGCCGGACACACCTTTCTGGGTCCTGTCCGGCCTCGGAATATCGACACGTCGCAACCCCACCTAAGCTCAGCAGAGAGGCCATCCCGCCGGTCTAACTCCTAAGAATAGAGGGTTCATGGGCCCACTTGCCCTCCGCGCTCCTGCATGATGCTAGGGCGGCCGATGTCAGTCCTAGCATCCCTTAATACAAGAGCGATGCATCTCGGGACCACTCGGGTGCGCGCCGCTACATCGCTGACATCTGAAGAGCTTCGGCTGATACCGCGACGTCGAGTACCCATAATTCTTCCCACGCAGACGGTTGGTGCGTAATAGGCCTTCTGACCAACCCAGATCAAATACCCAAATACATTATCATTTTAATTAAGTCATCGACACAATCACGCGGGAATCCACCCGCCTAAGATCTATTCATCATAGGTCCCAGTAACATGGTCGAGTAACTGTGTGGTTGTAACATCGAGGGGAATCCGAGGTATCATCGTCGTTGGATCCCGAACGATGTAACCGTCAAGGTGGACTTAGAGGAATCAACCTCGAGGGTCCCACACTTGAGGGGTTGCACGATAGAGGCATCGTCGGGAATGGTGAAAGAGGAATCACCCTCGATAACTATGACCGACTAGCTGTACTATAGAGATATCATCAGGAGTACTTAGCGAGATGTCACCCTCGGTATCCGATATTATCTTTGTAGCGTCACACAACTAAGGGGGTGTAAGTGTTGTGTCGGGTCTGGCTCGTCGATCAGGGATCGAGACTTGAAAACAAAGCGGGGCAACTGGACTACGGGGTCAGAGGGGATGACTGCTCCACCTATACTAAACAGTTTAAACGTACAGTACTGAAAGTAGCACTTCATCAAAAATAGGCTATGCATCAGATATAGGAGCTAACTACAACAATAGCAAAATTCTAATGCAAGCAGGAGGAAGAAAGACATAGGCGATATAGGGATGATCAAGGGGGTTTGCTTGCCTTGCTGCTCTGCGGCAAAAGGCTGGTCATTAGGAGGGTAGGTGTACCCAGTAGCAGCGTCAGTCTCGAGGTCTACCAGTAAGAAGAGGGGGGAGAAACAATAAATAATAGCAATAGGTGCAACACTAAGCATGACATGGCAATATGCATACTAGGCATGAGCTAACGCAGTAATATCCGTTATAGACGGGTCGGAAGAATATCTAATGATATTTTCCGGGTCTCGGGCTACTACCGGTCATACTGAAAATGATGGAAAAGTTCCACGTTTGCTATGCTAGGGACGCGTGACAAACGAATGGATCATGTATCCGGTTTCGTCTCGCTCTACTGATCAACTTTCATGTTGAAAATATTTTGATCTGACTTACGGATTATTTTATATTATTTTTTAAAGTTTTACTAATATTTAGGAATTAAAAACAGATTTAATTAATTTAATTAAATGCTATTATGACATCAGCATGATGTCATGTTGACATCAGCCGTTGACTGGTCAACTGACCAGTGGGTCCCATGCATCATAGACTCAGTTTTTTTAATTAGGGTTAATTATTAATTAATCAGATTAATTTAGTGGGGGACCCACGTGTCATACTCTAATAGAATAATTTAATTATCCTAATTAACAAATTATCTAATTAATCTATTTACTTAATTAACTAATTAATTAAATAATATATATATTTACTTATTTATTTAATAAAAACATATATATATATATATATATATATTTAACAGCGGGTGTGGGGCCTCCGTGTCAGTTGGAGTGGGGGTTTGGCCCCACCGGTAAGTGGCATACGGTCTAATACACACACATGTACATACACATAATGTATTTCTCTCTTCTACATACATGCATGCATACACAATACATACACACATACATACATGATACATACATTTTTCACTTTTCTTTTCTTCTAACTCACTTTTCTATCTCCTAACATCCTTCTCTGTCACACGAACCTCTCTCAACAAAGAGAGAGAGGAGGAAAACTCCACCTCCACCAACAGGGGTCCAACGGCGCCGGAACGTGGCGGCGATCGCCGGAATGGAACCGGGAGAGGGAGAGGGCGTTCTCACCCACGTTGTAGGGGGCGGGTTCGGCGAGGCTCGATGGAGCCGTTGGGGAAGAGGTGAGGAGGACGTCGATGGGGTGGCGGCGCGGTTCCGGCGAGGAGGAGCTCCCGGTGGTGGTGGCGACGTTGGAGAGGCGACCGATGGCGGGGCCACCGTGGGGAGCTCCGGCCAGCGGGAGGGAAAGGGCTCGCCGGGAGAGGATCCGGAGGCGGGGCCGCCGTGGCTGGCGGGGCCCCGGCCGAGGGCGCTGGGGGGATAGGCGCGAGAGGAGGTGAGGGGTGCGCCGGCATTGATTGAGGGAGGGGCTCCAACCGGTGAGGGTGACGGGGGTGAGGGAGGCCGTGGGGGTGAGGTGGAGGCGCGGTGGGGATCAGGAGGTCGCCGGGAGAGGAGGCGCAGGGGGGTGAGGGAGGCGCGGTGGCGCAGGGAAGGAGGGAGCTCGGGGGCGAGTGGGGTGGATCTCGGAGGCGGTGGCCTCGTGAGGGAGTGAGGCGTGTGGGAGGTGGGGATGGGATCGAGCGACGTGGGGGGGGGGCTGGGTTCGGTAGCGAGGGGGATGTGGGGGTGGCTGACGAGGGGATGGGGTGACTAGCGGCGGCGGGCAGGGGAGTTGTGGATGGGGCGGCTAGGGTTGCCCCTGGTGGGGGGCTTTATACCCCCACCCATCAGGTGGCCCGAATGGGGGGTGGCCGGCTCGGCCACTAGGCCCAGTTCGGCCGTTTTTTTCTTTTTGTTGTTTTTATATTCTTTTATTATTTCTGTTATATATATAGGGTTCCAACTAAATTTTAATAATGCCCAATTTAACTTTATAAATCATTAGGGGATTTTCATAACTTACCCGACATCTTTAATTTCACATTCGACAACTTTTCCCGTTTGATTTTATTTTTAAATTTCGAACTCGAATTGTTTTGAACAGACGCGAGATCAACGATAGGGAATCACGGTGGCGTGGCATCATTAGCGTGTGATCACTTTAGCTTAATGACATTCAACACTGTAGCAAAAGTTGAGGATGTCACAACTCCCACTCAAAAAGTACATCTCTCTAGTTATTTGAGTGGTACATGATCCAAATTCACTAACTCAAGTCCGATCATCACGTGAGTTGAGAATAGTTTCAGTGGTAAGCATTGCTACTTCACAAACAACAGCGCTAGAAATTGACACGTTGACGGAGATTGGGTTTGCGTTGGTTTTTCCCTTCAAGAGGAAAGGGTGATGCAGCACAGGAGCAGTAAGTATTTCCCTCAGTTTGAGAACCAAGGTATCGGTCTAGAAGGAGGGTCTCGTCAAGTCCAGAGTACCTGCGCAAACACAAACAAGCTTGCACCCAGCGCTTCAAACGGGTTGTCAATCCCTTCAAGATTGTTTGCAAAGTGAGATCTGAAGGCGGAAAGTGCAATGAAGTAAAAAGTGTAAGGCTGAAAATATTGTGTGGAGTAGACCCTGGGGGCCATAGTGTTCACTAGAGGCTTCTCTCAAAATAGGAATTATTACGATGGGTGGACAAATTAATGTCGAGCAATTGATAGAACCGCGCAAAGTCATGACGATATCTAAGGCAATGATCTAGCATATAGGCATCACGTCCGAGACAAGTAGACCGATACTTTCTGCATCTACTACTATTACTCCACACATCGACCGCTATCCAGCATGCATCTAGTGTATTGAGTTCATGACGAACAGAGTAACGCTTTAAGAAAGATGACATGATGTAGAGGGATAATCTCAAACCAATGATGAAAACCCCATCTTTTTACCCTTGATGGCAACAACACGATACGTGCCTCGCTACCCCTTCTGTCACTGGGTGAGGTCACCGCACGGTATGAACCCAAAACCAAGCACTTCTCCCATTGCAAGAATCATAGATCTAGTTGCCAAACAAAACCCACAACTCGAAGAGAATTACAAGGATATGAAATCATGCATAAGAGAGATCAGAAGAAACTCAAATAAGATTCATAGATAATCTGATCATAAATCCACAATTCATCGGATCTCGACAAACACACCGCAAAAGAAGATTACATCGGATAGATCTCCATGAAGATCATGGAGAACTTTGTATTGAAGATCCAAGAGAGAGAAGAAGCCATCTAGTTACTAGCGATGGAACCGTAAGTCTATGGTGAACTACTCATGCATCATCGGAGAGGTCATGGTGTTGATGGAGAAGCCTTCCGTGTCCGAATCCCTCCTCCGGCAAGGCATCAGGACGTGCCCCAGATGGGATCTTACGGAGACAGAAGCTTGCGGCGGCGGAAAAGTGATTGCCATCATCCTCTGATTTTTTTGGGAATATTTGGGAATTTATAGGCGAAGATCTAGGTCAGGGGACCTCCAGGGGGCCCACAAGCCTGCATGGCGCGCCCCCTTGGCCCCTGGGGCTCTTCTAGCTTGGCTCCCAAGTCCCGCAATCTTCTTCCGTTCGAGAAAAAATATTTTCGGGGATTTTCTTCCGTTTGGACTCCGTTTCAAAATCTCCTCTGAAAGGGGTCAAAAACATGGAAAAACAGGAACTGGAACTTGGCACTGAGTTAATAAGTTAGTCCCAGAAAATAAATAAAAGGCATGCAAAACATCCAAAGTTTGACAAGATAATAGCATGAAACCATCAACAATTATAGATACGTTGGAGACGTATCAAGCATCCCCAAGCTTAACTCCTGCTCGTCCTCGAGTAGGGAAGTGAAAAAGAATGAATTTTTGATGTGGAATGATACCTAGCATAGTTGTCCTTTGCAACTTCTTTCACGTGGCATGAATGTTCAGATCCGTAAGATTCAAAACAATAGTTTGCTATTGACATGAAAACAATAATACTTCAAGCAAACTAGCAAAGTAATCATGAACTTTCAAAATAACAAGGCCAAAGAAAGTTATCCCTACAAAATCATATAGTCTGGCTATGCTCCATCATCCTCACACAACTAATGTAAATCATGCACAACCCCGGAATTGGCCAAGTAATTGTTTTCGCACTCTTACTTTCTCAAACTTTTTATAACTATCACGCAATACATGAGCGCGAGCCATGGATATATCACTATAGGTGGAAAAGAGTGTGGTGGTGGTTGTGAGACAAAAAGGAGGAGATGGTCACACTGACTCGGCATATCAATAGGCTATGGAGATGCCCATTAATAGATATCAATGTGAATGAGTAGGGATTGCCAGACAAGAGATGCACTAGAGCTATAAGTATGTGAAAGCTCAAAAGGAAAACTAGTGGGTGTGCATCCAACTTGCTTGCTCACGAAGACCTAGGGAAATTTTGAGGAAGCCCATCATTGGAATATACAAGCCAAGTTATATAATGAAGATTCCCACTAGTGTATGGTAGTGACAAAGCAAGAAGCTCGCAATCATGAAGAACATGGTGCTATCATGAAGCACAAGTGTGGAAAAAGATAGTAGCATTGTCCCTTCTCTCTTTTTCTCTTTTTTTCATTTGGCCTCTTAGGCCTCTTTTTTTTGTTTTTGGGATCTTTGGCCTCTTTTTTTTATTTCCTCCCATGGGACAATGCTCTAATAATGATGATCATCACACTTTTTAGTTACTCAAAGCTGAAAGATCACAATGATGATGACTCCATAGGAAATGCCTCCGGCAGGGTACCGGGACGTGCAACGATCTAGTATGATCATGCAATGGCAATATGAGAGTGACGACACAAGTCATGAGACGGAACGGTGGGAGTTGCATGGCAATATATCTCGGAATGGCTATGAAAATGCCATAGTAGGTAGGTATGGTGGCTGTTTTGAGGAAGGAATTGTTGGGGAACGTCGCATGGGAAACAAAAAGATTCCTACGCACACGCAATACCTATCATGGTGATGTTCATCTACGAGAGGAGATTTTTGATCTACGTACCCTTGTAGATCGCACAACAGAAGCATTAAGAAACGCGGTTGATGTAGTGGAACGTCCTCACGTCCCTCGATCCGCCCCGCGAACCATCCCACGAACCCTCCCGCGATCCGTCCGACGATCCGTCCCGCGATCCGTCCCACGAACCATCTCGCGATCCGTTGCACGAACCGTCTTGCGATCCATCTCACGATTCGTTCTGATCTAGTGCCGAACAGACGGCACCTCCACGTTCAACACATGTACAGCTCGACGATGATCTCAGCCTTCTTGATCCAGCAAGAGATACGGAGAGGTAGATGAGTTCTCCGGCAGCGTGACGGCGCTCCGGAGGTTGGTGATGATCTATATCAGCAGGGCTCCGCCCGAGCTCCGCAGAAATACGATCTAGAGGAAAAACCGTGGAGGTATGTGGTCGGGCTGCAGTGGCAAAAGTTGTCTCAAATCATCCCTAATACCTCAGTATATATAGGAGGGAGGGGGAGGGAAGAGGCAGCCTCAAACCCTCAAGGTTTGGCCGAAATTGGAGGTGGAGGAGTCCTACTCCAATCCTACTTGGAGTAGGATTCCACCTTCCCACTTGGAAACTCTTTCCATCTTGTGTTTTTTTCCTTCTCAAACCTTATGGGCCTTAGTGGGAACTTATTCCAGCCCACTAGGGGCTGGTTTATCTCTTCCCATAGCCCATGAGACCCCTTGGGGCGTGACACCCCTCCCGATGGTCCCCGGCACTCCTGGTACACTACCGATGAGCCCGAAATTTTTCCGATGACCAAAACAGGACTTCCTATATATCAATCTTTACCTCCGGACCATTCCACAGCTCCTCGTGACGTCCTGGATCTCATCCGGGACTTCAAACAACTTCCGGTTACCAACCATATAACTCAAATACGCATAAAACATCGTCGAACCTTAAGTGTGCGGACCCTGCGGGTTCAAGAACTACGTAGACATGACCCGAGAGACTCCTCGGTCAATATCCAATAGCGGGACCTGGATACCCATATTGGATCCTACATATTCTCTGAAGATCTTATCGGTTGAACCTCAGTGTCAAGGATTCATATAATCCCGTATGTCATTCCCTTTGTCCTTCGGTATGTTACTTGCCCGAGATTCGATCGTCGGTATCCGCATACCTATTTCAATCTTGTTTACCGTCAAGTCTCTTTACTCGTTCTGTAATACAAGATCCCGTGACTTACACTAAGTCACATTGCTTGCAAGGCTTGTGTGTGATGTTGTATTACCAAGTGGGCCCCGAGATACCTCTCCGTCTCACGGAGTGACAAATCCCAGTCTTGATCCATCCTAACTCAACGGGCACCTTCGGAGATACCTGTAGAGCATATTTATAGTCACCCAACTACGTTGTGATGTTTGATACACACAAGGCATTACTCCGGTGCCACTGAGTTATATGATCTCATGGTTATAGGAATAAATACTTGACATGCAGAAAACAGTAGCAACAAAATGACACGATCAACATGCTACGTTTATTAGTTTGCGTCTAGTCCATCACACGATTCTCCTAATGATGTGATCCCGTTATCAAGTAACAACACTTGCCTATGGCCAGGAAACCTTGACCATCTTTGATCAATGAGCCAGTCAACTAGAGGCTTACTAGGGACAGTGTTTTGTCTATGTATCCACACAAGTATTGTGTTTCCAATCAATACAATTATAGCATGGATAATAAAAGATTATCATGAAAAAAGAAATATAATAATAACTAATTTATTATTGCCTCTAGGGCATATTTCCAATAGTATCCCACTTGCACTAGAGTCAATAATCTAGTTCACATCACCATGTGATTCTAACGAATCCAACACCCATATAATTCTGTGGTCTGATCACGTCTTCCTCGTGAGAGAGGTTTTAGTCAACGGTTCTGAAACTTTCAGATCCGTTTGTTCTTTACAAATCTTTATGTCATCTTATAGATGCTACTACTAGGTGCTATTCTGAAATACTCCAAATATCTACTCTACTATACGAATCCGTTTCACTACTCATAGTTATTCGGATTAGTGTCAAAGCTTGCATCGACGTAACCGTTTACGACGAACTCTTTAACCACCTCCATAATCGAGAAAAATTCCTTAGTCCATTAGTTACTAAGGATAAATTTTGACCGCTGCTAGTGATTCAATCATGGATCACTTTGTGTACCTCTCAACAGACTTTGAGGCAAGGCACACATCAGGTGTGGTACTCAGCATGGCATACTTCAGATTCTATGGCCAAGGCATAGAAGATGACCTTCGTCTATTCTCTTTACTCTGCCGGGGTCGGTTTTTGAGTCTTACTCAAATTCACACCTTACAAGACAACCAAGAACTCCTTCCTTGCTGATCTATTTTGAACTCCTTCAAAAACTTGTCAAGGCATGCATCTTGTTGAAACTTCTATTAAGCGTTTCGATCTATCTCCATAGATCTTGATGCTCAACGTTCAAGTAGCGCAATCCAGGTATTCCTTTGAAAAACTCCTTTGAAACAACCTTTTATGCTTTACAGAAATTCTACATTACTTCTGATCCACAATATGTCAACCACATATACTTATCACAAATTCTGTAGTGCTCCCACTCACTTCTTTGGAAATACAAGTTTCTCATAAACCTTGTACAAACCCAAAATCTTTGATCATCTCATCAAAGTGTATATTCCAACTCCGGGATGCTTGCACCAGTCCATTGAAGGATCGCTGGAGCTTGCATACTTGTTAGTATCCTTAGGATCGACAAAACTTTCTGATTGTATCACATACAATCTTTCCTCAAGGAAACCGTCGAGGAAACAATGTTTTGACTCCCTATGTGCAATATTTCACAAATAATGCAGCAACTACTAACATAATTCTAACAGACTTTTAGCATCGCTACGAGTGAGAAAGTCACATCATAGTCAACTCTTTGATCTTGTCGAAAACATCTTTGCGACAAGTCGAGCTTTTCTTAATAGTGACTTATCACCATCATCGTCTGTCTTCCTTTTAAAGATCCATCTTTACTTAATAGTCTTACTACCATCAAGAAGTTCTTCCAAAGTCTACACTTTGTTTCATACATGGATTCTCTCTCGGATTTCATGGCCTCCAGCCATTTGTCGGAATCCGGGCCCACCATTGCTTTCTCCACAACTCGCAGGTTCATTGTTGCTCAACAACATGACCTCCAAGATAGGGTTACCACTCAGTAGTAGTATGCAACCTTTGTCGACCTATGAGGTTTGTAGTAGCTTGATCCGAAGCTCCAATGATCACTATCATCAGCTTCCACTTCAATTGGTGTAGGCGCCACAGGAACAACTTCCTGTGCCCTGCTATACACTGGTTGAAGTGACGGTTCCATAACCTCATCAAGTTCCACCACTCTCCCACTCAATTCTTTCGAGAGAAACCTTTCCTCGAGAAAGGATCCGTTTCTAGAAACAAACACTTTGCTTCCGGATCTGAGATGGGAGATGTATCCAACTGTTTTGGATATCCTATGAAGATGCTTTCATCCGCTTTGGGTTCGAGCTTATCAGACTGAAACCTTTTTCACATAAGCATCGCAGACCCAAACTTTCAAGAAACGACAACATAGATTTCTATAAACCTCAGTCTATACCGTGTCATATCAACGGAAATACGCGGTGCCCTATTTAAAGTGAATGCGGTTGTCTCTAATGCATAACCCATAAACGATAGTGGTAATTTGATAAGAGACATCATAGTATGCACCATATCAAATAGGGCGTGGCTATGACGTTCAGACACGTCATCACACTATGGTGTTCCAGGTGGCATGAACTACAAAACAGTTTCCACATTGTCTTAACTGCGTACCAAAACTTGTAACTCAGATATTCATCTCTATAATCATATCGTAGATTGTTTATCCTCTTGTCACGACGATATTCACTCTAAAATAGCTTTGAACTATTCAACATTTCAGACTTGTGATTCATCAAGTAAATACTCTTGTATCTACTCAAATCGTTAGTGAAGTAAGAACATAACGATATCCACTACGTGCCTCAGCACTCATTGGACTGTACACATCAAAAATGTATTACTCCCAACAAGTTACTATCTTGTCTCATCTCAATGAAAACAAGGCCTTGCTCATGTGGTATGATTTGCATGTCACAAGTGATTCAAAATCAAGTGAGTATAAAGATCCATCAGTATAGAGCCTCTTCATGCAATTTATACCAACACGACTCAAGCGGCAGTGCCACAAGTAAGTGGTACTATCATCATTACCTTGTATCTTTGGGCACCAATATCATGAACATGTGTAACACTACGATCGAGATTCAATAAACCATTGAAGGTGATTATTCAAGCAAATAGAGTAACCATTATTATTTTAAATGAATAATCGTATTGCAATAAACACAATCCAATCATGTTCATGCTTAACGCAAGCACCAAATAACAATTATTTAGGTTTAACACAAATCCCGATGGTAGAGGGAGCGTGCGACGTTTGATCATATCAACCTTGGAAACACTTCCAACACGTATCGTCACCTCACCTTTAGCTAGTCTCCGTTTATTCCGTAGCTTTCATTTCATGTTACTAATCACTTAGCAATCGAACCGGTATCCAATACCCTTGCGCTACTAGGAGTAATAGTAAAGTACACATCAACATCATGTATATCAAATATACTTCTTTCGACTTTGCTAGCCTTCTTATTTACCAAACATCTAGGGTAGCTCCGCCTCAGTGACCGTTTCCCCTCATAACAGAAGCACTTAGTCTCGGGTTTGGGTTTAATCTTGGGTCTCTTCATTAGTGCAGCAACTGTTTTGCCGTTTCACGAAGTATCCCTTCTAGCCCTCGCCTTTCTTGAAACTTAGTGGTTTTACTAACCATCAACTATTGATGCTCCTTCTTGATTTCTACTTTCGCAGTGTCAAACATTGCGAATCGCTCAAGGATCATTCTATCTATCCTTGATATGTTATAGTTCATCACAAAGCTCTCGCAGCTTGGTGGCAGTGACTTTGGAGAACCATCACTATCTCTTCTGGAAGATTAACCCCCACTTGATTCAAGCAATTGTCGTACTCAGACAATTTGAGCACATGCTCAACGATTGAGTTTTTCTCCTTCACTTCATGGACAAAGAATCTTGTCGGAGGTCTCATACCTCTCAACAAGGGCACAAGCATGAAATCACAGTTTCATCTCTTTAGAACATCTCTTATGTTCCGTGACGTCTCAAAATGTCTTCGGCGCCTTGCTTCTAGGCCATTGAGTATTTTGCACTAAACTATCGCGTAGTCATCAGAAACGTGTATGTCGGATGTTCACAACATCCACAGACGACGCTCGAGGTGCAACACACCGAGTGGTGCATTAAGGACATAAGCCTTCTGCGCAGCAATGAGGACAATCCTCAGTTTTACATACTCAGTCCGCAAAGTTTGCTACTATCAACTTTCAACTAAATTTTCTCTAGGAACATATAAAACAGTAGAGCTATAGCGCAAGCTACATCGTAATTCGCAAAGACCATTAGACTATGTTCATGAAAATTAGTTCAATTAATCATATTACTTAAGAACTCCCACTCAAAAAAGTACATCTCTCTAGTCATTTGAGTGGTACACGATCCAAATCCACTATCTCAAGTCCGATCATCACGTGGGTCGAGAATAGTTTCAGTGGTAAGCATCTCTATGCTAATCATATCAACTATACGATTCATGCTCGACCTTTCGGTCTCTTGTGTTCCGAGGCCATGTCTGCACATGCTAGGCTCGTCAAGTTTAACCCGAGTGTTCCGCGTGTGCAACTGTTTTGCACCCGTTGTATGTGAACGTTGAGTCTATCACACCCGGTCATCACGTGGTGTCTCGAAACGACGAACTGTCGCAACGGTGCACAGTCGGGAGAGAACAGAATTTCGTCTTGAAATTTTAGTGAGAGATCACCTCATAATGCTACCGTCGTTCTAAGCAAGATAAGGTGCATAAAGGATTAACATCACATGCAATTCATAAGTGACATGATATGGCCATCATCATGTGCTTCTTGATCTCCATCACCAAAGCACTGGCACGACCTTCTTGTCACCGGCGTCACACCATGATCTCCATCATCATGATCTCCATCAACGTGTCCCATCGGAGTTGTCGTGCTACTCATGCTATTACTACTAAAGCTACGTCCTAGCAATATAGTAAACGCATCTCCAAGCACAAATGTTAGTTGAAAGACAACCCTATGGCTCCTGCCGGTTGCCGTACCATCGACGTGCAAGTCGATATTAACTATTACAACATGATCATCTCATACATCCAATATATCACATCATGTCGTTTGCCATATCACATCACAAGCATACCCTGCAAAAACAAGTTAGACGTCCTCTAATTCTTGTTGCATGTTTTACGTGGTTGCCATGGGTATCTAGTAGGATCGCATCTTACTTACGCAAACACCACAACGGAGATGTATGAATTGCTATTTAACCTCTCTCCAAGGACTTCCTCGGTCAAATCCGATTCAACTAAAGTTGGAGAAACCGACACTCGCCAGTCATCTTTAATGAACGAGGTTGCTCGTAGTGATGAAACCAGTCTCTCGTAAACGTACGAGTAAGGTTGGTCCGAGCCGCTTTGATCCAACAATACCGCGGAATCAAGAAAAGACTAAGGAGGGGAGCAAATTGCACATCACCGCCCACAAAAACTTTTGTGTTCTACTCGAGATAACACCTACGCATGAACCTAGCTCATGATGCCACTGTTGGGGAACGTCGCATGGGAAATAAAAAATTTCCTACGCACACGCAATACCTATCATGGTGATGTTCATCTACGAGAGGAGATTTCCGATCTACGTACCCTTGTAGATCGCACAGCAGAAGCGTTAAGAAACGCGGTTGATGTAGTGGAACGTCCTCACGTCCCTCGATCCGCCCCGCGAACCATCCCATGAACCGTCCCGCGATCCGTCCCACGATCCGTCCCACGAACCATCTCGCGATCCGTTGCACGAACCGTCTTGCGATCCATCTCACGATTCGTTCCGATCTAGTGCCGAACAAACGTCACCTCCGCGTTCAGCACACGTACAGCTCGACGATGATCTCAACCTTCTTGACCCAGCAAGAGAGACGGAGAGGTAGATGAGTTCTCCGGCAGCGTGACGGCGCTCCGGAGGTTGGTGACGATCTATCTCAGCAGGGCTCCGCCCGAGCTCCGTAGAAATACGATCTAGAGGAAAAACCGTAGAGGTATGTGGTAGGGATGTCGTGGCAAAAGTTGTGTCAAATCAGCCCTAATACCTCAGTATATAGAGGAGGGAGGGGGAGGGAAGAGGCAGCCTCAAACCCTCAAGGTTTGGCCGAAATTGGAGGTGGAGGAGTCCTACTCCAATCCTACTTGGAGTAGGATTCCACCTTCCCACTTGGAAACTCTTTCCACCTTGTGTTTTTCCTTCTCAAACCTTATGGGCCTTAGTGGGAACTTATTCCAGCCCACTAGGGGCTGGTTTATCTCTTCCCATAGCCCATGAGACCCCTTGGGGCGTGACACCCCTCCCGATGGTCCCCGGCACCCCTCCCCGCACTCCCATTACACTACCGATGATCCCAAAACTTTTTCGGTGACCAAAACAGGACTTCCTATATATCAATCTTTACCTCCGGACCATTCTGGAGCTCCTCGTGACGTCCTGGATCTCATCCGGGACTCCTAACAACTTTCTATTACCAACCATATAACTCAAATATGCATAAAACATCGTCGAACCTTAAGTGTGCAGACCCAGCGGGTTCGAGAACTATGTAGACATGACCTGAGAGACTCCTCGGTCAATATCCAATAGAGGGACTTGGATGCCCATATTGGATCCTACATATTCTCCGAAGATCTTATCGGTTGAACCTCAGTGACAAGGATTCATATAATCCCGTATGTCATTCCCTTTGTCCTCCGGTATGTTACTTGCCCGAGATTCGATCGTCGGTATCCGCATACCTATTTCAATCTCGTTTACCGTCAAGTCTCTTTACTCGTTCCGTAATACAAGATCCCGTGACGTACACTAAGTCACATTGCTTGCAAGGCTTGTGTGTGATGTTGTATTACCGAGTGGGCCCCGAGATACCTTTCTGTCTCACGGAGTGACAAATCCCAGTCTTGATCCATCCTAACTCAACGGGCACCTTCGGAGATACCTGTAGAGCATCTTTATAGTCACCCAGTTACGTTGTAACGTTTGATACACACAAGGCATTCCTTCGGTGCCAGTGATTTATATGATCTCATGGTCATAGGAATAAATACTTGACACGCAGAAAACAGTAGCAACAAAATGACTCGATCAACATGCTACGTTTATTAGTTTGGGTCTAGTCCATCACATGATTCTCCCAATGGTGTGATCCCGTTATCAAGTAACAACACTTGCCTATGGCCAGGAAACCTTGACCATCTTTGATCAACGAGCCAGTCAACTAGAGGCTTACTAGGGACAGTGTTTTGTCTATGTATCCACACAAGTATTGTGTTTCCAATCAATACAATTATAGCATGGATAATAAACGATTATCATGTACAAAGAAATATAATAATAACTAATTTATTATTTCCTCTAGGGCATATTTCCAATAGGAATTTGGTGGGTTTGTGCACTGGCGAGAATTGCGCGGCGCTAGAGTGGCTAGCAATGGTGGAAGGTGAAAGTGCATATATACCATGGACTCAACATTAGTCATGAAGAACTCACATACTTATTGCGAAAGTTTTTATTAGAAATCGAAACAAAGTGCTAAACGCATACTCCGAGGGGAAGGGTTGGTAGGTGTAAACCATCGCATGATCCCCACCTCAACACAAAGGATGACAATCAATAGATCAATTATGCTCCGGCTTCCTAACATAGCGGTTCACCATACGTGCATGCTACGGGAATCACTAACTCCAACACAAGTATCTCTAGATTCACAACACCCTACTAACATAACTTTTAATATTTTCGAATCCATGTCTGAAAACTAATTGAGAGGAATCGAAACTTCTCTTTCTACTCAATGCACATGAAGATGGAGGTTTTTGCCTCCTCTTTGAGTACCTAGCACATTTGGGACTACTTTCATAGCATAAGCCAACTACCAAATCACGCACCGCCATGCTCTAAAGATATAAGTGAAGCACAAGAGCGAAAGTATCTAGCTCAAAAGATATAAGTGAAGCACAAGAGCAAAAGTATCTAGCTCAAAAGATATAAGTGAAGCACTATGAGCATTCTAGCAAAATCACGATGAGTGCATGTCTCTCTCTCAAAATGGTGTGCAGCAAGGATGATTGTGACACAACAAAAAGAAAAGACTCCTAAGATACAAGACGCTCCAAGCAAAACACATATCATGTGGTGAATAAAAATATAGCTCCAAGTAATGCTACCGATGGATTGAAGACGAAAGAAGGGATGCCTTCCCGGGGCATCCCCAAGCTTAGGCTTTTTGGTGTCCTTGAATTTGGCTTGGGGGGCCTTGGGCATCCCCAAGCTTGAGCTCTTTACATTCCTTATCTCTTTTTCCATGAGAACGTCACCCAGAACTTGAAAACTTCACAACACAAAACTTAAACAGAAACTTGTGATAACATTAGTACAAGAAAACAAAATACCACTTCCTTTGTTACTGTAGCAAACTTGAATTCCAGCTATATTGATGATGGGCTACTGTATTCTCACTTTCCCATGGCTAGTACCCCCTGATACTAATCATAGTTTCATCAAAACAAGCAACCAACTCAACAAAAACAGAATCTTTCAAAAACAGACCAGTCTGTAGCAATCTGTATACTTCGTATACTTCTGTTACCTCAACAAATCTGAAAAATTACGACGGTCTGGGGAAAAACCATATCAATCAGCAGCAAAAAGAATCAACTCAATATCTCTTTCCGAATAAAAATGAAAAATCATCTCGTGAGCGAAAAGTTTCTGTCTTTTTCCAGCAGGATCAAACAACCATTACCAAGACTAGTCATAAAGGTTTTGCTTGGCTCAAACACAAAAATAAACACAAAAAAACCCAATCACAACAGAATCGTGAAAGTGTGTACGCAACAAAACAGAAAGAAAAATATAAATTTATTGGATTGCCTCCCAACAAGCGCTATTGTTTAACGCCCTTAGCTAGGCATAGAAGCGATAGAATCACGTATCGTCGTCTTTGGTGCTCAAACCATAAGTAGCCCTCATCATGGATTCATAGGGAAATCTTATTTTCTTTCTAGGAAAGTGTTCCATGCCCTTCCTTAAAGGAAACTGAAATCTAATATTCCCTTCCTTCATATCGATGATAGCACCGATAGTCCTTAGGAAAGGTCTACCAAGAATAATAGGGCATGTAGAATTGCAATCAATGTCAAGCACAATGAAATTCACGGGTACATAGTTCCTATTTGCAATAATAAGAACATCATTGATCCTTCCCATTAGGGCATGTAGAATCAGCAAGATGCAAATTAAGAGAACACTCTTCAATCTCATTAAAATCCAGAATATCACATAAAGACTTTGGAATCGCAGAAACACTAGCACCCAAATCACACAAAGCATTGCACTCGTAGTTTTTGATTTTGATTTTGATGGTAGGTTCCCACTCATCATGAAGCTTTCTAGGGATAGAGACTTCCAATTCAAGTTTCTCTTCAAGAGCTTTTATCATAGCTTCGACGATATGATCGGTAAAGGCTTTGTTTTGGCTATAAGCGTGTGGAGAGTTCAACATGGATTGCATCAAAGAAATGCATTCAATCATGGAGCAACTATCATAATTGAATTCCTTGAAATCCACGATAGTAATTTCATTACTACTCAAGTTTTAACGTCTTCTACTCCACTTTTAATGCTTTTAGCATCAAGGTAGGTGGACTCCGAATCATTGGGGCACTTTTCAACCAAAGTGGATTCATATCCAGCCCCATAATCATTAGGTTTGACACAAGAAAACAAAGATTCAATGGTAGACACACCAAGCACTTTAAGGTCTTCGTGATTCTCATCACGAGAACACACCTTTTTGATCCATTCATGTCTAGCACGAATTTGGGCGGTTCTTTCTTGGCTCTCAATCATGGAAACACGCATAGCTTTCAAAGTTTCATCCATGTTGATTTTGGGAGGAGCACATCTAACTTTCAAAGCATCAACATCACAAGAAATCCTATCAACGCTCTTAGCCAAATCATCAATTTTGAGTAGTTTTTCCTCTATGGACGCATTGAAAATCTTTTGAGAGTTGATGAACTCTCTGATATTACTCTCTAGATCAGAGGGTAATCTATTGTAATTTCCATGGGTATTGTTGTAGGAGTTGCCAAAGTTATTAGAGGAGTTACTAGGAAAAGGCCTAGGAACATAGTTTCCTCTAAAAGCGTTGTTGTTGCCAAAGTTATTCCTACCAACAAAATTAACGTCCAAGCTAGCGTTGCTACTCTCAATCAAAGAAGACAAAGGCAAATCATTAGGATCCAAAGGAGCACTTCTACTAGCAACCAAATTCATTAACTCATCCATCTTAGCACTCAAAGAGTTAATTTCTTCTATAGCGTGTACCTTCTTACTAGTAGGTGACCTTTCAGTGTGCCACCGAGAGTAGTTCGTCATGATGTTGTCTAAGAGCTTTGTGGCTTCTCCTAACGTGATTTCCATGAACGTTCCACCTGAGGCGGAGTCCAAGATATTTCTACAAGAGAAATTCAAGCCAGCGTAAAAGATTTGAATAATCATCCAAAGGCTCAAGCCATGAGCGGGACAATTTCTAATCATTAATTTCATTCTCTCCCAAGCTTGTGCAACATGCTGATGATCAAGTTGCTTGAATTTCATGATATCATTACGGAGAGAGATGATCTTACCCGGCGGAAAATACTTGGATATATAAGCATCTTTGCACTTATCCCAAGAATCGATACTATTTTTGGGCAAAGAAGAAAACCAAGTTTTTGCGCGATCTCGCAACGAGAAAGGAAAAAGCTTAAATTTAATCACGTCATTATCCACATCCCTTTTCTTTTGCATATCGCAAAGCTCAATGAAGGTATTGAGATGGGATGCAGCATCTTCACTAGGAAGGCCAGAGAATTACTCTTTCATAACAAGATTCAGCAAAGCGGCATTGATTTCGTATGACTCCGCACTAGTGGCGGGAGCAACCGGAGTACTAATAAAATCATTATTATTAGTATTCGAGAAGTCACAAATCTTTGTGTTTTCGTTCATGGTGACTTCAGCAATCAAGCAAGCACACGAGCAAAAAAAAAGAGGGCGAGAAAAAGGGCGAACGAAAAGGCAAACGAAAAAGGCAAATTGATGAAGTGGGGGAGAGGAAAACGAGAGGCAACTGGCAAACAAAGTAAATGCAAGAAATGAGTTTGCGACACTTGCTTGGATGAGTTCTTGACTTGATCTTCCTCCCCGGCAACGGCGCCAGAAATCCTTATGCTACTTCTCAAACAATAGCGCCAGAAATTGACACGTTGACAGAGATTGGGCTTGCGTTGGTTTTTCCCTTGAAGAGGAAAGGGTGATGCAGCACAGGAGCAGTAAGTATTTCCCTCGGTTTGAGAACCAAGGTATCGATCCAGAAGGAGGGTATCGTCAAGTCCAGAGTACCTGCGCAAACACAAACAAGCTTGCACCCAACGCTTCAAAGGGGTTGTCAATCCCTTCAAGATTGTTTGCAATGTGAGATCTGAAGGCGGAAAGTGCAACGAAGTAAAAAGTGTAAGGCTGAAAATATGGTGTGGAGTAGACCCTAGGGGCCATAGTGTTTACTAGAGGCTTCTCTCAAAATAGCAAGTATTACGATGGGTGAACAAATTACTGTCAAACAATTGATAGAACCGCGCAAAGTCATGACGATATCTAAGGCAATGATCTAGCATATAGGCATCACGTCCGAGACAAGTAGACCGATACTTTCTGCATCTACTACTATTACTCCACACATCGACTGCTATCCAGCATGCATCTAGTTTATTGAGTTCATGACGAACAGAGTAACGCTTTAAGCAAGATGACATGATGTAGAGGGATAATCTCAAACCAATGATGAAAACCTCAACTTTTTACCCTTGATGGCAACAGCACGATACGTGCCTCACTACCCCTTCTGTCACTGGGTGAGGTCACCGCACGGTATGAACCCAAAACCAAGCACTTCTCCCATTGCAAGAATCATAGATCTAGTTGGCCAAACAAAACCCACAACTCGAAGAGAATTACAAGGATATGAAATCATGCATAAGAGAGATCAGAAGAAACTCAAATAAGATTCATAGATAATCTGATCATAAATCCAGAATTCATCGGATCTCGACAAACACACTGCAAAAGAAGATTACATCGGATAGATCTCCATGAAGACCATGGATAACTTTGTATTGAAGATCCAAGAGAGAGAAAAAGCCATCTAGGTACTAGCTATGGACCCATAGGTCTATGGTGAACTACTCACGCATCATCGGAGAGTTCATGGTGTTGATGGAGAAGCCTTCCGTGTCCGGATCCCTCCTCCGGCAGGGCACCAGGACGTGCCCCAATTGGGATCTTGCGGAGACAGAAGCTTGCGGCGGCAGAAAAGTGATTGCGATCGTCCTCTGATTTTTTTGGGAATATTTGGGAATTTATATGCGCAAGATCTAGGTCAGGCAACCTCCAGGGGGCCCACAAGCCTTCATGGCGTGCCCCCCTAGCCGCGGGGTGGGGGCTTGTGGGGCCCCTGGGGCTCTTCTGGCTTGGCTCCCAAGTCCCCCGATCTTCTTCCGTTCCAGAAAAAATCTTTTTCGGGATTTTCTTATGTTTGGACTCCGTTTCAAAATCTCCTCTGAAAGGGGTCAAAAACATGGAAAAACAGGAACTGGCACTTGGCACTGAGTTAATAAGTTAGTCTGAGAAAATAAATAAAAGGCATGCAAAACATCCAAAGTTTGACAAGATAATAGCATGAAACCATCAAAAATTATAGATACGTTGGAGACGTATCAAGCATATCTATGCTAATCATATCAACTATAAGATTCATGCTCGACCTTTCGGTCTCATGTGTTCCGAGGCCATGTCTGCACATGCTATGCTCGTCATGTTTAACCCGAGTGTTCCGCGCGTGCAGCTGTTTTGCACCCGTTGTATGTGAACGTTGAGTCTATCACTCCCGATCATCACGTGGTGTCTCGAAACGATGAACTGTCGCAACGGTGCACAGTCGGGGAGAACACAATTTCGTCTTTGAAATTTTAGTGAGAGATCACCTTATAATGCTACCATCGTTCTAAGCAAAATAAGGTGCATAAAAGAATTAACATCACATGCAATTCATAAGTGACATGATATGGCCACCATCTTGTGCTTCTTGATCTCCATCACTCAAGCACCGGCATGATCTTCTTATCACCGATGCCACACCATGATCTCCATCATCATGATCTCTATCAACGTGTTGCCATCGAGGTTGTTGTGCTATCTATGCTATTAGTATTAAAGCTACGACCTAGCAATATAGTAAACGCATCTGCAAACACAAACGTTAGTTTAAAGACAACCCTATGGCTCCTGCCGGTTGCCGTAGCATCGACGTGCAAGTCGATATTAACTCTTACAACATGATCATCTCATACAACCAATATATCACATCACGTCATTGGCCATATCATATCACAAGCATATCCTACAAAAACAAGTTAGACGTCCTCTAATTTGTTGTTGCATGTTTTACGTGGCTGCTATGGGTATCTAGTATGATCGCATCTTACTTACGCAAAAACCACAACGGAGATGTGGAAATTGCTATTTAACCTCTCCAAGGTCCGCCTCGGTCAAAACCAATTCAACTAAAGTTGAAGAAACCAACACCCGCCAGTCATCTTTATGCAATGAGGTTGCATGTCAATCGATGAAACCAGTCTCTCGTAAGCGTACGAGTTATGTCGGTTCGGGCCGCTTCAATCCAACAATACTGTCGAATCGAGAAAATACTAAGGAGGGAAGCAAATCGAACATCACCGTCCACAAAACCTTTTGTGTTCTACTCGAGATAACATCTACGCATGAACCAAGCTCATGATGCCACTGTTGGGGAACGTTGCATGGGAAACAAAAAATTTCCTACGCACACGAAGACCTATCATGGTGATGTCCATTTACGAGTGGAGATTGGATCTACATACCCTTGTAGATCGCACATCAGGAAGCGTTAAGAAACGCATTTGATGTAGTGGAACATCTTCACATCCCTCGAACCGTCCCACGAACCGTCCCGCGATCCGTCCCACGATCCGTTTCCATCTAGCGTCAAACGGACGGCACCTTCGCGTTCAACACACGTATAGCTCTACGATGATCTCGGCCTTCTTGATCCAGCAAGCAAGACAGAGAAGTAGATGAGTTCTCCGGCAGCGTGACGGCGCTCCAGTGGTGGTGATGATCTACTCCTGCACAGCTCCACCCGAGCTCCGCAGAAATCCAATCTAGATGTAAAACTATGTGGTATAGGCTAGAGTTGCACGTGGCAAAGTTGTGTCTCAAAAATCCCTAAGCCACCACTATATATAGGAGGGAGGGGGAGGGGCTAGCCTTGAGGGACAAGTACCTCAAGGTGCGCCGGCCGCCAGGAGGAGGAGGACTCTTCCTCCAATTCGGTATGGGAAGGAGGAGTCCTCCTCGTCCTTCCCACCTCCCTCTTTCCTTTTTCTTTTTCTTTTCTTTTGGTATTTTCTTTATGTGGCGCCATGGCCCTCTTGGGCTGACTCCACCAGCCCACTAAGGACTTGTGGCGCCACCCTATGACATTGGGCTCACTCCCGGGTGGGTGGGCCCCTCCCGGTGAACACCCGAATCCCATTCGTCACTCCCGGTACACTGTCGGAATTGCCCAAAACTTTTCGGTAACCAAATGAAACCATCCTATATATCAACCTTCGCTTACGGACCATTCTAGAAACCACCGTGACGTCCGTGATCTCATCCGGTAACCACACATATAACTCAACTATACTAAAACATCATCGAACCTTAAGTGTGCAGACCCTGCGGGTTCGAGAACTATGCACACATGACCCGAGGAACTCCTCGGTCAATATCCAAAAGCGGGACTTGGATGCCCATATTGGATCCTACATATTCTCCGTAGATCTTATCGGTAGAACTTCGGTGTCAAGGATTCATGTAATCCCGTATGTCATTCCCTTTGTCCTTCGGTATGTTACTTGCCCGAGATTCGATCGTCGGTATCCGCATACCTATTTTAATCTCGTTACTGGCAAGTCTCTTTACTCGTTCCGTAATACAAGATCCCATGACTTACACTTAGTCACATTGCTTGCGAGGCTTGTGTGTGATGTTGTATTACCGAGTGGGCCCCGAGATACCTCTCCGTCACAGGGAGTGACAAATCCCAGTCTTGATCCATACTAACTCAAGGGACACCTTCGGAGATACCTGTAGAGCACCTTTATAGTCACCCAGTTACGTTGTGACGTTTGATGCACACAAGGTATTCCTCCGGTGCTAGTGAGTTATATGATCTCATGGTCATAGGAACAAATACTTGATACGCAGAAAACAATAGCAATAAAACGACACGATCAATATGCTACATTCATAGTTTTGGTCTAGTCCATCACATGATTCTCCTAATGATGTGATCCAGTTATCAAGTGACAACACTTGCATATAGTCACAAAACCTTGACTATCATTGATCAACTGGCTAGCCAACTAGAGGCTTGCTAGGGACATTGTTTTATCTATGTATCCACACCTGTATCTATGTTTTCATTCAATACAATTATAGCATGGATAATAAACGATTATCTTTAAACAGGAAATATAATAATAACTATTTATCATTGCCTCTAGGGTATATTTCCAACAAAGATAGGGGGGCAACGGTGCCACGTGCTTGTCTCCGCGTCTGTCGTCGCTACCGCGATGACGTCCGTCTCAACTCGCGTAACCATAAGAACGGGGGGCAATGGTGTCACGTCCTCGTCTCAGCGTCCATCGTCACTACTCCGACGACATCCGCCTCGACTCCTATAACCCTAAGACAGGGGCAATGGTGTCACGTGCTCGTCTCGGCATCCGTCGTCGCTACCGCGACGATGTCCGCCTCGACTCGCGTAACTCTAAGACAGGGGCAGTGGTGTCGCGTGTTCATCTCGGCATCCGTTGTTGATACCCCAACAACGTCCGCCTCGACTTGCGTAACACCAAGACACGGGGGCAATGTTTTCACGCGCTCGTCTAAGCGTACGTCGGTGCTACCGCGACGATGTCCGCCTCGACTAGCGTAACCCTAAGATCGAGGGGGGGCTATGGTGTCACGTGCTCGTCTCGGCGTCCGTCGTTGCTACCGCGACGATGTCCACCTCGTCTCGAGTAACCCTAAGACAGGGGGCACTGGTATCACGTGCTCGTCTCGGCGTTAGTCGTCACTACCGCGAGGACGTCCGCCTCGACTCGCGTAATCCTAAGACATGGGGCAATGGTGTCACATGCTCGTCTCGGCGTCCGTTGTTGCTACCGCAACGACGTCCACTTCGTCTCACGTAACACTAAGACAGGGGGTAGTGGTTTCACCTACTCAACATGGCGTCCGTCGTCGCTACCGGGACGATGTCCACCTCGACTCATGTGACACTAAGACAGGGGGCACTGGTGTCATGTGCTCGTCTCGGTGTCCGTCGGTGCTACCGCGACAATGTCCACCTCGACTCGTGTGACACTAAGACAGGGGGGCACTGGTGTCATGTGCTCGTCTCGGCGTCCGTCATTGCTACGGCGATGATTTATGCCTTGACTCGTGTAACCCTAAGACACGGGCCAGTGGTGGCATGTGCTCGTCTTGCTATCTATCATCGCTACCGCAACGACGTCCACCTCGACCCATGTAACCCTAAGACAGGGGCAATGGTGTCACCCGCTCGTCTTGGCGTCTGTCGTCGCTATCGCGATGACGTCCGCCTTGACACGCATAACCCTAAGACAAAGGGAGCGGTGTCACGTGACCGTCTTGGCATCCGATGTCGCTACGGCGACGACGTCCGCCTCAACTCGTGTAATGCTAAGACAATTGTGTGGTGTTATCGTCTCAACGTTCATCATTGCTACTGCGATGACGTCCGTCTCGACTCGCGTAAAGCTAAGACAGGTGGGCAATGGTGTCACGTGCTCGTCGTCCGCCTCGACTCACGTCACGCTCACACAGGAGGGGCAATGGTGCCACACGCTCGTCTCGCGGTCCGTCATCGCTACTGCAACGATGTCTGCCTCGACTCGCATAAACCTAAGGCACGGGGGCAGTGGTGTCACGTGCTCGTCTCAGTGTCCGTCATTGCTACCACGACGATGTCTGCCTCGACTCGCGTAACCCTAAGACACAGGGGCGATGGTGTCATGTGATCGTCTCGGTGTCCGTCGTCGCTACCGCGAAGATGTCCGCGTGGGCTCGCATAACCCTAAGACATGGGACAGATAGTGTCACGTGCTCATCTCAGCATCCGTCGTCGCTACCGCGACGACATCGGCCTCGACTCATGAAACGTGAAGACATGGGGGCAGTGGTGTCACATGCTTGTCTCGGCGCCCGTCGTCGCTACAGCAACAACGTCCGCCTCGACTCGGGTAGCGCTAAGACACGGGGCAATGGTGTCACATGCTCGTCTCGGCAACCGTTGACGCTACCGCGACGATGTCTGCCTCGACTTGCGTAAACCTAAGATAGGGGGCATTGGTGTCACGTGCTCGTCTCGGCGTCTATCGTCGCTACCGCGACGACGTCTGCCTAGACTCATGTAACGCTAAGACAGGGGTTGTGGTGTCACGTGCTCGTCTCGGTGTCCGTCATTGCTACCGCAATGACGTCCGCCTCGACTTGCGTAACCCTAAGACATGGGGAATTGGTGTCACGTACTCGTGTTGACGTTCGTCGTGGCTACCACAACGACGTCCGTGTCGACTCCTATAACCCTAAGACTGGGCACAATGGTGTCACGTGCTTGTGTCGTCTTCCTTCGTCGCTATCGCGACTACGTCCGCCTCGACTTGCGTAACCCTAAGACAGGGGAAAGCGGCGTCACGTGCTCGTCTCGGCGTCCATCGTCGCTACCTCGATGATGTCCGCCTCAACTCGCGTAACGGTAAAGACATAGGGGCAATGATGTCACATGCTCGCCTCTGTGTCCGTCGTCGCTACCGCGACGACATCCACCTCGACGCGCGTAACCCTAAGACATGGGGGCAATGGTGCCACATGCTCTTTATCAGCCTTGACTCATGTAACGCTAAGACACAGGGGTAATGGTGTCGCATGCTTATCTCGACGTCCGTCATCTCTACTTCTACGACGTCCTCCTCAAATCGCATAAACCTAAGACAGGGGGCAGTGGTGTCACGTGCTCGTGTCGACGTCCGTCGTTGATACTGCGACAACGTCCGCCTCGAGTCGTGTAACCCTAAGACAGGGGGGCAATGGTGTCACATGCTAATTTCCGTGTCCGCCATCGCTACCGTGACGACGTCCGCCTCGACTCGTGTAACCCTATGATAGGGGGCAATGGTGTCACGTGCTCGTCTCGGCGTCCGTCGTCGCTACCGTGATGATATCCACCTCGACTCGTGTAATGCTAAGAGAGGGGGGGGGGAGTTGTGTCACGTGCTCGTCTCGGCAGCGACGACGTTCGCCTCAACTTACGTATTGCTAAGACAAGGGGCAATGGTGCCACGTACTCGTCTCGGCGTGCGTTGTCGCTATTATGACGATGCCCGCCTCGACTCTCGTAACCCTAAGAAAGGGGGCATTGGTGTCACGTGCTCGTCACGACGTTTGTCGTCGCTACCGTGACGACGTCCGCCTTGACTTGCGTAAGCCTAAACATGGGGCAATGGTGTCACGTGCTCGTCTAGGCGTCCGTCGACACTACCGCGACGATGTCCGCCTCGACTCAAGTACCCCTAAGATAGGGGGAAGCGGTGTCACGTGCTCGTCTCGGAGTCCAGCGTCACTACCTCGACGACATTATCTAAATTTATGTACATGTTTGGAAAACGTCAGTTTTTGGAATTTTGGATCATTTTTTGAAAGCAAGGATGTTTTTATAAATTTAAGAACAATTTTAAACACAAATTTTCAAACATTTTGGAAAACACCAAACATTTTTTTAAATACCATGAATTTTAATAAAATACCTATCATTTTTTGGAAATTCCAAACATTTTTGGAAGTTATGAATATTTTTGAAAATTAAAACTATTTGAAATTTAGAACATTTCTAAAAAAATCATTTTCTTACTCGGTTGGTCCAAATATCGACTAGCGGAATGCGGCTAATAGCATATTTCGCTCACGACCGAATTGGAAGAGACGGGAATCCTACATGCCACTCGTTGCGGGAGGGAGTCCCTCCCACGCACAGGGCGATCCCTACTAGCCGGCCGAGTAGGCACACGACGATCTTCTTTTTTCTGCTTTTTTCTTTTTTTATTGGAAAGTTTTTCTTCCCGTTTTCCTTTTTTCAAAAATATGAACATTTTTTAAATTTTCAAAATAAATTTCAAAAAAGAACATTTTGTGAAAGATTTTTCTAAAAAGCAAAGCATTTTTAGAACTTTAAGAACAATTACTAGTACTTTTGAAAATTACTAGTACTTTTGAAAATCCAGAACATGTTTTTTTTTCGAATTTGAAGAACATTATTTGAAAACAATGTACATTTTTTTGAAAATCCCGATCATTGTTCGAAAATCCAGAACTTGTTTCGATAATCCAAAACATTTAGAGAAAAGCAGAAATCGAATTTGAAGAACATTTTTTGCAAACCCAGTACATTTTTTGAAAATCGAGAACAGTTTTCTAAAATCTAAAATATTTTCCGAATTTGAAGAACAATTTTTGAAAATCGCAAATAGTTTTCTAAATCCAGATTTTTTTTGAAAAGTCAGAACATTTCTAAAACAGAAACAAAAAAAGAAACAGGAAAGAATGAAGAAAAAAGAAAACAAAAAAAGAAAAGCTGGTGCAAAGAACATTCTAGAAAGTTCCCAATACCGGATAAAACTGACTCGAAAAGTCTAGAATGTTTCCAAAACCGGGATCCCCGCAACCGATAAAGGGCTGGCCCAGATCACGTCGCTCCCTCTTCATCCCTATGCGAAGCCCGGACAACTTGACGCAAAGAGCGGCAAATAGCATTTTCCGCAAGAGCTTGCCTTGTCTGGATTACAAAGGGGGAGCCCTGCGCCGGGAGGTCCTACGTGCAGCTTATCGCGACAAGGAGCCACAGCGCCCCACAGGGGGGCGCCAACAAGGGGCGGCCCAATTTTATTTCTTTTTTCTGTTACCTTTTTTCTTCTCTGTTATTTTTATTTTTTTGGTTTGTATTTTATTTTTTCCTTTTCTTTTTTTATTTTGAAAAAAAGAACAATTTTCCAAAACCTTGAAAAAAATTGAAAACGCGAACACATTCTTAAAACACAATCTTTTTTTAATTATGAGAACAAAATATAAAAAGAGGAACATTTTTATAAAATATGTACAAAATCGTTTTCGAATTCTGGATTAGTATTTCAAAATCCGGAACATTTTTCAAATTCTTTAGATAGTTTCAAACAACGGAACATTTTTTCAAATTCTGGAGAAAGTTTCAAACTCCGGAACATTTTTTCAAATTCCGGATTTTTTTTAACATTCCGGAACATTTTTCCAAATTACAGAATATTTTTTCAAATTCTAAGCTTTTTTATCAATTTTGGAACATTTTTGAAATTCCGGAACATTTTCTCAAATTCCGGAACATTGTCTAAAAGTCTGAATTAATTTCAAATTCCAGAACATTTTTTAAAATTCCGGAACATATTTTCAAATTTCGGAACATTTTCTAAAATTCCGAAACATTTTTTATAATTACGAAATATTTTAAAAATTTTAGAAGATTCTGTAACTTTGTTTTTGAAATTCCACAACATTTTTCCAAATTCTCGAACAGTTTTTTCAAATTCTAGAACATCTTTTTCAAATGCCTAAACATTTTTGAAATTTCGAACCAATTTTGTCTAATCCTGAAACATTTTTCCAAATTCAGAAACATTTTTTCAAATACCAAAACATTTTATCAAATTCTTGACAATTTTTTGAAAATCCAGAACATTTATTAAACAAAAACAGAAACATAAAAGAATAAAGAAAAAACCGATTTAGGGAATCTTCTATAAAGTACCCCAAAAGCGGAGAAAACAGGTGGAAACCTCTAGAATTTTTTTATCAACATGGAGAATATTTTTGAAAAATTGTGAACAAATTTGTAAGCGTGAATATGTTTTTTTAAAAACATATTTTCTGAATCTTGAGAACAAAATTTTAAAAAAGACAACAATTTTGAAAGCTCCAAACAAATTCGGAAGCATAAACAAAATTTTAAAGCACAAACAGTTTTTGAATTTTGGAATAAATTTTCAAATTGAGAACAATTTTGAAATATCTTGAACAAATTTGAAAGCAGAAATAATTTTTTAGTGGACGAACTTTTTTGAATCTTGAGATTTTTTTTAAAAGGAGAAAAATTCTAAAAAGTTCTGAAATTTTTTGAAGGCACAAACATGTTTTTAATTTTGAGAAATGTTTTGAAACCGAGAACAATTTTGAAAAATCCTAAAGAAATTTGGAAGCATGAAGAATTTTCTAAAGCTCGAATATTTTCTGAATCTTGAGAACAAAATTTTGAAAAAGCAAACAATTTCCAAAAATTCCCGAACAAATTTGGAAGCGCGAACAATTTTGTAAAGGACGAATTTTTTAAATCTTGAGAAAGAAATTTGAAAGGAGAACAATTTTGAAAAACCCTGAACAATTTTGAAACCGAGAACAATTTTGAAAAATCCTATACCAATTTGGAAGTGTGAACAATTTTTAAAGAACATGAACATATTCCTCACTCATGAACAAACATCTAAAATTGTGATTAGTTTTATGAAAATGAGAGTATTTTTTGAAATATAAAGATTTTTTGAAAATTTTGAAATAAAAAGGCTGAACATTTTATAAATTTTCAACAAATTTTTAAAGAACAGGAACATATTTCAAATTCGTGAATAAATTTCTTAAATTGTGATTGTTTTTTTGAAAATGAGAGCATTTTTTGAAATTCCATAAAAACAAATTGAAAATGGGAACAATTTTCATATCTGTGAACAATTTTTGAAAAATCTATAACATTTTTTGAAAATCTAGAACATTGTGTTAAAAAGCAAAAATTTAGAATTGAAGAACATTTTTTTTAAATACAGATTTTTTTTTTAATATGGAACATTTTTTGAAAATAGAGAACATTTTAAAAGACATAGAACATATTTTTAAATAGGAAAACATTCTTCGAATTTATCAACATTTTTTAAAAATCCAGAACATTTTATGAAAAATGCAAAACATTTTTTGAAAAGGCAAAAAAAATTTAAGAATTTGAAGAACGATTTTTATAAAATTCAGATTTTTTTTTTGAAACAGAAAAAGAAAATAAAAAAAGAAACAAAAAAGAATTAAAAAAAATCAAAAACCCGTTTCAAGAGCCTTCTAGAAGTTTTCCAAAACAGTGAAAAACCAGCTGGAAACCTTTGGAAGGTTCCCAAAACCGAAGGTGTTGGAACTATAAATGGGCCGGTCTATTACTAAACGCTCGCTAGGTGCGCTTGTGCAAAACCCCGACAAGACGATGCAACGCTCGCTAGGTGCGCTTGTAGCTTCGTCAGTACCTCGAGTGGAGTGGAGCTTATATATTATTCATTTGGAGCGTGACCAATTAACTTTATGCAATAATATATATGCCTCCACTCGAGGTACTGACGAAGCTACACGTCTCAATTTACAAACAATTACTATCACTTTAGCCCATCATATGTATTCTGATCTTCCTTTTCTTTTGGTGAACACGCATGCCAGCTTGTCTCACAAGCACTGATATATGGCACAATAGTAGCTGTAAATCGAGTCAAATCAAATCAAATTCGGTCAATTCTGAGCAAGTTAAGTGACTGCACTAGTACCACACAAGTCACTGAGGTGGTCTAGCAGCTAGTTTAGCTGTTGTTTCCCGTCTTCTTGCTCGGCTTAACTCACTTGACTACTCGTGGACAAGCACTATGCGCGGCACCGTCTTGAAAGGGCCTGGTTTAAATCTTTCATGTCAGAGACGCTTGAGGAAATCAGTGCTGGCTCAACGATCGATATGCACTGATGATTTGACGACATCCCCGCCTGATCACAACAGTTCAACATTTCGATCGAAATGAAAGCGTCAGACTACATCGAAAGACAGACTGAGGCTTATTTATCGTCCAATCAGTCTTTGCAGCAGAGCTACATAATCCATACCGTTTCGCGAAGACCGCCGCCAAGACCACGAAGTCGGCACGTCCACGAGCACCGACGGCAGGGAGCAAGACTAGTGCACGGTAGGTCCCCGTCGCTCAGGTCCTAGGAGGGTCACTGCTCTTCCTTTCCGCCTGAAGCCAAGCTTGGCGGGCTTATAATCGTTGATGGATTAGCCACTCAAGTCGCGATTGCGGAGGCTGCGGAGACAGAGCTGGAGAAGGAAAAGGCGAGTGCCGGAGCTTCAATTCTCGAGGCACATGGCAGTCCGGTGTGGAATGGGCAGTGCCGATTATTTAAATTAGGAATTATACCTGAAGACCCGATGAGTTCCGTTTTTAGTTGAAGTATACCCGAAATGTAATGAATTTGGTCATGTTTATATGAAATCCATCGTGTTTGCATGAATCTCTTCTGATTTATTTGAATATCCGCCAGTTTTGCATGAATTTCACCCAGCCAGTCCAATAAGTTGTTGAAATGTATGAAAGCAGCATCGGATGACAGTCTCCAGCATCAGTGTACGCAGACTGGTTTTCTATCCATGGATGGTTACCGGAGCAATTTTGCGGGTCAGCGAAGATGTTACTACCAATCACCTATGCATATCTCTTCAACAAGGATATATTGTACTCCTTCTGTCCCAAAATAACTATCTTAAGTTTGTACTAGCTTTAGTATAAAATTATATTATAATTAAGACACTTATTTTGGGACGGAGGGAGTACTTCTTTAGTCATGGACAAGGGTATACTACTTGATTTCCTGATCATGTTATGATATTACTTTTGTTATACCTAGTTTTTTTTGTACTTTTGCTATACCTAGTTGATTACCGTGAAGACATTATCAGAAATATAGCAAACTGCAGGTGTCTTACCCACAAACACATCAATGTACATGTGTTTCTACAAAGTAACCAAAAAACAACGAGCTGGGCCATTGCCTTGAGAGATTGTCCAACGACAATAGTGTCCTACTCTCTGTGTTTACAGATAAAATATCATTGAATATATTAATATGAACTAAATGCAGACTGAAGGGAATGAACAAACATACTAAAACATGTTTCTATAAATCTGATTAGAACATTTTATACGGGGGAAGTACTGCCTTTTTCTTGTTGGTTATACAAGAAAGTAGTTGCCTCTGGACGAGGCATTGGAGTATTTGGTGAACCAACAATTCAATACAAAAATCACCTAAGTGTATTAGATGGCATCTTGGATTATATAATATTTTTTCTGAAATTATTAGTTGCCCAAGACTAGCTCAAAATCTTTTTAGCACCTAAACCCTAAAATACGGGTGTAGTTGCAAGTGCAAAAACTTGTGAAGTAAATAATCCTTAAAAATCAAAGTTAGGGTTCTCGAAGACATCACCGGTACCAAAATTTATTTTTGGTGTTGATTAAAATTGTGTCTATGCTATCATTTAAAAATCAACATTTAAATGCTAAAAAATATGTTCTAATTTTGATAGAAATCTAAAAAATTGAACGCTTCTCAAACTCTTCTAAAAAATTAAGCGCTTCTCAAACTCTTCTAGATAAGAAAATTCACCTAGTTCCTTTTCAAAAAGTTTGAAATATGGTTAAATCAATTTTGGTTAAAATTTGACCAAACCAAGACCTAGAACAAACATTTTCTAAAAAATGTGAGAAAATTCAAACACTACTCGAATTCAATTTTTTGGCCATCAGCCAACACACGGCAAAGAGTGTCTTTGCCGTCAGCTACCGCAAAGCGAACGACAAAGAAATGGCTGATGGCATAGATGGTCTTTGCCATCAGTCACATCTTTGCCGTCAGCCACAGACGACAAAGAGCCGCAAAGCAGACGGCAAATATGCAGGTGGGGCCCACCTGACCGTGGGGACGTTAGGTCAAACTGGAGTCCCTTCTTTGTCGTCTGCTAGCGAACGGAAAAGAGGCTGGAGGCAGACGACAAAGAGTCTAGACTCTTTGCCGTCCGCCGACGGACGACAAAGAGCTAACTCCGTAACGGTTCTTTGCCCCCAGCCCGCCCCTCTCTCTCTCTCTCTCACTCACTTTGTAACGGCTCCACACCCCCCACTCTCTTCCACTCCTCTCCCCGACGCCCACCGCTGCCACCACCGTCGCGCAACCGCCCTGGGCGCCCCCGGCACCGCCCCGGTGCCCCACAACCCCGCCGGCGCCGCCCCACCGCCGTCGACGCCGCCCCGGTGCCCCACAGCCCCCGGCGCCGCTGCCCCACCGCCTCCAGCGCCACCCCACAGCTCCAACACCCCCGGCGCCGGCCCGCCGCCCCAACATCCCCGGCCCTGCCGCCCACGACGCCACAACCGCCCCTGCCAGTGAGCCCCCACACCCCCACGGGAAAATTAAATATTTGTTATTTAGATTTTTTGAATTAGATTATAACTACAAAGTTGTTTTTTATTGTTGTTGTAGTAGTTGTTCTTGTTATTGTAGTTGTTGTAGTAGTTATTGTTATTGTAGTTGTTGTAGTTAGTTAGCTTAATAGAAAGAAGAGGAAGAAGAAGAAGAGGAGGAGGAGAAGAGGAGAAGAAGAAGAAGAGGAGGAGGAGAAGAGGAGAAGAAGAAGAGGAGGAGGAGGAGGAGGAGGATAAGAAGAAGAAGAAGAAGAAGAAGAAGAAGAAGAAGAAGAGGAGAAGAAAAAAATAAGAAGGAGAAGAAGAAGAAGAAGAGGAGAAGAAAAAAATAAGGAGAAGAAGAAAAGAAGAAGAGAAGAATAAAAAATAAGAAGGAGAAGAAGAGAAAAAAGAAGAAAAGAAGAATAAGTAGAAGCAGAGGATAAAGAAAAATAGAAATATAAATAAGAGGAAGAAGAAGAGGAGGAGGAGGAAGAAGAGGAGGAGGAGGAGGAGGAGAAGAAGAAGAGGAGAAGAGGAGAAGAAAGAGGAAAAATGAAAAGAAGGAAGAAGAAGAAGAAGAACAGAAGAAGAAGAGAAGAAGAAGGAGAAGGAGGAGGAGGAGGAGGAGGAGCCCTCCTTCTTCTCCTTCTTCTTCTCCCTCCTTCTTCTCCTTCTTCTTCTCCTTCTTCTCTCCTCCTTCTTCTCCTCCTCCTTCTCTTCTTCTTCTCATCCTCCTCCTTCTCATTCTCCTCCCCCTCTTTCTCCTTCTCCTCCTTCTCCTCCTTCTCCTTCTTCTTCTCTTCTTGCTTCTTCTCTTTCTTCTTCTACATAGCTTATTTTCCCCAACAAAGACATACTTAGCTAATTATCCTCCAAAATGACATAATTAGCTTAGTTAGAGTAAAAACATCATAAGAACCTTGGTTAGCTCACAACTTAGCCAATTATCCTCCAAAATGACATAATAAGCTCAAAAATGGTATAAAAACCTTGGTTAGCTCATGAATATTATATTCTTAGCTTGTTTTCCTCTAAAATGACATAATTAACCCATATAGCTCCAAAAAGACATAATTAGCATATTTGTGTTATAGATGGCCCCGCCGGGAGGAGGAGGAGGAGGAGGAGAAGAAGAAGAAGAAGAGGAGAAGAGGAGAATAAATAGGAAAAATGAAAAGAAGGAAGAAGAAGAAGAAGAGAAGAAAAAGGAGAAGGAGCCCTCCTTCTTCTGCTTATTCTCGTTCTTCTCTCCTCCTTCTTCTTCTCCCTCCTTCTTCTCCTTCTTCTTCTCCTTCTTCTCTCCTCCCTCTTCTCCTTCTTCTTCTCCTTCTTCTTCTCTTCTTCTTCTCCTCCTCCTCCTTCTCCTCCTTCTCCTTTTTCTTCTCTTCTTGCTTCTTCTCTTTCTTCTTCTACGTAGCTTATTTCCCCCAACAAAGACATACTTACCTAATTATCCTCCAAAATGACATAATTAGCTTAGTTAGGGTAAAAACATCATAATAACCTTGGTTAGCTCACAACTTAGCTAATTATCCTTCAAAATGACATAATAAGCTCAAAATGGCATAAAAACCTTGGTTAGCTCATGTATATTATATTCTTAGTTTGTTTTCCTCTAAAATGACATAATTAGCCCGTATAGCTCCAAAAAGACATAATTAGATAATTTAGCTCCAACAAGAGGAGAAGAGGAGAAGAAATAGGAAAAATGAAAAGAAGGAAGAAGAAGAAGAGAAGAAGAAGGAGAATGAGGAGGAGGAGAAGAAGGAGAAGGAGGAGAAGACCTTCTCCTTCTTCTTCTTTCTTCTCCTTCTTCTTGATTTCTTCTTCTTCTCCTTCTCCTCCTCTTTCTTCTCCTCTTTCATATTCCCCTTACCTTATTTTCCCCAACAATGACATAATTAGCCCATTTAGCTCCAAAATGACATAATAAGCTCAAAATGGCATAAGAACCTTGGTTAGCTAATGAATATTATATTCTTAGCTTGTTTTCCTCTAAAATATTATATGTTGTTCTTCTTCTGACTTTCTTATTCACTTTTTTGCAGATTGGATGTACTACATGCATGGAAGCTGGCATTCATGGAGTGCCTTATTAGTTCTAGTTTTCATTTGAGTTGATGAACAATGTCGAACTATATGTATACGTATCTATGGATGAACAGTGTAAAACTTTGTATGTTGGTTCTTTCGATATATGGGATGTACATTGATGAACTTTATATGTATATCATATATGTGTGGTGAACTATATATATGTGTTGTGAAATATATATCATATATGTGATGTGAAATATATATATATATATATATATATATATGTGTGTGTGTGTGTGTGTGTGTGTGTGTGTGTGTGTGTGATGTGAAATAATAAAAAACAAACAAAAGAGAAGCTATATGGGCTCTTTGCCATCTGCCAGCTGATGGCAAAGAGCTTTGCCATCAGTTGGCCGACGGCAAAGGTGCCACATGGCACCAGACTGTGCACCCTGGGGGGGCAGCATCAGCTGGCCATATAGCTTGTTTGTCGTCTGCTGCCCAGGGAGGCTGACGACAAAGAGAAGAAAAAAATGGCTCGGGTGTTATCGGGTGTCACACCCTCTTTTTCACCACCAATGTTTTAAGTTGCAAAAATCAGAGCTTGTTAAAACTTTTTCTAAAGATGTTGTGAATGCTATGAATGCCTTGTATGAATGTATGCTTGTTTGCTTGTTGATCCAAAACCCATGATAAATTTATTTTTAAATGAATTTCCAAAACTCTTTTTCTTTGACACCAGATCACCTCTACCTTGCTTGGGTTACACTACTAGCTCATGATGCCTAGTAGCACTCCCAACCAAAGTTGGTGATCTGAACTCAAATACTATTATTATTTACCAAAAACATTAATTAATGATTTAAAACATTATTTTCTATTTTAAATACATGTTTGTTTCTAAGGCCAGGAATGATATTCCCACAAGGAAAAATGCTTCTATCCCTTAGAAAATTCTAAGTAAAATCATGGAAACTCAGAAGGACATATATTTTCCATATATAAGATTTTCAACCCTATTTTATATTATAATTATTTGAATAAAACCCTGAAAACCATTCCTGTCTGTTCTAACCTTTTTAGATATTTCCAAAGGAAATACTCTCAATAAAATCCCATTAAATTAAAGGAGCCTCCCCAAGCCATATTTGGTGCCCACATAAAATCTCACCTTGATCCAAGGTGGGGAAGGTCACCAAATGAGCCTAAAACCCTCTCTGTCCAGAATAGAGTTGGAACAACTCTACATAGCAAAGTTTGTCCAATGGGGCTGAAACTTTGCAGGGGTGTTTGGCACCTCAAGTGAGGACTCCACACCAAAAATGAGATTTGTAAGACTCTGTTTAGTCACACTCCCTTAGGAGGGGACAAATCTGGCCACTTTGATGCATTTTCAAGTTTACAAAGATAACTTGTTCAATGGAGCTCAAAATTGGTGAAAACCCCTACTTTGACCCCAAGACCAAACCTGTTAAGTTGTAGTTCCACTCGTGGAGTGGAAGCACCCCAAACCACTATCGAATACCTTTTGACAGGAAGGTAAAAACCCATCTAGCCATTGTTTTACCCAATGGCAAAGCCTCAAACTTGGTGTTTTAGTGCCTCAGATCAACCTAAACACCCAGTCAACTGGCCCCTCCCTAGTTCAAAGCACAAGTGACAAGAACCTCAATTTGTGCCACAGATCAGGGCTGACAGCACTAGTGAAACCTGCCCCCCTTGACCAGCCAGTGCTCTCACTAGCACACAATGGCTAGAAACACTCCCAGCAACACCGAGGACATGAGGGACACGTCTAAAGTGCCCTAGAGCACACCAACATGCCGTGGCATGCCAAAACTGTGCTCTGTACGCGCTACAAGGAGCCATCGAGAAGGGGACGACGCTCCCGGCCGGTTCCAACCTCCCCCGAAGTGTCCAAGACCTCCCCCGACAACCCCTCTGTGTAAAGCAGCCGCCAGGGACCCTCCTCTCCCGCGCTAGAGCTCGGGCGACGCGTGCCCGCGCGCACCCGACTCGGCCGAGGATGCACAGACGCTGCAGCTCGACCACACACCTTCTCCCTCTGCGGCCGATGCTTCAGAGCGTCCCAAACCACGTCCGGAGACCGTGGTTTCGCAGCCAGCTCCTCACCGTGCACGCACGCGCGCCAGGGTGAGTCACCGGCGCACCGAGTCGGCTCACCGTCGTGAGCCTATAAATAGGCCTCCCCGACGCCTCAACACCCCTCCAGCAGCCTCTGCACGACCACTAGCTCCTCCCTAGCCACCCAATCGAGCTCGCAGAGCCCCGGTGCTCGAGATCGACCGAGGCCCCTCCGCCTCGGAGCTCCGGTCGATCTCCGACTACACGACGGCTCCTATGACACTCGACCCACCAGAGCACTCCCCTCGACACCAGGAACCTTTCCCCCAACTGCCCCGAGCGATTCTGTGCCCCTAGCTACCAGTTCAACCACGTCCCGAAACCCCTCCGCCACGACCACCTCGTCGCCGGCGACTCCGAGCCTCTCCGGCGCTGTCCCGACCACCTGCAGGTAGGCGGAGCCACGCCGAACCCATTCCAGCCCTTAGCTAGGCCCAAGGACGATGGTAGCCTCGCCGGAGTTCATCTCCTCCTCCCTGGCCGGAGGTAGGGGAAGAACCCGACAGGTGGGCTCCACCTGTCGGCGTCCTGGACCAGCCCCCGCGCGCAGCCACGACCGCTGACCCTAGGGGCCCGCACGTGAGGTTCAAACCTGGCGCGCGCGCCCGCCTGGTAGCCTGCTAGCTGGCTGGGCCGGCCTGCTTCCCAGGCCAGGCTTTGGCCTTTTTCTTTTATTTTTAAAACAGAGACAAAAATGATTTTTGTAAAAATAACTACCCAGTGGAAAAATATAATTATTCCAGTGATAGTTTTCTAAAAATGAGTAGTATTTGATTCTGCCATTGTTGACATTTTTCAAAAACAGAATCTATTTTATAATAATATAAAGGCATTAAAGGCAATAGTTTGCCCCTGTTTAGTAATTATTAAAAATGCTTAGCTAGTAAAAACTAAGAGAAGATACTTTTCAAATTAACAACCTGAATTCAACCGAGTTTTGCAACATTTTTAAAAGTGATTTGTGATCTGTTTTTGTGTGAGCTATTTGTTATTTATTCTATTCTCGTCGATAGAATTACCGAGTGACGAAGGATTCAGAGCAGAAGACCTCGAAGACCCCGGGTACCTAGCTGACCAAGGCAAGCAGCCCTTTGACCATGACTAAGCATATGATTACTTTGCATGTTATATAGCAAGTATTTCCCTTGCATATGATCATAAGTGCCGGTACTCCTTTGATGGGATGTTACCGAAGGCTCCCCCGGAGCACATGCATTGAGCTTGACTCTACCCCTTAGGGTCATGCTAATACCATGTTGACAAGTAAGATAGTAGTAGTATCATCAGGAGCATGATGTTGTCATAAAACAAGAGTTTATGAAAACCCCGTCGGGTGCCACTAATGCCCGAGGGTGATGATAAGTAGGTGGTCACTTTTGGTGAAGTGATGCACCCGATATTTGTGTGAGTAAGGTTTCGGAAATGGTATTGGATTTATGATGTGTCGATCGTCCCAACCTTACCAGTACGACCACGTTACCCCTTATGGGACGGGGCTATGTTAATTACTTTGGTCGGTGCTAGCAAAGAGCCACATTACTAGTGGCGGGAGTGATTGTAGTCACTCTCGTGATGGGGTCATGTCGGGTAGGACGACTATGCCATTTTTATGAGTTCCAGTCACACCGTTGGTCCCCGCATGGTCGGTATTGTCCAGAGTTGGTGCTCGTAAGACGTACGACATGTGGGCTGGGTACCAATCGAGTGGACCTCTTTGTCTAGTATCGTCAGGGGAAAGGCATTGATCGGGTACTTACCTCGGGTATGTGATATACCGCGAGTCGTGGATGACACGGAAGTTTCCCGGATCTCATGGGTCCAGCGTACGACCTCTGCAGAGTGTCAAACTATTCGAATAGCCGTGTCCACGGTGAAGGATAATTGGGTAATCCTGCTTAAACTACGTCCAGCATTTCCGCATAAACCAACTGTGAGTGTGTGTTTGTATGTGTGGTAACTGGTGTTACAAGATGAATTGATATGACCAAGTTCGGTGACTTGGCACATAGGGTGAACCCGGAGTGTTCAGCCCTTGACAGATGCAATGGCATCTGTAACATGTTCTTCAAGAGTAATTCTTTAGCTTGATGCATATACATGATCATCCCACCAAGTTGCATTTCATCAAAGCTGCATGTTATTGTTGTACTTCACTTTCATTGTTCATATCATGGGCTGTTTGCGAGTACATTCAAAGTACTCATTGGCTTGCCACTGGTTATATTATTGACCAGACATGGAAGGACTGGAGTTTGGCGATGAGTACGTCTTCAGAGACGGACCTGCGATCTAGGACGCTTCCAAGTCAGAATGCCTGTCGGTGTAAGCTTGATGGCATGGGAACCCGCTTAGCCCTTATGAGTTTCCGCTACCCGTCGTACCCGTTTTAATTGGCCTTAGGCCCTGCTTGTGAACCTGACCCTGCGGTCATTTGATGTAATACTCAGTATTTGGATGTAAGACTCTATTATTCAGTATCTGTGTTCAGTGAGCATTGATCCTTGGGATCACTGGGCACGGCGATCTCGACTTACTAGTCGGGGTCACCACAGAACTGGTATTAGAGCCATTCTGACTATAGGAAGCCTTAGGTAGCATGGACGTTAGCCGAAAACGATTAGTACACGAGCCTTACACTTACGATTTTGCACCTAAAACCTTCTAATTCTCTCTCTCCTATATCTTCTAGATGGCCGCCGTACCTGAGACGCTTCTGGAGACCGGCTTTCCCCTACTCCTGGTGGATAGTCTCGAGAAGTTCCACGTACGCCGCACGCCCATCTTCCTCTACCACGAGCAATGGGTCAACGCTGACACCAAGGAATATCACGTGGACGTGATAGTGAAGGCTAACGACTCCCCGTCTAGTTGGTTCTTTGAAGGACCACAAATGGGGGAACTGATGCTGGCAGTGCAGACAGCCGCACGAGTCGCGCTCGTGCGTCTCCGCGGTATCCTCCCTGAGATGGCTGATGAGCCCGCTACTCGTCACCTACCTTTTATTAAAGAAGGAGTTTACGGGAGTTGGACGCTCACCCCATCGTCTGAGGACGGGATGCCATTAAGGTTTCAGACCTACTTCAGTCTCTCATCCGACACCCTAACGCACCTTCTGGTTAAGGAATCAACGAAGCTTCGCCAAGAACTACACCAAGTCAAGGGCCTACTTCACACCGAGAAGATGAAGAATCGCAAGGTGAAGAAAACACGCGCATCTGAAGGAAGGACCGGTGTTGCTACCACGGGTGGTGTGCTACCGATCCGGGCTGTCCTCTTCCGGGTCACCGCCTGACAGCGGAAGAGTATACTGAGCTCTTCACCGCCTCACCTAAGAGACGCCGTGATGTACCGCTTCTTTCTTCCACTCCTTTGAAGGAAGAAGACACCGACGAAGACGAAGATCCTGCCGAACCCACCTATGAGACCGAGCAGTCCGCCGTGTAGGATTTCAGCATAGGCAACTAGGAGTACCCCAGAGCGTAAGGCATCCATGTATCCGATCTTTCAAATTATGAGTGTGTATGATGTAAGCCGCATTCTGCCTTAGGCAGCCTGTACGCGACTACGTCACTTGTTTTCAATAAATGAAAATTCCGTTTCAGGACTTTGGTTTTAAAGACTCGCACTAGCGCACATTTGGACCCCCTCTTACTAGAGCAATCCCTTGTGGTTTCAAGCAAGGTGGAATATTGACCTGTCTGTTTCCATGACAGGATGGTGAACGCAACCCGCAACAACACCTTTGGCAACCCGGGCGCCGCCGCCTCAGGTGAGCTGCAGGGAACCGAAGGAGAAGCTCACGCTGGAGATCACCATGAGCAGCCCGGCAATGTTCCTCCGCCACCTCCTCCCGAGAACTTGAGTATGGCTCAGTTCCTTCAGGCTCTTCGCGAGGAGCGTCAAGCCAACAATGCCGCTATTCAGCAGCTGACTCAAGTCCTAGTGAACAACCCGCCGCAGAACAGGAATGGCAATGGCCGCTCTACTCTCTCCGAGTTTATGCGGACTACGCCTCCCATATTCACAAAGACGACTGAACCATTGGATGCCGATGACTGGATTCGCACTATTGAAAACCTCCTTGCGCTGATCAAGTGCACCGATGAACGTGAGAAGGTCCTTTATGCTTCTCACTGTCTCGGAGGCACCGCCAGGGCTTGGTGGGATGGTTTCCAGATCATGCGAGCTGGGCAAGTCATCACTTGGGCAATGTTCAAGGAAGGATTCCGCGCGGCTCATATTCCGCCAGGAATGATGACCATCAAGAAGCGGGAATTCCGAGCCTTGAGGCAAGGCAGTGGAACTGTTAAAGAATATCTGCAGAAGTTTAACCTCTTGTCGAGGTATGCCCCTGAGGATGTTAACACTGAGGCCACTAAGGTGAAACGCTTCATGGAAGGGTTGTAGCAGTCCCTGCAATACCAGTTGGTAGTTTGTGAGTGCAAGACCTTCAGCGACCTGGTTAACAAGGCACTTATGCTGGAAGACAAGCATCGTGCAATGGACGACACCCGCAAGCGCAAGCTGATAGGCAGTGGAGGACCCACTAATGCAAGACCGAGACCATGGCAGTCAGCACCGGTGAGGCCCAACTATCAGTAGCAGCAGTATAAGGCCCCGGTATGCCGTCAAAATTATCAGCCTCAAGTCAACATCAAGCCAGTTTCCAACCCGCCGAATAACAGTGGAGTCAAGACCAACCCTCCGGGTCAGGTCACCTATTTTGGGTGTGGTCAAACCGGACACTATTCCAGGCAGTGTCCCAACAAGAAGCCCGATGCACCACGTCCCAATGCACCCAACCCAGGTCAAGGAGCACCAGGAAGAAACCAGGTTCCCCGCAACCAGCAGTTCAATAGCAGGGGGCGGATCAACCACATCACCGCCGAAGAGGCGTAGGATGACTCGGACTGCATTCTGGGTACGTTCCTCGTCAACTCCACCCCAGCTACAGTGTTGTTTGATTGTGGTGCTTCACATTCTTTTGTTACTCGAAGGTTTGCGGAGAAGTGTGGTTTAAAACCCACTCTGCTTCATGGGCAGATGGCAATTCAAACCCCGAGAGCAGTGTTGAGGACCAATCTAGGGTGTAGAAGGGTCGAGATAGTTATCAATGGGACGAGCTTCTTGGCAGACCTCATTGTGCTTAAGTCGCAAGGCTTAGAAGTAATCCTCGACATGGATTGGCTGGCCAAGCACCAGAGTCTCTTGGACTGTGCCAACAGGGCCATTACCATGACAAGCGACCAAGGGGTCAAGGTCAAGTATGTCTCTGAGCCGGTATCAGCTCAAGTACCTCGAATCAACAGCCTATCCGAGGTAGAGCTCGACCAAGTGCCTGTAGTCTGTGAGTACCCGGACGTCTTTCCTGACGAGCTACCTGGAATGCCTCCTGACCGAGACATTGAGTTCATCATCGAGCTCATGCCCGGGTCAAGGCCAATATATAAGAAGCCTTACAGGATGGGATCCGAAGAGCTAGCAGAGCTGAAGAAGCAGCTGGATGAGCAACTCAGGAAAGGATTCATTCGTCCGAGTGCATCACCTTGGGGATCACCTATTCTGTTTGTATCAAAGAAGGATGGTACCATTCGACTCTGCGTCGATTACCGTTCTCTCAATGAAGTCACAATCAAGAACAAGTACCCACTCCCCAAGATAGAAGACCCGTTTGACCAGTTAAATGGAGCTAAGGTATTCTCCAAGATCGATCTCCGATCCGGATATTACCAGTTGAAGATTCGACCCGAGGACATACCCAAGACTGCATTCGTGACCCGATACGGTCTCTATGAGTGCACTGTCATGTCCTTCGGATTGACAAATGCCCCAACTTACTTCATGTACCTCATGAACAAGGTCTTCATGGAGTATTTGGAAAAGTTTGTCGTCGTATTCATCGATGACATATTAATCTTCTCAAAATCTGAAGAAGAGCATGAGCAACACTTGAGGTTAGTTCTGGGAAAGCTACAAGAGCACCAACTGTATGCCAAGTTCAGCAAGTGCCAATTCTGGTTGAACGAAGTTGGATTTTTGGGTCATACCATGACGGTAAGCGGATTGGCAGTAGATCCATCCAAGATTACCACAGTGACCAACTGGGAATCACCGAGAGACGTGAAGGATGTCAGGAGTTTCCTCGGGCTCGCGGGATACTACCGCAAGTTCGTAGAGGGATTCTCCAGCATCGCTCGACCTATGACTCAGCTTTTGAAGAAAGACCGGAAGTTCGAGTGGACACCGGCGTGTGAAGCGAGCTTCCAAGAGTTGAAGAAAAGACTGACTACCGCCCCGGTACTAGCTACCCCGGACATCAACAAGGAGTTTGTGATTTACTGTCATGCCTCCGGAACCGGACTCGGTGGAGTCTTAATGCAAGATGGCAGAGTCGTGGCGTACTTGTCACGGCAACTGCGTCCGCATGAGGAGAACTACGCCACCCATGATCTCGAGTTAGCATCCGTAGTGCATGCCTTGAAGACATGGCGACATTACCTTCTGGAGAAGCGATGTGAAATATGCACGGACCACAAGAGTCTGAAATATATCTTCACCCAAAGGGAGCTGAATATGAGGCAACAAAGATGAGTTGAGTTAATCAAGGATTACGACCTCAGCATTCAGTACCACCCCATTAAGGCAAACGTGGTAGCCGATGCTTTAAGCCGGAAAGCTGGCACCTTGAATGTCAGGCTCAAGGAAAGGTTGCCTGCCTTATATGAAGAGATGGAAAGCTTCGGGCTGGAGTTAGTCGAACCAGGATACCTGGCCAACCTCGAAGTCAAACCAACTCTGGCTGATGATATCAAGGAAGCCCAGAAGGGACACAAGAGTATTGAAGGCCTCAAGAGGAAGATACAGGAAGGCAAGGCCCCAGGGTTCTCGGTTGATGATCAAGGAGTGGTGTGGTACGGGAAACGCTTATGCGTGCCCAACAAGGCCGAACTCAAGGACTGGATCCTGCAAGAGTCTCATGACACGCCATACTCCATCCATCCCGGTGGTACCAAGATGTATCAAGACCTCCGAGAACGATTCTGGTGGCATGGCATTAAGAGAGAGATAGGCTCCTATGTCGCTAAGTGCGATGTATGCCAGCGGGTCAAGGCTGAGCATCAGCGACCTGCTGGGCTGCTACAACCTCTTCGAGTGCCAGAATGGAAATGGGATAAGGTCGACATGGACTTCATCACTGGACTACCCCGATCAAGCAGGGGTCATGACTCCATATGGGTCATCGTCGACCACTTAACTAAGGTGTCTCATTTCATTCCGGTCAACACCACCTACGAGGGCGACAAGTTGGCTAGCCTCTACATTGAGCGCATCGTTAGCCTCCATGGAGTTCCTAAGGAGATCGTGTCCGACCGCGGCACATAGTTCACCTCAAGATTCTGGAAGAAGTTCCAAGAAGCTCTCGGAACCAAGCTCTCTTTTAGCACGTCTTTCCACCCGCAGACGGGCGGACAGACCCAGAGGGTAAACCAGATACTCGAGGACATGCTCCGCGCATGTGTCTTGGCTCATGGTGCCAAATGGGAAGACTGTCTGCCGTTTGCTGAGTTCTCATACAACCACAGCTACCAGTCCAGTCTTCAAATGGCCCCATTCGAGGTGCTATATGGGCGAAAGTGCCGCACCCCACTCAATTGGTCTGAAACCGGAGAAGGACTAGTTTTTGGGCCAGAAGCGCTACAGGAAGCGGAAAATAAGGTGCAGCTTGTCCAAGAAAACCTGAAGGCAGCTAAGTCACGACAAAAGAGCTATGCGGACTCCCACCACAAGGATGTGGAGTTCGTTCCCATAGACCAAGTGTACTTGTGCGTTACGCCTCTCAAGGGAACCAAGCGTTTCCACGTCAAGGGGAAGCTAGCCCCAAGGTTTATTGGACCCTTCAAGATCACGCCAAGGCGCGGGGAAGTGGCTTATAAGTTGGAGCTACCCCCAGAACTTTCGGGTGTGCACAACGTGTTCCACGTGTCACAGCTCGGAAAGTGCTTACAAGTGCCGAACCGTTCCGATCCTTGCAAGGACATTGACCACCAAGTTGTTGACCTTCAACCGGACCTTACCTACTGTGAGAAGCCGATTCACATTCTGGATGAAGCAGAGCGTTGCACCAGAAGCCGCACCATCAAGTATTTCAAGGTTCAGTGGAGCAACCATACCGAAGCACAAGCAACACGGGAACATGAAGACTATCTCTGATCAGAATTTCCAGAGCTATTTAACGCCTAGCTTACGAATCTCGGGGACGAGATTCTTGTAAGAGGGATAGGTCTGTCACACCTTGTTTTTCACCACCAATGTTTTAAGTTGGAAAAATCAGAGCTTGTTAAAACTTTTTCTAAAGATGTTGTGAATGCTATGAATGCCTTGTATGAATGTATGCTTGTTTGCTTGTTGATCCAAAACCCATGATAAATTTATTTTTAAATGAATTTCCAAAACTCTTTTTCTTTGACACGAGATCACCTCTACCTTGCTTGGGTTACACTACTAGCTCATGATGCCTAGTAGCACTCCCAACCAAAGTTGGTGATCTGAACTCAAATACTATTATTTACCAAAAACATTAATTAATGATTTAAAACATTATTTTCTATTTTAAATACATGTCTGTTTCTAAGGCCAGGAATGATATTCCCACACGGAAAAATGCTTCTCTCGCTTAGAAAATTCTGAGTAAAATCATGGAAACTCACAAGGACATATATTTTCCATATATAAGATTTTCAACCCTATTTTATATTATAATTATTTGAATAAAACCATGAAAACCATTCATGTCTGTTTTAACCTTTTTAGATATTTCCAAAGGAAATACTCTCAATAAAATCCCATTAAATTAAAGGAGCCTCCCCAAGCCATATTTGGTGCCCACATAAAATCTCACCTTGATCCAAGGTGGGGAAGGTCACCAAATGAGCCTAAAACCCTCTCTGTCCAGAATAGAGTTGGAACAACTCTACATAGCAAAGTTTGTCCAATGGGGCTGAAACTTTGCAGGGGTGTTTGGCACCTCAAGTGAGGACTCCACACCAAAAATGAGATTTGTAAGACTCTGTTTAGTCACACTCCCTTAGGAGGGGACAAATCTGGCCACTTTGATGCATTTTCAAGTTTACAAAGATAACTTGTTCAATGGAGCTCAAAATTGGTGAAAACCCCTACTTTGACCCCAAGACCAAACCTGTTAAGTTGTAGTTCCACTCGTGGAGTGGAAGCACCCCAAACCACTATCGAATACCTTTTGACAGGAAGGTAAAAACCCATCTAGCCATTGTTTTACCCAATGGCAAAGCCTCAAACTTGGTGTTTTAGTGCCTCAGATCAACCTAAACACCCAGTCAACTGGCCCCTCCCTAGTTCAAAGCACAAGTGACAAGAACCTCAATTTGTGCCACAGATCTGGGCTGACAGCACTAGTGAAACCTGTCCGCCTTGACCAACCAATGCTGTCACTAGCACACAACGGCTAGAAACACTCCCAGCAACACCCAGGACATGAAGCACATGTCTAAAGTGCCCCAGAGCGCGCCAGCATGCCGTGGCATGCCAAAAGTGCGCTCTGGACGCGCTACAGGGAGCCACCGAGAAGGGGACGACGCTCCCGGCCGGTTCCAACCTCCCCCGAAGTGTCCAAGACCTCCCCTGACAACCCATCTGTGTAAAGCAGCCGCCAGGGACCCTCCTCTCCCGCGCTAGAGCTCGGGCGACGCATGCCCGCATGCACCCGACTCGGCCGCGCATGCACAGACGCTGCAGCTCGACCCCACGCCTTCTCCCTCTGCGGCCAATGCTTCAGAGCGTCCCAAACCACGTCCGGAGACTGTGGTTTCGCAGCCAGCTCCTCACTATGCACGCACATGCGCCACGGTGAGTCACCGGCGCACCGAGTCGGCTCACTGTCGCGAGCCTATAAATAGGCCTCCCCGGCGCCTCAGCACCCCTCCAGCAGCCTCTGCACGACCACTAGCTCCTCCCTAACCACCCAATCGAGCTCGCAGAGCCCCGGTGCTCGTAATCGACCGAGGCCCCTCCGCCTCGGAGCTCTGGTCGATCTCCGGCTACACGCCGGCTCCTGTGACACTCGACCCACCAGAGCACTCCCCTCGACACCAGGAACCTTTCCCCCAACTGCCCCGAGCGATTCCGTGCCCCTAGCTACCAGTTCAACCACGTCCCGAAACCCCTCCGCCACGGCCACCTCGTCGCCGGCGACTACGAGCCTCTCCGGCTGTCCTGACCACCTACAGGTAGGCGAAGGCACATTGAATCGATTCCTGCCCTTAGCTAGGCCCAAGGACGACGGTAGCCCCGTCGGAGTTCATCTCCTCCTCCCTAGCCGGAGGTAGGGGAAGAACCCGACATGTGGGCTCCACCTGTCGGCGTCCTGGAGCAGCCCCCGCGCGCAGCCACAGCCGCTGACCCCAGGGGCCCGCACGTCAGGTTCAAACCTGGCGCGCGCGCGCCTGGCAGCCTGGTGGTTGGCTGGGCCGGCCTGCTTCCCAGGCCAGGCTTTGGCCTTTTTCTTTTATTTTTAAAACAAAGACTAAAATGATTTTTGTAAAAATAACTACCCAGTGGAAAAATATAATTCTTCCACTGATATTTTTCTAAAAATGAGTAGTATTTGATTATGCCATTGTTGACATTTTTCAAAAACAGAATCTGTTTTATAATAATATATAGGCATTAAAGGCAATAGTTTTCCCCTATTTAGTAATATTAAAAATGCTTAGCTAGTAAAAACTAAGAGAAGATATTTTTCAAATTAACAACCTAAATTTAACCAAGTTTTGCATCATTTTTAAAAGTGATTTGTGATATGTTTTTGTGTGAGCTATTTCTTATTTATTCTATTCTCGACGATAGAATTAGCAAGTGACGAAGGATTCGGAGCGGAAGACCTCAAAGACCCCGGATACCTAGCTGACCTAGGCAAGCATCCCTTTGACCATGACTAAGCATATGGTTACTTTGCATGTTATATAACAAGTATTTCCGTTGCATATGATCATAAGTGCTGGTACTCCTTTGACGAGATGTTATCGAAGGCTCCCCCGGGAGCACATGCATTGAGCTTGACTCTACCCCTTAGGGTCATGCTAATACCATGTTGACAAGTAAGATAGTAATAGTATCATCATGAGCATGATGTTGTCATAAAACAAGAATTTATGAAAACCCCGTCGGGTGCCACTAATGCCCGAGGGTGATGATAACTAGGTGGTCACTTTTGGTGAAGTGATGCACCCGGTATTTGTGTGAGTAAGGTTTCGGAAATGGGATTAGATTTATGATGTGTCGACCGTCCCAACCTTACCAGTACGACCACGTTACCCCTTATGGGACGGGGCTATGTTAATTACTCTGGTCGGTGCTAGCAAAGAGCCACATTACTAGTGGCGGGAGTGATTGTAGTCACTCTCGTGATGGGGTCGTGCCGGGTAGGACGACTATGCCATTTTTATGAGTTCCAGTCACACCATTGGTCCCTGCATGGTCGGTACTGTCCATAGTTGGTGCTCGTAAGACGTACGACATGTGGGCTGGGTACCAATCGAGTGGACCTCTTTGTCTAGTATCATCAGGGGAAAGGCATTGATCGGGTACTTACCTCGGGTATGTGATATACTGTGAGTCGTGGATGACACGGAAGTTTCCCGGATCTCGTGGGTCCAGCGTACTACCTCTGCAGAGTGTCAAACTATTCGAATAGCCGTGTCCATGGTCAATGACAGTTGGATAATCCTGCTTAAACTACGTCGAGCGTTTCCGCATAAACCAAGTGTGAGTGTGTGTGTATGTGTGGTAACTGGTGTTACAAGATGAATTGATATGACCAAGTTTGGTGACTTGGCACATAGGGTGAACCCGGAGTGTTCAGCCCTTGACAGATGCGATGGCATCTGTAACCTGTTCTTCAAGAGTAATTCTTTAGCTTGATGCATATACATGATCATCCCACCAAGTTGCATTTCATCAAAGCTGCATGTTATTGTTGTACTTACCTTTCATTGTTCATATCATGGGCTGTTTGCGAGTACATTGAAAGTACTCATTGGCTAGCGACTGGTTATATTATTGAACACACATGGAAGGACCGGAGTTTGGGGATGAGTACGTCTTCGGAGACGGACCTGCGATCTAGAACTCTTCCAAGTCAGAATGCCTGTCGGTGTAGGCTTGATGGCATGGGCACCCGCTTAGCCCTTATGAGTTTCCGCTACCCGTCGTACCCGTTTTAATTGGCCTTAGGCCCTTCTTGTGAACCTCACCCTTTGGTCATTGGATGTAATATTCGGTATTTGGATGTAAGACTGTATTATTCAGTATCTGTGTTCAGTGAGCATTGCTCATTGGGATCACTGGGCACGGCGATCTCGACTTACTAGTCGGAGTCACCACAGAACTGGTATCAGAGCCATCCTGACTATAGGAAGCCTTAGGTAGCATGGACATTAGCCGAAAACGATTAGTACACGAGCCTTACACTTAAGATTCTGCACCTAAAACCTTCTGATTCTCTCTCTCCCTCCTATATCTTGTAGATGGCCGCCGTACCTGAGACGCTTCTGGAGACCGGCTTTCCCCTACTCCTGGTGGATAGTCTCGAGAAGTTCCACGTATGCCGCACGCCCATCTTCCTCTACCACGAGCACTGGGTCAACGCCGACACCAAGGAATATCACGTGGACGTGATAGTGAAGGCTAACGACTCCCCGTCTAGTTGGTTCTTTGAAGGACCACAAATGGGGGAACTGATGCTGGCAGTGGAGACAGCCGCACGAGAGGCACTCGTGCGTCTCCGCGATATCCTCCCTGAGATGGCAGATGAGCCCGCTACTCGTCACCTACCTTTTATTAAGGAAGGAGTGGATGGGAGTTGGACGCTCACCCCATCGTCTGAGGACGAGATGCCATTAAGGTTTCAGACCTACTCCAGTCTCTCATCGGACACTCTGACGCACCTTCTGGTTAAGGAATCAACAAAGCTTCACCAAGAACTGCACCAAGTCAAGGGCCTACTTCACACCGAGAAGATGAAGAATCGCAAGGTGAAGAAAAGAGGCGCACCTGAAGGAAGGACCGGTGTTGCTACCAGGGGTGGTGTGCTACCGATCCGGGTTGTCCCTCTTCTGGGTCGCCGCCTGACAGCGGACGAGTATACTGAGCTCTTCGCCGCCTCACCTAAGATATGCCGTGATGTACCGCTTCTTTCTTCCACTCCTTTGAAGGAACAAGACACCGACGAAGACGAAGATCCTGCCGAACCGACCTATGAGACCGAGCAGCCGCACGTAGGATTTCAGCGTAGGCAACTAGGAGTACCTCTGAGCGTAGGGCATCCATGTATCCGATCTTTCAAATTATGAGTGTGTATGATGTAAGCCGCATTCTGCCTTAGGCAGCTTGTACGCGACTACGTCACTTGTTTTCAATGAATGCAAATTCCGTTTCAGGACTTTGGTTTTAAAGACTTGCACTAGCGCACATTTGGACCCTCCTCTTACTAGAGCAATCCCTTGTGGTTTCAAGCAAGGTGGAATATTGACCTGTCTGTTTCCATGACAGGATGGTGAACGCAACCCGCAACAGCACCTTCGGAAACCCCGGCGTCGCCTCCTCAGGTCAGCCGCAGGGAACCGAAGGAGAAGCTCATGCTGGAGATCATCATGAGCAGCCTGGCAATGTTCCTCCGCCACCTCCTCCCGAGAACTTGACTATGGCTCAGTTCCTTCACGCTCTTCATGAGGAGCGTCAAGCCAACAATGCCGCTATTCAGCAGCTGACTCAAGTCCTAGTGAACAACCCGCCGCAGAACGGGAATGGCAATGGCCGCTCTACTCTCTCCGAGTTTATGCGGACTACGCCTCCCATATTCACAGAGACGGTGGAACCATTGGGTACCAATCGAGTGGACCTCTTTGTCTAGTATCGTCAGGGGAAAGGCATTGATCGGGTACTTACCTCGGATATGTGATATACCGCGAGTCGTGGATGACACGGAAGTTTCCCGGATCTCCTGGGTCCAGCGTACTACCTCTGCAGAGTGTCAAACTATTAGAATAACCGTGTCCACGGTCAAGGACAGTTGGGTTATCCTACTTAAACTACGTCCAGCGTTTCCGCATAAACCAAGTGTGAGTGTGTGTATGTGTGGTAACTGGTGTTACAAGATGAATTGATATGACCAAGTTCGGTGACTTGGCACATAGGGTGAACCCGGAGTGTTCAGCCCTTGACAGATGCGATGGCATCTGTAACCTGTTCTTCAAGAGTAATTCTTTAGCTTGATGCATATACATGATCATCCCACCAAGTTGCATTTCATCAAAGCTGCATGTTATTGTTGTACTTCACTTTCATTGTTCATATCATGGGCTGTTTGTGAGTACAAGAAAAGTACTCATTGGCTTGCCACTGGTTATATTATTGATCAGACATGGAAGGACCGGAGTTTGGCGATCAGTACGTCTTCGGTGACGAACCTGCGATCTAGGACGCTTCCAAGTTAGAATGCCTGTTGGTGTAGGCTTGATGGCATGGGCACCCGCTTAGCCCTTATGAGTTTCCGCTACCCGTCGTACCCATTTAATTGTCCTTAGGCCCTGCTTGTGAACCTGACCCTTCGGTCATTTGATCTAATATTCGGTATTTGGATGTAAGACTCTATTATCCAGTATCTGTGTTTAGTGAGCATTGATCCTTGGGATCACTGGGCACATCGATCTCGACTTACTAGTCGGGGTCACCACATCGGGGAAGTAGACGGCAAAGACTAGGGGGAAGCAGACGGCAAAGGCTACGGGGGAAGCAAACGACGAAGGCTACGGGGCAAGCAGACGACAAAGCCTCCGTTAGCCCTAATGCAGGCGTTGCCTGTCGGCTGCCGTCTCAAATTCATTGCCGACTGCTCGGTGCCAGATACTGACGGCAAAGAGCTTTGCCGTCCACTTAGGAATGGCTGACGGAAAAGAAGCTACAATGCCGTCGTAAGCTCACGCACAATCTTTGCCGACAGGAGGCTGACGGCAAAGAGCTTTGCCGTCGGTGTGGTGCTCTTTGCCGTCTGTTATGGCGGACGACAAATAAGCTGATTCCTGTAGTGAGAGTGGTGTGCTAAATACGTCCATTTTACATCATTATTTCTTATTATAAATTATTCTATCTCAAGGATATATTTCACATGGTGAAATTTTAATGCCCATTCTCTCTTAAACTACAAGATATACAAAGAGAGGGCGACAACTGGAATTCTGGACCTAAAAGGACAACAAAAGAGAAAACAATTCACCGGAGCTCAAAATGGAGTGTGGATTTTTGAAAAATATTTTAAAATATATAACGAATCATGGAGCAAATAAATACTAAGAGAACCAAGTAGGCCTCCACATGGCTAGGCGATGCGACCACCCCTAGGCTCGTCATTGATACGTCTCCAGCGTATCTATAATTTTTGATGGTATCATGCTATTATCTTGTCAAACTTTGGATGTTTTGCATGCGTTTTATATATTTTTTGGACTAACTTATTAACTCAGTGCCAAGTGTCAGTTCCTGTTTTTTCCATGTTTTTGACCCCTTTCAGAGGAGATTTTTAAACAGAGTCCAAATGGAAGAAAATCCCCGAAAAGATTTTTTCCGTAACGGAAGAAGATCGGGAAGCTTGAGAGCCAAGGCAGGAGAGCCTCAGGGGCCCCACAAGCCCCCACCCCGCGGCCACGGGGGAGGCCACGACCCACAGGCTTGTGGCCCCCCTGAGCGCCCTCTGCCCTAGGGGTTGTGCCTATAAATTCCCTAAAAATCCCAAAAAAATTAGGAGATCATCGAAAGTACTTTTCCGCCGCCGCAAGCTTCTGTCTCCCCAAGATCCCATCTGGGGAATGTTCTCGTGCCCTGCCGGAGGGGGGGGGGGGAGGATTCGGACACGGAGGGCTTCTTCATCAACACCATGACCTCTCTGATGATGCGTGAGTAGTTCACCATAGACCTACGGGTCCATATATAGCTAGTAACTAGATGGCTTCTTTTCTCTCTTGGATATTCGGTAAAAAGTTGTCCATGATCTTCATGGAGATCTATCCGATGTAATCTTCTTTTGCGGTGTGTTTGTCGAGATCCGATGAATTGTGGATTTATGATCAGATTATCTATGAATCTTATTTGAGTTTCTTCTGATCTCTCTTATGCATGATTTCATATCCTTGGAATTCTCTTCGAGTTGTGGGTTTTGTCTGGCCAACTAGATCTATGATTCTTGCAATGGGAGAAATGCTTGGTTTTGGGTTCATACCGTGCGGTGACCTCACCCAGTGATAGAAGGGGTAGCGAGGCACAAATCGTGTTGTTGCCATCAAGGGTAAAAAGATGGGGTTTTCATCATTGGTTTGAGATTATCCCTCTACATCATGTCATCTTGCTTAAGGCGTTACTCTGTTCAGCATGAACTCAATACACTAGATGCATGCTGGATAGCGGTCGATGTGTGGAGTAATAGTAGTAGATGCAGAAAGTATCGGTCTACTTGTCTCGTACGTGATGCCTATATGTATGATCATTACCTTAGATATTGTCATGACTTTGCGCGGTTCTATCAATTGCTCGATAGTAATTTGTTCACCCACCGTGATATTTGCTATTTTGAGAGAAACCTCTAGTGAACACTATGGCCCCCAGGTCTACTCCACACCATATTTCAGCCTTACACTTTTTACTTCGTTGCACTTTCAGCCTTCAGATTTCACTTTGCAAACAATCTTGAAGGGATTGACAAACCCTTTGAAGCGTTGGGTGCAAGCTTGTTTGTGTTTGCGCAGGTACTCTGGACTTGACGAGACCCTCCTTCTGGATCGATACCTTGGATCTCAAACTGAGGGAAATACTTACTGCTCCTGTGCTGCATCACCCTTTCCTCTTCAAGGGAAAAACTGACGCAAAACAAGAGAAGTAACAAGAAGAATTCCTAGCACCAAGGAAGGACTTTTGTTACCATAGCAGAAGAATTTCTGGCGCCATTGCCGAGGAGGAAGATCAAGTCAAGAACTCATCCAAGTAGGTGTCGCAAACTCATCTCTTGCATTTACTTTGTTTGCCAGTTGCCTCTCGTTTTCCTCTCCCCCACTTCACAATTTGCCTTTTTCGTTTGCCTTTTTCGTTTGCCCTTTTTCCTCGCTTGCTCTTTATTTGCTTGTGTGCTTGCCTACTCGTCGAAGTCACCATGAATGAAAACACTAAACTTTGCGAATTCTCGAATACTAATAATAATGATTTTATTAGTACTCCGATTGCTCCCGCCACTAGTGCGGAGTCATACGAAATCAATGCCGCTTTGCTGAATCTTGTTATGAAAGAGCAATTCTCTGGCCTTCCTAGTGAAGATGCCGCATCCCATCTCAATACCTTCGTTGAACTTTGCGATATGAAAAAGAAGAGAGATGTGGATAATGACGTGATTAAATTGAAGCTTTTTTCCTTTCTCGTTGCGAGATCGCGGAAAAAACTTGGTTTTCTTCTTTGCCCAAAAATAGTATCGATTCTTGGGATAAGTGCAAAGATGCTTATATATCCAAGTATTTTCCGCCGGCTAAGATTATCTCTCTCCGTAATGATATCATGAATTTCAAGCAACTTGACAATGATCATGTTGCACAATCTTGGGAGAGAATGAAATTAATGATTAGAAATTGTCCCGCTCATGGCTTGAGTCTTTGGATGATTATTCAAATCTTTTATGCTCGCTTGAATTTCGCTTCTAGAAATATCTTGGACTCCGCCTCAGGTGGAACGTTCATGGAAATTACGTTAGGGTAAGCCACAAAGCTCCTAGACAACATCATGATGAACTACTCTCAGTGGCACACTGAAAGGTCACCTACTAGTAAGAAGGTACATGCTATAGAGGAAGTTAACTCGTTAGGTGCTAAGATGGACGAGTTAATGAATTTGGTTGCTAGTAGAAGTGCTCCTTTGGATCCTAATGATATGCCCTTGTCTTCTTTGATTGAGAGTAGCAACGCTAGTTTGGACGTTAATTTTGTTGGTAGGAATAACTTTGGCAACAACAATGCTTTTAGAGGAAACTATGTTCCTAGGCCTTTTCCTAGTAACTCCTCTAATAATTTTGGCAACTCCTACAACAATACTCATGGAAATTACAATAAATTACCCTCTGATCTAGAGAGTAATATCAAATAGTTCATCAACTCTCAAAAGATTTTCAATGCGTCCATAGAGGAAAAGCTACTCAAAATTGATGATTTGGCTAAGAGCGTTGATAGAATTTGTAGTGATGTTGATGCTTTGAAAGTTAGATGTGCTCCTCACAAAATCAACATGGATGAAACTTTGAAAGCTATGCGTGTTTCCATGATTCAGAGCCAAGAAAGAACCGCCCAAATTCGTGCTAGACATGAATGGCTTAAAAAGGCGTGTTCTCGTGATGAGAATCACAAAGATCTTAAAGTGCTTGGTGTGACTCCCATTGAATCCTTGTTTTCTTGTGTCAAACCTAATGATTATGGGGCTGGATATGAATCCACTTTGGTTGAAAAGTGCCCCAATGATTCGGAGTCCATCTATCTTGATGCTAAAAGCATTGAAAGTTGAGTAGAAGACGTTAAAACTTTGAGTAGTAATGAAATTACTACCATGGATTTCAAGGAATTCAATTATGATAGTTGCTCCTTGATTGAATGCATTTCTTTGATGCAATCCATGTTAGACTCTCCACACGCTTATAGCCAGAACAAGGCCTTTACCGATCATATCGTCGAAGCTATGATAAAATCTCTTGAAGAGAAACTTGAATTGGAAGTCTCTATCCCTAGAAAGCTTCATGATGAGTGGGAACCTACCATCAAAATCAAAATCAAAAACTATGAGTGCAATGCTTTGTGTGATTGGGGTGCTAGTGTTTATGCGATTCCAAAGTATTTATGTGATGTTCTGGGTTTTAATGAGATTGAAGAGTGTTCTCTTAATTTGCATCTTGCTGATTCTACTGTCAAGAAACCCATGGGAACGATCAATGATGTTCTTATTATTGCAAATAGGAACTATGTACTCATGGATTTCATTGTGCTTGACATTGATTGCAATCCTACATGCCCTATTATTCTTGGTAGACCTTTCCTAAGGACTATCGGTGCTATCATCGATATGAAGGAAGGGAATATTAGATTTCAATTTTCTTTAAGGAAGGGCATGGAACACTTTCCTAGAAAGAAAATAAGATTGCCTTATGAATCGATGATGAGGGCCACTTATGGTTTGAGCACCAAAGGCGACGATACGTGATTCTATCACTTTTATGCCAAGCTAGGGGTGTTAAACAATAGCGCTTGTTGGGAGGCAACCCAATGAATTTATCTTTTTCTTTCTGTTTTGTTACGTCCACACCATCACAATTCTGTTGTGATTGTTTGTTTTGTTGCGTTTCTTTTTGTGTTTGAGCCAAGCAAAACCTTTATGACTAGTCTTGGTAATGGTTGTTTGATCCTGCTGGAAAAAGACAGAAACTTTTCGCTCACGAGATGATTTTTCATTTTTATTCAGAAATAGCTTTTGAGTTGATTCTTTTTTCTGCTGATTGATATGACTTTTGCCAAGGCCGTGGTAATTTGTCACAGTTTTTGAGGTACCAAAAGTATACGAAGTATACAGATTGCTACGGACTGGTCTGTTTTTGACACATTCTGTTTTTGTTGAGTTGGTTGCTTGTTTTGATGAAACTATGGTTTCTGTTTAAGTTTTGTGTTGTGAAGTTTTCAAGTTTTGGGTGATGTTCTCATGGAAAAAGAGATAAGGAGTGGAAAGAGCTCAAGCTTGGGGATGCCCAAGGCATCCCAAGCAAAATTCAAGGACACCAAAAAGCCTAAGCTTGGGGATGCCCCGGGAAGGCATCCCCTCTTTCGTCTTCAATCCATCGGTAACATTACTTGGAGCTATATTTTTATTCACCACATGATATGTGTTTTGCTTGGAGCATCTTGTATCATAGGAGTCTTTTCCTTTTGTTGTGTCACAATCATCCTTGCTTTACACCTTTTTGAGAGAGAGAGACATGCACTCATCGTGATTTTGCTAGAATGCTCATAGTGCTTCACTTATATCTTTTGAGCTAGATACTTTTGCTCTGGTGCTTCTCTTATCTTTTAGAGCATGGCGGTGCGTGATTTGGTAGTTGGCTTATGCTATGAAAGTAGTCCCAAATGTGATAGGTACCCAACGAGGATGCAAAAACCTCCATCTTCATGTGCATTGAGTAGAAAGAGAAGTTTTGATTCCTCTCAATTAGTTTTGAGACTTGGATTTGGTAATATTAAAAGGTATGTTAGTAGGGTGTTGTGAATCTAGAAATACTTGTGTTGAAGTTAGTTATTCCCGTAGCATGCACGTATGGTGAACCGCTATGTTAGGAAGTCGGAGCATAATTGATCTATTGATTGTCATCCTTTGTGTTGAGGTCGGGATCGCGCGATGGTTAACACCTACCAACCCTTCCCCTAGGAGTATGCGTTTAGCACTTTGTTTCGATTACTAATAAAAAATTTCGCAACAAGTATGTGAGTTCTTCATGACTAATGTGAGTCCATGGTATAGATGCACTTTCACCTTCCACCATTGATAGCCTCTCTAGTACCGCGCAATTCTCGCCGGTGCACAAACCCACCATATTCCTTCCTCAAAACAGCCACCATACCTACCTACTATGGCATTTTCATAGCCATTCAGAGATATATTTCCATGCAACTCCCACCGTTCCATCTCATGACTTGTGCCGTCACTCTCATATTGCCATTGCATGATTGTAAGATAGCCAGCGAGATGTTTCAACATCATACGCCATGCTAGATCGTTGCACATCCCGGTACACTGCCGGAGGCATTTCCTGTGGAGTCATCATTGTGAGTTTTGAGCTGTGAGTAAATAAAAGATTGATGATCACCATTATTAGAGCATTGTCCCATGCGAGGAATTAAAAAAAAGAGGCCAAATAGCCCAAAAACAAAAAAGAAAAAAAGAAAAAAAAGAGAGGCCTAAGAGCCCAAATGAAAAAAAGAAAAGAGAGAAAAAGAGATAAGGGACAATGCTACTATCTTTTTCCACACTTGTGCTTCATAATAGCACCACATTCTTCATGATTGAGAGCTTCTTGCTTTGTCACTACCATATGCTAGTGGGAATCTTCATTATATAACTTGGCTTGTATATTCCAATGATGGGCTTCCTCAAAAATTGCCCTAGGTCTTCGTGAGCAAGCAACACCCACTAGTTTTCCTTTTGAGCTTTCACATACTTATAGCTCTAGTGCATCCTTTTATGGCAATCCCTACTCATTCACATTGATATCAATTAATGGGCATCTCCATAGCCCTTTGGTACGCCGAGTCAATGTGACCATCTCCTCCTTTTTGTCTCACAACCACCACCACACTCTATTCCACCTATAGTGTTATATCCATGGCTCACACTCATGTATTGCGTGATAGTTATAAATTTTTTGAGAAAGTAAGAGTGCGAAAACAGTTACTTGGCCAATTCCAGGGTTGTGCATGATTTACATTAGTTGTGTGAGGATGATGGAGCATAGCCAGACTATATGATTTTGTAGGGATAACTTTCCTTGGCCTTGTTATTTTGAAAGTTCATGATTACTTTGCTAGTTTGCTTGAAGTATTAATGTTTTCATGTCAATAGAAAACTATTGTTTTGAATCTTACGAATCTGAACTTTCATGTCACGTGAAAGAAGTTGCAAAGGACAACTATGCTAGGTAGAATTCCACATCAAAAATTCATTCTTTATCACTTTCTTACTCGAGGATGAGCAGGAGTTAAGCTTGGGGATGCTTGATACGTCTCCAACGTATCTATATTTTTTGATGGTTTCATGCTATTATTTTGTCAAAATTTGGATGTTTTGCATGCCTTTTATATATTTTTGGGACTAACTCATTAACTCAGTGCCAAGTGCCAGTTCCTGTTTTTTCCATGTTTTTGACCCCTTTCAGAGGAGATTTTGAAACACAATCCAAACGGAAGAAAATCCCCGAAAAGATTTTTTCCGTAACGGAAGATGATCGGGAAGCTTGAGAGCCAAGGCAGGGGAGCCTCAGGGGCCCCACAAGCCCCCACCCCGCGGCCATGGGGGGAGGCCGTGGCCCACAGGCTTTTGGGCCCCCTAAGCGCCCTCTGCCCTAGGGGTTGCGCCTATAAATTCTCTAAAAATCCCAAAAAAAATCAGTAGATCATCGAAAGTACTTTTCCGCCGCCGCAAGCTTCTATCTCCGCAAGATCCCATCTGGGGCACGTTCTTGTGCCCTGCCGTTGGGGGGGATTCGGACACGGAGGACTTCTTCATCAACACCATGACCTCTCCGATGATGCGTGAGTAGTTCACCATAGACCTACGGGTCCATATATAGCTAGTAACTAGATGGCTTCTTCTCTCTCTTGGATCTTCAATACAAAGTTCTCCATGATCTTCATGGAGATCTATCCGATGTAATCTTCTTTTGCGGCGTGTTTGTCGAGATCCGATGAATTGTGGATTTATGATCAGATTATCTATGAATCTTATTTGAGTTTCTTCTGATCTCTCTTATGCATGATTTCATATCCTTGTAATTCTCTTCGAGTTGTGGGTTTTGTATGGCCAACTAGATCTATGATTCTTGCAATGGGAGAAGTGCTTGGTTTTTGGTTCATACCGTACGGTGACCTCACCCAGTGACAGAAGGGGTAGCGAGGCACGCATCATGTTGTTGCCATCAAGGGTAAAAAGATGGGGTTTTCATCATTGGTTTGAGATTATCCCTCTACATCATGTCATCTTGCTTAAGGCGTTACTCTGTTTGTCATGAACTCAATACACTAGATGCATGCTGGATAGCGGTCGATGTGTGGAGTAATAGTAGGAGATGCACAAAGTATCGGTCTACTTGTCTCGGACGTGATGCCTATATGTATGATCATTGCCTTAGATATCGTAATGACTTTGTGCGGTTCTATCAATTGCTCTAAAGTAATTTGTTCACCCACCGTGATATTTGCTATTTTGAGAGAAGCCTCCACTGAACACTATGGCCCTCGGGTCTACTCCACACCATATTTTCAGCCTTACACTTTTTTTTTACTTCGTTGCACTTTCTGCCGTCAGATCTCACTTTGCAAACAATCTTGAAGGGATTGACAACCCCTTTGAAGCGTTGGGTGCAAGCTTGTTTGTGTTTGCGCAGGTACTCTGGACTTGACGAGAACCTCCTTCTGGATCGATACCTTGGTTCTCAAACTGAGGGAAATACTTACTGCTCCTGTGCCGCATCACCCTTTCCTCTTCAAGGGAAAAACCGTCGCAAAACAAGAGAAGTAACGAGAAGAATTCCTAGCGCCAAGGAAGGACTTTTGTTACGGTAGCAGCCACCTTCCCGTGTTGGGACCTGGTGGCTCGCCTCCCGATGCCTTTTGTCCATAAAATCCTATCTACCCTAGAAAGAACACAGAAAATTGTTGGGACTTTCCACGACCGTCTACAATGCGGAACTTGGGTGAAGCACTTTTCCTGTCAGGCAGAGTGATTCCGTGGGGGAAACTTTTCTCCAGGAGGCGGAAATCAAAGCCTTCATCATCACCAACACCCCGTTCATTGTGAGGATCATCGTCTTCATCAAAACCTAGTTCTTCCTTTGTGCTCAATCTTTGTATCAAACCTCTGGTTGGTACCTATGGGTGCTAGTAATATTGATGACATCTAGTAGTTGATGCTAGTTGATTTAATAGGTGGAAGTTTTGTTATGTTCAGATTGTTAATCACATATTTATACTTACTGATCATGATCAATCTGATGAGTTGTGTGTACTTCCATTAGTTCTTGAGGACATGAGAGAAGTCTTGTTTGTAGTAATCATGTGAAGTTGATGCTCGTTCAATGTTTTGACTTTTGATATTATGTTGTGTTGTTCTTCCTTAGTGAAGTTATGTGAATGTTGACTACATGACACTTCATCATCTTTGGTCATAGGGGAAGGCATTGTGTAGTTAGTTTGTGGACGATGTGTTGCGGTCGTGATAGAAACCTAAACACTGGTTTGCGAATTATTGCGTACGGGGCTGTTTTAGATCCAATTGTTCAATGCAATGGTTAGATTTATCTTCATTACTTATCTTTTAGTTGCAGATCCTTTAATAAAGAGTATAGTTATAAGTAGGTATTTTCCAAGTTAGGACAGTACCTTAGCTCTAGCCCACCTACATATCATTTATCAAGGCAATGAACATAACTCAATGATCATGGTGAGATAACTTGGCGATATTCCCGTGTGTCCTTAAGAGTGTTTTAGTTACTATAAGGTGTACCATCGACTTGTCCTTAGCACAATTAAGAATTAGGCCACTGGCTGCACTTTGTTACTATTGTTACTTTCTACCTTGTTACTATTTATCTTGCTATGAAATTATCAATCAAAACTATCTTACAACACTCGCAGTGAAACCTTGCTGAAAACTGCCTATCAATTCCTTCTGCTTGTCGTTGGGTTTGACAGTCTTATTTATCGAAATGAATAGGATTGATACCCTCTACTTGTGGGTTATCATGACTCTTTTCTGGCACCATTGCTAGGGAGTGTAACGCTCTTGGTAACTGGAATTTGCTAAGGAAACTTTCATCCTACATGTTGATTTTTATTTACATTTGCTACAGTGGAAAATAATACTTTGTGAGGCTTGTTTGGGGTGCCCTCACCATGTGTACAGGTGGTAATGGAGGAACCCCTACCTACTAAAAATATATATTATTAAATTCCTATTTTCATTCTGGAAAATTACACACTAACCGTTATGGTGGAGATGGGACGGTACATCCGGATTTCCACTTGCTTGTAACAGATGAACTTTGTGGATTATTTAAGCTTGTAGGATTATTGAGTGATGGATTATAGAGGAATTTATTACCTTTATATTTAGAGGGGAAAACATTGGCATGGTATAGGCTATTGGATAATTCTCGCTCATGGGACTGGAATCGGTTGAAATTGGAGTAGCATAATAAATTTTACCCTATGCATCTAGTTAATCGTGATCAGAATTATATCTATAAATTTTGGTATCATGATGGAGAAAGTACCGCTCAAACTTGAATAGGCATATTGATATCTTTCACATTCATCTTCTTGTTTTGTGCAACTATGTCAAAAGAGCAAGCCATTATCAAATTTGTGAACATGCCGACATAAGCCAGTATGAATTAATGGATAATTGGTATATGTAATTATGTATGACTTGTAAATGTAACTATTGTATTCCTCCCATTTCTCCATATTTCATCCCATGATTTGAAAGAAAACAAATCCTCAAGAAGCTGGTCGTTTTTCATTTCAAAAGACCTATGCTAAGTCTACGGTTAAAACAAAGCATGGCTTTCTTTTCTACTATTCTCTTGTAAATTATAAAGGGAAAATGTTTTTCATTGGAACAACTTGGAGAGAATTTGCAAAAGTATACAAATTTGAAGGTGGTAAGAAGTATTAGTTAGATATTAGCACATATGGACCTCAAACCAATGTGGATTTGGACAATGTTTCAATCGTCCATCCCTATAAGTGTACTCAAACGTACATACCTTGCTTATGTAGGTTTGCATTCACTTGCATGTTATTAATAGTCCCAAATATAAATATATGCATATGTTCTCAATCTTGTTTATGTATATCTGCTGAACTTACTATGCTATGTTAGCAGAAACACAAGAGATAGTGGACAACATGGAACTCACTACTGAAACCACATGCATGTGGAAAGATATGCGGTATGTCGTTATTTCTGCTAACTTTATTGACCCGCTTGTACGAATATACACGCATGAAGCAAGTTCTGCAAAATACAAGCTACTGATGCGCACTCTCATCAAGACCAACATTAAGAAGAAATTGTTGGTAATAATTGTACGTGTTTCAGCATTCATAGCACAACCTTTATTATTTAGAATATTCCATCATACCATGTAACAATTGTGTTATTTGCAAGAGAGATTACCAAGTCATGTTCTGTCTCATTAGATGGATCGATATGTCTTAATGATAATTATTATCTATCCTCATACCGACATATGGTTGTTATACTCGACGACAGAAAAAGTTGGGCACCTCATCGTACTGGATGGGTGGAACGATATACTTTCCTTGCACATAATGGCGGTTGGAGACATGCTTATCTTCATAACCCACCATGGAGGTGATGATATTATCCTCTTTGTCAAACATTTCATGTTGTTGTTGCAACTCCTATTGATGATCCAACACTCCATGTGATGTGCGATACTTTTGGGAATGAAGTTAGGGCCAGTTCTTTTGAGCTATGGATTATGTAGAAGCTCCTATGAAAATAAGTTCAATAAAAGCTCTTGCGAAAATAAGCCCCCCCGAAAATAAGCTAACCAGTTCTTTTCAGTTACTATGCCTTCAACTTATTTGTGATATACCAAGTGAGAAGTTTGTATTGCCCGTGGACTGGTAGCCTGGGACGAGCTTCTTCTCGGGCTCAAGGCCAACACTTGGGGAAGGGGAAACGCCCCCACGGCTGGATCTGGCTGCGCTAGTCAGATTTGGGTCATCAGCCGGAGCAACAGAGGCAGTTGGTGGCGACCACGGGAAAGGGGCAGCAAGGTACTGCGAGTTGGAGGGAAGTGCAGCGGCGGAACCACCGCCTATGCAAGCGGCACCGAAGGAAGGGTCAGCCAGCAGCAGGGCCGACGGGGACCGGCAGCGGCAGCTAGCAACGGGAGGAACCCTAGCTGTTTATAATGCCAACGAGCGCATGCGAGGCGAACTAAGAGGTGAGCAAGGAATAGTTTTCCTATTGCTGGGATGTGACGAGCGGCTGCGTGGAATGGCATTTTGCGTGTAATATGATGCAAACAACTATGGCAATGTAGAATACCGCTTCGTTTTTAAGTGGCTTCCGCGGGAAGCTCTCCTACCCTAGCTTTTTATCATTGTGAAGGAAGTGGTGATGAAAATAAGTTACGCCATGCTCCTCAAATCGAGTTCTTTTTAGCTTCTAGCTTATTTTCACAATAAGCTGCAAAAAGCCTCAATAGAACTGGCCCTTAGTGATGTACCAAATGTTTGTTCCATGTGTGAACTTTTGATGTTACATTATTCTTTGTGATCATATTTTCCTGTTCATGCTTTATTTAAGAATTAATAAGTCAACTAATAGTTCACTAAAATGATAGCATAAACGAAAATTTATAATGGATTTCATTAAGAGCATCTTAACTAATATACATTAGATAAACCAAAACTTTATTTTCAAGCCCACCACACCCTTTTTTATCCTTTCCCCACCCGCCAAACATCTCAACTAGTATCCATTAGATTTGATTCTAATATGTTAGAAAATCTAGCATGACAGAACTTATAAGGTAGTACGTTCTGAACAACAACCATTTTAATTATTTTTTCTAACCCGCTGAACTTTTTTTGTGACATTAAACATTCTCTATGACACCACAAATCATCTAAGAATATGCACATGACTAATGATGACCAAATTCATTGCCAAAATTAGGGCAGAACATCACCAAAGTTGTTGGGGGCATTGCCCCGAAGGAAAACATCTCGTGATGGTTGATCATCATAGAAAATGATCTTTGGCGAAGTTTCCTGTTTCGTCACTAGGATTTTTGACACTGAATAGAGCCTATTTTGTAGTGGGCACTGTCAGCTTCCTGCACCGGTCGTGTTATGCCCTTTCTATTCTTTTTTGGACCAATGCCCTTATGCCAGTGCACAACAACTTACAAGAACAAGCAATCGTCATAAGAAAAATACCAAAACATCCCCGAAACAACTACCTTATGGAATGCTTGCCAGGCTGGATATGTCGAGCCAGGTGCATGAGCGTACCCGGGGTAAACATAATGATGCCTATTTGGACGTGTGTACTTGGCTTGCGAGGCCATGCATGAGAGCCCTGCTGGCCAGCGCAAACGCGCCTACCTGGTCCGACCAACTAAACGGCTAGTGAGACCACCTAGCCGACAGAAGGCACATGCGGTAGCATGACGCAACGCAAACCCACCATGGTCACACCGAACGGCTTGCATGGGGCAACCAGAACAACTCAAGAAACCGACATGCGGGCCCGACCAAGCCTTGAAGCACGAGCGGAGTGCAATGGACACCACAAAATGGTGTCCCCATGCACCTTGAAATCCACCCAATAATAATAGCCCCAAACATGCCACACAGTCTGCCCTGCTACTTGTAAACTTCATTGGGTTTCTCCCCAAAGAAAAGGGGAGATGCAGTACATTAGAGATAAGTATTTCCCTCAGTGAGAACCAAGGTAATCGAATCAATAGCAAACTCACGCAAACCCCTTTTTGCAGCACCTGGACACACATAACTAAACACTTGCACCCAACACGGGTAAGAGGGCTGTCAAGCCCCTTGAACTCGTTACTTGCAAGGATAAAGTACTGATAGATAGATAATATAAATAAAAAATTAAATAAAAAGTAAATAAATTGCAGCAAGTTAAATAGGGTTTTAGTACATATGTTTAAGTAGACCCGAGGGACGTAGTTTTTGCTAGAGGCTTCTCTCTCGACATAGCATACGGTGGGTAAACAAATTACTTTTGGGCAGTTGACATAATAGCACATAGTTATGACATGTTATTCACGACAATGATCATGTATATAGGGATAACATCCATAAACAAGTATGCCGACTCCTTCCTGCATCTACTACCATTACTTCACTCATCATCCGCTACCCATCATGCATCTAGAGTATTAAGTATAAAACAGAGGAATGATTGGAGCAAGATGACATGATGTATACAAAGTAAAACAAGCAATATGTTCAGGCCCCATCATTTTCTTCTTAATGGAAAAAATACAAATACATCTTATGTCCCTTTCTGTCATTGGGATTTAGCACGGCAAGATTGAACCCATTACAAGGCACCACTATGGCGTGGGCATAGTCGCGGTTCGACAGTCATTCTGCCAACGCTGAGCATAGGGACTTCCACTTGGGCGTGGGAGGGGCCCTCCATCGTAGCCACGACGCAGCTCATCATGGGGTTACACATAGGAGGCCTCGGGCGTATACAACCCACTCATTCTTATGTGAGAGTGTCACAGGTAGAATCTCCAGAGATGTTGAATGTTCTATACGTTCGCCACCGTGCTCCCACCCTTAGTCTGCATGTGCGCGACGCCAGGCCTGGAGACATGGGCGATCCTGAAGGGGACCTTCCACATAGGGGAGAGCTTGTGAAGGCCCTCCCTAGAGAGGACCTGCCTCAGGACAAGGTCTCCAACCTCGAGGGTGCGGGGGCGGACGTGACGGTTGTGGTAGTGCTGCAGGGCCTGCTGGTATCTTGCAGCACGAAGGGCGGCCCGGCGGCGGGCCTCCTCGAGGAGCAAGAGGTCGGCTTCCCGCGAGTCGGCTTGATACGCCTCATCAAACTCCAACACCCACGGGGAACCATACTTGAGCTCCCAGGGGAGGACCTCCTCGCCCCGTAGACAAGGAAAAAGGGGGTCTTGTCGGTGGGCTTAGTCGCGGTGGTGCGGATGGACCACTGCAGGGACTGTGGGCCGTCAAGCCAGCCCTTTCTGCAAGCCTCGAGCTTCTCCTTGAAGCTCCTAGTCTTGAGGCCCTTGAGGACCACGGCATTGGCTCGCTCAGCCTGGCCGTTGCTGCACGGGTGTGCCACAGAGGCATAGCATATTTGCGTACGAAGGTTAGCGCAATATGATTTAAAAAGACAACTCTTGAATTGGGAACCGTTGTCGGTGATGATGCGGTTGGGGACGCCGAAGCAGCGTACGAGGCCCTTGATGAACTTGACGGTCGAGCCAGCCAGAATGGTGCAGACGGCCTGGACTGCCATCCACTTGGTGAACTTGTCAATGATGACATAGAGGTAGCGGTATCCACCGGCCGCGCGAGGGAAGGGGACTAGGATGTCCAATCCCCACATAACGAAGGGCCACGAGAGTGGAATGGTCTGTAGCCCCTATGCGGGTTGGTGGGTCTGCTTGGCGTGGAGCTGACACGCCTCACAGGACCATACCAACTCAACGGCATCGCGAAGCGCCATGGGCCAGTATAAGCCGCTATGGAACTCCTTGCCAACGTGGGTGCGTGACGAGGAGTGGTGCCCATAGTCCCGTCTGTGGATGTCGGCAAGCAGCTCGCGCCCTTGCTACTACGAGATGGACCGCAACGAGACGCCGTTGGGCCTCCTGCGGTACAACACCCCATCCTACATGCAGTAGGCGGTGGCCTGTTGAACGACGTGCTCCACCCCCTCGTCCTCCGTGAGGAGGTCACCGCGGATCAGGTAGGCCTTGAGCTCGGTGGTCCATTCGCCCTCTTGGGGATCCAGTTGCAGAAGCAGTCGATCCCCTCAGTGCGGGCCGTAGTTTAGCGCACTCGTCATCGGCGCGGGCGACAGCTCTTCAGGCACCGACACGGTGCTGATGACGGTCTGCATGACCAATGGCTTGAGGATCCGCTCCTCAAAGACACCGGGCCACTAGGACTCCCGACGTGACGCCTGCTTGGCGATGTCGTTGGCCTCTTTGGTTGGTGTCACAAGGAATGTGCTGCAATTCCAATCCAAGGAACTCTTTCCCAAACTTATGTACCTCCTTGAGATAGGCCACCATGTGCTCGTCCATGGGTGTGTACTGCTTGTTGGTGAAGTTGACGAGGAACTGGGAGTCGCCCTTCACAATGAGGTGCGTGACGCCAAGAGCCGAGGCAGCCTTGAGGCTGCCAATCAGGCCTTCATACTCAACAATGTTGTTGGAAACCTTCATGTTGTGCTTGAAGCACAACTGGACCGCGTAGTAGAGCTTGTCGCCTTTCAGCAAAGTGAGACCACGCCAGCCCATACGCCCTGCATGGAGAAGGCGCCATCAAAGCGCATGACCCAGTCGCAAGGCACTTTGTCCCCAGGCAGGGTGGATTCGCCTCGCGAGGCTCCTCTTTGCTTGGATCTGTCCACTCCGCGACGAAGTGTGCCACGGCCACTGATACGTCTCCAACGTATCTATAATTTTTGATTGTTCCATGCTATTATATTATCTGTTTTGGATGTTTTATATGCATCAATATGCTATTTTTTGGGGACTAACCTATTAATCTAGAGCCTAGTGCCACTTTTTGTTTTTTCCTTGTTTTTGGATATTGCAGATAAGGAATATTAAACGGAGTCCAAACGGAATAGAACCTCCGAAATGATTATTTTTGGAACGAAAGAGGACCTGCCAGACTTGGAGAAGGGGGCAGGGCACCTGCCGGGAGGCCACAAGCCTGCAGGACGCGGCTAGGGGGGTAGGCCGCGCCCCTAGCTTGTGGGTCCCCTGCAGGTCTCCTAACCCTAATATTCATCCTATAAATTCCCAAATATTCCCCCAATATCAGACAGACACCAAAAATACTTTTCCGCCGCCGAAAGCCTTTGTTTCCGAGAGATCCAATCTAGGAGCCTTTTCCAGTAATATGCCGGAGGGGGATTCAATCACCGAGGGCATCTACACCAACTCCATTGCCTCTCCGATGATGCGTGAGTAGTTTACCACAGACCTACGGGTCCATAGCTAGTAGCTAGATGGCTTATTCTCTCTCTATGTTCTTCAATACCATGTTATTCATGATCTTCATGGAGATCTATCCGATGTAATACTCTTTTGTGGTGTGTTTGTCGAGATTCGATGAATTATGAGTTTATGTTCAGATTATCTATGAATATTATTTGAGTCTTTCCCGAATTATTATATGCATGATTTCCTATCTTTGCGAGTCTCTTCGAATACTGGTTTGGTTTGGCCAACTAGATTGGTAATTCTTGCAATGGGAGAAGTGCTTAGTTTTGGGTTCAATCTTGCGGTGTCCTGACCTAGTGACAAAGTAGGGGTAGCGAGGCACGTATTGCATTGTTGCCATCAAGGATAAAAATATGGGGTTTCCATCATATTGCTTGAGTTTATCCCTCTACATCATGTCATCTTAGTTAATGCATTACTCTCTTCTTCATGAACTTAATACTCTAGATGCAGGCAGGAGTCGGTCGTTGTGTGGAGTAATAATAGTAGATGCAGAATCGTTTCGGTCTACTTGACACGGACGTGATGCCTATATGCATAATCATTGCCTTAGATATCTTCATGATTATACGCTTTTCTATCAATTGCTCGACAGTAATTTGTTCACCCACCGTGTTATTTTCCTTCATGAGAGAAGCCTCTAGTGAAACCTATGGCCCCTAGGTCTATTTTCCATATTATATTTTCATATCTATAAACCAAAAAACCAAAAACATATTGCTGCATTTTTTACTTTTGTTTTACTATTTACCTCTATCGGATCCCATCCTTGCAAATAACCGTGAAGGGATTGACATCCCCTTTGTTGCGTTGGGTGCAAGAGTTTGATTGTTTGTGTAGGTTCTAACATTGGGGCCTCGCTTGTTCCTCCTACTGGATTGATACCTTGGTTCTCAACAAACTGAGGGAAATACTTATCTACTTTACTGCATCACCCTTTCCTCTTCAAGGGAAAACCAACGGAAGCTCAAGAAGTAGCAGCCGCACCCTTGAATACCCTGGTGGTGTAGAACCGCAGCTCGAAGGCCTGCAACTCGATGTTCCACTCGGCGACCTTGATAGCGGTGTTAGGGCTGCACAGGATCTGCTCCAAGGGGTAGGAAAAGATAACCTTGATCGAGTGCCCCTGGAAGTAGTGGTGTAGCTTCCTGGAGGCAACGAGGAGCACGAGGAGGAGCTTCTGCTACATGGCATAGCGCTAGCACGCATCCCTTAGTAATGTATTGACATAGTACAAAGGGTGCTCCACGTGCCTTGCAATCGTGGTGTCGTCGCTGCACCCTTCGAGGGACTTGTGGGGCCAAGCCGTGGGGACTTCTGAAGGCGTGATGTCGCGGGCCTCGGGAGCCCCCTGTGATGAGGCAGTCTCTTGAGGCAAGGAGCTCCTCAAGGGGAGGGTGGCCTCCCGAGAAGGGACATTCCCAGAGTGGGGGCGGCCTCTTGTGCTGGTGCCCGACGAGGCATGCGCAAGCTCCTACAACACTTGTCGGGTGGCTGCCGGCTGCTTCTCGGGGCGAGCAGGGCCTTCTCGGGGTGGTTGCCGGGTACAAGAGCAGACGCTAGCGAGTCTGTGGCGCGGCCATGAACGGGGGGGGGGGTGGGCTCGTGAGGTACCTCATAACCCACGGGTATAGGGGATCGTAGCAATTTTCGAGTATCAGCAGCTGAGTTGTCAATTCAACCACACGTGAAAGACTTAATATCTGCAAAAAAGTAATTAGTAGCAAAGTAGTATGGAAGTAACGGTAACGGTGGCAAACATGACAGTAGCAGTTTTGTAGTGATTTTAACGACTAAGATGCGGTCCTTTCCGATTTAGGGAACGAGGCCCCGAATTGGAAAGAAGCGCATCTAAGCGTTTCGCAAGCACGATAACATAGCACATACATAGTAATAGAATGAAAATTAGGGATTCAACTGTCATCTCATAAATAATATAAGAGTGTACATCATGCATTCAATCAAGGTAGTTCCGCTACGGACTACATAAGATGAGAAAAGGCTATGCTACCCTGCATGCTTGCCCACGATCACGACCACACCTCAGTCTTCAGGATAGTTCACGTACAGGCGGTCGTTCTCCTCATCGTATTGTCACGCCAGCTACGTGCCGTCGGGATCACCTGCGTCGGACGTACCTGTACCTGTTGGGGTGTTGATGTAATCTGTGAGCCACATGGACTCAGCAATCTATGACCTCGGTGCTAGAACTAGTCAAGTTATTAGGTATGGAAGGTTCAGTGTTTAGGTTGCAGCATCCTAAGCATTTATGGTGGCTAACTTACGTAGAACAAGTATTAAAGGTGGTCTACACTAGCGGGCGATAACTAGCTGATCACTAAGTGATCCTGAACACCTACTTACATCAACCATAAGCCCACCGTGTTCCCGATCGAAGAGAGGTCTTCGAGGGGACAATCACGGTTACGCACAGAGTTGGCAATTTTATTAGATTAGTTCAAGTTATCTAGAACCAGATGTTAACAAATATTCCAAGTTGCCACATAACCGCGGGCACGGCTTTTCGAAGGATTAAACCCTGCAGGGGTGCTCCAACTAGTCCATCACAAATGGTCACGGGCCGCAAAGTAATCCTCTATCACGAATCTCGTGATCTTGTCGGATTCCTTAGAGGAAAACCTCAACTCTGGGGAGAACCAAAGCTTCACCGGGATTCCTATGCGCAAGATATATTGCTAAGGTAAGACAAGACTAGCAGGACCTCCCGTCGTGTCGACGACCCCGATAAGAGCCGCGTATCTCAGTCTCAGGACACGACGGATGAGCTAGACGTCGGGATGGCTAAACCTCTGGGTGACCAAAGGGGCCCTGGACATCTCTTAGGTGGGACCAACACTCATGAGGAGCACTGGCCCGGGTTGTTGATTAATTCCTCGGGGTAGCTATTCCCTATGCAGATTATTATTAAATGATTAGCAGATTAAAACCAATGTTGGGTCATGCCGGACAAGTCTTAACACTACACGATTTATCAAGGGGGTCCCCATAACAACCCCGAACGTGTTAGGAGCGAACAGTTATGGAATCAAACACCGGTAGCTGGAAACTATGGCGGCAATAACGGAACAAAACACCCGGCAAAAGGCTAGGCCTTCCGTTATTTACCAAGTATATAGGTGCATTAATTAAATAACAGATTTAACATAATGATATCAAACTCATGTTATCACATGAGACAATTGCACCTGCAACTAGCAACGCTAACATTAGAAGCTGAGCAAAGCCTACTTAGCCATTCAGTATTTGCTAGGAGGGGAGGAGTGTTTGGGTTTCATGGCAACATCAGGAGGCAATTATTTCAGTGGTAGGCAGCAAGCATATGAGGAAGGAAACATGAATCTAGCATAACAAGTCTAGAGATGGAATCAAGGTCATATCATCTTGCGTGTGATGTCCTTAGCTTGGAACTGCTCTTGTTCTTCCTGCACGTACTCTCCCGGATCCACGTACTCGTTCTCCGATCCCGGTGCTACCCAACATAAGAATATCATCCAATGAACAACAACACTTCAAGATGCAACAAGCACATGATGCATGAGATGAAAATGAACATGCATCTCTACTCTAGTCAGTTGCACATGCATGAGAAGTAAATACAAGCTACTGGACAGAACTTCACCCTAAGCTATCTTGACATGCTTTAGGATGACATGTACAGATGCGTCATGCGAAAACGATGCAAAAACATATAAAGAACGTAACGAACGGAGCTACGGATCAACCGGAAACAACGAAACAAGAAATGAAGTCCTACGTGTCAAATCCATCACAACACACTCCAATGGCATACTTCTGGTATTCCTAGGTTGCCAAATCACAAAACAATCAAGAATGGATGGGGTGGTGCAAGGAATATCACCACACCATCAACTATGCACTCACAAGCATCAAAACATCAGAACTACACAATCTGTCATAAACAGCATCATAGCAGTTTGAGAGCTACATGCAAAGCACCTACAGCCACCCAAATGTGCCAAATAGGATATGTGGCAGAAGCTATTCAAAATCTCTACAAGCATGAGCAAAAAGATCATACAAAGGACTTTCTCACAGAAAGTTCTACAGCTGCTAACTTGGACAAAAATATCAGTTTTCAGGGACTTAGTGAAAATCTCAGATTCTCACTAGCTGTTTATGCTCTGAAGCATTTTGACAACACCCAAAACAATATCTAAAGGAATCCAAATGGAATGAAAATTGGCATAGAGATAGACAAACACAAAAGCTACAACTTTCCAGTTGATAGCCAGGGTTGATTCCCAACACATAAACTTCTACGAGTCTCTCAGACTTAGTGAAAATCACATATTTTCACTAAACTGGAATTTTCAGCCACATGCCCACTTTGACTAGGCACAACTTGCACATATGATCTCCTAAGCATAAAAAAAAACCAACATGTTGTAGAGGGGTTCACCCTCTACTGCCACAACAAGGAATCAACCTCTTGGGCTCATCACATCACATGGAACCAAGCTCTAAACATTGAACAAAATAGAAATATGACATTCCCAGAAAGTGTTCCAAAGTGGAATCTGAACCCACATTGGATTCTTGGGATGATTCTACCCCAAAAACATATATAATACATAGGCACTTGCATAGAACAAAAGAGCACAAAGCTAAGAAGAAAAGAACATGGAATCACATAGAGGTGAATAGTGCATCATCACATGTGCTTCTCACTAGATTATGACCTACGCATCTACTTGCACACTATCAACAATACAATGATGCACAAGAGAGGTAGAACTCATGTTAATGTGCCTTAGCACAACACCACACCCTCACATAGAACAAGCACACACATAATAAGCACCTACATATGCTAATTATCACACACCTTAGCTTACACTCACATATGCATTCCTACCCTACATATACAACTTGCACATGTGCTCATCAAGGCACATCATGCCTTGGCATGTGTGTGACACACACACATACACTCACACACATGCACACACAACAATACATGATCAACTATATAGACACACACACAAGGTATGTGGGGGGAAACCCACACACACACATACACCACACTTGCACAACCTGGTGCATGACCTCAACACTCATGCACATGGGTTTCACACCACAACATCACTACCCTAATGCACTACACACCCTTATAAGTTAGCTCGCAAATGCACTTGCACTCAAACCTACACATGCATCTCTACACATGGTATATCTACACATGCTCTATAGCATCAAGAACAAGGTCAACCTGCTGCTTGGGAGGCAACAAAAAAATACACCACGTGGAGATCTAGCACACCACAACAACTATGCAAGCAAGCAATGCAAAAATAGAAAATAAATGCAACAAAAAAATAAAAGGAATGGCGAGGGATCGAACCCTAGACCCCCTGGTCAACAACACACAGGCAAGCCACTCTGCTACTGTCCACTTGCTCGATAGAACAGGGATGACAAGCAGGTTAAAGTGTTACTGAAGCTACTGTGCCAAATAAATCCACAAAACCAAAAGGGTGCGCTGAGGGGATTCAATCCCCCGACCTGACCACTGCACCAAAATGCCCCTACCACTCTGCTACTGCTTCGGATCTTAACAGGGAAGGGAAGTATACTCTGTTGAGCAACCCCCTCTGCCTATCCTCTGCCCGATGGTGGCCGGAACAGGGGAAGGACCTGGCCGGCGTCACACGCTAAATCAGCCTACGACTCGTCGATGGAAGGGAATATGGGTTCCCACGGTTCCATTCCTGCATCTAACTCTACTCGAGAAGGCATATAGCAACGGCTCCTCGTGGCGCGACGGCGCCGACGACAGAAGGGGAACACGGCGAGGCTACGGCTCCTAGATGCTAGATCTGGTGACAGGGAAGAGAGGGGAAGGTTCTAGCTCACCCACTGGACGAGGTTGCCGCGTCTGCCGGAGGGGAGGTAGAGGAAGAAGGGGAAGAAGCCACAACGGGGAAGAACGTCGGGGAGGAAGCCGCCGTCGTCGAAGTAGTGCTAGCAGGGCCGATCTCGTCATCCTAGCTGTGGGAATGGGTCCCTTGGAGATCCCGCGTGCTCCCCGAGGGGTTGGAGAGGACGCAGGTGTACATGCGCGACGGCGAGGACCTCCTCAGCTTGCGGCCACAGCGGAGGAGCTCGATCCCCTTACCTGAAGCCGTCGACAAAGAGGGAGGAGGAGATGGGAAAGAGGTGGCGGCTCAAGGGGAGGAACCCTATGCTTGCACGGACACCAAGGGGGGTTATTTGGAGGAGGAGGAGGCGATGGATGCATGCCTCGACGTCCGTGACGGCGTCTGCTCGCTGTCTCTCTGTCTCTGACGAACTGACGGAGGAAGGAGAAAGGGAACGACGTCTACAGGAGAAAGGCCACGCGCGAGGGGAGCTGGGCCTGCTAGTGGGAGGAAGCCCACTAGGTGGCGCTAGATAGGAAGAAAATAAAAACCCTGGGGTTTTCTAATTACCAAATAAACAGAGAAAAGAAATAAAGCAAGGCAAATCTGTTGGAGTTAAAAACAAAACAAAAATGCCCCTGGTCACAAGGCATTATGACCTATTTAAATAAAATAGAAAAGTGATATTTGGAGAAATTAAATATTTACAAAACAATATTTATTTGATCTGTTTTGTGAATATTTGCACCTTTAAACTATAGTTTCAAAACAGCAAATTAACATCCTCACAATCACCACAATACATACTAAAACATGGGCACTTTTGAAATAGAGAAGGAGCAAATGAATCTTGGCTTGAGATAAATAGAGAAAGGGGAAGTTTTTGAATCCTATTTGAAACTAACATAGAAGCTTCCTACTTCAAGCAACACCCACATCATCTCACATACTAACACATCACATCACCACATGGCACACCACAACATGGAACACAAGAACAACAAATACAAGGCATGGATGAATGGATGCATGAATGCAAAGGGAGACATGGCAAGGTGACACACATGAAATAACACATGCATATAATTCTCATGGCACTGACATGATGGACCCACATATAGAAGGTTCCAAATATGGCAAGATACACTCTTGGGGCATTACATGATTGTAACAGTAGCAACGGAAAAGTAACTTAGCAAAGATCAATATGTGTAAAGCTCGTAGGGAATGGATTAGTGATGGATAATTATGTTGGATGTAATTCATCATGCAATAGTTCTAACATAGGGTGATACAGAACTAGCTCCAATTCATCAATATATTGTAGGCAGGTATTCCATATATAGTCATACGTGCTTATGGAAAAGAACTTGCATGCCATCTTTTGTCCTACCCTCCCGTGGCAGTGGGGTCCTAATGGAAACTAAGGGATATTAAGGCCTCCTTTTTATAGAGAACTGGACCAAAGCATTAGCACTTAGTGAATACATGAACTCCTCAAACTACGGTAATCACCGGAAAGAATCCCAGTTATTGTCACCCTGGGGTATGCGGATCATAACTCGTAATAGGTCTCTACAAATTGCAAGATAGGATCAAGAACACATATATATTCATGAAAACATAATAGGTTCACATCCGAAATCATGGCACTTGGGCCCTAGTTACAAGCATTAAGCATAACAATGTCATAGAAACATCAATCTCAGAACATAGTGGATACTAGGGATCAAACACTAACAAAACTAACTTGATTACATAGTAAATCTCATCCAACCCATCACCATCCAGAAAGCCTACAATGAATTACTCACGAACGACGGAGAGCATCATGAAATTGGTGGTGATGACGACATCGATTTCCCCTCTTTGAAGCCTAAATCAGACTCCAGATGTGCCCTCGCGAGGAAGAACAGGAGGTGGGAGCGGCTCCGTATCGTAAAACGCGATGAACTCTTCTCCTTAATTTTTCCCCTAATAGGAATATATAGAAGAGGAAACGAGGTCGGAGGAGCCACAGGGACCCCACAATACAGGGGGCGCGCCCTGGGGGGGGCACCCCTGGCTTGTGACCAGGTGGTGGCTCCTCTCCGGTTGATTCTTTGGCCAATATTTTTATTAGTTCCAAAAATATTCTCCGTAAATTTTTAGGTCAATTTGAGAACTTTTATTTCTGTACAAAAATAAGACCAAGGCAAGTCTGCTGAAAACAGCGTCTGTCCTGGTTAGTTCCATCCAAATCATGCAAATTACAGTCCAAAACAAGGGCAAAAGAGTTTGGAAAAGTAGATATGTTGGAGATGTATCATACCGCTCTAGGGATATGCATGTCCCCAACAATAAGTATAGCATATTTCCTTTTAACGGTAGGGGGAGGGAATTCAAAGTCTCCAATAATAATTGGTGACCTGACATTACTATGACCTGAGGTTGTTTCTTCGGAAAGCGTACCGTATGCTCATTACCATTAACATGAAAAGTGACATTGCTTTTGTTGCATTCAATAACATCCCCTGCAGTATTCAGTAAGGGTCTACCAAGGATGATCGACATACTATCATCCTCAAGAATATCAAGAATAACAAAGTCCGTTAGGATAGTAATGTTTGAAACCAGAACAGGCACATCCTCACAAATACCGATGGGTAAAGCAGTTAATTTATCAGCCATTTGCAGAGAGATTAGAGTAGGTGTCAACTTATTCAAATCAAGTCTACGATATAAAGAGAAATTCATAACACTCACACCGGCTCCGAGGTCACGTAAAGCAGTTTTAACATAATTTCCTTTAATAGAGCATGGTATAGTAGGTATTCCGGGATGTTCAAGTTTCTTTTGTATTCCACCCTTAAAAGTATAATTAGCAAGCATCGTGAAAATCTCAGCTTCCGATATCTTTCTTTTATTTGTAACAACATCTTTCATATACTTAGCATAAGGAGACATTTTCAGAATATTAGTCAAGTACATACGTAAAAAGACAGGTCTTAGCATTTCAACAAAGCTCTCAAAATCCTCATCATCCTTCTTCTTGAATGGTTTAGGAGGAAAGATCATGGGCTTCTGAACCCATGGTTCTCATTATCTACCAGGCTTCCTAGCAACAAAGTCTCTTTTATCATATGTTTTATTCCTAGGTTGTGGGTTATCAAAATCAACAGTAGGTTCAATCTCCACACCATTATCATTACTAGGTTGAGCATCGACATGAACATCATCATTAATATTATCACTAGGTTCATGTTCATTACCAGATTGTGTCTCATCATCGGAAATAGAGATATCATTTGGGTTTTCATGTGAATCTACAACAGGTTCACTAGCAGCATGCAAAGTCCTATCGTCATTCTTTTTCCTTTTATTAGAAGGACTAGATGCCTCAATATTAACTCTCTGAGAATCTTGCCCAACTCTCTTAGGATAGCCCTCAGGATACAAAGGTTCCCGAGTCATTCTACCACCTCTAGTCACAACTCTAACAGAATCATCATTGTTCTTACTAATCATCTTATTGAGCAAATTATTCTATGCCTTAAGTACTTGTTCTACTTGAGTAGTTACCATGGAAGCATGTTTACTAATAAGCCTAAGATCATTAACACTTCTACTCATATAATCACCAAAGTGATCAGGCATGTAAGCATTATGTTTCAATTGTCTACTAACATAAGCATTGAAATCTTCTTGCTTAACAATAAAGTTTTGAAATTCATCCAAGCATTGGCTAGCAGACATATTATAAGGAATATCGCCTTCATAAAATTAACGGAGAGAATTTACCTCAACTATCTATGTCGAGTTATCAAGACCACGTATTTCTTCAGTAGGTGGTAGATTCTTAACATCTTCAGTTTTAATACCTTTTTGTTTCATAGATTTCTTTGCCTCTTGCATATCTTCAGGACTTAGGAATATAATACCCCTTTTCTTCGAAGTTGGTTTTGGAGGTGGTTCAGGAATAGTCCAATCATTATCATTGCTCAATATATTATTCAATAGTATTTCAACTTGTTCAACAGTTCGTTCCGTGAAAACACAACCAACACAACTATCTAGGTGGTCCCTAGAAGCATCGGTTAGTCCATTATAAAAGATATCCAATATTTCATTCTTGTTGAGAGGGTGATCACGCAAAGCATTAAGTAACTGGAGAAGCCTCCCCCAAGCTTGTGGGAGACTCTCTTCTTCAATCCGCACAAGGTTAAATATTTCCCGGAAGGCAGCTTGTTTGTTATGGGCAGGAAAATATTTTTCACACAAGTAAAATATCATATCCTGGGGACTACGAACACAACCAGGAGCAAGAGAATTAAATCATATCTTAGCATCACCCTTTAATGAGAACGGAAACAACTTAAAAATATAGCAATAACGATTTTTTTCCTCATGAGTAAATAGGGTGGCTATATCATTCAATTTATTAAGGTGTGGCACAACCGTTTCATATTCATAACCATGGAAAGGATCAGATTCTACAAAGGTAATTAACTCACGATTGACACAGAATTCATAATCCTTATCATTAACAAAGATAGGATCATATTGCATTCTAGCATTCAAAGATTTTTTCCTTCCACTTGCGTAGCAATTTCTTAAGATCATCTCTATGCTTACAAACAAGAAAGTCCCTAGCTATTTCTCCTTCCATAACATAACCCTTAGGTATATTAGGCAATTCATATATAGGAGAGCTAGGTCTAGTAGGTGTACCATAGTGTTCAGTTTCAATAATTTCATCAGATTCAGAAATATCATCAGTTTCAGCATTCACTCTAGCAATTTGTTCATCAAGAAATTCACCATGTGGCACAGTAGTATCAAGCAAAGTACCATCGTAAGCATCATGCATAGCAGAAGTAGCATCATCAATTACTTGCGACATATAAGATTCAATAGGAGGTGGTGGTGTCGCAAATTTACTCATAACAGAAGGTGAATCAAGTGTAGAGCTAGATGAAAGTACCTTACATGTCCTTGTAGTTGAGGGGTACATCTTGGTTTTAGCGTCTTTCAGATTCTTCATAGTGATCAAAAGATATAAACTCCAAGTGACTCAAAGAATAAAGCTATGCTCCCTGACAAAGTCGCCAGAAAAAGGTCTTGATAACCCACAAGTATAGGGGATCGCAACAATTTTCGAGGGTAGAGTATTCAACCCAAATTTGTTGATTCAACACAACGGGAGCCAAAGAATATTCTCGAGTATTAGCAGTTGAGTTGTCAATTCAACCAGACCTGAAAGAATAAATATCTACAGCAAAGTATTTAGTAGAAAAGTAGTATGGAAGTAGCGGTAATGGTGGCAAACGCGACAGTAGCAGTTTTGCAGTGATTGTAACAGTAGCAACGGAAAAGTAACTTAGCAAAGACCAATAGGTGGAAATCTTGTAGGCAATGGATCAGTAATGGATAATTATGTTAGATGGCATTCATCATGCAATAGTTATAACATAGGGTGATACAGAACTAGCTCCAATTCATCAATGTAATGTAGGCATGTATTCCATATATAGTTATACGTGCTTATGGAAAAGAACTTGCATGACATCTTTTGTCCTACCCTCCCGTGGTAGTGGGGTACTAATGGAAACTAAGGGATATTAATGCCTCCTTTTAATAGATAATCGGAGCAAAGCATTAGCACTTAGTGAATACATGAACTCCTCAAACTACGGTAATCACCGAAAAGAATCCTAGTTATTGTCACCCTAGGGGATGCGGACCATAACTCGTAATAGGTGTCTAAAACTTGCCGGATAGGATCAAGAACACACACACATATATATATTCATGAAAACATAATACGTTCACATCTGAAATCATGGCACTCGGGCCCTAGTGACAAGCATTAAGCATAGCAAAGTTATAGCAACATCAATCTCAGAACATAGTGGATACTAGGGATCAAGCCGTAACAAAACTATCTTGATTACATGGTAAATATCATCCAACCCATCACCGTCCAGCAAGACTACGATGGAATTACTCACGAACAGTGGAGAGCATCATGAAATTGGTGATGAAAGATGGTTGGTGATGTCGACGACGTTGATTTCCCATCTTCGGAGCCCAAATCAGACTCTAGACCTACCCTCCCGAGGAAGAATAGGAGCTGGCGAGGGCTCCATATAGTAAAACGCGATGAACTCTTCTCCTTGATTTTCCCTCCCCGAATAAGAATATATAGAAGTGGAAACGAGGTCGGAGGAGCCACACGGGCCCCACAAGACAAGGGGCGCGCCCTAGGGGGGTGCCCCTAGGTTGTGGCTAGGTGGTGGCCCCTCTCTGGTCGATTCTTTCGCCAATAGGTTTTATTAATTCCAAAAATATTCTCTGTAAATTTTCAGGTCAATCTGAGAACTTTTATTTCTGGACAAAAATAACACTAAGGCAATTCTGCCAAAAACAACGTCGGTCCGGGTTAGTTCCATCCAAATCATGCAAATTAGAGTCCAAAACAAGGGAAAAAGAGTTTGAAAAAGTAGATACGTTGGAGATGTATCATACTGCTTGAGGTCCGTGAAGGCCACGTCCGCCTTAGGGGTCCAAGAGAATGGGCCTCACCTTTTCATCAACTTGAAGAATGGCAACACCCTCTCGCCAAACTTGGAGATAAAGCGCCCGAGGGAGGCTAGGCACCCCGCCAGCTTTTCCATTGCCTTGAGGGTTCGGGGGTGGGATCTACTCGATGGCCTTGACCTTCTATGGGTTTGCTTCGACCCCTCAATGTGACACGAGGAAGCCTAGGTGCTTGCCAGAGGGGACCCCGAAGACGCACTTGTTGGGGTTGAGCTTTAAGTTGACCTTCCGCAAATTGACGAAAGTTTCCTCCACGTCCTTGATGAGCGTCATGACCTCACGCGTCTTGAACACGATGTCGTCGACATAAGCCTCGGTGTTCCTCCCAAGATGGGGCCCCAACGCAATCTGCATTAGCCGCTGGAATGTGGCACCAACGCTCTTGAGACTGAATGGCATTCTCACAAAGAAGTACACCCCACAAGGGGCGACGAATGCCATACTTTCCACATCTTTCCCTGCCATCTTGATCTGTTGGTAGCGTGAGAAGGCGTCCAAGAAGCATAACCGATTGCAACAAGCGGTAGAGTCCACGATCTGGTCGATACACGGGAGCGAGAAAGGGTCCAGTGGGCATGCCTTCTTGAGGTTGGTGAAGTCGACACACATCCGCTCCTTGCCTGCCTTCTTTGGGACGATGACGGGGTTAGCAAGACACTATGGGTGGTGCACCTCACGGATGACCCCGGCCTCTTGCAGCTTCTACACTTCCTCTACCATGAAGTGCTTCTTTTTCGGTGCTTGGGGCCACACCTTCTGCTTGACGGGTCGCGCATTAGGGCACACCTCCAGGTGGTGATCGATCACGTGCCTTAGCACACCGGTTAGGTCGGTCGCCTTCCACAGAAACACATCCACATTGGTCCGGAGGGAGGCAACGAGCGTGCCCTCTAGTTCAGGAGGGAGGTCAACACCAATGGTGAAGGTGGGGTCCGAGCCACCGTCATTCAGCGGCACCTTCTTTGTCTTGGTCCGGTCTTGCGCGAACTCCAGCTTATTCCTTGTTAGGCCTCCTAGAGTAGGCTCTCAGGAGGCACCGCCTCGCCCCGTCGGCTGCACACAAAGCCTCCAGTGCTTCACGCGGTTTCTTGAGGCAGTTCATCGCATCCCTCTTGTTACAGCTGACGGTCAGGACACCGCTCCTACCGGGGTTCTTGACGATGTTGTACCCCGAATGAGTCGCCACCATGAATCTGGCGAGCGCGGGGTACCCCAGGATGGCATTGTACAGGAGGCCAATGTGCATCACATCAAAGTCTATGAGCTCCGTGTGATAGTTGGAGCGGGTGCCGCAGGTGACGGGAGACCGATCTGGCCACGGGGGGCTGCAGTCTCGTCGACTACCTGAGAGAAGGGCCCGGTAGGCTTCAACTGGCCGTAAGGCACCTGGAGTGCCTCAAAAACTTCGACGGAGATGATGTTGAGACCGGCTCCCCCGTCGATAAGGTCTTGGTGACGGTGATCCCGCTGATGGTGGGGGTGCACACCATGGGGAGAGCGCCCAAGGCCACAAAAGACCCGAGGTGGTCTTCCGCACCGAAAGTGATGCCGTGCAGCGCCCCGCAAGCCCGGGAGTGGTCCCCAGGAGCCCCATGTTCTGTCGACCCTTAAGGGCCGCGCCCGCCCTATGGAAGGACGTCTTGGAGTGTCGGCTATCGCTTGGTGTGTGGGACCCACCCAGGATGCACGCGACCTCGCGCCGCCCCCGGTGCACCCAAGTGCCACCTCGGCCAAGAGTGTGCCACGCAAACGCATGACCAGGCCAATGCCCCGAGATTCGCGCTCCGTACACCCCGCATGCACCAACGGGGGGCGAGGTGGTGGAGGAAGTGCCTTGGCCCCTCCCGGAACGGTGGCGAGCCTGGTGTGTTGTCCCTGCCCGCCGACTGGCCTTGCGCCCGCGAGTTGAGGATGAAGGATCTTGTGCCCCTCGTGTAGCAAGGCGTGGCCGCTTGCCTGCCCATCGCCGGCAAGGTGGAGGTGGGGCACGGTGTGGCTGTCGTCCTGCTGCCTGGAACGACATGAAGGAACCTCGTGCCCCCGCACAGCGGGTCCGGCAAAGGCGGCGGTGCCGGTGCATCGAACAGACACCTGCTCGGCATGTGGATGATGCGAATCCTCCATGGAGTCGGTGAAGCCCGGGTCGAAACCGGAGTCGGAGAATGGCTGAGCAACCCCTACTTGGCGCACCAAATGTCAGGATTGGGGCTCCGCAAACCTGGAAAAAGGTTCAAACTATAGGGTGCGCTCGCCCTCCTACCCTCTTGAAATGATCGATATGGTTGACTAGAGGGGGGTGAATAGGCAACTAACAAATTTTAAACTTTTCTTTGAACAAATTAAGTTTAGCAACAAATAGGTTGTCTAGATATGAAACCAAGTGATCAACCTATATGATGCTAACAACAACAATAGGAAGCAAGAAGTACATACAAGTAAAGGTAAGAAATAACCATAATTGGAACCGATGAAGACGAGCATGTGTTTCCGAAGTTCCTTCCCTTCGAGGGGAAGTACGTCTCCGTTGGAGCGATGTGGAGGTACAATGCTCCCCAAGATACCACTAAGGCCACCGTATTCTCCTCACGCCCTCACACGATGCGAGGTGACGTGATTCTACTAAGTGGTTCCCTTGAAGGTGGCGACCGAACGTTTACAAACAAGGTTGGGGCAATCTCCACAACTTAATTGGAGGCTCCCAACGAGACCACGAAGGTTCACGAAAATGGAATATTTCTTTGAGGTGACCTATTCCATCTAGGGTGCTCAAAGACACAAGAGTAACAAGATTCGCAAGGGATTAGTGGGGGGAATCAAATATCTCTTGGTGGAAGTGTAGATTGAGGCCTTCTCCTCCACACCCTAGAAAATCAACAAGAATTGTTGGCTAGGGAAGGAGATCATGCAAGAGTGAGCTTGGGGGGAAACAATGGAGGTTTGGGTGGAAAAAGGTGAGTCTCCACAGGGAAGAAGACCCACTTATATAGTGAGGAGAAATCTGACTTTTTTCTGTCCATAAATCGTGCAGGAGCGGTAGTACCACTCGGGGGAGGGATACTTCCGCTTGCACGGTAGAAAAGGTTGGGCAACCAACAGGCATGCAACAGAGAGGAGCGGAAGTTCCACTGGAGCGGGACTACCGCTCCAACCAGCGGTACTACCACCATGCAGGAAACATGGGAGGTAGAACGGAAGTACCGCTCACGATGGTACTTCCGCTCAAAAAGTAATTGCTAAGAAGAATAAAAAAATGGTAAACGTAAGCGGAAGTGAGGCCGGAAGTAGGGAGCGGCAGTACCACCTAAGTGGTAGTACCTCTCAACTCCAGTGGTACTTCCGCCCAAGTGGCAGTACCGCTCAACTCCGAGCGATACTTCCGGTTACTAAGGATCAAGAGGATAGCTCCAAAGTGCCAAGGCGGAAAGGTGGCGATGAATGTGTACTTGAGAGATTCTCCCAACCTTTCCAAATGTAGACCCCTCTTGATAGTACGGATTATCCTATGACTCAAGTCCATCAACTCTAAATCATACGAAGTACTCTGTCTTCTTGTTTAACATCTAAGGGGAAGAATAACTATCTCGTGCCACCTGCTAACCTATGAAAGCTCAAAGCACACGATTAGTCTGCAAGGGTGTTGTCATCAACCAGCAAAACTACTTAGGGAAGATTATGCTCTGACAGTCTCCCCCTTTTTGGTGGGTTTATGACAACACCGGAATTGCCAGAAGAATGTAAGAGAAAGGTTAGGAAAACCCAATACCTACAAAATATAGACGGTCTCCCCCTAGATGTGTGCTTTATTTGAATATGATTTTGGAATGCAAAGAGCACACACTAGGATCAACACTCCCCCTATATTTTATAGACAAGGCTATATACTTGCATGAACAGAAGAATAGTAAAACAAGTAAGCAAGCATATGAGACATGGGATCTCACAACATAAAGGTAGTAGATATAATAGGATAGACAGGGTAGCATATGTCTTACACCATACATAAGTTCACACGAGTCTTGGACAAACGTAAATCAAAGGAAGCAATAAACAAGTTCATGAGATAGCGAAAACACATGCAAATAAACACACTCGTGACTTAGCAAGGCAAATCCATCTCAAACTAAGATACTTTCTCGCCCTTTGTCATCGAGACACCAAAAAGGGAGACATGATAAGTTGAGTACTCTTCGTCATCATTGCCCTCAGACCCATCTGAAGCAGCAGCCACCTCCTCAGCAGACAACTCTTCCTCACACTCCATCCACTGGCAACTAGCCTTCATCCAGTCCTCCTCATTAGTGATCTTGTCCTCTAATCTGCTCTAGACTTCAAGGCCAATCTTCCACATGATCATCTTGTCACGACTGCGCACCTTCTTGGCGTCAACATGTGCCTTGTACTCACCTTTCGCTTGGAAGTAGAAAAAAGCCTTCATCTTCTTCCTGAGCTTGGTGGCCTAAGATGGTTCAGTCTCTGATCTGGGAATAAACTCATAATCGGGCTCAGGCTTGTCATCCGAGTCAGTAGGAGCAATCTTCTGAACGGTAGGTGGAATGCCCCAATTTTCCTTCACACGGAGCTTGAGTACACCATGATGAACCATGTGATCAGTCACCAAGAGCTCAGAAGGAAAGGTAGCATCCCACGTGTCCTTAATCAGCTTGAACAGATACGAAGCATAGATGGGCACTTTCTTCTTATCAAGAACTTCAGACCTCAACTCCATCCATATAATGTGGGAAACATCCAAGGTGGACTGGTCGTCTCACTCCTTCATGCAGAAAAGGAGAAGGTTCACAAGATAGGAATTCACGTGGTCCTTGTTTCCAACATGAGGAAACGGAGTGTTGCGGAAAATCCCGTGCATTATGTCTAGAAAAAGAATGAGTTTAGTACGGTCACCCTTGGCAATCTTCACAATCCTGGAGTAACGAATGAGCTTTTACTTGTGAATAGCAGAAACACCCTCAGTGTGAGGCCTCATGCTAATAGGCTTATCCAGACCATGGTCAGGATAGCCTAGAGAGTCCATAAAAGTCTTCCAATTGGAGTGCAAGACACGCCCACCAGTCATCCAGGTCATGCGCCTTTCTTCATCATTTTGGTGGAAGTAGACAGTGACATAGAATTGAGCCACGATCTCACAGTCAAAGTTCTTCTGAAAGCTGATGATAGGACCAAGACCCCACTTCTGGCAAAGATCATGAGCTTCAACGAAATAAGCAGAATGAGGATTGGAGGTCATGTGCCCAATGTCAATGCTCTTGACATCCACAAAGATATTGGTCCTTCTCTTGATGATCTTGGAGTAAATGATAGACCGAGTCTTGTTCCAGAACGTACGCCCAACAAGAGCTTCATCTTGAGGCAGACAATAGGGATCCTTCATGCGAAGCAAAGCAAACTCTTCTTGGGTCAAATCCTGGGGCTCTTGGGGCCCTTCTTGTTGCTGACAGTCTTCCTCACAGGATGCCTTTGAGGTTGAGTATTGGAACCAGCTGATGCCTCCTTAGATGTTTGTGGGTGCTTGGAGCCACACAGAGGATTCATGTAACGAGCCATAGGACTAGAGTCATCACCACCTAGAACTCATAAGAAGAATGGAAAGAAAGACATGTGTAAAAAGACTGCACTGGTCAAATAGGAAACCAAAACAAAGATAGGCAGATGCAGAGAATGAGTGCAGGTGCGAGGGTGGTAGTACTACTATGCAGGAGTGGTACTTCCGCCACAGCAGTAGTACCGGTCATGCACGAGCGGCAGTACCGCCCTGGGAGCAGATAACTGCATCGCCCATGGGGATGGCAGTGCCGGAGCCGTATCTCCCAATTCTCCGATGCATCTACCGAAGGTACTACAACTAGAATTGAACACACATCCTACGCATGACATGGAAAAGTAGACTAGACAAGAAATCCTCAAGTATTACCCTAGATCATGATTCAACAAAGTACCATCACAAAGAAGTAGATCAAGGGCAGTACCGGATTCCATGTCATGAGGCAGATGGGGGATAAATCCCCCCGGCCAGAACGTGGAGGACCGGAGTCAGCCGCCGGTGGTGCTCCCGGTCGCCTCAGAGAGAGAGAGAGAGAGAGTCGTGGGGAAGGTGAAGTGAATGGATATGGGGTAGTTTAGAATCCCCCGTGCCCATTACTTGAACCGCCCACAAACTCCTTAGGGTGTTAGTACCACCGACCAGCACGGTAGTACCGCCGACCAGCATGGTAGTATCGCCGAAGCAGTAGTACCGGCCTGAGGGCAATAGTACTGCCTACAACTAGAGGAACAACCCCCAGAAACAACAAAACAAGACTTATTTGTCTGAGAAGAAGACATACATGAACAAGAAGGTACTCCTGTTGGGGAGCGTTGCATGGGAAACAAAAAATTTCCTACGCACATGAAGACCTATCATGGTGATGTTCATCTAAGAGAGGAGATTAGATCTACGTACCCTTGTAGATCGCTAAGCGGGAAGCGTTAATAAACGCGGTTGATGTAGTGGTACAACTTCGTGATTCAAATCACCGTCGTCGCACGATCCGTTCCGATCTAGCGCCGAACGGACGGCACCTCCTCGTTCAGCACACGTACAGCTCGATGACGATCTCGGCCTTCTTAATCCAGCAAGAGTAACAGAGAAGTACATGAGTTCTCCGGCAGCCTGACGGCGCACCGGTGTTGGTGATGATCTATTCCTGCAGGGCTCCGCCCAAGCTCCGCAGAAATCTAATCTAGAGGAAGAACTACGAGGTGTAGGTTTGAGTTGCACGTGGCAAACTTGTGCCTCAAACAGCCCTAAACCTCAAGTATATATAGGAGGAGTCAAGGGGTGGGGCAAGCCCTTAGGGAGCCGGCCAAAGAGGCCCTCCTTGGGTCGACCGAAGTGGGTAGGGAAGAGTCCTTCTCCAATTCCACTTGGATTTCCACCTCTTTTGGATTTTCCACTTTTTCCTCATGGGCTTTCCTTGGATGACTTTGTCAGCCCATTATACTTTATTGTGCATCCAATAAACCCATGTGGACCCCTTCATTGGCCGGCCCCCGGAACCCATTCTTCACTCCCGGTACACTGCCGGCAATGCCCGAAAACCTTCTGGAATCCAAACACCAACTTCCTATATATCAAACTTCGTTTCCGGACCATTCCTGAAACCGTCGTGACGTCTGTGATCTCATACGAGGCTCCGAACAACCTTCGGTCACCAACACATATAACTCAACTATACTAAAACATCATCGAACCTTAAGCGTGCAGCCCCTGCGGGTTCGAGAACTATGTAGACATGACCTGAGACACTCCTCGGTCAATATCCAATAGCGTGACCTGGATGCCCATATTGGATCCCACATATTCTACGAAGATCTTATCGGTTGAACCTGTGTGCCAAGGACTCATATAATCCCGTATATCATTCCCTTTGTCCTTCGGCATGTTACTTGCCCGAGATTCGATCGTCGGTATCCGTATACCCATTTCAATCTCGTTACCGGCAAGTCTCTTTACTCGTTCCGTAACACAAGATCCCGTGACTTACACTTAGTCACATTGCTTGCAAGGCTTGTTTGTGATGTTGTATTACCGAGTGGGCCCCGAGATACCTCTCCGTCACACGGAGTGACAAATCCCAGTCTTGATCCATACTAACTCAACAAACACCTTCGGAGATACCTGTAGATTACCTTTATAGTCACCCAGTTACGTTGCGACATTTGATACACACAAGGTATTACTCCGGTGTCAGTGAGTTATATGATCTCATGGTCATAGGAATAAATACTTGACACGCAGAAAACAATAGCAACAAAATAACACGCTCACATGCTACGTTTATAATTTAGGTCTTGTCCATCACATGATTCTCCTAATGATGTGATCCCGTTATCAAGTGACAACACTTGTCTATAGTCAGGAAACCTTGACCATCTTTGATCAATGAGCTAGTCAATTAGAGGCTCACTAGGGACAGTGTGTTGTCTATGTATCCACACATGTATTTGAGTTTCCAATCAATACAATTCTAGCATGGATAATAAACGATTATTATGAACAAGGAAATATAATAAGAAATAATTTATTATTGCCTCTAGGGCATATTTCCAACAGTCTCCCACTTGCACTAGAGTCAATAATCTAGTTCACATCACTATGTGATTTTAACGAATCCAACACACATACAGTTCTGGGGTTTGATCATGTCTTGCGTGTGAGAGAGGTTTGAGTCAATGGTTCTGAACCTTTCAGATCCGTGTGTGCTTTACAAATCTTTATGTCATCTTATAGATGATGCTACTAAGTGCTATTCAGAAACATTCCAAATATCTACTCTACTATACGAATCCGTTTTACTACTCAGAGTTATTCGGATTAGTGTCAAAGCGTGCATCGAGGTGACCCTTTATGACGAACTCTTTAAACACCTCCATAATTGAGAAAAATTCCTTAGTCCACTAGTTACTAAGGATAACTTTGACCGCTGTTTTAGTGATTCAACCCTCGATCACATTTTGTACCCCTTGACAGACTCATGGCAAGGCACATATCAGGTGCGGTACACAGCTTGGCATACATTAGAGCCTACGGCTAAGGAATAGGGGATGACCTTCGTCCTTTCTCTTTCTTCTGCCATGGTCGGGCTTTGAGTCTTACTCAAATTCACACCTTACAATACAGTCAAGAACTCCTTCTTTGTTGATCTATTTTGAACTCCTTCAAAAACTTGTGAAGGCATGCATTTCATTGAAAGTTCTATTAAGCGTTTTGATCTATCTCTATAGATCTTGATGCTCAATGTTCAAGTAGCTATATCCAGTTTTTCCTTTGAAAAACTCCTTTCAAACAACCCTTTATGCTTTACAGAAATTCTACATTACTTCTGATCAACAATATGTCAACCACATATACTTATCAGAAATTCTATAGTGCTCCCACTCACTTATTTGGAAATACAATTTTCTCATAAACCTTGTATAAACCCAAAAGCTTTGATCATCAAAGCGTGTATTCCAACTCTGAGATGTTTGCACCAGTCCATAGAAGGATCGCTGGAGCTTGCATACTCGTTAGCATCCTTATTATCGACAAAACCTTCTGGTTGTATCACATACAACCTTTCCTCAAGGAAACCGTCGAGGAAACAATGTTTTGACATCCTATGTGCAATATTTCATAAATAATGTAGCAACTGCTAACACAATTCCGACAAACTTTTAGCATCACTACGAGTGAGAAAGTCTCATCATAGTCAACTTCTTGAACTTTTCGAAATATCTTTGCGATAAGTCGAGCTTTTCTTAATGGTGACTTTTCACCATCATCGTCTGTCTTCATTTTCAAGATCCATCTTTTACTTAATAATATTACGACCATCAAGAAGTTCTTCCAAAGTCTACACTTTGTTTTCATACATGGATCCTCTCTCGAATTTCATGGCCTCTAGCCATTTGCTGGAATTCGGGCCCACCATCGCTTCTCCATAGCTCGTAGGTTCATTGTTGTTCAAAAACATGACCTCCAAGACAGGGTTACCATACAACTCTTTAGTAGTACGCGACCTTGTCGATCTACGAGATTTGTAGTCACTTGATCCGAAGCTCCAATGATCACCATCATCAGCTTCCACTTCAATTGGTGTAGGCACCACAGGTACAACTTCTTGCGATGTTCTACACACTGGTTGAAGTGACGGTTCAGTAACCTCATCAAGTTCCACCACTCCCCCACTCAATTCTTTCGAGAGAAACTTTTCCTCGAGAAAGGACCCGTTTCTAGAAATAAACACTTTGCTTCCAGATCTGAGATAGGGGATGTACCTAACTGTTTTGGATATCCTATGAAGATGCATTTATCCGATTTGGGTTCGAGCTTAGCAGACTGAAACTTTTTCACATAAGCGTCGCAGCCCCAAACTTTCAAGAAACGACAGCTTAGGTTTCTCCAAACCATAGCCTATACTCTGTCATCTCAACGGAAATACGCGGTGCCCTATTTAAAGTGAATGCGGTTGTCTCTAATGCATAACCCATCAACGATAGTGGTAATTCGATAAGAGACATCGTAGTATGTACCATATCAAATAGGGAGCGACTATGACGTTCGGACACACCATCACACTATGGTGTTCTAGGTGGCATGATTTGTGAAACAATTTCCACATTGTCTTAACCGTGTACCAAAACTCGCAACTCAGATATTCATCTCAATGATCATATCATAGACAGTTTATCCTCTTGTCACAACGATCTTCACTCTGAAATAGCTTTCAATATCTCAGACTTGTGATTCATCAAGTAAATACTCCTGTATCTTCTCAAATAGTCAGTGAAGTAAGAACATAACGATATCCACTGCATGCCTCAGCACTCATTGGACTGCACACATCAAAATGCATTGCTTCTAATAAGTTACTTTCTTGTTCAATGTGGTATGATTTTGCATGTCTCAAGTGATTCAAAATCAAGTGAATCCAAACGATCCATCTGCGTGGAGTTTCTTCATGCGTTTATACCAAAAGGTATGGTTTGCATGTCTCAAATGTTTCAAAAATGAGTGAGTACAAAAGATCCATCAGCATGGAGTTTCTTCATGCATTTTACACCAACATGACTCAAGTGGAAGTGCCACAAGTAAGTGGTACTATCATTATTTCTTTTTATCTTTTGGCACCAATATTATGAACACGTGTAACACTACGATCGAGATTCAATAAACCATTGAGGGTAATTATTGAAGCAAATAGAATAACTATTATTGTCTTTAAATGAATAATCGAATTATAATAAACACGATCCAATCATGTCCATTCTCAACGCCAACACCAAATAACAATTATTTAGGTTTAACACCAATCCCGATGGTAGAGGGAGCGTGTGATGTTTTGATCACATCAACCTTGGAAACCCTTCCAACACATATGGTCACCTCGCCTTTAGCTAGTCTCTGTTTATTCCGTAGCTTTCATTTTGAGTTACTAATCACTTAGAAACCGAACCGGTATCCAATACCCTCGTTCTACTAGGAGTACTAGTAAAGTACACATCAATATCATGTATATCGAATATACTTCTGTCGACTTTGCCAACCTTCTTATCTACCAAGCATCTAGGGTAGGTCCGCCTCAATGACCGTTCCCCTCATAACAGAAGCATTTTGTCTCGGGTTTGGGTTCAATCTTGGGTTCCTTCGTTAGATCAGCACCTGATTCGCCGTTTCATGAAGTATCCCTTCTAGCCCTTGCCCTTCTTGAAACTACTGGTTTTACTAACCATCAACAATTGATGCTCCCTCTTGATCTCTACTTTCGCAGTGTCAAACATTGCGAATCTCTCAAGGATCATCATATCTATCCTTGATATGTTATAGTTCATCACGAAGCTCTAGCAGCTTGGTGGCAGTGACTTTGGAGAACCATCACTATCTCATGTGGAAGATTAACTCCCACTTGATTCAAGCAATTGTTGTACACAAATAGTATGAGAACATACTCAACGATTGAGCTTTTCCCCTTTAGTTTGTAGATAAAGAATCTTGTCGGGGGTCTCATACCTATCAACAAGGGCACGATCATGAAATCTCAGTTTCATCTCTTAGAACATCTCTTATGTTTTGTGATGTTTCAAAAACGTCTTCGGCGCCTTGCTTCTAAACGATTAAGTATTACGCACTGAACTATCACATAGTCATGAAAAACGTGTATGTCAGATGTTCGCAACATCCACAGACGACGCTCGAGGCGCAGCACACCGAGTGGTGCATTTAGGACATAAGCCTTCTACGCAGCAATGAGGACAATCCTGAGTTTTACGAACTCAGTCCGCAAAGTTGCTACTATCATCTTTCAACTAAATTTTCTCTCGGAACATATAAAAGAGTAGAGCTATAGCGCAAGCTACATCATAATTCGCAAAGACCTTTTGACTATGTTCATGATAATTAGTTCAATTAATCATATTACTTAAGAACTCCCGCTCAAAAAATACATCCCTCTAGTCATTTGAGTGGTGCATGATCCAAATCCACTAACTCAAGTCCGATCATCACGTGAGTTGAGTATAGTTTCAGTGGTAAACATCTCTATGCTAATCATATCAACTATACGATTCATGCTCGACCTTTTGGTCTCTTGTGTTCCGAGGCCATGTCTACACATTCTAGGCTCGTCAAGTTTAACCCGAGTGTTCCGTGTGTGCAACTGTTTTGCACCCGTTGTATGTGAACGTTGAGTCTATAACACCCGATCATCACGTGGTGTCTCGAAACGACGAACTGTCACAACGGTGCACAATCGGGGAGAACACAATTTTATCCTGAAATTTTAGTGAGGGTCACCTTATAATGCTACCGTCGTTCTAAGCAACATAAGGTGCATAAAAGGATCAACATCACATGCAATTCATAAGTGACATGATATGGCCATGATTTTGTGCTTCTTGATCTCCATCACCAAAGCACCGACATGATCTTCTTGTCACCGGCACCACCCCATGATCTCCATCATTGTGCCTCCATCGAGGTTGTCGTGCTATCTATGCTATTACTACTAAAGCTACAACCTAGCAATATAGTAAACGCATCTGCAAACACAAATCTTAGTTTAAAGACAACCCTATGGCTCCTGCCTGTTGCCGTAGCATCGACGTGCAAGTCGATATTACCAATTACAACATGATCATCTCATACATCGAATATATCACATCATGTCTTTGGCCATATCACATCACAAGCATACCCTGCAAAAACAAGTTAGACGTCCTCCAATTTGTTCTTGCATGTTTTACGTGGCTGATATGGGTATCTAGTATGATCGCACCTTACTTACGCAAACACCACAACGGTGATGTGAAAATTGCTATTTAACCTATCTCCAAGGACCACCTCGGTCAAATCCAGTTCAACTAAAGTTGAAGAAACAGGCACCCGCCATTCATCTTTATGCAACGAGTTGCATGTTAGTCGATGAAACCAGTCTCTCGTAAGCGTACGAGTAATGTCGGTCCAGGCCGCTTCAATCCAACAATATCGCTGAATTGAGAAAAGACTGAGGAGGGCATCAAATCGAACATCAACGCACACAAGAACTTTTGTGTTCTACTCGAGATAAGATCTACGCATGAACCTAGCTCTGATGCCACTATTGGGGAACGTTGCATGGGAAACAAAAAATTTCCTACGCACACGAAGACCTATCATGGTGATGTTCATCTACGAGAGGAGATTATATCTATGTACCCTTGTAGATCGCTAAGCGGGAAGCGTTAAGAAACGCGGTTGATGTGGTGGTACAGCTTCGTGATTCAAATCACCGTCGTCCCATGATCCGTTCCGATCTAGCGCCGAACGAACGACACCTCCGCGTTCAGCACACGTACAGCTCGATGACGATCTCGGCCTTCTCGATCCAGCAAGAGAGATGGAGAAATACATGAGTTCTCCGGCAGCATGACGGCACGCCGGTGTTGGTGATGATCAATTCCTGCAGGGCTCCGCCCGAGCTCCGCAGAAATCTAATCTAGAGGAAGAACTACGAGGTGTAGGTTTGAGTTGCACGTGGCAAAGTTGTATCTCAAACAACCCTAAACCTCAAGTATATATAGGAGGAGTAAAGGGGTGGGGCAAGCCCTTAGAGCGCCGGCCAAAGAGGCCCTCCTTGGGTCGGCGGAAGTGGGAAGGGAAGAGTCCTTCTCCAATCCCACTTGGATTAGGACTCCTTCCTTATTTTCCCACCTCTTTTGGATTTTCCACTTTTTCCTGATTGGCTTTCCTTGGATGACTTTGTCAGCCCATTATACCTTATTGTGCATCCAATAAACCCATGTGGACCCCTTGGGGCGTGGTGGGCCCACCCAGTGGGCCCCCGGAACCCATTTGTCACTCCCGGTACACTGTCGGCAATGCTCGAAAACCTTCCGGAATGCAAACGCTAACTTCCTATATATCAATCTTAGTTTACGGACCATTCTGGAAGCCCTCGTGATGACCGTGATCTCATCTGGGACTTCGAACAACCTTCGGTCACCAACACATATAACTCAACTATAATAAAACATCATCGAACCTTAAGTGTGCAGACCCTATGGGTTCGAGAACTATGTAGACATGACCTGAGACACTCCTCGGTCAATATACAATAGCGGGACTTGGATGCCCATATTGGATCCTACATATTCTACGAAGATCTTATCGGTTGAACCTCTGTGCCAAGGATTCATATAATCCCATATATCATTCCCTTTGTCCTTCGACATGTTACTTGCCCGAGATTCGATCGTCGGTATCCATATACCCATTTCAATCTCGTTACCGGCAAGTCTATTTGCTCATTCCGTAACACAAGATCCCATGACTTACACTTAGTCACATTGCTCGCAAGGCTTTTTTGTGATGCTGTATTACCGAGTGGGCCCCGAGATACCTCTCCATCACACGAAGTGACAAATCCCAGTCTTGATCCATACTAACTCAACGGACACCTTTGGAGATACCTGTTGTCGTGGGTATAAGTCTGACAGTAGATGTATAGGGTACGAAAGGATGGGCAGAGCCTTAGCTACGGCGAGGTTGTACGAGTTCAGGCCCCTCTACGGTGGAGGTAAAAGCCCTACGTCTCAGTGCTCTTGGGAGCTTAGTGTCGAGTGGAATATGGGATTACAATAAATGCCAACCCCTGCACTAGTGGGGAAGGGCGGCTTATATAGAGTGCGCTGCCCTCCACAACGGCCCGATGGATAGGAGTGGAATAGTGGTGAATAAATGCCTAGGTTATAGGTAACGTATGCCTTGAATGCTAATAATGGTGTATGGAAACGTGTGAATGTTGCCCTCCTGGGAGGTTACGATGTACAAAGTGGAATTCAGTCGGTACGATAAATATGCTCAGAATGCTCGTCACCGACTGGATGATGGGGGGTCCTTAGTTCAGGCGGAACTGTCTAAGGGCCTTGCCCTCTATGAAGGGTAGTCCTTGGGTAGGACATATAGGGCAGGCCTATGACCCTACCCTGGGACTATAACCCCATCATTAGTCCCCGAATGGATCGGGGTTGGAATGACGAAGTGATGCCTGGAGTACGAATCCGACTGGTATGGATGTGACTTTGGCGTTGTTTGCCTCGATCCATTTTATCCTTTCGACCAGTGATCCGAGTGAATATACCAGTGAAACGAACCGTCAGGGACCGAGTGCTTCCGCGGAATCTTTCGATGTGACCGGTCAAACTGACAGCGGCGGATTTTCTGGGATCCTCAAATTTCGGTTGCCGCGCGCTCAGCGGGGATGTCGACATCGGCATCGAGTAGTTTCTGCCGCCTCGATTACCACGCTGTTATCTTCTCCACTAACATCGCAACAGCCGGTCGGGGGATAAGATTTAAGGGCCAGCTATTAGTGACCCAGTTGGAACCTTATTTAAGCGTCTCCGGCGGGGGTTTCTTGTTGCGCTGCCCTTGTTACTTGCACTCGCCTCGCTTCTCCCGTAGCTCCCTGCGCGTTCCAAGCCTCCTCCTTCCTCTCCTCCTCTGCAGATCTGCTGCCTTCACCATGACGAAGGGGCAGACGAGCAAGCTCGAGTCGCAGAAGAAGAAGAAGAAGGCGGCGGCCCCTGCTCAGCGGCGACAGCGGGCACTGCCGGCGGGTTGGATCTAGGGGGATTTCCTCCCCTCCACGGTGATGGCAGACGACATGCTGGAGCTGGTGGAGCAAGGCATGATTGCCAACAAGTCGTGGAGGCTGCTGGCGGAGGGCGAGACGGAGCCGGCACCGCAGGAGGGAGAGCGCGTCTTGCTGCTCAGCCACGTGTATAGGGGCTTCTCCATGCCTCCCCACCCCTTCTTTAGAGGTATTATGAATCACTTCGGGGCGCAGCTCCATCATTTTCCTCCCAACGCGATAGCCCATCTTGCCGCATTCGTCACTCTGTGCGAGTGCTTTATTGGATGTCCCCCCATTGGGGGCTCTTTAAGTACATCTTCTCCGCTAGGTCTCAGACATCATCTCCTCCAGCTCTGCGGGGGCTTAGGCTTCCAGAAAAAAACGAAGAGTAGATACCCCCCTCTCCAGTTGTCCGAGTCAGTTAGGAACTGGCAGTCGACCTGGTTCTACTGCCAGGACATAGCTTGTCCGAATGCCGCGACTGGGTTGCCGCCCTTTAGCCTAGACCGCTCGGCTCCTCCCAGGCAGCTTGCACTCTCAAAGTTGGAAAATATCCAGATCCAACCTTTGGTCGACGCGCTGATAGCTGTAGTCTGCAAGGGAGCACCGGCACAGATTTGTTGGAGACTTTTCTGGGTCGGCGCATCCAGCCGCTGCAAGCCCGACACCACGCCATGTGGCACTACGCGGGGCCTAAGGATTCCACTCGGATCCATCCAAAAAGCGTGACCAGGGAGGTTGTGACAGCATGGGTCCGCGGCATCACAGGCGCATGCGACAACCCGAGAGGAGCCCTTCGGGTGAAGCCCTTCCGTGCCGATAATCCTCCTCCAAATGAGGTGAGCACCTCTTGTCGAGTGCTTTCAATCTTCTTAGATTTATCGCTTTTCTTGTGTCGCCGCCTGGTGTCTGACGTTGTCGGCTGTATTTTGTGCAGGAGTGGACCAACTGGCACTCTCCCGTCTCGAACAGGAATCCCGCTGAGGAAGAGGAGGGCAGCCAGGAGGGCAGCGTGGATAGCACCGAGTACGTCTCAGACAGCGGGGAGACGGAGGAGGAGTCTGAAGAGGAGGAGGGAGAGGTTGGGGAGCAGAGCTCGCCACCTCCACCATCAGAGCCTCGAACTAAGCGCCGTCACGAACCCGCGACTCCGCCGGCTCCTCCAGCGGCCCCGAGTGCTCCGCCAGCTCCTCCCGTGGCTCCGAGTGCCCCGCCAGCTCCTCCCGTGGCTCCGAGTGTTCGGAGCGTGAAGAGGACCAAGGACGCTGCTGTCGAGCCCACGGACCAACCGTCCAAGGTGGCCAAACCGAGTGGGTCCAAGCCTCGGAAAGCTTTGCCTCGGATGAGGATCGCTGTTCCAGTTGCCTCAGTGTAAGTGTCTTGTTCTCCCATCTTCTTTTAGTATCTGATTGAACTCATGCTTATCGGTTGAGTGGATTTTACTCGACAGAGCTGGTACCTCCGCCACCTCTCTGCCGCGCCAGGACGATGATCCCATGGATACGGATAACGCTGCCACATCCCAGCAAGGTACGTTGTGACGACTCCGAGAGTTTGCATTATTGTTTCGCGAGTGCTGCCTTTAATATTGCCCTTTTTCTGTAACCTCATGTTGTTCATTCGGGCTTCCTTCGGAGGTGATTCATCTGGAGGAAGACGACCAAAGGTGATCAGGGCCAGCTTTGGCGCCTGTCCTTGAGGTTGTTCCATGTGCTGCTGCTCCCACCGTGGACGCGCCGCCGACCGAGACGATGCCGTCGACTGAGGTGGTGCCCCTAGCGACGGAACCGACTGGAGCGGGACTTGGGATGCCCAAGGAGTCTTCTGTCGTGCCAGGTCTGTCGACCGTCCATTACGATGCCCGACACCTCCCGGAAGACCAAGTGGGAGCCGCCAAGGAGGCCATGGTGCAGGTGGAGTTGATGGTGGGTGATGCCAAGGGAGCGTACGACTCCATGCGTCTTTGTACAACAGAAGCTTGGAGCTCCGGGACGATATCCGAGTAAGTGCGCTAGTAAGTGTTTACTTTCCTCTTGTTACCCACTGGGGGGTTTCAGTGATAGACTCGGATATAGTAGGATGTTTTAGCAGTGGGTTCACTCCGAGTGAACCCAGTGGGTGTAGTCCCCGAGACTTCTGTCGAGTGCTTGCACCGGCAGTTGTCTTTATATACATTTTCCATTACCTGGGCGGATCAGAGCTGATCTGCCCGAATGGTTCCAGTGGGGGCACTCCGAGTGCACCCGCTGGGTGTAGTCCCCGAGAGTAGTGTTACTCAGGTTGGGTGATAGTATTTTCATAGATTTGTCTGTTTGTCATGTAGCTCAATAGGGCCGGCCTGTTCGAGCTTCATGCCAGTGGGGTCACTCTTAGTGAACCCACTGGGTGTAGTCCCCAAGACCGCTGTCGAGTGCTTGCATCGGCAGGGGTCTGAAGAACTTTGAGTTCTGTTTGTTTTCCTTGTTGAATGTGTCTGATCTTCCCTTTGCGTTGATTTGGCGGAAGACTTGCGAAATGGGATCCGCGTACAATGCTCTGAAGGCTAAAAAGGTTCAGCTTGCTGCGGAATTGGAGGCGGTTGTGAATGACTTGGCTGGTGTGAAGGGGGCTCTTGCTGACCGAGAGAAGTCTTTGGAGGAGTCCCGGGAGACCAACAAGGCATTGGTGGCCGAAATTGAGAAAATGGGCAAGCAAAGAACTGAACTGATGGGTCAGATGAAGTTGATGAACAGTTGGTGCATTTCGCAGGAGAAGTACGCCAGCGACTGGGCGAGGAAGATGATTGCACTGCTCGGTGGTAAGCTTTTTTTTTTGTTGCCGAGTGCTTCTTGACTTTGTAGTTCATTCTGCGCTTACTTTCTGTTCGTCTTTTCTTGGCAGATTTTTGTCTGGACGCTGAGGCGGAAGCAGCCGACATTGAACGGTCGGTTGTTCCGAACGTTCCACTCAGGGACGAAGCCAATCGGGACATGCTCCGAGCACATATTCGCCTTGGCAGAGTGGGACCTTTCATCGGCCGTCTGAGAGAAGTCATCGGCCGGATCGACAAGGAGCTGTGGCCCGAAGACGATTCCCGGCAGGAAATAGAAGGGTTGATGACTCGGCTGGAGGAGGTCCCGAACAGAGTGCCGGCATGGAAGAAGTGTGCCGCTCGTTGTGGTGCGGACGTGGCGCTATCGCTGATCCGAGTGCACTGCAAGGAAGCTCGCGAAGAAAAGATGAAGGCGTTGCAGGTCGCTAACACCAAGAAGCTTCGATTCGACGATTTCATGGAGACCTTCCTGGAGACAGCCACTCGTATCGCGGACGTGATCGACCTTGAGACCTTTGTGGAGCCTGCCAATCCTGGTGCCAGTCCTGATGACGCTTGAAAAACTTTACCTCGGTATGCCGAGTGGTATCTGTATCAAACTTGGGCCACTGCTGTTGGCCGTCACATTCGTGGTTCGGTGTGGATAAGCTTGATCCACACCGAGCCGATCCAACTTTGAATTTGAATCGAATATTTTGCTCTTCTTTCGCCAAGTTTTTTTTGACACGATTTAGGCTCGTGGTTTTTGCTTGGCGTTTCTTGGTGAAGTCAATGGCAAACATGCGGAGCATGTAATTTTCAGTTGTCTTCATATCCACATGAGCCTCAATGAGGGTCTGCTAAGCCTCCAAGTGGATCTCGAGGATACACTCGAAGGAAGCTTTTTACTTAGGCGATTCTGGATCGCAGCTAAGTCCCCGAGTGCGGCATCTCGTGCGCACTCGGAGTGAGTTGATGCTGATGTAGTTGTCAGTTGTCTTCACATCCACATGAGCCTCAATGAGGGTCTGCTAAGCCTCCGAGTGGATCTCGAGGATACACTCAAAGGAAGCTTTTTACTTAGGCGATTCTGGATCGCAGCTAAGTCTCCGAGTGCGGCTTTTAGTGCGCACTCGGAGCGAGTTTTGTACTTAGGCGATTCTGAATCGCAGCTAAGTCCCCGAGTGCGGCTGTTAGTGCACACTCGGAGTGAGTTTGTACTTAGGCGATTCTGGGTCGCAGCTAAGCTTCCGAGTGCGAATTTTAGTGCACACTCAGAGAGAAAGTTTGTACTTAGGCGATTCTGGGTCGCAGCTAAGCTTCTGAGTGCGACTTTTAGTGCACACTCGGAGATAGTTTTTTACTTAGGCGACTCTGGGTCGCTGCTAAGTCTCCGAGTGCGACTTTTGGTGCACACTCGGAGAGAGTTTGTACTTAGGCGATTCTGGGTCGCCGCTAAGTCCCCGAGTGCGACTTTTAGTGCACACTCGGAGAGAGTTTTTTACTTAGGCGACTCTGGGTCGCAGCTAAGTCCCCGAGTGCGACTTTTAGGGCACACTCAGAGAGAGTTTTTTACTTAGGCAACTCTGGGTCGCAGCTAAGTCCCCGAGTGCGGCTGTTAGCGCACACTCGGAGAGAGTTTTTTACTTAGGCGACTCTGGGTCGCAGCTAAGTCCCCGAGTGCGACTTTTAGTGCACACTCGGAGAGAGTTTTTTACTTAGGCGACTCTGGGTCGCAGCTAAGTCCCCGAGTGCGGCTGTTAGCGCACACTCGGAGAGAGTTTTTTACTTAGGCGACTCTGGATCGGAGCTAAGTCCCCGAGTGCGACTTTTAGTGCACACTCAGAGAGTGTTTTTTACTTAGGCGACTCTGGGTAGTAGCTAAGTCCCCGAGTGCGGCTGTTAGCGCACACTCGGAGAGAGTTTTTTAGACCGGAGTCTGCAAACGCGGAAGAATTTTGGACCTGCAAAAAATCAGTCTGCTTTGTATTACTTCAATGATACTTGTTCTTTACATTGCCTCCGTCGGCGGTCACGTGTAGAAGCGCTTCAGGAGATCTCCGTTCCATGCTCGTGGCTCTTCCGTTTCCCTGTTGAGGTTGTAGAGTCGATACGCTCCGTTGTTCAGGACCTTAGATATGATGAAGGGTCCTTCCCAGGCGGGAGCCAACTTGTGAGGACTTTGCTGGTCCACTCGGAGCACCAGGTCGCCTGCTTGGAATGTCCGACTCCTGACGTGCCCCGCGTGAAATCGCCGCAGACCTTGTTGATAAATTGTTGAGCGAGTCAGTGCCATCTCGCGCTCTTCTTCTAGTAGATCCACTTCGTCTTGCCTGGCTTGCTCTGCTTCGGCTTCGGAGAAGAGTTCGACTCGTGGAGAGTGGTGAAGCAAGTCACTCGGAAGGACCGCCTCTGCTCCATAAACGAGGAAGAACGGAGATCGCCCTGTAGATCTATTCGGAGTTGTGCGGAGGCCCCACAACACTGAAGGCAGCTCGGTGACCCATGCGCCGGCGGCATGTCCAACTTCTCGCAGGAGTCGAGGCTTCAATCCTTGAAGAATAAGTCCATTCGCCCGCTCTGCTTGCCCGTTTGTTTGGGGGTGCACCACAGATGCAAAATCCACTCGGATACCTTGGCATGTGCAAAAACCCTTGAATCTGTCCGATTCAAAGTTTGTGCCATTGTCAGTGATTATGCTGTGCGGAACCCCAAATCTGGCGATGATGTCTCTGACAAACTTGATGGCCGTAAGGGCGTCGAGCTTCTTGATGGGCTTGGCTTCAATCCACTTGGTGAACTTGTCGACTGCTACCAACAGATGTGTGAATCCCCCTTGGCCTGTTCTAAATGGACCGACTTTATCCAACCCCCACACTGCGAACGGCCAAACAAGAGGGATTGTCTTCAGCGCAGACATTGGCTTGTGGGACTTGTTAGAATAGAACTGACAGCCCTCGCATCAGTCGACCATATCCTTTGCCATTTCATTCGCCTGCAACCAGAAGAAGCCAGCTCTGAATGCTTTGGCGACGATTGCTCTTGAGGAGGCATGATGGCCGCAGGTTCCCGAGTGAATTTCTTCCAGGATTAACTGTCCCTCCTCAGGGGAGATGCATCACTGAAGGACTCGTGAAACACTTTCCTTGTACAACTGGCCATCAATGATGGTGAAGGACTTCGACCTACGAACGATCTGCCTCGCTTGGACTTCATCTTCTGGTAATTCTTGCCTCAGCATGTACGCAATGAACGACACAGTCTAATCGGGGATGATAGCAAGAATCTCCATGATCAAATCAACCACACCGGGGACCTCAACTTCAGTCGGATCTGTTGAACTCTTCGGTTGTACCGGTTCCTCTGTAAAAGGATCTTCTTTCACGGACGGGAGATGTAGGTGCTCGAGGCAGACATCACTCGGGACTGGTCTCCGAGTGGATTCGAGTTTTGCCAACTCATCAGCTGCTTGGTTCTTCAGTCGCGGAACATGGTGAAGTTCCAGACCTTCAAACTTCTTCTCGAGCTTCCTTACTGCGTTGCAGTATGTAGTCATGGTGGGGTTCCTGACATCCCACTCCTTCATCACTTGATTAACCACCAAATCTGAATCGCCATACACCATCAGGCGACGGACGCCGAGTGTGATGGCCATGCGCAATCCGTAAAGGAGAGCTTCATACTCTGCCTCATTGTTGGAAGAATCGAAATGTATCTGCAACACATACTTCAGCTTATCACCTTTCGGCGATATGATCACTACGCCAGTGCCGGAGCCATTCAACATCTTGGACCCATCAAAGAACATAGTCCAATGAGCCGAGTAGATGTGAGTCGGTTGCTGTTGTTCTACCCATTCTGCTATGAAGTCAGCCAGAGCTTGAGACTTTATAGCCTTCCTGGCTTCGAACTTGATGTCGCAGTATAACATCTCCATTGCCCACTTCGCCACTCGGCCTGATGCGTCTCGATTGTGGAGGATTTCCGACAATGGAGCATCAGAAATGACAGACACCGAGTGGTCTTGGAAATAATGAGCCACCTTCTTCGCAGTCATGTAAATCCCGTAAATAAGCTTTTGATAATGGGGATACCTCTGCTTGGAAGGAGTCAGGACTTCAGAGACATAATATACTGGCCGCTGAACCTTGTATGCTTTGCCTTCTTCTTCGCGTTCGACTGTGAGAACAGTGCTGACGACTTGATTTGTAGCCGCGATGTACAGAATAAGGGGTTCTTTACTGAGCAGGGCAGTAAGAACCGGCTGGGTGGAAAGCAGGGCTTTGAGGTCGTCGAATGCAATTTGGGCTTCGTCTGTCCACTCGAAAGTATCTGATTTCTTCATGAGTCGGTACAGAGGTAACGCCTTCTCGCCGAGTCGAGCGATAAACCTGCTCAAAGCCGCTAGGCAACCCGTGAGCCTTTGAACATCATGTATTCTGACCGGCCGCTCCATTCAGACGATGGTCCCGATCTTTTCGGGGTTGACATCGATCCCTCGTTCAGAAACGAAGAAACCGAGTAACTTTCCGCTAGGAACACCAAATGAACACTTGGCAGGGTTGCGCTTGATATCGTACCTACGAAGGTTGGCGAATGTTTCTGCCAAGTCAGTCAGCAGGTCGGAACCTTTGCGTGACTTGACTACGATATCATCCATATATGCCTCCACATTTCGACCGATCTGGTCAAGGAGGCATTTTTGGATCATGCGCATGAAAGTTGCTCCTGCATTCTTCAAACCGAATGGCATAGTGATGTAGCAGAAACACCCGAATGGGGTGATGAGGGCTGTTTTTAATTCATTCGGACCATACAGACGGATCTGATGATAGCCCAAATAGGCATCAAGGAATGATAAACGCTCGCAGCCCGCAATCGAATCAACAATTTGATCAATGCGGGGGAGCGGGAAATGATCTTTCGGGCAGACCTTATTGAGATGCTTGAAGTCGATGCACATACGGAGAGACTTGTCCTTCTTGGGCACCATGACAACATTGGCGAGCCACTCGGAGTGGTGTACCTCGTGAATGAAGTTGGCTGCCAAAAGTTTAGCCACCTCCTCTCCGATTGCCTTCCTTTTGTGCGCGGCGGACCGACACAGGCGTACTCGGACGGGCCGAGCGGTAGGATCCACATACAGTCGGTGCTCAGCCAACTCCCTGGGTACACCTGGCATGTCAGCGGGCTTCCATGCGAAAATGTCCCAGTTCTCATGGAGGAATTGGATGAGCTTGGCTTCCTATTTTCGATCAAGGGTGGTGGAGATTTTCGTCGGGGCGGCGGTGTCGTCCGTCGGGTGGATGCTGACTTTCTTCGTGTCGCCCGCCGACTGGAATGCGGACTCCGAAGCTGGCTTCTTCGAACGCATCAAGTCAGCGGGGTCGGCTGTCTTCTTGTACTCATCCAGCTCGAGGATAGCCATCTGCTGATCGGCAATCCGCGATCCCTGCTGCAGACACTCTTCGGCCCGCTGCCGATTGCCTGTGATCGTGATCACACCTTTGGGACACGGCATCTTCAGCTTCAAATACACGTAACATGGACGGGCCATGAAACGTGCATACGCCGGACGTCCCAGAATTGCATGGTATGCACTCTGGAAGTCCACCACCTCGAATGTCAGCTTTTCCTTGCGGAAGTTCTTGTCGGAGCCGAAAACGACGTCCAACGCGATTTGGCCGAGTGACTTGGCATTTCGTCCTGGGATGACTCCGTGGAACTGCATGCCGCTCTCGCTAAGTTTGGACATCGGAATGCCCATCCCCTTGAGAGTGTCGGCGTACAGGATGTTCAAGCCGCTGCCGCCGTCCATGAGGACTTTGCGCAGTCGGACTCCATCCACCACCGGGTCGACGACCAGAGCCTGCCTCCCTGGGGTGGGCACATGTGCTGGATGGTCCGACTGGTCAAAGGTGATCGCAGTCTGAGACCATTTGAGGAACGTGGGGTTGGTTGGTGTTGCCATGTTCACCTCCATGTTCACTAGCTTCAGTCGACTCTTGCTTTCCACGTCAGCAAAAATCATCAATGTTGCATGGACTTGGGGGAACGGATCCTCCTTGTCCTCGTCATCCTGCTCGTTGTCTTTTTCACTCGGCTGCCCTTCGCCGAGCCCTTGGATCAGGAGGTGACATTGCCGAGTGGTGTGCTTCGGGAATATGGCGTTGCCTTCTTCATCCATCTTCGTGTGGATTGGACATGGCTGATCCAGGATGGAGTTCCGGACTGCTTCTTCTTGGGGGTGTACTGAGCTTTCCCCTTGCCCTTGAACTTGGCATTTGTAACGGCAGTTGCCTGTGCCTGCGGAGTGGACGGAGCTTTCTGCTTTTGCTTCCCATTGCTGTTCCCATCTCCGTCGGCGACTGCCTTGTGCTTGCCGCTACATATGTGCTCCTCTTCTTCGCCATTTGCATAGCGTGAGGCTATCTCCATCATCTTGCTCATGGAGATGTCGCCTATCCGACCGAACTTCAGGTACAGATCTCGGTACCGCACGCCTGCCTTGATGCTCTATGACGTTCTCCACCGTGTCGTAGAGGGTCGTCCAGCGCTGGATGAAATCGCGCAGGGGCTCATTCTGCTTCTGGACACAGTGGTGGAGCTCCACGAGACCAGCAGGGCGTTTGCACGTGCCCCCGAAGGTCCTGATGAACACTCGGGACAGATCTGCCCAGCTGTAGATGCTTGATGCAGCCAACTGGTTCAGCCACGCTCGTGCCGAGCCGTCGAGCATCAGGGGGAGATGTTTCATGGCAGCTTGGTCATCTCCGCCACCGATCTGGACCGCCACTCGGTAGTCATCCAACCACGTTTCTGGCTTGGATTCTCCTGTGAACTTGCTGATCCCCGTCGCCAATCGGAAGTTGGGAGGGATGTCACCTGAACGGATGTCTCGACTGAAGCACTCGGGGCCAGAGACGATGGTCCTGATTACACTTGGACGGTCTCTATCGTGACCATCACGGTGGGCTCGACTCCTGTCGACCTTTCTCTGGGCGATGTACCCTCTTGCGTCGGGCCTTGGATCATACGTGTCTCTGACTGAACGCCGATCATCGTGATGTCGGGGCCCGTAAGGCCCACCCCGCGGAGGGGTGCGTGAACGGCGACGATCTTCGGGATTCATGGAACGGCTGCCTCCTCTGTGTCGCTGATGAGAATCGGGGCTGAAAACCGACCGATGTGTGTTCGCGTGAACAGAACTGTTGTGGATCCTGTTGTGCAACTCGGAGACCGCCGAATTATGTTGCTGCGCCGTGTGCAACAGGGTACGGATCTGCTCGATCCCTCTTCCAGCCTCCGAATCAGTCGGTTGGAGGGAATCGGCTATCTTGGCACCGGCAGCCAGGTTGAGTACGGGTGTGTGGAACACCTCCACGTTGCTCTGACGAGTGCGTCGACTGGCAGAACGGTGGTGTTGAGGCGAGCGCCGAATGATTCGCCGACCTCGTGCTCATTCCGACCAGTCCGGTGGGGACTTTCATGGGAATTGGGCATGAGAACTTCGGTTGCAGGCCCGCGACCCAAGTACTCCGAAGGTAACTCAGTCGGAACTGAGTCCAAGCACTGGGACGGCGGCGCGACCACAACCGACTCGAGGACCGCCACTTGAGAAGACGCGCTCTGTTGCGCTTGGGCGTGTCGCACCCAACGCTGAAGCCGCAGACGGCGGGACCGCTTGTTGCGGCGCGTGACGGGGGCAAAGGTCGACACCGGGGCCGACTGCTGGAGAAGAAGGACGCCGCGGGCACCGGCACGGAAGTGCGTAGCCCCACGACTGGGGAGCGCCTCGACGTCGAGAGACGCATCCCGAAGCCATGCCCAATCGTCGACGATGAAGGAGAGTGCGCCGAAGTGGATCTCATGACCCATGCGTAAATCTCCGCCGGACGACATGATGAAAAGGTGAAGTTGCAAACTCGCCGGAAGTCGCTTAGACGCCTGCCCCACGGTGGGCGCCAACTATCGTGGGTATAAGTCTGACAGTAGATGTATAGGATACGAAAGGATGGGTAGAGCCTTAGCTACGGCGAGGTTATATGAGTTCAGGCGCCTCTACGATGGAGGTAAAAGCCCTACGTCTCAGTGCTCTTGGGAGCTTAGTGTCGAGTGGAATATGGTATTACAGTAAATGCCAACCCCTGCACCAGTGGGGAAGGGCGGCTTATATAGAGTGCGCTGCCCTCCACAACGGCCCAATGGACAGGGGTAGAATAGTGGTGAATAAATGCCTACGTTACAGGTAACGTATGCCTTGAATGCTAATAATGGTGTATGAAAACGTGTGACCATTGCCCTCCTGGGAGGTTACGATGTACAGAGTGGAATTCAGTCGGTACGATAAATATGCTCCGAATGCTCATCACCGACTGGATGATGGGGGGTCCTTAGTTCAGTCGGAACTGTCTAAGGGTCTTGCCCTCTATGAAGGGTAGTCCTTGGGTAGGACCTATAGGGCAGGCCTATGACCCTACCCTGGGACTATAACCCCATCACCTGTAGAGTACCTTTATAGTCACCCAGTTACGTTGCGGCATTTGATACACACAAGGTATTCCTCCGGTGTCAGTGAGTTATATGATCTCATGGTCATAGGAATAAATACTTGACACGCAGAAAACAATAGCAACAAAATAACACGATCACATGCTACGGTTATAATTTGGGTCTTGTCCATCACATGATTCTCCTAATGATGTGATACCTTTATCAAGTGACAACACTTGTCTATAGTCAGGAAACCTTCACCATCTTTGATCAACGAGCTAGTCAACTAGAGGCTCACTAGGGACAGTGTGTTGTCTATGTATCCACACATGTATTTGAGTTTCCAATCAATACAATTCTAGCATGGATAATAAACGATTATTATGAACAAGGACATATAATAATAACTAATTTATTATTGCCTCTAGGGCATATTTCCAACAACTCCAACACAAAAGAGTGCAAAACAAAAAGTAAAATGATTCGTGGAGTGACCATGCAAATAAATGACAACAATCTGGGGGCGGTGGCCTAAGCCACCTATGTTTGAGTTTATTGGTATGGCACCATAGAGGTTTTAACATTGGTCCCACGACTAAAACTTGTCTTTGAAGCACAAGTGTCATAAATGATGACTAATGTGAAAGAATTGATTGATTTATACATTATAGGGGGAGGGAGATTGCACTGAGAGAACAACACTCCCCCTAAATTCATGCCTACATCTAAATGAAATAATATGATGAGAGTGGTGGGGTGTGCCAGGTTTCAATTCACATTGTTCAAATCAATGATATTTAGCTCATGCCTTAACTCGCGAAATCTTGTTAATTCAGTGGCTTCGTGAAAATATCTGTAAGCTGATCATTAGTGTTGAGGTAAATGAGATCAATCTCCCCACGTTTGATGTGATCCCGGATGAAGTAGTGACGAATACTAATGTGCTTCATCTTGCAGTGTTGAACCGGGTTATTGGAGATCGAGATAACACTTATATTGTCACAATAAAGAGGCACTTTATCACATGTGACACTGTAATCCTTTAAAGTTTTCCTCATCCAAAGCAACCGAGCACAACAACTTGCAGCAGTGACATACTCGGCCTCGGTGGATGAGAGAGAAACACAATTTTGCTTCTTGGAAGACAAACTTACCAGAGAGTGACCAAGAAATTGGCAACCTCTGAAAGTTGACTTCCTTTCCACACGGTCTCCCGCCCAATTCAAATTTGAGTAACCTATAAGATTAAATGAAGCACCCTTGGGATACCATAGGCCAAAGTTTAGGGTATGAGGCAGATATCGAAAGATTCACTTGACCACCACATAATGACTTTCCTTAGGCATGGATTAAAATCATGCACAAATTCCCACACTCGACATAATATCTGGTCTAGATGGACAAAGGTAAAGTAAGGAGCCAGTCATAGAGCGATATACCTTTTAATCCACAGCTTTACCATTGGGATCGAGATCAAGATGGTATTTGAGAGGCATGGGAGTGTTTGCCTTGGCTGCTTTTAGATCATCCATCTTGAACCTCTTGAGCATGTCTTGAGTATATTTGGCTTGATTGATGAAGCTTCCTTGACTTCGTGTGGGGACCCCGACTGGTAAGTCGAGATCGCCATGCCCAGTGATCCCAAGGATCAATGCTCACTGAACACAGATACTGAATAATAGAGTCTTACATCCATAGATACCGTTTGATACAATAAATGACCACTTCTGTCAAGTCTTACATATATAGGGCCTTAAAGGCCAAAGCACCAATCTAGACCAATAACGGAATTATTGGTTGAAAGCATGAACCCATGCCATCAGCCTTAACCTACAGGCATTCTGACTGGGAAGCGTCCTAGCTCGCAAGAACGTCACCGAGTTAATCTTCACCATATCCTGTTCTTTCATACCTGGTCAATAAAATAACCAGTGGCAAGCCAATGAGTACTTTGAATGTACTCGCAAACAGCTCATGATACGAACAATGAAAGTGAAGGATAACAGTATCATGCATCTTTAGTGGAATGCAATTTGGTGGAATGATCAGGTATATGCAACAAGTTAAAGAACTACTCTTGAAGAACAGGTTACAGATATCGACATATCTGACAAGGGTTGAACACGCCGGGTTCACCCTATAAGCCAAGTCACCAAACTTGGTCATATCAATTCCTCAAGTAACTCTGGTTATTAACACCATTCACCGAACTCACACACACACACTTGGTTTATGCGGAAACGCTGGACGTAGTTTAAGCAGCACCACCCAACTGTCCTTGACCGTGGACATGGCTATTCGAATAGTTTGACACTCTGCAGAGGTAGTACGCTGGACCCACGAGAAACGGGAAACTTCCGTGTCATTCACGACTCGCGGTATATCACATATACCCGAGGTAAGTACCCGATCATCATCTTTCCCCTGACGATACTAGACAAAGAGGTCCACTCGATTGGTACCCAGCCCACATGTTGTACGTCTTACGAGCACCGACTCTGGACAGTATCAACCATGCGGGGACCAACGGTGTGCCTGGAACTCATAACAATGGCATAGTCGTCCTACCTGGCACGACCCCATCACGAGAGTGACACCGATCACTCCCGCCACTAGTAATGTGGCTCTTTGCTAGTACCGACCAGAGTAATCAACAAAGCCGTGTCCCATAAAGGGGTAACGTGGTCATACTGGTAAGGTTGGGACGGTCGACACATCATAAATCTAATACCATTTCCAAAACCATACTCACACAAAACACCGGTGCATCACTTCACCAAAAGTGATCACCAACTCATCATCACCCTCGGGCATTAGTGGCACCCGACGGGGTTTTCATAAACTCTTTGATTTTAACTCACCATCATGCTCATGATAATATGCTCTATCTTTACTTGTCAACATGGTATAACATGACCCTCAAGGGGTAGGGTCAAGCTCAATGCAATGATCTTACTCTAATAGTCAACATGACAGTAGCATGATCCTCATAAGTGGTAGGGTCAAGCTCATCATGTTTGTGCTCCGAGGAGCCACATGAATAACATCATCAACATGCAAGGGCCTTGAAGAAGCCTCCGGTACCATCACCACAATGATGAACCGGCATCGTGATCACATGCAACGGGAAAATTCCAACTATACTAGCATGCAACAATGTTTGTGCTCAAGTCATGGTCAAAGGGCTGCTTGCCTTGCTCACGTAAGTCCTCGGGGTCTTCGAGGTCTTCCGCTCCAACTCCGAATACTTCGTCTACCGTCAACTATCGTCGGGAACAACCATAGTAAGCCACACATCCAGCAGAATAAAAGTGTTCTATAAATAGAAGTTTTATTTTTCTTGGACCTCTCTGGTCAAAAGAAAAATACCTGAAGCTTCTCACAGGAGATTTGAATCATCAAGGATTTTTGAATAGGTGAAAGGAGCAATAGGTGGCCATTGAATAAGCCAACATAAATCATTCTGTTAAAAATGAGTGGAGGCACCCATTTAACAGAGAATGATTTTAGAAATATTTAGGAAGTGGTTTCACTGCATTTGGAGATGGTATGAATATTCTAGAGATTTTACAATGAGGAATAAATAGCAATAGGAGCTATTTATTTATCGCGACAGAAGTAATTCACAGAAAAATGTTGACCAGAGTCCCAAAAATAGAGACTGATTTTATAAGGCTCTGGGAGTTTGAATCACTCCATTTGGAGTTGATTTGCATCCTAGGGAAATTTCCAAAGTGGAGTCAAATATGGACACATCTGGATTTTAAATGAAATGCCACAGAAAGTGGGTTGGGAAAAATGTGCAAAGCACTGATCTTGATAGGCCTTGATTTTAGGAACCTGCATAATTTTGAATCAACATTTTTGGAGTTAGAATGAATTTGATATAGATTTTTGAAGTTGCAGATAAATGAAAAAGACAATGGGGGGCCTCCAGACTTAGCTATCATGCGCACTAGGCGCTTGGTAGGCCTCCAAGAAGGCCCATTGGCTTGGCTTGGCCAGCCGAGCCACGCAGGAGGCGCCCTAGCGAGAAATACGCCTCCCCGCAGGGAGACGGCAAGTGTGGGGGCGCGGCCACTTAAGTGGCGCGGCCCACCTGGCGGCTGCACCCGCCAGCTGACGCGTGGGGCTCACGGGCCCTTCTTCAACCTCCCGTGCAGCTGACTGGAGGTGAGCTCTGGGATCCCGGTGCCGATGGGGACGGCTCTCTGCGCGGCGCTCGACGCGGCATGGCCTCTCGGAGTGCCAAGGAGAGGCGGTTACCCGGGGAGGAGAGGGCCCCATGCCCTACGGGATCCTGGGCGCGGCCTGCCCCTGCCTCGACAGATGTGGCTTGCGGCCAAGGAGGCGCCGCGCCATGACCATCAGAGGGAACAAGGGCCCAAGTCGGCGAGGGGGGCTCCGCAGAGCGCATCAGAGGAGGAGGGGAGGCTCTGGCAGGCTAGCCCGAGCGAAGGCCGTAGCTCTACTCCTCGGCCATGGGGAGAGGAGAGAGCCCGGGAAGAGAGGAAGGCGTAGGAGGGAATGAGGAGCTCGAGGAGGACCCGGGATGGATCCCACGAGGAGAGAAAGAGGGTTTGGGAGGCTCAGGGCGCTCGGGGGAAGCCAAAATGGAGAGGGGGAGACAAGAAAAGCTCGGATGCTCCCTGGTGCACCCAGGGCACGGCAGCCACGCGTCCCTAAAGGCATTGGAAGCTAGCTAGCGTTGTGGAGAGAGTCAAAGGATGCTCTGCGGCGCTCTGGGACACGCTGGGGCAACCTGCTTCGCCAAGAAACGGTCAGGAGGGGAGAAACTAGGTGCAGAGCACCCGGTTTGCAGGTCAGGGTGGTGGTCACCACGGCCACCCACGCCCACAGGTTTGCATTGGCCAGCAAAACATGTCCAGCGTGCAAGGCATACATGCAGAATGGTAACTCTGGAGTTTGGAGCCTAGTAGAGTTGGTTTGAACTGGCTTTGACTGCTGCAAAGTTTCTAAAGCAAACTTGGAGCTGATAAAAGTGGGTCTTAGGAGGGGAGCCTTGGGGAGAAATTATGTCTGGCAATCTTAGGCATGGAAGGACTCCATTACTGTAAAGTTCCAGCCCAAACAAGGGAGGATAGCTACTACTTGCTGCTCAAAGCCATGATTCAGCCAGAAAGCCCTTTGAAGAAGTGCTGCTCATTATTCCCACATGAGCATGCCATATCTTTGTTCTAAACGAAGCATTGAAACACTAGGGAGGCTCTGGAAAGAATTGGGGGCCTTGGGTTAAGCAAAAGTGAAACAAGAGGGTAAAAACAGTGATTCCATGGGTGAAAATGAGAGAAGTTACAAAGGGTCCTTCCCCAATAATTGACCAGTGGCCATGGGAAAGTTACTGGAGGTAAAATATGACTATGTGAGGCTGTGGTAGAAAGTTGAGCTCAAGGAATAAAGTGGAAGCGGCAAATGAAACCAAATTAATGAGTGCACACAAGGTGTTTGATCTGTGGTAGGGCTACCAGATGGATTCCAAGGGCTATGAAACTTAACAGGGTCAAACAATAGATGAAAATAGGCTTGCACACCAAATTTGGGATTTGCTGGAGGAGTTTTCCAATGTAGACTTGAAAAACCCTAGAAATGGGTACAAATGGGTTTCTGCTTAGAACCCTATTCCAATGAATTCCCACAAATCCAATATTTGGTGTAGGGGCATTATTGGAGCATTAAGGCATGCACAAAAAGTTTGAGGATAATTGGAGAAACTTTATAATGTAAAGTTTACCAAAGTCAGAAATCAACAGAGAGGGTTTTGAGGGTCTTAGGACAAGTTCCTCTATTCTCCTTGGGGTACCACCTGGTGTGGATGCCTCATTGGAGTACTGGAAGAACTCCACCAAATTTGAGCACAATTGGAGACACTTCACAATGTAGAGTTGCTCAAATTTGATTCTGGACAGATAGGGTCTTAGAGTGATTAGGGGAGCCAAATAAACTTGGATCCAAATGAAACTTGGCAAGATCATCAAGAATATCATAGATGACATGCTAGAATTTTACTGGAATTTATTGAGAATATTTCTTATAGAAATATTCCAAAAGCTTGAAATAGGCAGGAATGGTTTACGAGGGGTTTGTCCAATATTTTGAACATGACCATGTGTTGAAACTCATAAATATGGAATAAATATATCCACTGAGTTTCCCTAAATTTTCTTAAATATTTTGAAGGCAATAAAAATAACTTTCCTTCATAGGAGACCATTTCTGGCCTCACAGAAAGGCTTTTAAATAAAATAATAAAATAAATTTTAAAATAATAATACGGTGGTTTTAGAAATTCATTTTGATAATGGTTTTAAATAAAACAATTGGTGCAAAAATAAACTCCCTAATTTGAGGACTGGTAGTACAAACCTCATCTCAGGGTTTGAAAGTTTAATTCAAAGAAAAGCTTTTTGGTGAAAATAATATTTGGTAAAAATAGATATTTGTCCTAAACACATGGTATGATCATTAGGCAGGAGATCATGGAGTGAGGAGGTGATTAGGAGGATGGCAAGAATGAATGGGGAGCAATCACATGCATTCAAGCAAACAGGCAAACAATAGTCACTCCAAGCATCACAAGCATTCACAAAAAAAATTAATTGGTCCTAAATTTTGAAATAAGTTAATTAGTTAGGGAAGCCAAAAACAGGGTGTGACACTTTGTTGCTTGACTTCGAATCTAAGGAAAAACTTCAAGTCTCCCATCATAGACATCTCAAACTCTTTAGTCATTAGTGCAGCAAATTCTTCATTAAAAGCTTTGTTAGGAGAACCAAAGATAATATCATCGACATATAGTTGGCACATGAACAAACTCCCCTTGACCTTCTTAGTAAAAAGAGTGGGGTCAATTTTCCCAACTTCAAACCCATGGTCATGTAACATCTCAGTAAGGTGCTCATACCAAGAACATGGGGCTTGTTTAAGGCCATAGAGTGCCTTATTAAGAACATAAACATGATTAGGGAACTTGGGATCCTCTAACCCTGGGGGTTGCTTGACATAAACCAACTCCTTAAGGAGACCATTAATAAATACACTCTGCACATCCATTTGGTATAATTTGAATTTACGATGAGAAGCAAACACAAGCAACATGCGAATAGATTCAAGGCGAGCAAGAAGAGCAAAGGTTTCATCGTAGTCAATGCCCTCGACTTGGGAGTAGCCTTGTGCTACCAATCTTGCCTAGTTACGAATGATGACACTGTTTGCATATTGCTTGTTCTTAAAGATCCACTTGGTTCCAATGAAGTTGTGGTTCTCCTTCGGTCTTGGCACCAATCGCCACAAGTCGTTGTGCTCAAAGTTATTGAGTTTGTCATGCATGGCTTTAACCCAGTCCATGTCTTCAAGCGCTTCTTGCACCTTAAGGGGTTCGATGCAAGAAACAAATGCATGATGTGCACAGAAGTTTGATAATTGTGTGCGAGTGGTTACCCATTTTGTCACGCTGTCGTAGACATTCTCTCAAATATGTGAATACTTGATGAGCTTGGAAGCACTCTTGGCGATACATTTTTCTCGAATCTCCTCACGTGTCAGTTGAGGAGGATCCTTTTTGCGACCTTTACCGCCTTTAGGATCTAGCTTTTGGTCTTGAGTTTGGTCTTGATCTTGAGCCTGCTCTTGATCTTGATCTTGATCTTGATGTTGAGCTTTCTTGGAGGTGTGACCTTGATCAAGTACATCACTTGGTGAACCACCATCATGTAGTTTATCTTCTCCTTGATCTTGATCGCAGGGCTGAGGCCTTTGATTTGTTCTTTTGGAAGCGTGTGTCTTTTGTGCCGGTTTGGGTTCCACTTGAGTGGAACATTGTCCTTCTCATTCGGCCACAAGGGGTTCCTCAACTGGTAGGAAGTGTCCCACACCCATTCTTATTATGGCTTGGGGAGGAGTTTCATCACGTACGTCACAAAGACCGCTTTGCTCCACTTGGGAGCTATCATTTTCATCAAACTCCATGTTACACATCTCCTCAATGAGTCCTGAGGACTTGTTGAGGACATTGTAATCGCGAGAGTTTGTAGCATAACCAACAAATATGCTCTCTTGAGCTCTAGGTTCCAATTTAGACAAGCGAGAACCTTTCTTAAGATTGAAACACTTAAAATCGAACATCCATAAGTACTTGAGGTTGGGCTTGTTACCGGTAAGAATTTCATACGGAGTCTTGTTCAAGCCTTTGCGGAGGTAGAGCCGATTGGATGCATGACATGCGGTGTTGATGGCTTCGACCCAAAAGTTATAAGGAGATTTAAACTCCACCATCATGGTTCTTGCCGCGTCCATCAACGTCCGGTTCTTCCTTTCCGCAATACCATTTTGTTGAGTATAAGGTGTAGAGTATTGATTCTTGATTCCTTCATCATTAAGAAATTCGTTTAAGGTGTAATTCTTGAACTCGGTGCAATTTTCACTTCTAATATTCAATATCTTTGCATCATGTTGTCGTTGAGCTTCATTGGCAAAGTTGATGACGGTTTGCTGAGTCTCACTCTTTGTCTTGAAGAAGTATACCCAAGTGTATCTTGAGTAATCATCCACTATCACCAAGCAATAATGTTCCCCCCAAGGCTATCCTAAGATGGAGGACAAAAAAGATCCATGTGGAGGAGGTCCAAGGTCCTATTTGAGTAGATGGTAGTCATGGGGCAGTGAGTTGTCTCATCTATCTTTCCTTCAATACACGCAATGCAAGCATGATCTCTAGTGAAAATCGCATTTGTTAGTCCAAGAACGTGATACCCTTTGATGAGACTTTGCAAAAATCTTTTATTTACATGGGCTAGCACGCGATGCCAAAGCCATCCCACATCAACTTTAGCCATTAGGCAAGTCGTGGTCTTAGTGGGTCGCTCTAAAAAGTTAACCACATAGAGATCGTTCTCGACATGTGAGGGATCGATAGAAGATGTGTCTAGAGGGGGGGGGGGTGGATAGACTACTTGTCAAGATAAAAATTCTAGCCTAACCTAATTTCTAGGAGGGCAGAAATCTAGCAGTTGTAACATGTCTAGGACACCGTACACATGCAATTCTAAGAGTATAGTAGCGGGAAGTAAAATATACAAGTGTAATATAGAGGAGTAAGGTATGAATCTCAAACGCATGAGGTTGATACGTCGATTTTTGGCATGGTTCCGATAGGTGGCGTGATCGTACGTCCATTTGAGAGGAGACTTCAACCGACAGAGGGATGACTTCCACCAACTTGTTTTCCTGCTTGACAAGCACTACAAAGTCTATCTTTGTCAAATATAACATCCTTAACACCAATAATATGATCACATTTGATAAGTTTGTCAAGATTACGCATACCAACATGTCCAATCCTTCTATGCCATAACAAATCATTCGAAGATTTTGCAATAAGGCATGTATGGGGTTTGGATATCTTAGAGAAATCAACAATGTATAGATCACCTCTACAGAATCCAGTAAAGACGATGTTATGATTGTCGCTACGAAACACTCGGCATTCAACTTTCATAAATAGCACATCGAAACCAAAATATGCTCGTCTAGATACGGGAAGTAGATTGTAGCCAAGAGATTCCACTAGCATGACATTCTGAATGGAACTTTCATTAGATATTGCCACCTTACAGAGACCAAGTACCTTACCTTTGGAGTTGTCTCCAAAAGTCACATACCTTCGAGGTCCACGATTCAGTGTGATCTCATGGAACATGTCTTTATCTCCGGTCATATGATTAGTGCATCCACTGTTGAGAACGTACTCGAGATTGATTGATTGTTGAGGAGACTATCTTTTGAAGCACAAGAGCAAGGAGTTCATCGTTCTACTGCATCTATTAACTTTTGGAGGGTGGTGCCTCCTAGATTGGTTAGGTTTCGCTTGGGAGCCTCCTACTTCGTGTTGTGGAGTTAAACCAAGAAGTTTGTAAGGGCAATGAGATGGCCTACTTCATGAAGATATACCGTGAGTGAGGCTAGTCCTCTGTGGACGTAATCCATGGTGGAATAGACAAGGCCGCTTCTTCGTGGAACCCTTGTGGCTGGAGTCCTCCGTGGACTCTCGCAGTTGTTACTCGTCGTGGGTTGAAGTCTCCAATAACATGGACGTACGATAGCACCACCTATCGGAACCACACCCAAAAAATTCATGTCAAACTTTGGGTTTGATCTTCCTAGCCTACCCTCTACATTACATTTGCATGTCTTTACATTCCACTGCTACACTCTTAGACATGCATGTGTCGGGTGAACTTGACTAGTCATAATTTCTAAACCTGTCCTACAATTAAAATTGGGAAAGGGCTAAGTTTTTATCTTGTCAAGTAGTCTAATCACCCCCCCCCCTCTAGACATACTTCAGATCCTACAGCTTCTAAACTCAAGTCGAAGATGAAGAGGCTTTTCTGTCTTCAGGCGCAGGGTCAGTACAAGGTATACATGGAAGAGAAGAAGGCTCGTAGTCGTGACAAGGCGATCATGAGGCAGCTTGGCATAGAGATTGCCAATGGGTCTCAAGACAAGATCACAGACGAGGAGGAGTATACCACGAAGCATTGCGAGTGAACGAACTCATAGGATGATTTGTTTGCTGCTAGAGATGAGGAGTCCAATGAGCACACGGAGTGGTGATGATGATCTGGAGCGTTCGTACCACCTTGGATCGTTCTAGTGCTCTTTGCCCTTTTGGTGTCTCGATGCCAATGGGGGATAGATATTAGGGATTTACCAAGTCATGAGTGTGTCTTATTTGCCTTTTTTCTTTCCTCATGGACTCTTTTATCGTTTGCTTTGATTTGTGGTTATGAGACCTTTGAGTACTTGTCATATGGCATGAGACATGTCCTACCCTACTACTTATCTATTTATGACTACATACTTTGTTACTGTGTGAGATTATGTCTATCTAGTGCTCCATCTTTATGCTCACATGCTATCTCTTGCATCCATGTTTATCTCTCATATTATGTTGTTACAAGTGTTGTCGTGTCTATAAAATATAAGGGGTGCGTTGATCCTAGTGTGTGATATTTACATTCCAAAAGCATACTCAGATAGGGCACACATCTAGGAGAGTTTGTCTATATTTTGTAGATGTTGGGTTTGCTTAAGTCTTTATTTTCATCTTATGTGCAATTCCCGTGTTGTCATCAATCCATCAAAAAGGGGAAGATTGTTAGGGCATATTTCTCCCTAAGTGGTTTTGGTGATTGATGAAATGCTCTTTGTGGACTAAGCGTGTGCATTTCGCTTTCACTAATTATCACATGGCACGAGACGGTTTATTTCCCCACAAAATTTAAGAGAGAAGATAGTTATTTTGTGATGATTTATTTTTGGTGGATTTAAGTCGTAGGAAATCCGTACTATCAAGAGGGGGTGCACTTTCAGAAAGGTTAGGGTGGAATCAACACGTACAAAGACATGTTTGCACCCTCATTCCTTCCTAGCAATTTGGAGCTACTCTTGTCTTCTGCTTAGGGCTTTCCAGAAGCACATAAGCGGAAGTACCATGCTAGGGAGCGGTAGTACCACTCCAGCGGTACTGCGGCCCTCTAGTGCTTTGGGCACTACCGCTTATGTTTTGTGTTTTGTAAATGAGCAATAGTAGGGCGGTAGTTCATAGAGGTAGTATCGCTTGTGCGGTATTGCAGCTCTAGCTATTACCTAGTACTGTAGATTCACTGAACTTCAAAGGGTTAAGCAGAAGTACCCTGATTTGGAGTAGTAGTACTACTTGTGGGGTACGACTTCCCTTCACATTCGCATTAACTATCTCTCAATTTATGCTTCTGTAGCCCTTTGCAACTTGAGCGGTGATACGTCTCCGTCGTATCTACTTTTCGGAACTCTTTTGCCCTTGTTTTGGACTCTAATTTGCATGATTTGAATGGAACTAACCCGGACTCACGCTGTTTTCAGCAGAATTGCCATGGTGTTGTTTTTGTGTAGAAATGAAAGTTCTTGGAACGTCCTGAAAATTTACGGAGATTTTTTTCTGGAATAAAAGAAAAATACGTGCGCAAAGATCCACCGGAGGGGACGTGCCAGTGGGCCACAAGCCCACAGGCCGCGGCCACCCCTATGGCCGCGCTGTGAGGGCTTGTGGGGCCAACGTGGCACCACCGCCCGCAATCTCAGCTCTATATCTTCTGTTTCGCCTAGAAAAAAAAAAATCAGAGATAAGGTTTCATCGCGTTTTGCGATACGGAGGCGCCGCCACATCGTGTTATTCATCTGGAGGGCAGATCTGGAATCTGTTTCGGGCTCCGGAGAGGGGAAATCGTCGCCATCGTCATCATCAACCTTTCTCCATCGACAATTCCATGATGCTCTTCATCGTTCGTGAGTAATCTCATCGTAGGCTTGCTGGACGGTGATGAGTTGGATGAGATCTAGCATGTAATCGAGTTAGTTCTTGACGGGGATTGATCCCTAGTATCCACTATGTTCTAGATTGATGTTGCTACTACTTGGCTATGCTTAATGCTTTTCACTAGGGCCCGAGTGCCATGATTTCAGATCTGAACCTATTATGTTGTCGCGAATATATGTGTGTTTTCGATCCTATCTTGCAAGTTGTAGTCACCTACTATGTGTTATGACCCGGCAACCCCGGAGTGACAATAGCCGGAACAACTCCCGGAGATGACCATAGTATGGGGAGTTCATGTATTCACCGTGTGTTAATGCGTTGGTCCGGTTCTTTATTAAAAGGAGAACCTTAATATCCCGTAGTTTCCATTAGGACCCCGCTGCTGCGGGAGGGATGGACAATAGATGTCATGCAAGTTCTTTTCCCTAAGCACGTATGACTACATACGGAATACATGCCTACATTAGATTGATGAACGGGAGCTAGCCACATATCTCTCCGTATTATAGCTGTTACATGATGAATCACATCCGTCATACTCATCCATCACCGATCCACTGCCTACGAGTCTTTTACTACTGGTCCTCGCTACGTTACTTTTCCTAGGCTTGTCCCTTGCTACAAGAGGAATTGGGCCACTTTGCAGCTGCTACTACTGTTCCTTACTACTCCACTGTTACTTGTTGCAAGACTTTGTTGGCACTAACATCCCGTCAACAAGGCTTTTTCTGGCGCCATTGAAAGAACTAAAATCCTACCTTCCACTACGAGGAGAGGTAAGGAACTGCCATCTAGCTCTGCACTTGATTCACCTTTAGTCTTGAGTAAGTTTGCAACTTCGCCTCGTGCTAGAAATCTTGATATGTCGCATGTTCTTGATGATGCTACTTCTGTTGTCCATGATGCTTATGATGCTATGCTTGCTACTACGCCTGATGATGCTATGCTTGATACTATGCCTGATGATGCTATGCTTGATACTATGCCTGATGATGCTATGCTTGATACTATGCCTGATACTGCTTTGCCACTTGGTGCATTCCTTGACGCACATATTGCTAGAGCTGCTGCTAGATGTGATGATACTTCTGAAACTGCTGATACTATTGAAGTAGAACCTGCTACTATGCGTGAATTGCCTGTTATGCCTCATACGCGCTATGTTATGGAGGGAGAGATAGCTGAGGATTTTCTTGCGTGTAAGGATAGGTATGATGTTGAGAAACTTCTGCGCAAGTGGAAAGAAAAATCTCTGAACGCTAGGATGAAATACGACCCGAAGTTTGCCACTTCGCCTATCTTTGTGACCGATAAGGATTATGAATTCTCTGTCGACCCTGAGTTAATCACTCTGGTTGAATCTGATCCTTTTCACGGTTACGAGTCTGAAACGGTTGTAGCCCATCTTACCAAACTGCACGATATAGCCACCCTATTCACTAGTGAGGAAAAGATCCGCCACTACTATATGCTCAAGGTGTTTCCTTTCTCACTAAAGGATGATGCTAAGACCTGGTTCACTTCTCTTGCTCCTGGTTGTGTGCGTAGCCCCCAGGATATGGTCTACTACTTCTCTGAGAAATATTTCCCTACCCATAAGAACCAAGCTGCCTTGCAGGAAATATACAACTTTGCTCAAGCTGAAGAAGAGAGTCTCCCACAAGCTTGGGGAGGCTTATCCAGCTACTGAATGCTTTGCCTGATCACCCTCTTGAGAAGAATGAGATACTTGATATCTTCTATAATGGACTTACCAATGCTTCCAAAGACCACTTAGATAGTTGTGCCGGTAGTGTTTTTAGGGAACGAACCGTACAACAAGCTGAGATTCTATTGAATAACATCTTGTGCAATGAGAATGCTCGGACTATTCCCGAACCACCTCCTAAGCCAACTCCAAAGAAAAGAGGTATTCTATTCCTCAGTCCTGAAGATATGCAAGAAGCCAAGAAATCTATGCGAGAGAAAGGCATTAAATCTGAAGAGGTCAAAAATCTACCACCTATCGAAGAGATCCATGGTCTCGATAACCCGATACATGTAGTAGAAGTGAATTCTCTGCGTAGGTTTGATGAGAGTGATATTCCTTTTGATAAACTTGCTAGCCTATGCATGGATGAATTTGATAACTTCGTTGCCAAACAACAAAGTTTCAATGATTATCTTAGCAGACAATTGGAACAGAATGCTCGTATGCTCAGTCATTTAAGTGTTTGTGTGGACAGAAATGTCAATGATCTTAAACTTCTGAGTAAACATGCTTCTATGGTTACTGCTCAGGTAGAACAAGTACTTAAAGCTCAGAATGACTTGCTCTATGAGTTGAATGACAATGCTGTCAGAGTCATGACTAGAGGCGGTAGAATGACCCAGGAACCTCTGTATCCTGAGAGTCATCCGAAGAGAGTTGAACAAGAGTCTCAAGGAGTTAGCACTGATGCACCTAGTCATCCTAGAAAGAAGAAGAAAGATGATAGGAACCTGCACGCTAGCAACCCTGTTGCTGCCACCCCTGAGAGTCCAAACGATGCCTCTATCTCTGATACTAAAACCCAATCTGGTGATGAACATGAGCCTAATGATAAAATCAATAGTGATGTTCATGAAGATGCTCAGCCTAGCAATGAAAAGGATGTGGAGATTGAACCTAGTTTTGATCTTGATAACCCACAGCCTAAGAATAAGAGATACGATAAGAATAACTTCGCTGCAAGGAAGTATGGTAAAGAAAGGGAACCATGGGTTCAGAAACCTATGCCCTTTCCTCCCAAACCATCCAAGAAAAAGGATGACGAGAACTTTGAGTGATTCGTTGAAATGATCAGACTTGTCTTTGTGCAGATGCTTTTGACGAATATGCTCAAGATGTCTCCGTATGCTAAGTACATGAAAGATATTGTAACTAATAAGAGGAGGATACCTGATCTTGAGATCTCCACCATGCTTGCCAATTACACTTTCAAGGGTGGAACTCAGAAGAAACTGGGTGATCCCGGTGTGCCCACTATACCTTGCTCCATTAAAGGCAACTACGTTAGAACTGTGTTATGCGACCTTGGAGCCGGTGTTAGTGTTATGCATCTCTCTCTTTATCATAGACTTGAGCTGGATAAGTTGACACCCACTAAAATCTCTCTGCAAATGGCCGACAAATCAACTGCTTTCCCTATCGGCATTTGCGAGGATGTGCGTGTTGTGGTTGCTAACACCACTATCTTAACAGACTTTGTTATCTTGGATATTCCCGAGGACGATGCCATGGCTGTCATCCTCGGAAGACCATTTTTAAACTCTGCAGGGGCTCTTATAGATTGCAACAAAGGCAATGTCACTTTCCATGTCAACAGTAATGAGCATACGGTGCACTTTCCGAAGAAACAATATCGAGTACATTTCATCAATGTTATCGAAAAAACTTCATCGATTCTTATTGGGAGCTTTGAATGCCCTATTCCTCGTGTCAAGATGAAGTATGATTTGCTTGTTGGGGAGATACACATCCCCATTGAGGTGACCTGGTGACGATTCGAAAATTCTCCGTCCTATTTTGCGATTCGAGAAAGTTTTGTCGAGGGGATTTGATCAACTCCATTGACAGATTTCTTTCGATGACCATGAGATGGATGAATCAAGGAGTCACAAACCTGTGTTCCAAGCTTTCATCTTAGGCTGCTTAGAAGAAAAATGATAGATTTAGTTTAGTTTTCCCTGTTTTCTATTTTAGCGTTCGGTAGAAAAATACCCCGAAAATAGAAGTTCTTCGAACGCTGTGAAAACCTAGTATGATTTTTTCTGGAATATTTGAAAAATACTAGGATAAAGAGTCTGTCTGGGGGCCACACCAGTGGGCCACAAGCCCTAGGTGCGCGGGCACCCCCCGGGCCGCGCCACCCAGGCTTGTGGGACCCACAGGCACCCCCTCAACTCATTCTTGCTCACATCTGCTTCCCCTACCTCCAGAAAAAATCATTTCGTAGCTCAAACCCGTGTTCTTGCTCCTCTTGCTGGGATTTTCGATCTCTTTGCTCAAATCACCGACCTCCGAACTGTTTTGGCGATATTACTCCTAGGTAAGTGACTCCTCCATTGGTCCAATCTTCATGCAGGCAGGTACACTATTATGCCCTCAGACATCTACGCATATTGGGGCTTGGCCCAACCACAGGTGCCCGTGCCCGAGCCGCTAGTCGAGTACCAGACGCCAGTTTATCAGTGGGAGCCAGAGGAGCTCACACAGCAGTGGCATCCACAGTCCACTCCGGAGTACCCAGGAGCTGGTTATTTCCCTCCCTGGGAGTAGACCAACTTAGGCCAAAAGCCTAAGCTTGGGGGAGTACGTGTTCTCACCAACTTTACATTCTTGCTTATGCTTTCACTTTGTTAGCCGGTGTTCACACTTTGCCACTGTATCATCCATGCTAGTTTATTTTCTTTTTCTCGTTTTCTTTTCGTGTGTCTGTCTAGTTTGAGAAAACCCAAAAAGATTTTCTTTTTCTTCTTTTGCTTGTTGGGAGCTTTCCCGTGTAAATAGTTTTCTTTTTCTTTGGGTCAAGGTAGAAGATATTGGTTACAATGTTTAGTGGCTCTTGCATGCATACTTGTTTAGCTTTCAAAGAGCCATATTACTTTGTCTTCTCCTTTGTGTCGACCTGCAGATTCCACCGTAGTCCCATGCACGAGCACGCTTATTATTGTTCACATCATTCGGTCATGCAAGTGAAAGGCAATAATGACGATATATGATGAAGTGACTGAGCCTGGAAAAGCTGGTATGAACTTGATCTATTTTGTTTTTGTAAATATGACTAGCTCATCATGCCTGATTGCAGCTTTGTTGTGAGAGAAACATGTTTGCAATGACAACTTAGAGATCATAGTTGCTTATGCCATGGTTACTTAGCTAGGAGCTTATAACGGTTTTTCTTGGATGCCAACATGAATGTTGAGATGACTATGATGTAGTATGATAGGATGGTATCCTCCTTTGAATGTTTCAAGTGGCTTGACTTGGCGCATGTTCACACATGTAGTTGAAACAAAATCAACATAGCCTCTATGATGTTCATGTTCATGGTGATTTATGTCCTACTCATGCTTGCACTCAATGTTAGTTAATCTCTACGCATTTTGATGACTGTTGTCGCTCTCTAGTTGGTCGCTTGCCAGTCTTTTGCTAGCCTTCACTTGTACTAAACGGGAATACTACTTGTGCATCCACTTCCATAAACCCAAAGTTGTTCCATATGAGTCCACCATACCTGCCTATGTGCGGTATCTACCTGCCGTTCCAAGTAAATTTGCATGTGCCACTCTCTAAACCTTCAAGAAATAATCTGTTTTGCATGCCCGAACCGCTCATGTGGTGACAGGGGGCTTTTTGTATCTTCCATGCTAGGCATGTTATCCTTGATATGTGTTTATTCACTATCATTCACGAGAAAGGGGCCGGTAATTGGAATTCCCAGTTCCATACTCAAATCGAAAAGATAATTGCAAACAAAACTCCCCCAGGATTGATGTTGGTTTGGACGGTACCCGAGGATTCGGCTAGACGTGGAGTGTGATTGATTGGTGGTGGGGGAGTCAAAACTTTACTTTTCAGTTTGGGAACCGCCTATAGCATGTGTAGCGTGGAAGATGTTCAGAACTCTTAGTCATTGCGTTGACAATGAAAGCATGCCACCCAAAATTATTATCTCTGTTTTCAAAGCTTGAGCTCTGGCACCTTTGCAAATCACTGCTTCCCTCTGCAAAGGGGCTGTCTATTTATGTTCCTGTTGAGTCATCCTCCTCTTACAAAAGCACCAATTAGAGAGCACCTATGTCATTTTTATGCTTTGCATTTAACTGTGTTGAGTGTGACTATGACTGGATCTTCATTGCCATGAATTACAATGTTTAGTCAGCCCTTGGACTTTTAAGGTGCTCTGCATTTATGTTTTGCGGTCTCAGAAAGAGCTAGCGAGATACCATCTATTCGTACTGCTTCATGTTGTTTTGATTGAAGTGTTGACATTTGAGGCTTGTTATTATTTGCTCGCTAGTTGATTATGCCATTGATATGAGTTTACCGTGAGACCTAGATGTTATTTCCTTATGTGGTTTGCTTGTGATGTTGCTGAAATTCTGGTTGTGAGTTAGACATAGTTGCAACAACAAGATCAAACAGAGTTTTTCAAAGTTCTTCTTTTGTCTCTCTCAGTTTGTCAACTGAGTTGCTTGAGGACAAGCAAGGCTTTAAGCTTGGGGGAGTTGATACGTCTCCGTCGTATCTACTTTTCCGAACTCTTTTGCCCTTGTTTTGGACTCTAATTTGCATGATTTGAATGGAACTAACCAGGACTGACGCTGTTTTCAGCAGAATTGCCATGGTGTTGTTTTTGTGCAGAAATGAAAGTTCTCTAAACGTCCTAAAAATTTACGAAGATTTTTTCTGGAATAAAAGAAAAATATCTGCGCAAAGATCCACCGGAGGGGGCGTGCTAGTGGGCCACATGCCCACAGGCCGCGACCACCCCCTATGGCCGCGCCGTGAGGGCTTGTGGGGCCCACGTTGCACCACCACTCCCAATCTCATCTCTATATCTTCCGTTTCGCCTGGAAAAAAAATCAGAGAGAAGGTTTCATCGCGTTTTGCGATACGGAGGCGCTGCCACATCCTGTTCTTCATCTGGAGGGTAGATCTCGAGTCCATTTCGGGCTCCGGAGAGGGGAAATCGTCGCCATCGTCATCATCAACCTTTCTCCATCGACAATTCCATGATGATCTTCATCGTTTGTGAGTAATCTCATTGTAGGCTTGCTGGATGGTGATGAGTTGGATGAGATCTATCATGTAATCGAGTTAGTTCTTGATGTGGATTGATCAATAGTATCCACTATGTTCTAGATTATTGTTGCTACTACTTGGCTATGCTTAATGCTTGTCACTAGGGCCCGAGTGCCATGATTTCAGAGATGAACCTATTATGTTGTCGCCAATATATGTGTGTTTCAGATCCTATCTTGCAAGTTGTAGTCACCTACTATGTGTTATGACCCGGCAACCCCGGAGTGACAATAGCCGGAACCACTCCCGGAGATGACCATAGTATGAGGAGTTCATGTATTCACCGCGTGTTAATGCGTTGGTCCGGTTCTTTATTAAAAGGAGAACCTTAATATCCCGTAGTTTCCATTAGGACCCCGCTGCCACGGGAGGGATGGAAAATAGATGTCATGCAAGTTCTTTTCCCTAAGCACGTATGACTACATACGAAATACATGCCTACATTAGATTGATGAACGGGAGCTAGCACTACAAGAAATAAGGTGAATTATGACTCCCTATAATGGTCATTGATTCGTCAGTGTTATTGTTTATTGACCTTTTCTTGACCAAATTTACAAGGTAAACAGTTGGCCGTCAAGAATGAACAAACTTGACCTTTCTAAAATTTTGGTCATAGATCTCTATTGATCAAAATTTTGGTTTGGTCATTACATATTTGTGTCAGCCACGTAGGATCTGACGTGGCTGTGCTGACATGGCATTGCTAGTGACCAAATGAAATCATCATAAATTTCACAGCCCAATTCAATAATCTAGTCTACATGGGCCTCCCCCAATACTATTTTATTATTAAAAATGTATAAATTGTTTAGGCTGATGCATTATTTTACCAAAAGCTTCTCTCAAGATAGACCCATTAAAAAACAAGTACATAAGAATAAAATATTGCAAATTAGTTGTATATATTTCATTTCAGTAACACATCACATGAATTACAATAAATTATCCATCGACTCCTATACACATAAAGGTTCAAGGTCCAACAAGTGCACAACAAAATAGTTCTACAAGTGCAGGTGCACAGCAAAAGGGCCTAACAAGTGCATAATCACACATCAACATAGTTCGACAAAGATTGGAGGAGAAGCACAAGTTTTTGTTGATCACACATAACATCAATGATAAACGAAGCTTCTTGTTCCCTCCTCCCGTCTTGTCCTCTACTTCTTCTGGGTGCTTCAGATCATCCTGGTAATTCAAATAATCAAACATAAGAAAGCATACAACTTCTCTCAATGAAGGTACGGATAAAATACATGTGAATCTTTTTTTATTCTAATCTTTACGTCTCTGAATAATTATCTATTCTAATCTTTACGTCTCTGAATAATTGTCTATTCTGCTTCTAATCACCATGATGTCAAAAATGCGTGCACCTGGTACAGAATATTATAATGTAGCATATAAGTTTGCATTTATTGCACAAGAAAGAAGACATACGGAGATACAACCTGATGGTATGAAATATGCATTAAAGATAACAGGTCATGTCATACATGCTACACCAGATTATGTATGCTTACAAACAAGAGGTTCATGTTCTCAGAATTGATCCAATTCATCTATTTTTAGGAGTTAATATATCTCATAGTCGTGGATGAAATAATGTTGACAGTAAATTACTCTTATTGACTACTAATGGTGTTGTGCTATGGGTATTTAGTAGTAATCAATTACCATTGCAATTTCGATGTAGCTTCCATGTCTTCTCTCCTCCAAACGTAACTTCTTCGGAGGTCCACCATGCTGCGCTCGCCGGCTGCTAGCGGCAGCCCCTAGTACGGTGTCCTCCAGGCGGCGGCCCAGCCCCAGTCCGACCGCCTCGGCCTACAGCTCAGAAACATGGTAATTTGCAGGCCATAAGGGATCATGCCGTCGAGCGCATAAAGCCTGCTCACAAGATTTTACAGTATGAATTATTTACATGTTGTTCAAATAATTTATAGTATGCTAAATCAAACAGAATTTACAGTACAAATGACTTTATTGAGTTGGGTATCGGAGTTCCAAAGTTTCTACATGTGAGAAATTAATGGTGCCGAATGGGAAAAGTGAATTATTTGTATTAAGGACAGTACTATGAAACCAATAATTTCCGTGTCACGGTTTAGTGTGAATATATGTTATGATTTTATCCCCAAACAAACTTGATTCAGATTACCTTCTGGCATCTTTACAGCACGCATAATGCAAATACTCCAAATGTCTAATACTACAAGAGTGTGCAGACAACTCCCAAGTTCTAACTGAAGCAGATTAGCAGTAGTTGCAGAATACAACATTTTCAGTAAAATAGTATCATTGCACAAGCTGATCATGTCAACGCAGCAAATAATATGGGCCAGTAGGATAGAAACTAGGAAGTTGGCACCTAGTAAAACTGAATTATTTGTATCAAGGATAGTACTATGAAATAATTTCTGTGTCAGGGTATAGTGTGAATATGTCATGATTTTATCCCCAAACAAACTAGATCCAGATTACCTTCTAGCATCTTTACATCAGGAATAATGCAGATACCAACTATTTCCATTCAACTCCTTCTACTTATGTTTAATACTACAAGAGTCTAGACAACTCCCAATTTTTAACTCAAGATTAGCATCAGGTTGCAAAATACAGTACAATAGTTTCAGTAAAACTGTTCTTCAGACAGTTTTCCAGCACAAGCTGATACTGTCAATGCAGCAAATGAGGTATGGACTAGTTGGAACTAGGAAGTTGGCAATGGCGCGTCTCACCTGGCGCCCCAGCCATGACGACGATGATGTCGAGGGTCTCGAGGCTGTGGGGCAAGTCGACGACCAGTGGGGTAAGCCGCCCGTGCATACCTGCTCGGACACACATGACGAGGTTGGAGACATCCATGGCGACACCCAGCCGGTTGGCCAGCTCCTTCCTCAGGTGGTATGCGGACCTGCCCCTGAGTACTAGTGATGCCCAGGCGAAGCGGGCATTGGACTCCTCGGCGCCCTCCTGCTCGCACTGTATCACCCTCCACGGCAACACGAAGGCAAGGCTTCTAGGAAGGCGGAGCTGCAGTTCCAAAGAACCATCAAATACGAAGCCCTGCGTGTTCATGTGTGGGTGAGTTGATCTACTTTTTTGTTTCAGCTGTTCTATCAATTAATTCAAAGTAAAAAATATATTGTAGCCACTCCCTTGATGCGTATTTAAGTGTGGAGTAGAATCTTGACATTGCATGTACTTCATATAATCTATATTAAGATATGACAACAGTACTTTGTCTTTTCTCTCAACTCTTGTCTTTTTACTCATTATAGCACTGGTTCAATTTAATGTCGATCTTACTCATAGCTTTCTTTGTTGTTTGCCTCAAATTATTGACACTCACGCATGCAGGTGTTTGATAAACAACCTCTAAGAATACCATGATAAAACAAGATGGTGAGTGTTCTTGATGAACCCTTCTTTTTCATGCAGTTAATAAATAAAGCTCGCCTATGAACTATCAGAGCACCTTCATTTCCCACCATAATTAAAAATGAGAATTTTGTGCCCAGGTTCTGAAATTTTCTCGAGTAAGCATGCCTTCTACAATAAGAAGGAAATATCAGCTATTATACATGTAGTTTTTCATCAGCAGAAACTTTTCGCATGCTATTTGATAAAGAGCGCACTTTGGATGGATATTATCATGTTTGGTAAGATTTAATTATATGTGATTATGTGAAACATCTAGGTCACATGCCTTGCACTATGTGTAGAGCAGCTAAATGGGAACAAATGAAACATGCTACCTTCTGTTCAAGAACAAAAAGGGAACAAATGGCATACAACACTCCCATCCTAACAGCCAGTTAACCTATGTATGCACCAGGAATTACAAGACCAAGTTAACCTATGTATGCACCAAGGATTACAAGACCAACTGAATTCTACACTTTCAGACACCACTCTCCTCCCAACAGTGAACAGCCTCAGAAACACGACACAAATTCAGCTCACCTGGATGGGGAATAGGTGGGTAATTCCACGCTTCTCGAGGGTGGCGACGAGCTGGGCGGGGAGCTCGGGCCTGGAAATGGCGAGATCATCCTTGTCCCCCTCCACGGCGGCGGGCCCCTCCAGGTCGCTCCCGTATCCGTCCTCATCCTCGTCGTCGCTGCCGGCGCCAAGCCCGAGGCGCTTGAAGGCATGCTCACTGAGCATGGAGTTTGGCGACGCGATGGCCGCGGCGGCGCCCGCCCAACTGCGGCTGAGCGCCTAGCAGCGGAAGGCGGCGCGGAGCCGGAGCGCGGGCGCGGGCACGAGGCCGCTGCTGGGGCTGGAGAGGGAGAGGGACGGGAGCGTGATGCGGGGCTAGGTGAGATCCGCAGCTGGCTACGCGTAGGAGGTGGCCGCCGGATCTCGCCGGAATAATGTGAGCGGCGGCGTCGGCGGCTAACCTAGGGTGCGGGACACCAGAGAGGAAACGTGGGTGTGGGGGAGAGTTTGATGGGAGGAGATACGGTTTGGGTAGTTGGGTACGGGTGGGTATTTTCCTTTTTCTTTCTCGTTTTTTTCTTCTTTTTTGTGGATAGATGGTTGGATGGATGTGGGATGGAGAGATGGATGGATGGATGGACGCCACGTCATTGATCCGAGTGACAACTAATTTCACCAATAAAAATAGAGCACATGTAATTATTATTTTCCTTTTGTTTTTCTTCTAATTTTTTACATGAAAAATTCAGAAAAATGAACTTTTATTCTACACAGGGGTGCATATTCTAATGGCAAACAATGTTTCAAAAGAGTGTTCTCATTTCCATTGCATGAAAATTTCGTTTTTCATTTTTGTGGTCTTGTCGATATCTATACATTCCAACCTGTCAACGTACTTATACTTTGTGGCCTTGTCGATACCAATACAAGACACGTAGGCGAAATTTTCGAGTTGTCTGCCCAGTCACCTCTAGTGAAGCCTATGACCTTTTTAATTCTGTCATGGAGGACCTACAATACGGGTATAAATAGAGCTACACATGCCAGTGACCATTTTGTGCAATGAGATTATGACCTTCTTGATAGATATGGTCAAAAATTTCTAGGGTTTGGACCCTCTAAGACACCTCATGACCTTTTTGTAAATTTTAGTCATAGATCTATGACCAAAAAACCGCCGTCCTTATTTTTTGTCATAAACGAGCTTATTTCTTGTAGTGTAGCCACATATCTCTCCGTGTTATAGCTGTTACATGATGAATCACATCCGTCATACTCATCCATCACCTATCCACTGCCTACGAGTCTTTTAGTACTGGTCCTTGTCCCTTGCTATAAGAGGGATTGGGCCACTTTGCTGCTGCTACTACTGTTCCTTACTACTCCGCTGTTACTTGTTGTAAGACTTTGTTGGCACTAACATCCCGTCAACAAGGATTTTTATGGCGCCATTGATACAACAGTTAGGAATAGTCTGCCATCAACAGATCGTTTCTGGCACCGTTGCTATCATACTACTTTGCTACTGATACTTTGCTTGCTGACACTAATCTTTTAGGTGTGGTTGAATCTGGCGCATTCAGCTGCTAATACTTGAGAGTATTCTTTCGCTTCCTGTTGTGCGAACCAACAAATTTGGGTTGAATACTCTACCCTCGAAAACTGTTGCGGTCCCATACGCTTGTGGGACATCAAGCGGAAGTAGAGCAGTAGTACCTACCTCTACTAGCAGGAGTGATAGTACCTCTCTGGCGGCACTACCACGTCCTTGACTTCATCAACTGTAGGCTAAGGGGGGAATTGTCGTGCAGGGCGGTAGTAGCACTCACCAAAACGGTAGTGCTGCTTGTGCACAACTTGTGGGCATAAAATAGGCAGATTTTCCCTCCCACTATAAAAGGGGATCTTCTTCCCCATGTTGACCTACCTACTTTCTACAAAACTCCATTGTTGCTCCTAAGCTAATGTTTGCCCGATCTCTCTTCCTAGCCATCGAAACTTCATTATACTCTAGGGTTTGGAGGAGAAGCCCTTGATGTACACTTCCACCAAGAGAAATTTGATTCCCCCACAAACCCCTTGCAGATCTTGCTACTGTTGGGTGTGTTGAGCACCCTAGATGGAATAGGTCACATAGAAGCCACAATCCATTGTTGTGAAGCTTCATGGTGGTGTTGGGATCCTCCAATTAAATTGTGGAGATTACCCCAACCTTGTTTGTAATGGTTCGATTGCCGACTTCAAGGGAACTGCTAGTGGAATAACGACTTCTTGCATTGTATGATGGTGTGAGGAGAATACAGTGGCCTTAGTGACTTTTGGGGGAGCATTGTGACACCACACCATTGTAAGTGAGACGTACTTCCTCTTAAAGGGAAGGAACTTCGATAATACATCCTCGTATCCATCAGTTCCACTTGTAGTTACTTCTTACATTTACTTTCTGCAAGTTATTATTGTGTTGTATCTTTTGATTGCTTGCTAGTTGTTGTTGTTAGCATCATATAGGTTGCTCACCTAGTTGCATATCTAGACAACCTATTTGTTGCTTAACCTATTTTTTCAAGAAGAGCTAAAAATAGTAGTTGCCTAGTCACAATCCTCCTCTAGTCAAACATATTTATCCTTTCAATTGTGTTTACTGACATATGTTGCATGAATTACACGTATTTGGGGTTTCGAATATACATGACACAACTATGGGAGCAAACACATAAGACATGTTCGGTCAGTGCCCATGCATCCACGGGCGGTTGAGGGACGAGAATGTTCCTTTTTGAAATAAAAGGTAGAGCAGTCTCTACCTCATCCATGTGAAAACAGGCAAAAAACCTGGGTGACAAAAGTCAATTACATGAGAGACTATGTGAGTGTTTCAGAAGCTGGTGCAGCACGTCATAGTCAAGCCTAAGAGCAGAATTAAAGGGGGGTAAAGGAAATAAATAAGAAGAAGAAAGGAGAAAGAGGAACATAACACCTCCTGTAAAAGAGACACAAACTAGGAGAATTGCACCAGCAAGTTCATCAATGTTTGTTTGTCTTCTTCTTTCTTAGCTCCATGGATCCACAACTTCAAAATCTCTGTGACAAAAACAATGGTCCGTGGGAGACCCCAACATTGATTTTGAAACATCCGATTGTTTCTAGCATGCCATATGATGACTGTGTAGGCTGCTGATAACCCCCAAGTATAGGGGATCGCAACAGTTTTCGAGGGTAGAGTATTCAACCCAAATTTGTTGATTCGACACAAGGGGAAGCTAAAGAATATTCTCGTGCATTAGCACTTGAGTTGTCAATTCAACCACACCTGAAAGACTTAGTATCTGCAGCAAAGTATCAGTAGCAAAGTAGTGCGATAGCAACAATAGCAACGGTAACAGTAGCAACAGTGACAGCAGCAACGGTAACAATAGCAGCAGTGACAATAGTAGCGGTAACAGTAGCAGCAGTGACAGCAGTAGTGGCTAAGTAACGTAGCAAGGACCAGTAGGAAAAACTCGTAGGCATTGGATCGGTGATGGATAATTATGCCGGATAACATTCATCATGCAACAGTTATAACATGGGGCGATATGTAACTAGCTCCAGTTCGTCAGTGTAGTGTAGGCATATATTCCGTATGTAGTTATACGTGCTTATGAAAAGAACTTGCATGGCATCTATTGTCCATCCCTCCCGTGGCAGCGGGGTCCTAATGGAAACTAAGGGATATTAAGGTTCTCCTTTTAATAGAGAACCGGAACAAAGCATTAGCACTTAGTGTATACATGAACTCCTCATACTATGGTCATCTCCGGGAGTGGTTCCGGCTATTGTCACTCCGGGGTTGCCGGGTCATAACACATAGTAGGTGACTACAACTTGCAAGATAGGATCAAGAGCACACATATATTGACGAGAACATAATAGGTTCAGATCTGAAATCATGGCACTCGAGCCCTAGTGACAAGCATTAAGCATAGCAGAGTAGTAGCAACATCAATCCCAGAACATAGTAGATACTAGGGATCAATCCCCATCAAAACAAACTCGATTACATGATATATCTCATCCAACCCATCACCGTCCATCAAGCCTATGATGAGATTACTCACGAACGATGAAGAGCATCATGGAATTGGCAATGAAGGATGGTTGGTCATGACGAAGGCGTCGATTCCCCCTCTCCGGAGCCCAGAACGGACTCCAGATCTCCCTCCAGAGGAAGAACAGGTGGTGGCGGCGGCTCCGTATCGTAAAACACGATGAACTCTTCTCCTTGATTTTTTTCCGGACGAAAGGGACTAAATAGAGCTCGAGTTGGAGGCGGCAGAGCCCCGAGGGCCCCACAAGCCTGCTAGGCGTGGCCAGGGGGCCCGCGCCTGCTGGGCTTGTGGGCTCCTCGCTCCACACCTCCGGTTGATTCTTGTGCCAGTATTTTTATATATTCCACAAAAAATCCTTGTATATTTCTAGGTCATTCCGAGAACTTTTATTTCTACGCAAAAACAACATCACGGCAATTCTGCTGAAAAGAGCGTTAGTCCGGATTAGTTGCATTCAAATCATGCAAATTAGAGTCCAAAACAAGGGAAAAAGAGTTTGGAAAAGTAGATACGATGGAGACGTATCAACTCCCCCAAGCTTAAAGCCTTGCTTGTCCTCAAGAAATTCAGTTGACAAACTTAAAGAGACAAAAGAAAAACTTTTACGAACTCTCTTTGATCATGTTGTTGCAATTATGTCTAACTCATATTCAGATTTTCAGCAAGATCATAAGATAACCACATAAGCAATGACATTTAGGTCTCAAGATATACTCATATCAATGGCATGATCAACTAGAGAGCAATAATGATAAGTTTCAAACGTCAACACTTCAATCAAAACAATCATGAAGCAATATGTACAGATGGTATCTCGCTAGCTCATTCTGAGACCTCCAAACATAAATGCAGAGCACCTTCAAAGACCAAGGGCTGACTGAACATTGTAGTTCATGGCAAAGAAGATCCAGTCACAGCCATACTCAATAACAATTAAAAGAAAAGCATAAAAATGACACAGGTGCTCGCTAATTGGTGCTTTTATAAGAAGGGGATGACTCAACAGAAACATAAATAGATAGGCCCTTCGCAGAGGGAAGCATTGATTTGCAGAGGTGCCAGAGCTCAAGCTTTTAAAACAGAGATCAATAATTTTGGGTGGCATGCTTTCATTGTCAACGTGATGACCAAGAGTTTTCATGATCTTCCATGCTACACATGCTATAGGCGGTTCCCAAACAGAAAAGTAAAGTTTTGACTCCCCCACCACCGATCAATCATATTCCACGACTAGCCGAATACTCGGGTGCCGTCCATACCAACAACAATCCAGGGGGAGTTTTGTTTGCAATTATCTTTTCGATTTGAGCATGGAACTGGGCATTCCAATTACCGACCCCTTTCTCGTGAATGATAGTGAATAAACACGTATCGAGGATAACACGCCTAGCATGGAAGATACTGACCGCCCCTTGTGGCCACATAAGCGGTTCAGGCATGCAAAACAGATTATTTCTTGAAGATTTAGAGAGTGGCACATGCAAATTTACTTGGAACGGTAGGTAGATACCGCATATAGGTAGGTATGGTGGACTCATATGGAACAAATTTTGGTTTATGGAAGTGGATGCACAAGCAGTATTCCTGCTTAGTACAAGTGAAGGCTCGCAAAAGACTGAAGCGACCAACTAGAGAGCAACAATAGTCATCAATATGCATTGAAATTAACCAACATTGAGTGCATGCATGAGTAGGATACAAGTCACCATAAACATGAATATCATAGAGGCTATGTTGATTTTGTTTCAACTACATGCGTAAACATGCGCCAAGTCAAGCCACTTGAATCATTCAAAGGAGGATACCATCCTATCATACTACATCATAATCATCTCAAAATTCATGTTGGCATCCAAGACAAACCATTATAAGCTCCTAGATAATTAAGCATGGCATCATAAACTATGATCTCTAAGTTGTCATTGCAAACATGTTTCTCTCATAACAAAGCTGAATTAGGAACGATGAGCTAGTCATATTTACAAAAACAAAATAGATCGAGTTCATACCAGCTTTTCCAGGCTGAGTCACTTCATCATATATCGTCATTATTGCCTTTCACTTGCATGACCGAATGATGTGAACAATAATAAGAGTGTTCGTGCATTGGAATAAGCTGGAATCTGCAAGAAAAAACAAAGAAGAAGACAAAGTAATATGGCTCTTTGACAGATAAATAGATATACAAGCCAGAGCCACTAAACATTGTAACCATGGTCTTCTACCTTGACCCAAAGAAAAATAAAACTATTTACACAGGAAAGCTACCAACAAGCAAAATAAGAAGGGGAAATATTTTGGGGTTTTCTCAGTCTAAACAAACGCACGAGAAGAAAGCGAGAAAAAGAAATAAACTAGCATGGATGATACCGTGGCAAGGTGTGAACACCGACTAACAAAGTGAAAGCGTGAGCCAGAACATAAAGTCGGTGAGAAACACGTACTCCCCCAAGCTTAGGCTTTTGGACTAAGTTGGTCTACTCCCAAGGTGGGAAGTAACCGTCTCCGGGGTACTCCGGAGTGTACTGAGGGTGCCACTGCTGGGTGAGCTCCTCTGGCTCCCACTGATAAACTGGCGTCTGATACTCGACTGGTAGCTCGGGCACGGTCGCCTGTGGTGGTGCTATGCCCCAATATGCGTAGATGTCCGAGGGCATAATAATGTACCTGGCTAGATGAAGATTGAACAAAGAAGGAGCAGGCAAAGTAATAGTCTCACGAGTACCCTGACTAAATACCAAGTTATAAATTATCCTCTTATTTATATCTTTATCAAGAAAGTCATGGCGAACCATGCTATCATAATCTAGATATCTCTCAGGAAGAAGCATCTCTTCTACCTCGTGTAGCCTAATAGGTATCTCAAAATGTCTAGCAAGACGGGTAGCATAGATACCTTCATAGACAACACCTTTAGTACGGTTCGTGTTCAACCGTTGAGCCACTATAGCGCCCAGAGCTTCGCGCAATACCGCAAGATCTGGGGAGCTAAGAGCCCAAGCTTTCCCACGGCCAATCAAACATTTTCCCACGAATAATGAGAAGTACCGAAGCACGGGAAAATGTATGCTAGCAACTCTAGCGCAAGATACTCCTCTCTCCTCTTCTATAGAAATAGTATCAATGAAAGCCTCCAAGTCACGTGGACGAGGTTCATGAATATCCCCAACATAAGGTAATTTGCAAACATTGCAAAAATCCTGAAGTGACATGCGCTGGGGGATATCATATAACTTGAACTCAACCATACGAGGACTCTTCCTTGGATAGGAATTAAAGCTTTGCACGAAAATATTAGTGAGGAGGAGGTATTGTGGACACTTATCTTCAACAAATACGGTAAGGCCTGCGTTCTCTACCAAGTAATAAAAATCCTCATAAAGACCGGCGGCACGTAAGAACACATCGCTTGGACACTCGCACGCTCGGACTTCTGCAAGTCGTGGGACCGGATACTTTGGTTTCTTCTTTTCATTTTCATCATCCTTGGGGTCACGGCTTGAAAAGCCTCTTAGGAACCTCCTCACCTTTTCCTTTTCCTTTCTCTGAAATTTTCTAAAATTTTTGGTGACTCAAAGGAAAAGTGAACAAGGCTCAACAAAAGTCATACCACCTACTCCTACAAGTGCCTAGAGGCCATATCATGGATCAAAACTACTTGGGACTAGCTAAAATTAGCATGCAAAGCTCAAGAACAGGGTCAACAAGGCAGCAATAATACGCAACGAATAAAGCACTAGAGCAAAAACTAATTGGACCAATGGAGGAGTCACATACCAAGGCACAATTCCCCCACAACAGTTTGGTGAATGGGGCTTTGCACAAGGAGATCGAAAATCGCAGCAAGAAGAGCAAGAACACGGGTTTGAGGTGTAGAATGATTTTTTCTGGATGTAGGAGAAGGAGATGGGAGCTGGAATAAGTGGAGGGGGCCATGTGGGCCCCACAAGCCTGGTAGGCACGGCGAGGGGGGTGCCCGCGCCTCCTGGGCTTGTGTCCCACTAGTGCACCCCCCTAACTAGCTCTCTGTCTCAGAATTTTTGAAAAATTCCAGAAAAAGTCATACTTGATTTTCAGGGCATTTCAAGAACTTTTATTTTCGGGACACTTTTCTAAGGGACTCAAAAAGTAGAAAACAGGAAAAACTAAATCTAAATTTATCATTTTTCTTCTAAGCAACCAAAGGTAAAGGTTTGGAACAGAGGGTTGTGACTCCTAGATTCATCCATCTCATGGTCATCAAAAGAAATCCGTCAATGAGGTTGATCAAGTCTCCTTGACAAACTTTTTTTCGAATCGCATAAAACCAAAGATTTTTCGAATAGTCACTAGGTTACCTCAATGGGGATGTGCATATCCCCAACAAGCAAATCATACTTCATCTTAACAGTAGGTATAGGGCATTCAAAGCTCCCAATAAAAATCGATGAAGTTTTTTCAATAGCATTGATGCAATGTACTCGATATTGTTTCTTCGGAAAGTGCACCGTATTCTCATTACCCTTGACATGGAAAGTGACATTGCCTTTGTTGCAATCAATAACAGCCCCTCAGTGTTTAAAAAGGGTCTTCCAAGGATGATCGCCATTCCATCATCCTCGGGAATATCCAGAATAACAAAGTCTGTTAAGATAGTAACGTTAGCAACTACAACAGACACATCCTCGCAAATGCCGATAGGGAAAGCAGTTGATTTGTCGGCCATTTGCAGAGAGATTTCAGTGGGTGTCAACTTGTCCAATTCAAGTCTATGATAAAGAGAGAGAGGCATAACACTAACAACAGCTCCAAGATTTCATAAAGCGGTTCTAACATAATTGCCTTTAATGGAGCAAGGTATAATGGGCACTCCGGGATCATCTAGTTTCTTAGGACTTCCACCCTTGAAGGTGTAATTGGCAAGAATGGTGGAAATCTCAACCTCAGGTATCCTCCTCTTATTAGTCACAATATCCTTCATGTACTTAGCATAAGGAGACATTTTGAGCATATCTGTCAAACGCATTTGCAGAAAGACAGGTCTAATCATTTCAACAAAGCGCTCAAAATCCTCATCCTCCTTTTTATTGGATGGTTTGGGAGGAAAGGGCATGGGTTTCTGAACCCATGGTTCCCTTTCTTTACCATGCTTCCTAGCAATGAAATCGTTCTTATCGTATCTCCTATTCTTAGGTTGTGGGTTATCAAGATCAACAGGTTCAATATCCACATCCTTATCATTGCTAGGTTGAGCATCAACATGAACATCACTATCGATATTATCACTAGGCTCGTGTTCATCACCAGATTGTGTTTCGGCATCAGAAACAGAGACATCGTTTGGATTCTCGGGTGTAACAGCAACGGTGTTGCTAGCATGCAAGTTCCTATCATCTTTATTTTTCTTCCTAGGATGACTAGGTGCCTCGGTGCTAACTCCTTGAGAATCTTGTTCATTTCTCTTAGGATGACCCTCAGGATACAAAGGTTCCTGGGTCATTCTACCACCTCTACCACCTCTAGTGATAATTCTAACAAACTTGTCATTCAGCTCATTGAGCAAGTCATTTTGAGCCTTAAGTACTTGTTCTACTTGAGTAGTAACCATAGTGGCATGTTTACTCAAAAGCTTAAGATCATTGACGTTTCTATCCACACAAGCACTTAAATGGCTAAGCATACGAGCATTCTGTTCCAATTGTCTGCTAACATAATCATTGAAACTTTGTTGTTTGGCAACAAAGTTATCAAATTCATCTAGGCATAAGCTAGCAGGTTTATCAAAAGGAATATCACTCTCATTGAATCTACGAAGAGAATTTACCTCTACTACCTGTGTCGGGTTAACAAGACCATGGGTCTCTTCGATAGGAGGTAGATTTTTGACATCTTCAGATTTAATGCCTTTCTCTCGCATAGATTTCTTAGCTTCTTGCATATCTTCAGGACTGAGGAATAGGATACCTCTTTTCTTTGGAGTTGGCTTCGAAGGTGGTTCGGGAATAGTCCAAGCATTCTCATTGCACAAGATATTATTCAATAGAATCTCAGCTTGTTCCACAGTTCGTTCCCTGAAAACACAAACAGCAAAACTATCTAGGTGGTCCCTAGAAGCATCGGTTAGTCCATTATAGAAGATATCAAGTATTTCGTTTTTCTCAAGAGGGTGATCAGGCAAAGCATTCAGCAGTTGGACAAGCCTCCCCCAAGCTTGTGGGAGACTCTCTTCTTCAACTTGCACAAAGTTATATATATCCTACAAGGTAGCTTGTTTCTTATGGGCAGGAAAATATTTCTCAGAGAAGTAGTAGATCATATCCTGGGGACTACGCACACAACCAGGAGCAAGACAAGTGAACCAAGTCTTAGCATCATCCTTTAGCGAGAAAGGAAACAACTTAAGGATATGGTAGTGGCGGATCTTTTCCTCACTCATGAATAGGGTGGCTATATCGTGCAACTTAGTAAGATGTGCTACAACTGTTTCAGACTCATAACCATGAAAAGGATCATATTCGACCAAAGTGATTAACTCAGGATCGACAGAGAATTCATAATCCTTATCGGTCACAAAGATAGGCGAAGTAGCAAAGTTCGGGTCGTATTTCACCCGAGCGTTCAGAGATTTTTCTTTCCACTTGTGCAGTAATTTCTCAAGTTCATAGCTATCCTTACAAGCAAGAAACTCCTCAACTATCTCTCCCTCCATAACATAACCCTCAGGTATATCGGGCAATTCATATCTAGGAGAGCTAGTTCTAACAGGTGAAATAGCAGGTTCTACTTCAATAATCTCAGCAGTTTCAGAAGTATCATCACATTCAACAGCAACTCTAGCAATTTGTGCATCAAGAAATGCACCTAGTGGCAAAGCAGTATCAAGCGAAGCATCATCACGAGCATCATGGATAGCAGAAGTAGCATCATCAAGCACAGGCGACACATCAAAATTTCTAGTAGGAGGTGGTGTCGCAAACTTACTCATAACTGAAGATGAATCAAGTGCAGAGCTAGATGGCAGTTCCTTACCTGTCCTCGTAGTTGAGGGCAAGACATTAGTTTTTCGATCTCTCGGATTCCTCATAGTGATCAACAGACGTAAATCCGAAGTGACTCAGAGAATAGTGCTATGCCTCCCCGGCAACGGCACCAGAAAATAGTCTTGATAACACACAAGTATAGGGGATCGCAACTGTTTTTGAGGGTAGAGTATTCAACCCAAATTTGTTGATTCGACACAAGGGGAAGCCAAAGAATATTCTTGAGTATTAGCAGTTGAGTTGTCAATTCAACCACACCTGAAAGACATAGTATCTGCAGAAAAGTATCAGTAGCAAAGTAGTGTGATAGCAACAGTAGCAAGGGTAACAGTAGCAGCAGTGACAGCAGTAGCGGTAACAATAGCAGCAGTGACAGCAGTAGCACTAACAGCAGCAGCAGTGACAGCAGTAGCGGCAAAGTAACATAGCAAGGACCAGTAGGAAAAACTCGTAGGCATTGGATCGGTGCTGGATAATTATGCCGAATAACATTCATCATGCAACAGTTATAACATGGGGAGATATGTAACTAGCTCCAGTTCGTCAATGTAATGTAGGCATGTATTCCGTATGTAGTCATACGTGCTTATGAAAAGAACTTGCATGACATCTATTGTCCATCCCTCCCGTGGCAGTGGGATCCTAATGGAAACTAAGGGATATTAAGGTTCTCCTTTTAATAGAGAACTGGAACAAAGCATTAGCACTTAGTGAATACATGAACTCCTCATACTATGGTCATCTCCGGGAGTGGTTCCGCCTATTGTCACTCCGGGGTTGCCGGGTCATAACACATAGTAGCTGACTACAACTTGCAAGATAGGATCAAGAACACACATATATTGACGAGAACATAATAGGTTCAGATTTGAAATCATGGCACTCGGGCCCTAGTGACAAGCATTAAGCATAGCAAAGTAGTAGCAACATCAATCTGAGAACATAGTGGATACTAGGGATCAATCCCCATCAAAACAAACTCGATTACATGATAGATCTCATCCAACCCATCACCGTCCAACAAGCCTACGATGAGATTACTCATGAACATGAATAACATCATGGAATTGGCAATGAAGGATGGTTGGTGATGAAGAAGGCGTCGATTCCCCCTCTCCGGAGCCCAAAACGGACTCCAGATCTGCCCTCCAGAGGAAGAACATGTGGTGGCGGTGGCTCCGTATCGTAAAATGCGATGAACCCTTCTCCTTGATTTTTTTTCTGGACGAAAGGGACTAAATAGAGCTGGAGTTGGAGGCGGCGGAGCCCCAAGGGCCCCACAAGCCTGCTAGGCGCGGCCAGGGGGGCCCGTGCTTCCTGGGCTTGTGGGCTCCTCGCTCCTCACCTCCGGTTGATTCTTGCGCCAGTATTTTTTTATATTCCACAAGAAATCCTCGTAAATTTCTAGGTCATTCCGAGAACTTTTATTTCTGCGAAAAAACAACACCATGGCAATTCTGCTGAAAACAGCGTTAGTCCGGGTTAGTTCCATTCAAATCATGTAAATTAGAGTCCAAAACAAGGGCAAAAGAGTTTGGAAAAGTAGATACGATAGCGACGTATCAGCTGCAAACAAAATATGCCATAGCGCTCCCAGTTTGTCCACGACTTCAGGAGATGAGACAAAGTCCGCAATACTCGATGACTTGATTGCTAGGTCAGTCATCCAATGCCTTCGTCAATTTAAATCAGCTTGATGACATCGAAGCATCAGGTGCACAACATTGTCAGGAGTAGGGAAAACAACACATCCATTGGTTGGCGCAACCTTGTGTAATGCCCAAGGTGTGGTAGTATCCTCATCCGGTCTCGAGGGCCTTGATAGGGATAGAAGCGCATCTCGTTGTTTTGGAAAGAATGGATATCGTTACAAGTACATGTAAAGGGGATATGACTATATGTAATTGGCTTAGACTCGCCACAAGCTAAATCATGATCACCTCAATACAAACATCCATAGAAATCATCATGGATAAAAGCAGGGTCCGCCTACAGATGAAATCAAACAATAAAAGCGACATCCATCTTGTTATCACAGGCTGCCGGCCTGGGACCCATCCTATGATCGGAGAAGAAGAAGAAGAAGAACTCCAAATCAAACAAGCATTTCTCTCACATCAGAGCATCACATTACATGTACCTCCAACTATTGTTGTATTAATATGTGAGCCACGGGGACTCAACAACCTCATTTCCAAGGGTATCAAGACTAGCAAAGATTAATGAGCGACGTATGGTTAAGTGGTGAGGTTGTAGCATCATTAAGCATTTATTTGAGATGCTAACTCATGAGTACAAGAATAAGAAGAGTGATCTACGCATAATCGGACGTGAACTAGTAATTATCAAGAAGTGATCCCAAACACCTACTTACGAGTCAAACATAACCACATTGTGTTCCCTTCTTAGTTCAAACTTCACAAGAACAGATGGTCATGATTAGGCACACGGTTGGTGTATTTTATTTGATTTTACATCAAGTTTGCTATGACCGGGTGTTAAAGAATTTCCAAGTTCCGGCATAACTGCGGGCATGGCTCTCGGAAAAGATTTAATCCTTGAGGGTGCTCCAACTCATCCATCACAAACTAACCACAAGTTGCGGGGGGGGGGGGGGGGGAGCCTGAACCTCGAGATAGCCTAAAGTATCCCTCGGAATCCTGATGCACAAGTCATTCGAGAAAGGTAAAACAAATCTAGCAAGGCCATTCGATGTGTCGACGAACCCTATAGGAGCTATGTATCTCGTTCTCAGGACACGACTGTATGAGGTAGTGTACATGGCCATATTAAAACACCCAATTACCCTGGTATGGCCCTATACAGTGTTCTCTTTGGACCAATATTCATGAGGAGCACTAGCCTAGATTGTTGATTAATTATCCATGGGTTAATTACTCCGTATGCAGGTTTATTTGTTATTAGGAAAATGTAGTACCAAAGTTAGGCATTGCTAGAAGACTTTATCTCGAAATGAATAATCAAGGGGGTCCCATAACAACCCCAAGCATGTTAGGAGCACTCAGTATGGAACATAACATCGGTACACACGTAACTAGGGCGGCAAAGGTGGAACAAAAGACCGAGCAAAAGGCCAAGCCTTCCACCTTTTACCAAGTATATATGTGAATTAAATTAAATAGCAGTAATATTGTGATATCCTAAGATATCAATGTTGTCACATGGAACAACCTACACCTAGAACTAGCAATGCTAAAAGAAGTGATGAGAGAGCAGTAACATAGCCAAACAATGGTTTGCTGGGATGTGGATGGTAGAGGATTATCATGGCATTTTGGGAGGCTTGACAAACAAGTGGTAGGAAGCGAGACATAGCGATAGAAACGAGACAACTGGCATGGCACTGATAGTAATGGTATCCAGGGAAATGATCATCTGGCTTGAGATCCCTCTTGGAGGAAGAATGAATCCGTGAAGTAGATGAATAGGACAAAGTCGAACGAATGCTCACACTCCGAATCCGTTTCAGAACTCTATCAAAAAGAAACAACCCGGAAACAAGAAAATGAAACGGTAAACACCATAACATAGACATGACATGATGCACAAGCAAGGACGATGCACATCCAGTTTAATTATGCAACGCATGACTAGCACAACAATCAACTACTACACATTTACGAAACTCCATATTTGATTCATTTATTTCACTCTCGTTTATTTATACAGCAAGTTTAAATGTTTTTAAACATGACAAGAGGTAAAGCATAATTAAACAATGTATCTAGGCATTTTAAATGAGGTCGAAAACAACATATAGTATTTCCGAAACGACCCCATATGCAAATTTTAATTTTTTTCCAGATCTGAACTAACCATGTTTTATATTATATAAAACATGAAAACAAAATGCACCATGTGATTTTACACGTCATTCTAGGCGATTTGCATATATAGAACATGCAAAATGGAGCTACGGGCTAAAGGATATTACCAACACAAGATAAATGTGTCATGAATGCAAAATGCATGCAAACAACAACCATAAACATTTTAAATCCCGGATGAAACAAGATATTATGAAGCTACATGAAATTCTAGGCAAGTTTCATATATGGTATGTTCAAAACGAAGCCACGGTTCGACAATAACAAGCAACACAAGTCATAGTGATAATCTGCCCAAAACAGCAACATAGCAATTTGCACACACCCAAACACCAAGCTACGTGAACTTAAAATGCACAAACTAAGCATGGACAATAGCATATTATAAGAACTTCATTTCATCAATAGGAATCATACTGAAAAGAGTCATCAATCAATTGGTAGGATGCTCACAACATGACTATAAAACATAGCATATAAGGACTTAGTGAAACATAACAGATTTTACAAACATTTTTAACCTGAAGCCATATTCATAACAAGAAATATATATGCTAGAGAACTTTTAATGGCATGAAAATGTACATCATGGTAGTTGACATAATGGACTTCATTTCATTCCACATTAGCATGGTCCAAATACGCACACAGACAAGCCTAGCATGAATGCAAAAAAAGGATATTTGAATTAAACAGATTCTCATATAGGAATGCAAGAGTAGAAGTTTTTAACATATGGGAATATTTGGCAACAGTAATAACTATTATGCAAATCCTGTACAAGGAATCTAATGGCACAACATGATAGTCCACAACATGCTTTACAAAACACTCCAAGTGTGCAATAACAAAGGATCTATAGATCGATGGCAATTCGCATGACAAAACAACAAGTTTTATAACAGTTTCAAACTTATAAATATTTTGACATATCAAAACAACAACATTGAGTAAGCATGTTCACATGAAGGAATAAATGGCTAAACATGGATTTCATGGCATGGCAAATATACTACTAGCAAGTAGACATGGCATATTGTAAATTACTCCATTGGCACATGTTCAAAGGAGGCATAGTTTGCTTAATATGCTTCTCACAAAATAGAGTTTATCGTAACATAAAAAACAGATTTGAACATGATAGCTACTTTAGAGAAACATATTGACATGATAAAGATAATTTGCAGGGCAACCAATGGCATGACAACAAAGTAGACATAACATAGAGCAAATTCCATGAAGGAATCCATGAAAGTTTGCAAGTTTTAATAATTTTCGATGATTACGATGCGAAGTGCTTTTGAAACACAATTTACAACATGTAGATGACTTCTAATATATGTGCAAGTGATGTCATCATGTAGAGCACTAAGGGTAGATGTTTTTTCATATAAAGTTTGTTTCAGTCAGAAGAATAGGTTAAAAATTGCAAGTTGCTAAATATGCCAACTTGATGATTTTTGTAGACAAGTAAAAGGACTTAGTGAAATATACCCCTAGGAAGAAGAGGTACGGGGACGACGACATCCAGGGTTCTGTTTGGTTTGCGGGCTTGGGCCGTCCCGGCTGGATCCAAACCAGCCTGTCGAGGCGCTGCTAACGGCGGCGGTTAGCGGGGCAGAGGCCTGCCATGGCCTCCGACGACTTGTGGTGGGATGGCGTTGGCTACGGGTGTTGACGCGGACGAGTCCGATCGCAGTGGATCTCGCCGGTCGAGGCGGCGAGGTGGCTCCGACGGCGAGGAACGAGGGCGGCCCGACAGATCCATCTCCGGTGGTGTTCCCACGAGGCAGCACGGGGTCGGTACGAGGAGGTTGGCGGCAGAGTCGCTAATGAGGTCGAGGCACGAGGGTGTGCGGGGTCGGGAGGAGGAGGTTGGCGGAAGGGTCGCCGCTGACATGGAGGCGCGAGGCAGCGGGGCGAGGCGGCGGCTCCGGCGCGGGGCACATGGAAGGACAGAGGGAGCAGCACGCCGCTCAGGAGGTGTTGGGCAGCGTTGCGGACAAGCCAGACTCGCGCGCGCGACACGCCGGCCACCCGGGCCTGAGACGGGCCTGATTCTGGCACGATGGGCCGCGATGGTGGGGAGGTGGCCAGTGCGACGTGGTAGCGCCTGAGTGGTTGGAGGGGGCAGCGCAGGAGTGTTGGAAGGCGATCGTGGCAACGCCAAGTGGCGTGCGAGAATGTGGCGGCGCAGATTTCAAGGTGGCGGCGGCTGGAGCTTCGTGAAGGGCTAGGGGCCAGGGTTCTGTCCTACAATGACAGGGTTGGCTGTCTATTTATAGGCATGTGGTTAGGAGAGGGGTTTTGAGGCCGTTTTCAAGCCATTCGATCTGGACCGGATGACTCCAATTGAGGGGGTGGTGTAGGTGGGTTAGGTGGGTTGTGTAGGGGTGTTGGCCTGAGATGAGAGGAGGTTTGTGGCCCGTGACATGTTTTAGAAATACCGAGTCGTCTGCGGTTTTATCGGCTATAGTGCCGCGGTAGGGTTATTCGATCGGGTATTAAACAACATTCAAATGTAACGAAATTTGATAGACGGTCTACCTCCAGTATATTAAGACCGCATGCTAGCTTTTGTCCCATTCCAATAATGTTTTATACACATTTAAAAAAATACTATTTGATGATGTTGTGGACGCGTGCGAGTGTGTTTGGTCTTAAAACGTCGTCGACGAGAACAAAAAAACCGGCAACTACGACGGATGAAAGATTTAGAGAAATGAAGTATCGATGCAATATGAATGATGCAATGATCCAATGATAAATACGACAAACAAAAGGAACACACGACAAAGCTTAAAATAAATGAAATGCATCTGAAGTGTGTGTCTCAAGCTGTTACACCATGATCCAACCGTTCATGAACATGTTTCCTTTATGTCTAGTCTCCCGCGGAAGGCAAGCCATAAAAACACACTGTGCGTAGAAGGAATGATGTGATCCCAAACAAAGGGGTATTGGAAAGGGCAGTACTAGGCGCTGGCGCGCCGGCCGGAACGCTCGACCAGCACCGTGCGCGGGTCATCCTATTCGCTAGCTGCATGCGGATCATACCGTTAGATCTCCATGCAACAAAATTTCATGATGCAACAAATTTCGTCCACGATGCAGTATTTTTCGTCAACGGTTGCAACAAAAAAATAGTTGTAGCAAAAAATATATCTACGTAATCGTAAAAAAACGAAGCTTATGATGCGTGGTAGCAAAACAAAATAAGGGTTGTAGCAAAACAATCCGATGAATTCGGGTTGCAACTCTGACGAACGTATATGCAACTTTTTTAGTGAACGGTTGCAGCAAAAAAGATACCGGTGTAGCAAAAAATAACACGGTTGTAGCAAAACAAATACCGATTGTAGCAAACAATCCGACGAACTGAGGTTGCAACCAAACATATATGCAACTTTTTTAATGGATAAATATAGCAAAATTTTAAAAAAAATGTTGCATGGCCATAACGCGTGTCACGTGGCTGTCTGAGGAGGGGATAGCGCGTGCGTGTGTGAAGACGACCGACGCGTAGTCCGGCCGACGCCGTTCCCAAGCATTTACCTATTGGAAAGGCTTCAATGAATCCCAATAACCTGAGAGGGTATTGAAGATGCTTCAGTGAATCCCAATAACCTGAGGGGGTACTGGAGTACATGTCAACATCTACACGCTGGCCCGGCGGAGCCCGAATCCGGTCCTGCAAGGCTGCGACGTCCCAACCACGTAGTACACCGTGAATACACCCGACGATCTGAAATGTCGACGAGGAAGTGATGCGGATATGCATGTGCGCGAGACGGTGGGTGATGCGCACGGAAAAGGCAACTTGCTGGGCAAGCAGTGGCCATGACAAGGATGGATGCATCGCCCCCCTCGGGTTCAGGGCCGACCCAAACTCAACTGCACACGTATGCATGCGCCGATCGACGTACGCTGGCGCCGCGCCATATCCTGTACTGGGTACTGCTCCACCGTGGCCCATATGGGCCCGATCCAGCCCACGCGCGCACGGCCGTTCCCAAAGAAAGGCAGCGACGCATGCACCAGCAGCAGCTTTACTTTTCTGCAAAACCTTTTCCGTCCTCTCCTCCGTCCGTCCCTATTATCATCTCCTTCGTCTTCGGCATGGACACATGGAGGACGCAACAGTGCACCCAAACAAGCATAAAGCTAGAGGGCGGGCACACCTCATCAGGAGAAAGAAAAGCTGCTGCGAATGGCCAGAATTAATCGAGTGTAACAGAAGTCTTATTTGCCGTCCTCGTGGCAGTTTTCTTTTTGTTCATTTGCGAGGTACGTATATGCTTGCATGAATTGGTGTCCGAAATGTGGATGTTAAATGCATGTGCTCGAGCAACGTGGGCGTATGACGTTTTCTAGAAAAGTTTCTTGTGGTTGCAGACCGTCCGATCAAACCGGAGAAGACCGTTGGTGTCATCAAACTACTGTACTGCACAACTACTCCAGATCCGACCCCCGTTTCCGTTTCAGGTTCACATGCTGTCTGAACGACCAAGCATAGCAGAAGTACTTGCTCAACTATAGAATGATTCAAGATTCGAAACAAAATAAAATAGGAGCAAGTAGTTTGTTGGTGGGACTCTGCATGTGTATGTAAGTGTTTTTTTGTTTTTGGAATAATGCGCGCGCGATAAAATGTACTCTATGCAGTTAAATGGTGGGCCCTTCCTGAGTCAGCCATCGATGGACGTATCAGGCAACAGGTACACTCCCCACGTGAGCAGAGCCCACCGCCCCTGTCGGGACCATCACTATCCTCACCTGGAAATTTTCCTTCACGAGCGGAAGGAACTAGAAGCATCCCGAGTTCTCTTTCCATGCAAGTGAAGCCGCCCTAGTTAGCTGCCCAGCATGCAACTACTCCCTCCGTTCCAAAATACAAGACTAGATTTCACTAGAAGACTACATGCGAAGCAAAATGAGTGAATGTACACTCTAAAATATGTCTATATACATCTGTATGTACTGTAGTTTATAATGCAATCTTTAAAAGGTCTTATATATTTAGGAAAATATAGCCCTGGTCATTTGAAAATATTAAATAAAAACCGCTGCCACAAACAGCTCTGTGTTTTCACTAGCCTTGTCAGATCATGATAAAATCTAAGATGGAGCTATTTACAAAGCTGTAGCCTAGCAAAGACTCAATTGGCAACTCATTTCTTAGGTTCGGCCCCAAGGCTCCACGTATACGATGACACACCTGATATGGATAGTACCAGCAAGACACGGCAGGATATTGAGAGCTCAAAACAGACGTAGCTTTTTTGGCCATCCTCGGGTGTTTGCCCCCAGTTCGACTCTCTAACAGAAATGGACCAAGCAGGATTTCCTGCCTGCTTTCTCCGCCATGCACGCAGTTGCAGCACATAATGCATATCTCGCGAGTTCTGCTGACAAACACAACACAGTAAAGGGGTTTGATTAAGAAGGTGCTGGGATACGTTTTAGTTCCATAACTAAGAGGGTGCTTGGATCCAAGGGACTAAAACTAGTCTCTTTAAAAAGCTAAAGTTCCAAGCACCCTGACTAAAGAGAGACTAAAACTAGTCTTGAGGCTAAAATCTTTTAGTCAGGGCTACCTCTATTAAAATGTGCATTAGTCCTCTCTCTCTTCGTTTAACTCCTCGGACGAGTTCTGGATTGGAGGGTTTGGAGGATAATAAATGCTCATTAACTTGATTTTAGTCTCTTTAGTATTTGGATCCAAGCATGGGTGAGGCTAGCAAATTTTAGTCTCGCTACTTTTAGTCATGGGACTAAGAGGGTGCTTGTATTCAAGAGACTAAAACTAGTCTGACTAAAACTAGTCTCTTTAAGAGGCTAAAGTTCCAAGCACCCCTGACTAAAGAGCGGCTAAAACTAGTCTTGAGGCTAAAATCTTTTAGTCAGGGGTACCCGTACTAAAATGTGCATTAGTCCTCTCTCTCCTCATTTAACTCCTCATGCAAGTTCTGGATTGGAGGGTTTGAAGGATAATAAATGCTCATTAACTTGATTTTCGTCTCTTTAGTACTTGGATCCAAGCATGGGTGAGGCTAGCAAGTTTTAGTCTCACTACTTTTAGTCATGGGACTAAAATGTATCCAAGCACCCTCTAAAACGTATCCAAGCACCCTCTAAAAGTAATGAGACTAAAACTTGCTAGCCTCACCCATGCTTGGATCCAAGTACTAAAAAACTAAAATCAAGTTAATGAGCATTTATTATCCTCCAAACTCTTCAATCCAGAACTTGCATGAGGAGTTAAATGAAGAGAGAGAGGACTAATGCACATTTTAGTAGGGGTACTCCTGACTAATTTTTTTTAGCCTCAAGACTAGTTTTAACCTCTCTTTAATCAGGGGTGCTTGAAACTTTAGCCTCCTAAAGAGATTAGTTTTAGTCAGACTAGTTTTAGTCTTTTGAATCCAAGCACTCTCTAATTTACACTTTTTAGAAGAAAAGGCGGTTTAATTGCCTCCAGGATTAGAACAGAACATGTTCATGTGCTTATTGGCCCAAAGAAATCGGAGAAACATTGAGGATTTGCACCGGTTCCACATGCACAGCAGAGCGGGTTACTACGAAGCGTCAAATGGAGTAGGCAAATTTTTTAACACAATACATGGATAGACGTTCATACATATGCACCTCTATGAATGCACGGCCATTTTACGATTGATAAAGTCATCATAAACGTTTTTATATTTGATCGGAATATCTCCTGTCACAAAACGTACATCCTTGAAAAACTTAAAATAAATTCAAAAGAATACAATCATCAGTGCGAGGTAGGATTTGAACCCGGTTGAATTGGTTCCACCACAAGGAACATATCCCCTAATAATAAAGCGTGCAGCGCTTTTGCCGTACGTCGCCTTTTTTTTTGCAAAAACACCCCTCGCTTTTTCGGTATTCAACCCGCGGTCCGTTTTTAAGTCAAAAAACGAATTGTTTTTTGCATTTTGCAGAAAACCCCTGATGTTTCACGTAATCAACCCACAGTCCGGATTTAAGTGAGAAAACGAATCTTTTTTGCAATTTTCTGAAAACCCCCTGATGTTTCAGGTAATCAACCCGCCCTCCATATTTTAACAAAAAAAACCTAACTTTTCAGTTAATCAATCAACATTTTATCTAAAACAAAATTATTCCTATCTTTTAAGCCGTAACTCCGATTTTAACATCTTATATATGAAATTTGATTAAAAAATGTGTAGAATCTAAATAGGATGCTATTTTTAGCTGTTGAATACTTCTTAAATATTATTTTTGATGCAAACTTAATCTGTAGTGCACGGTCCTTTTTTTCTCTCTTTCCAGCAACGATACGAATTGCAACAAGCAACCATTAAATTAAAACCAAATTGAGAGGAAAGAAAACATCGCTAACAACACATGCACACCTTTGGAAAACCTCGTGGGGGAGAAACAACATATTTCTCATCTTATTTCGAATGACTGTATGTTCAAACGCGTTTTCATTGTGTGAGCACTAAAATCATCGTCGGTAACACAAATGTGATGTCATATGAAAATATATTGCGTTCAGAACATGTGTTATTTTTTTTTCCTTTGCAACGCACGGACTCTTTTGCTAGTAACTATCTAAGCTAGGATTAGTCTGCGGAGTGGGGATATAAATTTGTATATCTAGAGAAAAAGAGTTAGGCGAATACGACACCATACCATTGAAGTTGCTAGCTGGATTGCTCAAAAGATTTGGATGCACTATTTCTGGTGAGAAGCCCAATATAGATAAAGCTGGTCGTAGTAAAAACAACTTAGTTAGTAACATATAACACCAGAAAGCATTGTTTATATCACAAGTAGAGAATGAGGAGATAGGTGTTTATGATAACACAATATGTATAGCACAACTCAATGTAAAATAAGGTTACATCTAAATAAATGAAGGCTTACATGAGTGGCCGTCGTCGGCGCAGGACCCGGCGTGGTCAGCGATACGGCCGGGTCCACTGTAGCCACGCTGGGGCATGTAATGGACTGGGTGGAGGCATGTCGGCATTGTGCGAGGGCGACCGACACAACCGGCGCCGGTTAGCAGTACGGTCGCCTCCACTTTAGCCACGAGCTCGCCACTTCGTAGTTCCAGTGCTGACACCATCCTGTCCTTGATCGTGGGCACCAGTCGCATCAGTCGGGTCGATGCGACGGGTTATCACCATTCGACTGGCAGGTGGCCATCGAGCCGGATGACGATACATCAAGTCCTAGCCGGTGCGGGTCGCGCATCCGGCCAGGAGGAGCCGGAGCCGGCACGGGCCCTGCATCCGGCCAAGAGGAGCCGGCGTGCGGGAAAACATCCCTCCAATGCCTCGCGTGTAGGTGGAGTAGGCTCGATGTGCCTACCCCGGGATCATCCTCCGTCAATTTTTGTGCAATATATATATACACACACACACACATCCGTGTCGATGATGCGGCGTCCGGCCCCGTCTGCTTTGTCGTTCGTTGATCTCACCATCGACAACATAACTCCCATCACCGCTCCGGTCCATCAGCAGACCCTGCCCCGTCACCACCACTTCCACTGCACTGGTGCGCCATTTTGGCTAGGCAAGGAAGATGCGTGTGCATCCCACGCGTCGGCCCTTGGTACTGGTATGCACCTAGCTTAAGTATGGTCAGATTCATCCCATATTTCATCTATTTTTATTTAAACAGAAATAATTTGCTACCCATGATGGTAGCTACACATGGCCCCCAATTTTTATCTCTAATTAATTTGATAAATTATTTTGGAATATGAAAATAACTCTATAGCGAAAATTCCATGGTTTTGGACCAGCGAGACAAGCAAACATGCAATTATGCCAAAAAGACAAAGAAAAAAGACACAGAGAAGTGAGAAACACCCTTTCTACACAACAAAAAGACACTTGTGTCAAAAAGGTAACAAAAAGACAAATAAAAGTGAGAAAAGGTCATTCATGTACAACAAAAATGCACTTGTGCCAATGCCATTGAAACCCGACACCTCGTATAACAAAAAAGGCTCTTATATCAAATGGTGTGTAGCTATCACCATGCATAGGAAATCACCTCTCTTTAATTTAATTGTTTTAATTTACGTTACTTTTGATCTAAGTATTATTTTTCTCCCACTACATCTTCTCAGGCCCTCAACAACGTCATACCAACGACGGCTTGATGTTGAAGGTGGCCACCACAAATGTCCATATGGCATTGTTTTCTATACTCAAAATTTGATGCTTCCCATCTATGAATCGCTCTCCGCACCATCCTTATTTAACCTAGGGTCTGACCTAGGTATTGTTCTTTGTTTCCGTAGGAATATTTTCATTATTGAAGGATTGTAGTATGTAGAGTTCTTATCCATTTATCTTTGATTTTTTAATCAAATTTTGCTGGCTCCGTTGCATAATTACGTACTCGGACTTGGATTACAAGATGCAAAGAAGAAGTTTGTAAGAAGCACCCCGATGGTGCGAGGGACAAGGTCCTCACACTTGTCTTACTGTAGTTGATGGTGTGGTGCTGCCAACTGCCACATGATATACTCCATGATACACCACAGCAGTATGTTGTCCCCTCGGTAGTTGGACGTGAAGCCATCCAAGCATGGACCCCCAACATGCGTCACGCAGGATCATCAAGCGATGGGTTGGCTACATGAAACCACGCCTCGCATTCTCAATTGAACTACTTTGTTTTCAACAAGGACCTTAGCTAATGGTGCATTGTTGTTGCAACCTTTCTCTATTCGTGTCACTACTTGTTGATGTCGTCACCACGTGACGATAGAAGGAAGCATGCTCACCACTAGAAAGGAGAACGACTAACATCACAAGGAAGCAATCAGTAGGAATCATGGACAACACTGAAAAGGAAGCATGTTGTCCAACGACTTGGTGGTGTCTGGAATTGTTATTTATTTGGAGGCATGCTATCGTTTCTTTGGAAGCAATAGTATTTTTTTAGTTTTAAGCCAATGTAGTCTCAAAGGTAAATAAGTCTACTTTAGAACAAATATTTGTTTCTTTTGAAGCAACTTAATGGATCATTGGAAAGAATTGGATGCCCTCTAAAATACATCTTCATCGTGCCACAAACGAAAAAGAATAGGCTGGTGCAGTACACCTAAGATTTCACAAAATTGAAAAAAAATCTCCGATTGACATGGAAGCACAAAACAGAACTAATGATTCAATTCCTAGTCCTTACTACCACACAAGTGCTTCATGTACACAATTCAACTAATATATGCATCCAGTTTTAGTAAACCATGTTTCCACCTATCATAATATGTGCTTCCTACCTAGCTCACCACCACACAAGTACTCCAGGCCCAAATAATATCATGCATACGAAGAACCTATGGAATCGGAGCACATGACGGAAAAAATGAGTATGAGAAGATAAGGCACAAAGGTTTTTTTAGAACCTGACACAAATATTTTCTTAAACACTAATCATGCTTCCTACAATGGGGCATCACGCTTCATACATGGTTGCATACAATCCTCGTTGTATATTAATCAACTATGCTTCCAACATTGGTGTACTGTGCTTCAAGCACTCAAATTTTGAATAGCCTATGTTCCAATGTTTTGATTCAAACGTCTAGTTCTTAAGAAATAACAAGCAAATTAGAATCTATATTTGAGAACATAAAACAGATCTCGGAGGAGTTAATTAGGACGGATCTTTTGGGAGCAGTTAATTAGGGCAGAATTTTTGGAAGCAATCAACAAGTAAAGTGATATAAGATCAATCAAGGACTTATCTCCTAATCAGGTGGAAACTCCTCATGTAAGAGGGCATTGTAATCCAATGCTCCAACACTCTCCTATCTAGTGGCTATGGACTAGTGTGATAGGTGTAAATTTGTAGTAGTCTAATGCCTAGCGTTTCCCATACATATATTACTAACTACTGTGAATGTAATAGCATATACTAGTAATTAACATATGTATTTTACTAGTATAAGTTACTTCCCTTTCCATTATGACTAGTGTAAAGAAAATACTTGCTATATTGAGACGCATATGACTAGTGTAAAAGTCAGTGCAGGGACAAGGCCATAACGTGAGTTTCTTGAAGAAAAAATTGTGGGTCATGAAAAACACATATTACCTCATTGAAAAACCAATAAAAAGTCTATTTAAGGAAACCCTAAAATAATCCATCTAAGAAAAAGAGATGGAGCATGAGTCCCTGACTCCCTGTCCAACAACATGTACCGCAACCCAATCAGTGTAATCCTAAAAAATGTGTGTCCTCTACCAAAAAAGAAAAACCAACCCAAGAAACAGGATAGGAGTATTATGACTATGTGTCCTATATGTTGCAGTAAATATTGGAAGGATGGACACAATTATTGATATAAGGAAGAAACAGAGATTTTATTTTTTGAGAAACCTGGTCACACTTTATACAAACAACAATGTTCGAAGTAATTATTACATAATCATGTGGATCAACCAGCCACACATGTCTACCAGAACCAAGAGATAAACTAAGATTTGCTAAACTACCAACTTGAAAATGTCTACAAAGAGATTCATAGATGAGCAGGCAATCTTCAAACTCATGTTTCCTAGCATCAATCTCTCTAATCACAACTGCATGTATGCCTCTAGAAATAGCTTCAATGTCCTTGGTAACTGAGCTGCAGTCACATGAGATGACAACATGGGTCGCCAATTGATACAGCCCCAACGTATCTATAATTTATGTTTGTTCCATGCTCTTTTGGGTGACATTATTATATGTTTTGCTACACTTTCATACCTTTTTACATATATTTGGACTAACCTACTAACTCAGTGCTCCCAGTGCCAGTTTCTGTGTGCTGATGTCTTTTAATTGCACGGACTTTACCCCAATTTTTAGAGCCTAAAAAATTCTGAGAAAAATATATAAAAATCAGCGTGACACAAGCTTCACGAAGCACCAAGGTGGGCCAGAGGGGAGCCAGGCCTCAACCAGGCGGCCACCTGGCGCGGGCCCCCTCCTAGCCACGCCACCAAGACGTCTGGGCGGTTGGTCCACCCACGGCGCCCTCCTTTGGCCTATATTTACCCCTCGCACAGAAAAACCTAAAGACAGGTCCAGAATCGCGAATTTCTCCACCGTCCCGCCGCTGTAGCGCTTCCAAGATCGAGAGCGTGAGAAGACCTCTTACCGGCACCCTACCGGAGGGAGGATTGACCTCCCGAAGCTTCTCCACCACCATGGATTCTTTCCGAACGTGACGTGAGTAGTCCTCCTTGGACCATGGGTCCATGACCAGTAGCTATGTGATGTCTTCTCTCCAATCTTGTGCTTCAATGCTTAGCCCTTGTGAGCTGCCCTACATGATCAAGGCATCTATGTAATTTACCTGCTGTTGCTATGGTGAGTTTGTTGGGATCTGATGGATTATGAGATTATGTTCAGATTGTGATGAGTTATATATTTGGTCCTCCTTTTATATTATGTTCTTGAGTAATTCATGCATGTTCTCTGTTTCTTTTTATTGCTTTGGCCGAGTAGTAGATTGTAACTCCAAGAGGGAGCATTATGCATGATTGTGGGTTCATGCCCCCTGATGTCTAGCTTGAGTGACAGAAACATGAGACTAGGGGATGTGCTGTTGCCACCAGGGAGAAAACAACGGTGCTTGTAACCACGGTTGCAAGGATTTTTTACCCTACGCAAAGTTCGTTAACGCAGTTGTCCGTTTCTTTGAGTTTACACTATGGGTGGGGCTCGCAACTTAATACCAGCGAGATGTTCTGGATAGATATCTCAAGGTGGATGATTAGAGAGTAGATGGTGATGGATAAAGGGTCTATTTGTCTTGGCGTACTACCCATTACTTTTGAGCCTCTAAATTTCTAGTAGCATGATTAGCATTGCGGTGCGTTTATAATTCTGTCAATTGCCCAGCTGTAATTTGTTTACCGAGCATAGTTGTTTATCGTCTTTTGGGAGAGAGACATCACTAGTGAACATCATGGGACTCTGGTCCATATTTCGACCATTGTTTACACCTCCATCATTTACCACTTTTATTTACTTTTCCGTTGCAATAACTATCACTATTCCCTCTTGTGTTTTGATCCTTTGCAAACTACAAGGCCGGAGAGATTGACAACCTCTCTGAACTCGTTGGGAGAAAAGTTATTTGTTGTGTGTGCAGGTCCACGTCTTCTGCTAGCGCCAGAGCAGCAGATACCTACTTGTTGATCCTCGGAGTCCTCCTGGTTCGATAAACCTTACAGTCCCCGTGTAAGGGAAATCTGCTACTGACTACATCTCCACCTTCCACTTGGGGTAACCAACGAGGGGCAAGATGTATATCTATCAACTCGTCATCAAGCAAATTTCTGGCACCGTTGCCGGGGACTCCAATCTTCAAGATATGGGAGTTGCACACTATCTTTTACCTTTGCTTTTTAATCTTCTTAGTTTGCTTTCTAGTTTTTTGCTTTAGAGTCTTATACCAAAAACTATAAAAAAGAGAGTAGTTACTTTGCTTTGTTTAGTCACTATGTCTAAGTCCTTTGCCTTTGGTGTTGCACCCGAAGGACAGATTCTCACCTTCAAACAAAGGGTTGGAGAAAGTTTGAAAGATGCTTGGTATAGAATTAAAGATTCTCAAGATAGAGCCACCAAGAAGCAATCAACCACTATTTTTCTTAGAAATTTTGATGTTGGTATTACTTCTTGGAGTAGGTTTGTTCTAGACACATCAATAGGTGGGAATTTCTTGGAAGCTCCCGTTTGGGAGGTTCTTAACGTTATGGAAAATCTTGTCGGAATCCCACCTATTGTTGACATAAAGGATGATATCACTTTAGCTCACATTATGAGTAAACTTGAGAATATAGAGCTAGAGATGCCAATCATGGGTAAAATAAATGAAGTAGATCGTAGGATTCAAGGGAACCTAAATAGACTTGATACGTCCATGCACAAAATTTACAAAACTTTGGAGAACCTTAAATCCCATGATGTGGATCCTTCTAGGATTGATAAGATCAAGGATATTATTGAAACTTTAGGAACTACTCTATCCTCCATCAAGACTAAAAAGGTAGAAACCCCCGCAAGTAAGGAACCTAAGTTCGTTCACGTACCCAAGGTTCTTCAACCCAAAGCAAGTATACTTATTGCTAAGGGTGTTGAAATTGCGAAGACCTTGGAAGAGATACCTCTCTTAAATAGAATTAGAAATGAAATTCCAATTGGTCTTACTACCTTTGCTTTTGTTCCTAGAAGTGTTTCCACTAGGCCTCTCTTTGAGAGTCCTCTTCATATTAGTTGTACTATTGAAGAGCATTTTGATGATCTCTGTGATGGTTCAATTGATACAACTTGATCTTTTTGCATCATGCCTAGCTCAAAGGCATAAAAGAAAGCGCTTGTTGGGAGGCAACCCAATTTGTTTTTACTTTTAGTTTTAGTGGTATTGATACTTGTTACTACTGTAGAAACATCATTGTATCTTTATTTTCAAGCTTTGTGCCAAGTTTTAGTCTCCGATTGCAAGGAAGTTCAAAAGTTGTGACATGCTGTCGAAAAACAGATTTTGTCTGCTTGATGGAAAACTTCGCGAAACATCACCACATCATCTTTTTGATCTGATTTTTTTACAGTATGCTCTATATAATTGTATTTCTGGCATCTGTTCTGAGTTTTTGATTTGAGTTACGGAAGTGCCCCGAAACAATTATTTACTACCTGCTGGTCTGTTTTTCCAAGATTCTGCCCTGTTTTGCGTTTTCATTGTTATGCAAATCTTGAGATTGCTTTTACTTTGCAAAAAACTTTTGGGAATCTTGAGAAATAGTAGGTGTGCCTGCAAATCTTTATTTCCAGTAGAGAATAAATTATTTTATTATGGGTACTAACCACTCTAATCAGCTTATGATGAGTTTCGTATGAAGGGAGTTTTCAAGTATGCGATGGAAGATGATGAAAGAAGATCCAGGAGTGTCAAGCGCTCAAGCTTGGGGATGCCCCCATGCACCCCAAAAAATATTCAAGGAGACTCAAGCGTCTAAGCTTGGGGATGCTCCCGTGCATCCCCTTCTCCATCAACAATCATCAGTTCGCCCTTCTCCATGCTATATTTTTATCACTTCATATCTTATGTGCTATGCTTGGAGCGTCCCGCTCTTTACTATTTAGTTTGTTTTAGTTTTCCTTGCTGTTCATAACAATTTGGAACCTAGCCTTCTTTGTTTGGGAGAGAAACACGCTCCACTCCACCCTAGAACACAACATAGGTTTTCATGCCTATCTTTTTGTGTGTTCTTTATGTTTTCATAGCTGCTGTCATGCTTAGCTCTTAGTTTTCATGCTTTATCTTTTTAAGAGCTTTTATTTAGGTTGCTTTTGGAACTCTCTTGAGTTATCATGCTTATCTTGTTTAGAGAGTTGGCTTGTTGCACTGAGTTGTGTGTCTTGCATGAGTAGGTAACTGAGGTTGCTATTTAAGTATAGTAGTAACTTGCAATAGTTTTGAGGTATTGATTTGAGTAATGTTTGGACTATTGGTGTCAAGAGCTTGAGACTATTAGTGATAGGTGCCGTATTCTGGAAATCCGTGTGTATTTTCAAAAACTAAAAAAAATAGTTGAGAACTCTAGCTACTAGATGGATCGCTAACCTCTGGAGAGGTTGGAATATATAGAGTACCCTCACGTTACCATGGGTAGAGGATGCGCAAGGATAACCAAAACCCCAAACACTCCTCCTCGGGGTAGTTGTCTCTTTGTGAACCTCCTGACTAGATAGAGAGTTACCGATAATAAGTGCATGAGTTCTTCAGACTAATGCGAGTATTCGATTGTTGGCACTTCCACCATCCATATTTTTGCTAGCTTCTTCGGTATCGTGCATTGCCCTTTCTCATCTTGAGAGTTGGTGCAAACTTCACCGGTGCATCCTACGCTGTGTCATCATAAGCCTCATTAGATGCTTCCTAAAAACAGCCACCATACCTACCTATTAAGGCATTTCCATAGCCTTTCCGAGATACATTGCCATGCAACATCCACCATCTCATGACCTGATCTTCATGTCATACATGCTTTTTCTTGATCGAGGAGCCGCATGCTAGTTGGCTTTGCCCTTATTATTGCTACATGACGCGCTAGTTTCATTGCACATCTTGCTACACTGGCAGAGGCATACATTTGCATACATCATGATAGTTTTCATTTGTCTTTATGTTGAGTACTTCTTATAAAGTGTGAAGATCTTCTTTTTATTCTTGTAAAACATAGAGTGTTGCCCTTAAGTGAGGAAAAGATCCCAAAGAGGACAAATTAAAAGATCCCAAAAGAGGACACATGAAAAGATCCCAAAGAGGACAAATGAGAGATAAATAGAAAGAGCCAAAGAGGCCACAAAAAATTTAAAAAAATGAAGAAATAAAAAGAGAGAAGGGGGCAACACTACTATAACTTTTGAAAGAGCCACACTCGTACTCCATTGTTATATTTGTACTCTATAGAGATTAATATTCATGCATAACTATGTGGGGACCCTTACACTATAGACCTTGGCTTGTATATTCCAATGATGAGCCTCCTCAAATGAGCTCTAGGTCTTCATGAGCAAGCAAGTTGGATGCACCCCCACTAATTCCACTGGAGAGCTTACCTTAGCTCATATGTGCATCTGTTGCATGGCAATCCCTACTCCTCTCATCATATCTATCATTTGGCGTTCTCTCGCCTATGATTGTCCTCATTGATGTGAGCCTTTCACACCTTTTTTTCTTCCTTCCCCATCATTATTATCTTTGCCATCCTAAGTGCCAACATATCTTGCTTGCTCTCATCCATTGCATGAGTGCTCAAAGTCAAAAGGGAGAGGATCATTTTAACTTATGCCTGACTAGTGGTCTTGCGATGAGTCAAAATAAGATTCCGAAGGAGACCAAGTGTGAAGTATTAGTAGATTGAGTTCTCAATTAAACTATATAATATTTTCATGCTCTAAACCCATCTCCCACTTCTTGCACGCAAACACCATTTGGAGACATTCGAGTCACGGACAACGAGAGCTCTTGCACCTTTATGTTCTTACTTTGCTAAGTTCAATACTAGATATAGACTCTTTCTTGTTATTGTCTTGACTTGAATTGCATATCTTACTTGCTTTACTTTGAAGTTCTTATATGTGTGTTAGCATGTCACCACTGAAATTATTTGTGTTATAATTTACCTACTCGAGGACGAGCAGGATAAGCTTGGGGATGTTGATACGTCCCAAACGTATCTATATTTTATGTTTGTTCCATGCTCTTTTGGGTGACATTGTTATATGTTTTGCTACACTTTCATACCTTTTTACACATATTTGTACTAAACTACTAACTCAGTGCACCCAGTGCCAGTCTCTATGTGCTAATGTCTTTTAATTGTAGGGACTTTTACCCCAATTTTCAGAGCCCCAAAATCCCGATAAAAATATATAAAAATCAGCGTGACGGAAGCTTCACGAAGCACCAAGGTGGGCCAGAGGGGAGCCAAGCCTCACCTAGGTGGCCACCTGGTGCGGCCCCCTCTTGGCTGCGCCACTAGGCCGCCTGGGCGGCTGGTCCACCCCCTGGCGCACTCCTTTGGCCTATATTTATTCCTCGGACGAAAAAACCTAAAGACAGATCCAGAATCGCGAATTGCTCCACCGTTCCGCCGCCGCAGCGCTTCCGAGATCGGGAGCGCCAGAAGACCTCTTCCCGGCACCCTGTCGGAGGGAGGATTGACCTCCGGGAGTGATACGTCTGCAACGTATCTATAATTTTTGATGGTTTCATGCTATTATCTTGTCAAACTTTGGATGTTTTGCATGCCTTTCGGAAAGATCGGGAAGATCGGGAGCCAAGGCAGGGGAGCCTCACAGGCCCCACAAGCCCCCACCCCGCGGCTAGGGGGGTAGGCCGCGGCCCACAGGCTTGTGGGCCCCCTGGGCGACCTCTGACCTAGGGGTTGCGCCTATATATTCCCTAAAATTCCCAAAAAAATCAGGAGATCATCGAAAGTACTTTTCCACCGCTGCAAGCTTCTGTCTCCGCAAGATCCCATGTGGGGCACGTTTTGGTGCCCTGCCGGAGGGGGGATTCGTACACGGAGGGCTTCTTCATCAACACCATGACCTCTCCGATGATGCGTGAGTAGTTCACCATAGACCTACGGGTCCATAGCTAGTAACTAGATGGCTTCTTCTCTCTCTTGTATCTTCAATACAAAGTTCTCCATGATCTTTATGGAGATCTATCCGATGTAATCTTCTTTTGCAGTGTGTTTGTCGAGATCCAATGAATTGTGGATTTATGATCAGATTATCTATGAATCTTATTTGAGTTTCTTCTGATCTCTCTTATGCATGATTTCATCTCCTTGTAATTCTCTTCGAGTTGTGGGTTTTGGCTGGCCAACTAGATCTATGATTCTTGCAATGGGAGATATGCTTGGTTTTGGGTTCATACCGTGCGGTGACCTCACCCAGTGACAGAAGGGGTGGCGAGGCACGCATCGTGTTGTTGCCATCAAGGCTCAAAAGATGGGGTTTTCATCATTGGTTTGAGATTATCCCTCTACATCATGTCATCTTGCTTAAGGCGTTACTCTGTTCGTCATGAACTCAATACACTAGATGCATGCTAGATAGCGGTCGATGTGTGGAGTAATAGTAGTAGATGCAGAAAGTATCGGTCTACTTGTCTCGGACGTGATGCCTATATGTATGATCATTGCCTTAGATATCGTCATAACTTTGCGCGGTTCTAGCAACTGCTCGACAGTAATTTGTTCACCCACTGTGATATTTTCTATTTTGAGATAAGCCTCTAGTGAACACTATGGCCCCCAGGGTCTACTCCACACCATATTTTCAGCCTTACACTTTTTACTTCATTGCACTTTCCGCCTTCAGATCTCACTTTGCAAACAATCTTGAAGGGATTGACAACCCCTTTGAAGCGTTGAGTGCAAGCTTGTTTGTGTTTACGCAGGTACTCTGGACTTGACGAGACCCTCCTTCTAGATCGATACCTTGGTTCTCAAACTGAGGGAAATACTTACTGCTCATGTGCTGCATCACCCTTTCCTCTTCAAGGGAAAACCGACGCAAACCAGAGAAGTAATAAGAAGAATTCCTAGCGTCAAGGAAGGACTTTTGTTGCCATAGCAGAAGAATTTCTGGCGCCGTTGCCGGGGAGGAAGAGCAAGTCAAGAACTCATCCAAGTAGGTGTCGCAAACTCATCCCTTGCATTTACTTTGTTTGCGAGTGGCCTCTCGTTTTCCTCTCCCCCACTTCACCAATTTGCCTTTTTTGTTTGCCTTTTTGGTTCGCCTTTTTTCCTTGCTTGATCTTTGTTTGCTTGTGTGCTTGCCTGCTTGCCGAAGTCACCATGAATGAAAACACCAAACTTTGTGACTTCTCGAATACTAATAATAATGATTTTATTAGTACCCCGATTGCTCCCGCCACTAGTGCAGAGTCATACGAAATCAATGCCGCTTTGCTGAATCTTGTTACGAAAGAGCAATTCTCTGGCCTTCTTAGTGAAGATGCCACATCCCATCTCAATACCTTCATTGAGCTTTGCGATATGCAAGAGAAGAAAGATGTGGATAATGACGTGGTTAAATTGAAGCTTTTTTCCTTTCTCGTTGCGAGATCGCGCAAAAACTTGGTTTTCTTCTTTGCCCAAAAATAGTATCGATTATTGGGATAAGTGCAAAGATGCTTATATATCCAAGTATTTTCCACCGGCTAAGATCATCTCTCTCTGTAATGATATCATGAATTTCAAGCAAATTGACAATGAGCATGTTGCACAATCTTGGGAGAGAATGAAATTAATGATTAGAAATTGCCCCGCTCATGGCTTGAGTCTTTGGATGATTATTCAAATCTTTTACGCTGGCTTGAATTTCGCTTTTAGAAATATCTTGGACTCCGCCTCAGGTGGAACGTTCATGGAAATCACGTTAGGGGAAGCCACAAAACTCCTAGACAACATCATGACAAACAACTCTCAGTGGCACAACGAAAGGTCACCTACTAGTAAGAAGGTACACGCTATAGAAGAACTTAACTCGTTGAGTGCTAAGATGGACGAGTTAATGAATTTAGTTGCTAGTAGAAGTGCTCCTTTGGATCCCAATGATATGCCCTTTTCTTCTTTGATTGAGAGTAGCAACGCTAGCTTGGACGTTAATTTTGTTGGTAGGAATAACTTTGGCAGCAACAATGCTTTTAGAGGAAACTATGTTCCTAGGCCTTTTCCTAGTAACTCCTCTAATAATTTTGGCAACTCCTACAACAATACTCATGGAAATTACAATAAATTACCCTCCGATCTGGAGAGTAATATCAAAGAGTTCATCAACTCTCAAAAGATTTTCAATGCGTCCATAGAGGAAAAACTACTCAAAATTGACGATTTGGCTAAGAGCTTTGATAGAATTTCTAGTGATGTTGATGCTTTGAAAGTTAGATGTGCTCCACCCAAAATCAACATGGATGAAACTTTGAAAGCTATGCTTGTTTCCATGATTGAGAGCCAAGAAAGAACCACCCAAATTCGTGCTAGACATGAATGGCTTAAAAAGGCGTGTTCTCGTGATGAGAATCACGGAGATCTTAAAGTGCTTGGTGTGACTCCCATTGAATCTTTGTTTTCTTGTGTCAAACCTAATGATTATGGGGCTGGATATTAATCCACTTTAGTTGAAAAGTACCCCAATGATTCGGGGTCCATCTATCTTGATGCTAAAAGCGTTGAAAGTGGAGTAGAAGACGTTAAAACTGTGAGTAGTAATGAAATTACTACCGTGGATTTCAAGGAATTCAATTATGATAGTTGCTCCTTGATTGAATGCATTTCTTTGATGCAACCCATCTTAAACTCTCCACACTCTTATAGCCAAAACAAAGCCTTTACCGATCATATCGTCGAAGCTATGATAAAATCTCTTGAAGAGAAACTTGAATTGGAAGTCTCTATCCCTAGAAAGCTTCATGATGAGTGGGAACCTACCATCAAAATCAAAATAAAAAACTATGAATGCAATGCTTTGTGTGATTTGGGTGCTAGTGTTTCTACGATTCCAAAGTCTTTATGTGATGTTCTCGGTTTTAATGAGATTGAAGAGTGTTCTCTTAATTTGCATCTTGCTGATTCTACTGTCAAGAAACCCATGGGAAGGATCAATGATGTTCTTATTATTGCAAATAGGAACTATGTACCTGTGGATTTCATTGTGCTCGACATTGATTGCAATCCTACACGCCCTATTATTCTTGGTAGACCTTTCCTAAGGACTATCAGTGCTATCATCGATATGAAGGAAGGGAATATTAGATTCCAATTTCCTTTAAGGAAGGGCATGGAACACTTTCCTAGAAAGGAAATAAGATTGCGTTATGAATCCATGATGAGGGCCACTTATGGTTTGAGCACTAAAGACGACGATACATGATTCTATCGCTTTTATGCCTAGCTAAGGGCGTTAAACAATAGCGCTTGTTGGGAGGCAACCCAATGAATTTATCTTTTTCTTTCTGTTTTGTTGCGTCCACACCTTCACAATTCTGTTGTGATTGTGTTTTTTGTGTTTCTTTTTGTGTTTGAGCCAAGCAAAACCTTTATGACTAGTCTTGGTAATGGTTGTTTGATCTTGCTGGCAAAAGACAGAAACTTGGTGCTCACGAGATGATTTTTTATTTTTATTCAGAAAGAGATTTTGAGTTGATTCTTTTTTCTGCTGGTTGATATGCCTTTTTCCCAGGCCGTCGTAATTGTTCAACGTTTTTGAGGTCCCAGAAGTATATGAAGTATACAGATTTCTACAGACTGGTCTGTATTTGACAGATTCTGTTTTTGTTGAGTTGGTTGCTTGTTTTGATGAAACTATGGTTAGTATCAGGGGGTACTAGCCATGGGAAAGTGAAAATAAAGTAGCCCAACACCAATATAGATAGAATTCAAGTTTCCTATAGGACCAAAAGAAGTGGTAGTTTGTTTTCTTGTGCTAATGTTATCACGAGTTTCTGTTTTAGTTTTGTGTTGTGAAGTTTCCAAGTTTTGGGTGATGTTCTCATGGACAAAGAGATAAAGAGTGGAAAGAGCTCAAGCTTGGGGATGCCCAAGGCATCCCAATCCAATTCAAGGACACCAAAAAGCCTAAGCTTGGGGATGCCCCGGGAAGGCATCCCCTCTTTCGTCTTCAATCCATCGGTAACATTACTTGGAGCTATATTTTTATTCACCACATGATATGTGTTTTGCTTGGAGAGTCTTGTATGTTAGGAGTCTTTTCCTTTTGTTGTGTCACAATAATCCTTGCTGCACACCTTTTTGAGATAGAGAGAGACATGCACTCACCGTGATTTTGCTAGAGTGCTCATAGTGCTTCACTTATATCTTTTGAGCTAGATACTTTTGCTCATAGTGCTTCACTTATATCTTTTGAGATAGATACTTTTGCTCTAGTGCTTCACTTATATCTTTAGAGCACGGAGGTGCGTGATTTGGTAGTTGGCTTATGCTATGAAAGTAGTCCCAAATGTGATAGGGACCCAAAGAGGATGCAAAAACCTCCATCTTCATGTGCATTGAGTAGAAAGAGAAGTTTGGATTCCTCTCAATTAGTTTTGAGACGTGGATTTGGTAATATTAAGAGCTATATTAGTAGGGTGTTGTGAATCTAGAAATACTTGTGTTAAAGTTAGTGATTCCCGTAGCATGCACGTACGGTGAACTGCTATGTTAGGAAGTCGGAGCATAATTGATCTATTGATTGTCATCCTTTGTGTTGAGGTCGGGATCGCGCGATGGTTAACACCTACCAACCCTTCCCCTCGGAGTATGCGTTTAGCACTTTATTTCGATTACTAATAAAAACTTTCGCAACAAGTATGTGAGTTCTTCATGACTAATGTGAGTCCATGGTATAGATGCACTTTCACCTTCCAGCATTGCTAGCCTCTCTAGTACCGCGCAATTCTCGCCGGTGCACAAACCCACCATATGCCTTCCTCAAAACAGCCACCATACCTACCTACTATGGCATTTTCATAGCCATTCCAAGATATATTGCCATGCAACTCCCACCGTTCCATCTCATGACTTGTGCCGTCACTCTCATATTGCCATTGCATGATCGTAAGATAGCTAGCGAGATGTTTCAACGTCATACGCCATGCTAGATCATTGCACATCCCGGTACACTGTCGGAGGCATTTCCTATAGAGTCATCACCATTTTTGAGCTGTGAGTAAATAAAAGTGTGATGATCATCATTATTAGAGCATTGTCACATGTGAGGGAATAAAAAAAGAGGCCAAAGAGCCCCAAAAAAGGAAAAGAAAAGAAAAAAAAGAGAGGCCTAAGAGCCCAAATGAAAAAAAGAGAAAAGAGATAAAAAGAGAGAAGGGACAATGCTACTATCTTTTTCCACACTTGTGCTTCATAATAGCACCATGTTCTTCCTGATTGAGAGCTTCTTGCTTTGTCACTACCATATGCTAGTGGGAATCTTCATTATATAACTTGGCTTGTATATTCCAATGATGGGCTTCCTAAAAATTGCCCTAGGTCTTCGTGAGCAAGCAAGTTGGATGCACACCCACTAGTTTTCCTTTTAAGCTTTCACATACTTATAGCTCTAGTGCATCCCTTGTATGGCAATCCCTACTCATTCACATTGATATCTATTAATGGGCATCTCCATAGCCTTTTGATACGCCGAGTCAATGTGACCATCTCCTCCTTTTTGTCTCACAACCACCACCACACTATATTCCACCTATAGTGCTATATCCATGGCTCACGCTCATGTATTGCGTGATAGTTATAAAAGGTTTGAGAAAGTAAGAGTGCGAAAACAATTACTTGGCCAATTCTGGGGTTGTGCATGATTTACATTAGTTGTGTGAGGATGATGGAGCATAGCCAGACTATATGATTTTGTAGGGATAACTTTCCTTGGCCTTGTTATTTTGAAAGTTCATGATTACCTTGCTAGTTTGCTTGAAGTATTATTGTCTTCATGCCAATAGCAAACTATTGTTTTGAATCTTACGCATCTGAACATTCATGTCACGTGAAAGAAGTTGCAAAGGACAACTATGCTAGGTAGCATTCCACATCAAAAAATTCATTCTTTATCACTTCCCTACTCGAGGACGAGCAGAGTTAAGCTTGGGGATGCTTGATACGTCTCCAACGTATCTATAATTTTTGATGGTTTCATGCTATTATCTTGTCAAACTTTGGATATTTTGCATGCCTTTTATATATTTTCTGGGACTAACTTATTAACTCAGTGCCAAGTGCTAGTTCCTGTTATTTCCATGTTTTTGACCCCTTTCAGAGGAGATTTTGAAACAGAGTCCAAACGGAAGAAAATCCCCGAAAATATTATTTTCATAACGGAAGAAGATCGGGAAGCTGGGGAGCCAAGGCAGGGGAGCCTCAGGGGCCCCACAAGCCCCCACCCCGCGGCCAGGGGGGTAGGCCGCGGCCCACAGGCTTGTGGGCCCCCTGGGTGCCCTCTGACCTAGGGGTTGCGCCTATATATTCCCTAAAAATCCTAAAAAAATCAGGAGATCATCGAAAGTACTTTTCTGCCACCGCAAGCTCTTGGCTCCGCAAGATCCCATCTGGGGCATGTTCTGGTGCCCTGCCGTAGGGGGGATTCGGACACGGAGGGCTTCTTCATCAACAACATGACCTCTCTGATGATGCGTGAGTAGTTCACCATAGACCTACGGGTCCATAGCTAGTAACTAGATGGCTTCTTCTCTCTCTTGGATCTTCAATACAAAGTTCTCCATGATCTTCATGGAGATCTATCCGATGTAACCTTCTTTTGCGGTGTGTTTTTCGAGATCGGATGAATTGTGGATTTATGATCAGATTATCTATGAATCTTATTTGAGTTTCTTCTGATCTCTCTTATGCATGAGTTCATATCCTTGTAATTCTCTTCGAGTTATGGGTTTTGTCTGGCCAACTAGATCTATGATTCTTGCAGTGGGAGAAGTGCTTGGTTTTGGGTTCATACCGTGCGGTGACCTCACCCATTGACAGAAGGGGTAGCGAGATACGCATCGTGTTGTTGCCATCAAGGGTAAAAAGATGGGGTTTTCATCATTGGTTTGAGATTATCCCTCTACATCATGTCATCTTGCTTAAGGCGTTACTCTGTTCCTCATGAACTCAATACACTAGATGCAGGCTGGATAGCGGTCGATGTGTGGAGTAATAGTAGTAGATGCAGAAAGTATCGGTCTACTTGTCTCCGACGTGATGCCTATAAGTATGATCATTGCCTTAGATATCGTCCTAACTTTGCACGGTTCTATCAATTGCTCGACAGTAATTTTTTCACCCACCGTGATATTTGCTATTTTGAGAGAAGCCTCTAGTGAACACTATGACCCCCAGGGTCTACTCCACACTATATTTTCAGCCTTACACTTTTTAATTCGTTGCACTTTCCGCCTTCAGATCTCACTTTGCAAACAATCTTGAAGGGATTGACAACCCCTTTGAAGCGTTGGGTGCAAGCTTGTTTGTGTTTGCGCAGATACTCTGGACTTGATGAGACCCTCCTTCTGTATCGATACCTTAGTTCTCAAACTGAGGGAAATACTTACTGCTCCTGTGCTGCATCACCCTTTCCTCTTCAAGGGAAAAACCGACGCAAACTAGAGAAGTAACAAGAAGAATTCCTGGCGCCAAGGAAGGACTTTTGTTGCCGTAGCAGGGAGCTTCTCCACCACCATGGACACTTCCCGGATGTGCCGTGAGTAGTCCTCCTTGGACCACGGGTCCATGACGAGTAGCTATGTGATGTCTTCTGTCCAATCTTGTGCTTCAATGCTTTGCCATTGGGAGTTGCCCTACATGACCAGGCATCTATGTAACTTACCTTCTGTTGCTATGCTGAGTTTGCTGGGATCCGATGGATTATGAGATTATGTTCAGATTGTGATGAGTTATATATTTGGTTCTCCTTTTATATTATGTTTTTCAGTAATTCATGCATGTTCTTTGTTGCTTTTTATTGCTTTGGCCGAGTAGTAGATTGTAACTCCAAGAGGGAGCGTTATGCATGATTGTGGGTTCATGCCCCCTGATTTCTAGCTTGAGTGATAGAAACATGAGACTAGGGGATGTGCTGTTGCCACTAGGGAGAAAACAACGGTGCTTGTAACCACAGTTGCAAGGATTGTTTACCTTATGCAAAGTTTGGTTATGCAGTTGTTCGTTGCTTTCAGTTTACACTTTGGGTGGGGCTCGCAACTTAATACCAGCGAAATGTTCTGGATATATATCTCAAGGTGGATGATTAGTGAGTAGATGCTGATGGATCAACGGTCTACTTGTCTTGGCACACTGCCCATACTTATGAGCCTCTAACTTTCTCGTAGCATGATTAGCATTGTCGTGTGTTTATAACTCTGTCAATTACCCAGCTATAATTTGTTTACCCAGCCTAGTTGTTTATTGTCTTTTGGGAGAGAGACATCACTAGTAAACATCATGGGACTCTGGTCCATATTTCCACCATTGTTTACACCTCCATCATTTACTGCTTTTATTTACTTTTACTTTGCAATCACTATCGCTATTCCCACTTGTGTTTTGATCCTTTGCAAACTACAAGGCCGGAGAGATTGACTACCTCTCTGAACTCGTTGGGAGAAAAGTTATTTGTTGGGTGTGCAGGTCCACGTCTTCTGCTAGCGCCAGAGCAGTGGACACCTACTTGTTGATCCTCGGAGTCCTCCTGGTTCGATAAACCTTACAGTCCCCGTGTAAGGGAAATCTGCTGCTGACGACATCTCCACCTTCCACTTGGGGTAACCAACGAGGGGCGAGAAGTATATCCATCAAATCATCATGACCAATATATGTGCAGCTAAAGGTTGTGCTTCCAAGCATGCCATGGCCTCAAAGGAAGGTACATACATAATTCCATTGACTGTGATGGAAGATAAAACCCAAATAATGTCCGTCATGATCTCTTCATACTACGACATGCTACTTGTGATGGCGTTGGGATTTCCTCCAAGAGGAAGGGTGATGTAGTAAGTAGATAAAAGTACTTACCTCAATCAAGAACGAAGGTTTATCAAACCAGTAGGGGAACCTAGTGAGCAACCATCAGCAACACATACGCCCAAAAGACCATATAGTTGCACCCAATGCAGGCAAGAGGGTTATCAATCCCCTTGTACTCATTAGCGGAAAGATTAAATCTGATAGTAGTTGACTTGTAAATTGCAAAGTAAAACAAAAGTAAATAAATTGTAGCATATATATATATATATATATATATATATATATATATTTGTAGTATGATTAAAGTAGACCCGAGTGTCGGTGTTCTGGGAATGGGGGTACCCAGACCTGCCTGCGTGCGGCCTAGGGCCGACCCACTTCACCTACCCAAGATCAACTGATACGACATCACCTGGGACAAGGCCCTCGTGAGAGGCCGAGCCTCGCGAGGAGGAGCAGCACGAGGACCCGCCGGGACCTCCTCAGGAACCCTCCGGAGAGGCGGACATTCTCACGCAAGGGCGGGCCTCAGGAGTCAAGGGTGACGCCAGGAAAGGACAGGCGAGCAGCAGATGGCAGGACGAGGTAGTTTCCCCTTTAGTGCAAAGGAGATGGGAGCGTACAGGGGTTCCAAATGCATCTTCCAAAGGTTTCCCTTCTGGTGCAATGAAGCAGCCGCCGCCTGCCAGTAGGGAAAACGTCACCCTCGGGACCGTCCCTGCAGCGCGGGCATTTACTTTGCAGGCGAAGACCACCTTTGGGTAGGGGAGCATGTTCCCGTGTTCCCCTTCAAAATTGGCCGCTGTGGGATCCTTTCCCGTCGAAGCTGTGAGGGAAGAGGACTTGGGCCTCCGCTATAAATAGAAAGGGTAGAACACTTGGTAGGGGATCGGTTCATTCTGACCCTAGAGCAACACACCAAGCTACTTAGCCTCCGGAGGCTCGAGAGCACTGTACTAGTTCACTCACCAACCTCCACGAGAGGTAATCCACCAGAAGAAGGAGTAGGGTTTTACGCTTTGTAGTGGACCGAACCTGGGTAAACTATTGTGTTCTGTGCTACCCTCACCATCGAGTGAATCCTTCGTCGTTCCCATCGAGTAGCGGGCTAGGGAGGCTGAGCCGGGAGAGATCGTCGTAGACGCCCTTGTGTTTGAATCCTTAGGGTTTCAAGGTCTCTCCGAAGGTTCGGCTCATCGAAAACAACCACGCCCATGGCAGGGAAACGACGAGTACGCGTGGATAAGCGGGCTGCCCGCGTGGCGCGGACGGCGCGGGCGGGCCACGACGCCGAGCTGCAGCCCGCCACCTTGATGGTTGACGTCCATGCAGGACAGGCTTCCGGGGGGCGTCGGGGGTTGCCATCTTCATCAACCATACAACATCCCCGCGCCGCCCCGACCCTTCCGCGCATTCCAGTAGTGCTTTCCCTCATCTGAGCTTGTCAGTACCTGACGCACATGCATGTCGCGCTGCTAGTGGCGTACGAGCTTAGGCGCCAGCGCACCGCATGTCACGGCCGTGTCAGAGGTCACGCGCGCCACCTCTGGTTCTTCGACGACGGTGAAGCTCGACCTCGTTCCCGTGCGTGCCGTGTCCGTCAGCCCGCATCGCCGGGTCTTGCAACGGAAGGACCGCACCGGTGCGCCCCAAACCTCTACCTGGGCTCACCCTTACTGGAGACCCGGCGGGAGGAGATGGGGGTGCAGGACTCGGCCCCGCTGGGAGGGCGTCACCTAGCGTTCCGTGACACACTTCATGGAGCATGGAGGGAGTACCGGAGGCTCGACTACATCGACCCTCGGGGGCTCACACGGTGCGACGACAACCATATTGGCACACCTACGGGCTACGGAGGAGACTACGCGGACCGTCACTAGAACAGGAGGCACGAACGCGATCCCACGGCTAGCCCCCGCGCGAATAGGTATGAACAACACCGTGGGGGTGATCCGAGGGGGTGGCTTCGTGAGGACGCCCAACGCGGGTGCACTCGCGGGGCGCATCTGCTGGTTGGGAGCTGCCCCCGGCAGACGTCTTGGTCTAGGGACCTGGGACCTCTCGCCTTGGACAGGGTGGACGCACCCTCATGTCCAGGTCGAGGGGCCCCAGCCTGGGGACTGAGGGTGGAACATACGCCCATGTTCCCGGGCCAGACGATCCCAACCTGGGGCCGGGGGTGGTATACCCCCCGCCCCCAGGGCGTGTGACACCCACTTGGGGACGGAGGGTGGAACACACGCCCATGTCACACGTGCAGGTTTCGTTCGGTTACCAGCAGGTGTTCAGGTACCCGTCGCTGCCCTTAGGATCGGCCAGCCTGGCCTGGGGGCGCGGCCCAGGGTACCAGTCAGGGAACCCGGGGGGCTCCAGCGAGGCGCACTAGGGCATCGTCCCGGGGATTCAATACCCACCACCTGGGTGAGCCTTCTGGCCGGTGGGCACGGGGGCTCCCCCCTCGCTCGAGGGCTCGCTCAGGGCGGGCCACGCCACGCTGCTACAAGCCCGGGGACCGCGAGTGGGGCGCGCACCCATGGGGCATGGAGCTCCCGAAGCATCCCCGGGCCCCGCATCAACACGTAACACCTCGGCGCCGCCCCTGCCGCTCCGGCGCCACCTCTGCATCGACCCTGCATCGTCGTTCAATTCTTCCGTAACCTACTTCATCCCATGACACTCTCATGTAACAACAATCCAAGGATGTATACGCCTAGAGCCCCCCGAGGAGGCGGAAGGGGTCCACACCACGCCTAGTGGAGAAGAAGGAGGAATCAACACAGTCCCCCAATGACTTCCGGAATCAGGCGCCTAATGCCTCGGGGTAGGGACACTCGCGAGGCCAAAGCGTCCTCGCGACGTCCCATTTACACCCCACCGTTACACTCTCATGTAATAACGAGCCAAGGTTGTATACTCCCAGGGCCCCCTGAGGACGCAGAAGGGGTCCACCCCACGCCTAGTGGAAGCCCTATGCTTAGCGCTGGGGAGAGATGGAGGCGGTGAATAGCTAGGGTGCCAGATGCGGCTTTTTCCCGTTCCTTCATTCGTTTTAAGTTGAGGCCCACTTTCTGTTATATCCTGAGCTATCGATGGCTCGCAGGTTTCTCTACTTAATGTTTTGAAAAGAAGGGAGGGGATTCCGTTTCTATGTTCTCTCGCTTTGCCGAACTCGTGTTCTTTTCCCCCTTTGCTCTAATTGGTGTTTTGCGGGAGCCTCGAGAGGTCTCCGGTTCTCCCGAGGCAATCTCAAAAAGGGGCGAAGTGCGGAATCGCTCGATCACCAGAAAGGGGGCTCCTAGGCTTCGCCTCGGGAATCTTACCGGTCATAATGCCACTCACCACTGTTGGCGACGTCCGGGAGATCCGGTCGGCGCCGGGAGTGGCGGGGCCCTGCCCTCTGAAGCGCGAGCTCCGCGGCGGCAGGGAAATGTGCAAGACTGGGCCCTGACAACGTAGAGAGGCTTGAGTGTCAATGGGGGTTCCTGAGCAGTACGCCTCAGGGGCCTCAGTGGTCACAATGCCACTCGGCCCCCAGGGCGCCGGGGCTTTGCCCCGTGAGGAGCAACCTTGGTGACGGGTTGCACCACATGGCGGCAGGGAAATGTGCGGGACCGGGACCTACAGACACAGAGTGCCGAAAGGGTCCTCAAACCACCCCAAAAGTAGGAAGGAGACACCACGAACGAGCCCACGCTCGCAGGCCAAATCATCACCATGACGAAATCACAGGCTGGCAACAGCCGCGGTCAGTAGGGAAGCATCGCGCATACCTCGTCATCAGGGAACACGTTAAAAGGTACCCACTAGACACGACCTAGATGATGTTAACCTTAACACATGAACCTATCAGTAGGACGGGGCTTTGGATCATAAGGACGCGTCGTCATCGGAGCCCACGCCGCGGCCCTCTGGAGCAAGGCTTGTCACCAGGTCTTCCACATGAACCTCGACCCATTCGGCCAGGGCGGCGCGAATCGTCTCTGGCACCATATCCAGCACGAAAGCAAAGTCAAAGTCGGAGTTGAGGCGAAGGAGGTGGCTGAAGACGTCCGAGGCGGCCTAACCCAAAAGGTCGCGACTCTTCTCCTCTGCAAGCGCAAGGGCCTTCTTGGCGCCCGCCTCGAGATGCTCCACGACGTGGTAGATAAAGCCCAAGTACCAGGAGTCGTCGGGAATCAAGGGGCCAGAGACGTCTTCTCCATAGATGTCTCTCAGAGCGCGGGAAGCCCTCCGCTCGAGGGACCGGAACATCCTGGAGTGTTTAAGTTGAAGGCTATGAGCGTGGGCTGCCTCTTCGGGAGCCTTTCCAACAAAGGAAGCCGTGCCTTTCACTTATTTGCAGATATTAGACAGTTAACCCTCGGCAGTGGCCTGTGCGTCCAACGCGGCCTGTTGGCTTTCCACTTCCTGATCCAGCCTCCTCTGGAGGGCACTGACCTCATTTCGCAGGGAACCACGGCGCTCGAGGAAGCAGGACTGCAGGAGCCTCAACTTTGCACAATAATCGAGAAGAAGGGAACGTTGAGCCTCCGCCACCCCTTGTCTATATCCTTCGCTTCACGAGAGGCAAGGGATTCCTCAGCAAGTGACAACCAGCGCTCCCTCATTTCCAGACGCTCCTGCTCAAGGCACTGCTCCACCTCTACAAGAACTAGCAAGTCGGCGTATGCTCGAGGACCGGCGAGGAAGGACTCCATCGACGCCCCCCAGGAAGGCCCTTGGCGGAGCTTGCTCTTCAAGACTGGCGATGAGGGCGCAAAGCTCCCTGTGGCGGTCTTCGGAGGCCCTGCGCCGATAACAAGCCTCATGGGCCTCAGCGAGATTGCCCTCACGGGCTTCTACCGCTACAGCGAGGGATGCCTCCGCCTCTGCGCAAGCACGCTCCCGCTTTAGGCAGCCGAGTTCACGGTGACTTCATGCTGGCGCCACCCCAACGCAAGGTACTGGCGCGGCGGGCTTCATGACCGGCAAGCCCCACCCCCAGACGTTGAAGCGCGTCCGCAACGGTGCGGAGCAAGCCCCATGGTGCGGCGGGTGAACCCGCGACAGGCTCCAGAGGCCAGCAGGGGCCCTCGCCTCCCGTACACCCAGCAGGAGAAGCGCGCAAGGAATCGCCCGGCCAGAGTCCATGCCCGGGGGCTGGAGGCTCCCGTGTGGCCGTTTCGTCGGCATTGAGCGTCCATGGGGCCCCTCTTCACCATGCTGGAGGGGTCCAAGGGGAAGGCGCGACATGGCCCTAGGAGGGGCCACAGGCGAGGGGAGAGGCATCCCCCCGAAGTACCGGAGGTCACCACCAAAGAAGACCGCGGGAGTTTCACTGTTGGAATTATGCCCTAGAGGCAATAATAAATATAGTTATTATTATAATTCCTGTATCAAGATAATCGTTTATTATCCATGCTATAATTGTATTGAATGAAGACTCATTTACATGTGTGGATACATAGACAAAACACTGTCCCTAGCAAGCCTCTAGTTGGCTAGCCAGTTGATCAAAGATAGTCAGTGTCTTCTGATTATGAACAAGGTGTTGTTGCTTGATAACTGGATCACGTCATTAGGAGAATCACGTGATGGACTAGACCCAAACTAATAGACGTAGCATGTTGATCGTGTCATTTTGTTGCTACTGTTTTTCTGCGTGTCAAGTATTTGTTCCTATGACCATGAGATCATATAACTCACTAACACCGGAGGGATACTTTGTGTGTATCAAACATCGCAACATAACTGGGTGACTATAAAGATGCTCTACAGGTATCTCCGAAGGTGTTCATTGAGTTAGTATGGATCAAGACTGGGATTTGTCACTCCGTGTGACGCAGAGGTATCTCGGGGCCCACTCGGTAATACAACATCACACACAAGCCTTGCAAGCAATGTAACTTAGTGTAAGTTGCGGGATCTTGTATTACGGAACGAGTAAAGAGACTTGCCGATAAACGAGATTGAAATAGGTATGGGGATACTGACGATCGAATCTCGGGCAAGTAACATACCGAAGGACAAAGGGAATGACATACGGGATTATATGAATCCTTGGCACTGAGGTTCAAATGATAAGATCTTCGTAGAATATGTAGGATCCAATATGGGCATCCAGGTCCCGCTATTGGATATTGACCGAGGAGTCTCTCGGGTCATGTCTACATAGTTCTCGAACCCGCAGGGTCTGCACACTTAAGGTTCGACGTTGTTTTATGCGTATTTGAGTTATATGGTTGGTTACCGAATGTTGTTCGGAGTCCCGTATGAGATCACGGACGTCACGAGGGTTTCCGGAATGGTCCGGAAACAAAGATTGATATATAGGATGACCTCATTTGATTACCGGGAGGTTTTTGGAGTTACCGGGAATGTACCGGGAAAGACGAATGGGTTCCGGGAGTTCACCGGGGGGGGGGGGGGCAACCCACCCCGGGGAAGCCCATAGGCCTTGGGGGTGGCACACCAGCCCTTAGTGGGCTGGTAGGACAGCCCAAGAAGGCCCTATGCGCCATAGGAAGAAAATCAAAGAGAAAAGAAAAAAAGGAGGAGGTGGGAAAGGAAAGAAGGACTCCACCCACCAAACCAAGTAGGACTCGGTTTGGGGGGGGGGGAGACCTTCCCCCCTTGGCTCGGCCGACCCCCTTGGGGCTCCTTGAGCCCCAAGGCAAGGCTCCCCCTCTCCCACCTATATATACGGAGGTTTGAGGGCTGATTTGAGACGACTTTTCCACAGCAGCCCGACCACATACCTCCACGGTTTTTCCTCTAGATCGCGTTTCTGCGGAGCTCGGGCGGAGCCCTGCTGAGACAAGATCATCACCAACCTCTGGAGCGCCGTCACGCTGCCGGAGAACTCTTCTACCTCTCCGTCTCTCTTGCTGGATCAAGAAGGCCGAGATCATCGTCGAGTTGTACGTGTGCTGCACGCGGAGGTGCCGTCTGTTCGGCCCTAGATCGTGGGACTGATCGCGGGACGGTTCGCGGGGCGGATCGAGGGACGTGAGGACGTTCCACTACATCAACCGCGTTCACTAACGCTTCAGCTGTACGGTCTACAAGGGTACGTAGATCACACATCCCCTCTCGTAGATGGACATCACCATGATAGGTCTTCCTGCGCGTAGGAAAATTTTTGTTTCCCATGCGATGTTCCCCAATATTCACGTGCCTGAGGCTCAGGAGACCGAGCACCGCAGAGTGTGAGAGAAGATGCCGCGGGATGCCCGGCGACCACTGGAGCAGGCGTCACTGATCCGCCGCCGAAGGGGAACCTGAAGAACAAGGGTTCAGAAGATAGGCGCATAAAGGGAGGACAAGGGGGAATACAGGAGCTTACTCGTCAATGGTCATCCACTTCTTCCTCGCCGGAGTCCCTCGCGTTGGGGGGCGGCTGCCCTCGGGCAACCTCCTCTTCCGTCCGGCAAGGGCAACCCAGCGGGCGGACTCGGTGGCCCTCGAACAAGGCTCGGAAGTGGGGGCAGCGCTTTCCACCGTCGACCAATCGCCAGCACCAACCCCGGTGTGACACGGAGCCAGAGCTAGGAGGACGAGCCGCGGCGCATCGCCCGCCCTGGTCACGGGGGTAACCGCACAACCAGGGTCTTTGCGGGGCTAAAACCCGGGGGGCTCGGCCTCCGAGGAATTCCTTTCCCCCTCAAGAAGGAGCCCCCATTCATCGAAGAGCGGCATCTCTGCGGCGAGAGCTCCCGGGGCCTTGAAGCTGTACAATGGCAGGTTGTTCGGGGGGAGCTCGTCAGGATTGTCGCCGGTCAGCCGACGAAGCAGCTCATGCAAGACATCAGGGGAAAAGGGGACGACTTGGGTCCTTATCGAGTCGCTGGGCCCTGTGTAGGACCACATGGGGCGGGAGTGGCGCTGAAGGGGAGCAATCCGGCGACATATCAACTCGCGCAACACCAGCACCATTGTCACCCTCGCAGGTCTCAGCTTTTCCAGCCGGATCAAGACCGGCGCGAGCCGGGGGTCACTGAGCTCTTCGTGTTCCCATCCCTGGTTCGGTGTCGTGGGGGTCGGCGGAGGTTAGAATGGAGCTCCGGCCTCGGTAGCCTCAACCTGCACCCACTGCTGCCGGAACCCTTCCGCTTCTGGGAGGAGCTCAGCGTATAGAGCCCCGGGGGCTGTTGCTTCGACAGTTCTCAAGGACGCGCACCCGGAGCACTGCACCTCGGAGATCAAATCGAGGGAGAATAAATGGCGGGGCAATGCCACGGAAGGAGTAAGTCCAACAAAAGCCTCGCATAAGAACGCGGAGGCAGAGAGGAGGACCAAAGAACGGGGGTCAAGATGGAGCGCGTGGATCTGGTAATGCGAAAGCACTGCGTTGAGGAAACTCGAGAATGGCGGCAGTACACGAGAAAGGATGGATTGGAAATGGAGAGGAACCGCGGGGAACACCCTCTCCCTCCGAGGCCATGAGTCTAGCCATATATGGGTGCCCCTCCACTCATTGGAGTCGGCAGCGACTACCAACCGAACCTTCTTCAAACCTTGAGGTTCACCACCGTCGACCGTTCTAGCGCGGGCGAGGGCGCCGCCGGACGGTTGTGCCCCACGAGCCTCCACATTTCCTCCCATTCCGAGGCAAGACAGAGATAACAATGAAAGACGATGTGACACACATGGGTTAGAGGAAGAACCGACAGCTGGTACGACAGAAGGAAGAGCCGGCGACGGAATGGAGAAGGGCCGGAGACGGTCGACAGACACAGGTGAGGAGATGCTGCGGAGAGAGGACGCGCTCGCTGTTTTAAAGTCCCAACCCGCAAGTGTTTAGGGCCCGCAACGCTTCGGTCCACCCTCAAGGCCTTTGGCCCGGGGGCTACTGTCGGCGTTCTTGGAATGGGGGTACCCAGACCTGCCTGCCTGCGGCCCTGGGCCGACCCACTTCACCGACCCATGATCAACTGATATGAAATCACACGGGACAAGGCCCTCGCGAGAGGCCGAGGCTCGCGAGGAGGATCAGCATCAGGTTTCGCCGGGGACCTCCTCAGGACCCCTCCGGAGCGGCTGACATTCCGAGGGAAGGTCGGGCCTCAGCAATCAAGGGTGACGCTAGGAAAGGACAGGCGATCAGCAGATGGCAGGACGAGGCAGTTTCCCCTTTAGTGCAAAGGAGATGGGAGCGTACAGGGGTTCCAAAGGCATCTTCCAAAGGTTTCCCTTCTGGTGCAACGAAGCAGCCGCCACCCGCTAGTAGGGCAAACGTCATCCTCAGGCCCGTCCCTGCAGCGCGGGTAGTTACTTTGCACGCGAAGACCACCTTTGGGCAGGGGAGCATGTTCCTCTGTTCCCCTTCAAAATTGGCCACTGTGGGATCCTTTCCCGCCGAAGCTATGAGGGAAGAGGACCTGGGCCTCCGCTATAAATAGAAAGGGTAGAAGACTTGGTAGGGGGATCGGTTCATTCTGACCTTAGAGCAACACACCAAGTCACTTAGCCTCTGGAGGCTTGAGAGCACTGTACTAGTTCACCCACCAACCTCCGCGAGAGGCAATCGACCAAAAGCAGGAGTAGGGTTTTATGCTTCGCAGCGGCCCGAACATGGGTAAACTGGTGTGTTCTGTGCTACCCTCACCATCGAGTGAATCCTTCGTCGTTCCCATCGACTAGTGGACTAGGTGAGGCTGAGCCGGGAGAGATCGTTGTACACGCCCCTGTGTTCGAATCCTTAGAGTTTTGTGGAGCCATAAATCCGACACCGAGGGACATAGTTTTTACTAAAGGCTTCTCTCTTAATAGCATGTAATACAATGGGTGATGACCCACAAGTATAGGGGATCAATCGTACTCCTTTCGATAAGTAATAGTGTCGAACCCAACGAGGAGCAGAAGGGTCTGATAAGCGGATTTCAGCAAGGTAATAACTGCAAGCACTCAAAGTAGCGGTAACAAGTGATTGTGTAGTGAGGTGAAACGTAGCAAGAAAAAAGTAACAAGTAACAAGTAGTAGCAACAGTGCAGCAAGTGGCCCAATCCCTTTTGTAGCAAGGGACAAGCTTGAACAAAGTCTTATAGGAGGAAAAACGCTCCCGAGGACACACGGGAATTTCTGTCATGCTAGTTTCATCATGTTCATATGATTCACGTTCGTTACTTTGATAGTTTGATATGTGGGTGGACCGGCGCTTCGGTACTGCCCTTACTTGGACAAGCATCCCACTTATGATTAACCTCTCTCGCAAGCATCCGCAACTACAAAAGAAAAATTAAGACAAAGTCTACCCATAGCATTAAGCTAGTGGATCCAAATCAGCCCCTCACAAAGCAACACATAGACTGGGGTTTAAGCTTCTGTCACTCCAGCAACCCATCATCTACTTACTACTTCCCAATGCCTTCCTCTAGGCCCAAATATGGTGAAGTGTTATGTAGTCAACATTCACATAATACCACTAGAGGAAAAACAACATACAACATATCAAAATACCGAACGAATATCAAATTAACATGACTATTATCAGCACGACTTATCCCATGTCCTCGGGAACAAAAGTAACTACTCACAAGACATAATCATAATAATGACCAGAGGTGTAATGAATAGCATCAAGGATCTGAACATAAACTCTTACAGCAAGTACTCCAACTAGCATCAACTACAAAGAGCAATCAACACTACTAGCAACCTTACAAGTACCAATCGGAGTCGCGAGACGAAGATTGGTTATAGGAGATGAACTAGGGATTGGAGAGGAGATGGTACTGATGAAGATGTTGATGAAGATGCCTCCCCTCCGACGAGAGGAGTGTTGGTGATGACGATGGCGACGATTTCCCCCTCCGGGAGGGAAGTTTCCCCGACAGGATCGTCCTGCCGGAGCTCTAGATTGGATCTTCTCAAGTTCCGCCTCGTGGCGGCGGCGAAACCACAAAAAAGCTCCCTATTGATTTTTTCTGGACCAGGACGCTTCATATAGCAAAAGAGGGGGGCTAGTGGGCCGTCAGGTAGCCAACAAGCTTGCCGTGCGCCACCAGAGGTGGTGGTGGCGGTGGGCAAGCTTGTGGAGCCCTGGTGGCCCCCCTCCGGTAGTTCTTTCGCCCAGTATTTTTTATATATTCCCAAAAAAATCCACGTAAATTTTCAAGGCATTTGGAGATGTGTAGAATAGTGGACTAGGATTTGCTCCTTTTCCAGTCCAGAATTCCAGCTGCCTGAATTCCCCCTCTTCAAATAAACCTTGCAAAATAAGAGAGAAAAGGCATAAATATGGTACCACAAGTAATATAACAGCCCAAAAAGCAATAAATATCAACATGAAAGCATGATGAAAAATGGACGTATCAACTCCCCCAAGCTTAGACCTCGCTTGTCTTCAAGCGAAAACCAAGTTCCATAAACATGTCCACATGTTTGGGGACGAAGGTGTCAATAAAACATAATACGGACATGAGGGCATCATGATCACACTTAGGAAAGCAAAACATCATAAAGATTCTTATGGGAAAGTAACAATGTCTTCACAAAGTAAAGCATGAAGCAAAAACCTTACCGAGGAGTAACCAACAATAGTCCGTAGTCACTGAAGCAATTGCAATTTATCACAACATCAGAAAGAGTCAAATAAGAGCTTATAAGGCAAACCCACATACTCAATCATCTCTTTCGTTTTCCACAATTGTTACAACTCACGTGGTACTCATGGTGTCAAAGTTTCAGTTGGACACAGAGGAAGATATGGGCTTATAGTTTTGCCTCCCAACGGTTTACCTCAAGGGTAAAGTCAACAACAATAAAGCATAAGTACTCAACTCCAAGTTGATATATGAATGTAGACTTTCCCAAGCATGTGATGGTAGCCAAGACAAAGGCAAAAAGGGAATTGGTGAAGATCACCATGACTCTTACAAGGGAAAAAAGTAAAGGTACAAGATAGGCCCTTCACAGAGGGAAGCAGAGGTTGTCATGCACTTTTGAGGTCTGAATGCGTGTCCTCTTAGTGCGTAGGAACGTCACTTTATATTGCCTCCTGTGATAAAGAACTTTATTATGCAGTCTGTCGCTTTTATGTCTTCCTCATCACAGGTTCGTACAAAGCTTATTTTGCACACACTAATAGATCATACATATTAGAGGGCAATTTTTATTGCTTACACCGATGACAACTTACTTGAAGGATCTTATTCAATCCATAGGTAGGTATGGTGGACTCTCATGGCAAAACTGGTTGGAGGTTTATAGATGCACAAGTAGTATCTCTACTTGGTGCGGGAGTTTTGGCTAGTATGAGGTGGAAGCAATCGTCACATGCTAAGGGATCTCTAATCATATAACATTGTTTGGAACCAAGCAAACACAATTCATTATGTTGTCTTCCTTGTCCAACATCTACTCCTAGGCATGTAATAGTTTGGTGAGTGCTCACAATTGTAAAAAGTGTCTAAGATGATATATTTATATGTGAACCACTCTTTCCTTATTACTTCTTATTAATTGCAACAATGACTGGGGTCTATATTGATTTATTCTCAACAAGTTTCAATCATCATACGTGTCATAAGTGAAGTTATCACTTTCCATAAGATCGTCTCATGATCTTTCATGCTATCGTTCTTTTCATACTTTTTGATCATGGCACAAAGCAAAGCCCTTGACTAAGACACTCTTTATTATATAGCTCACAAGCTTGAATACATCGGGGGAGAGACAAAAGCAAAAGACTCAAACTAAAAACTAAAGACTTATTCCTCTAAAAGAAGAAATAAAAACTAAAAATGGAAAGAACTAAAACAAAGGTAAAAGCAAAATATATAAAGGTGATACGATACCAGGGCAACTCCCCCAAGCTTGGCAGAAGCCAAGGGGAGTGCCCATACCAATGCTTAGTTGTCTTCCTTTGGTGGTGATGGTGGTGTTGTTCTCGCCTTTGATTCCAAGAGAGCTATCAATCTTGGATTTATACCTTTGAGATCTCTAACATGGTTTTCCAGCAAAACAACTTCACGAGAAAGAGAAATATTGCGAGCACGAGTTGTTTCGCAAAACCTCAAAAGTTCAATCAAGGATGGAGACAACACGTGGATGAAGGGTTGGAGAAAATCTACTCCTTCAACGTCTTCAATGTTGAACATAGGTTGAACTTCCTCCCTAGCTTGGGTTTTCTCCTTAGCTTGGTCCCTGGCTTCCGTGGCTCCTACTCTTTTCAGATCAGCATATACTTCCTCATGAACTTGGTGAAGATCATTCTCCCCAACATATTCCTGAGACATCTTTGCTCTAAATCTGCGGTAGACAACAAGCTCGAAACGAAACAGAGGAAAACTGCGCGATACGGAGATCAGAACCTTCGGGCGACTATATATTGATTTTTTCTAGGCCAGAAAGAGTCCTCCGCAATAAAGTGGAGTCCGGGAGGCACACGAGGTGCCCACAAGCTTGCCCTCCGCCACCAGGGGGGTAGGGGGCGGTGGTAGGGCTTGTGGCCGCCGCTCTCCGGACTGCTTATTATTTTTCGAACTTTCCAAAAATTCCAAAACGCAAGAAATTTCCTATTGGAAAAGTATCGGAGTCCAATTTCTTGCCGAAAGAGATACATCTTCGTTTTCAAGGCCCGAAACAGGCTGATAAACATCCCTTATGTACTCCTCTGGAGTTATGACATTGATGATATTGGTCTCAACATTTATGGGAGTACCGGAGATGTAATGCTTGATTCTTTGCCCATTTACCACTCTAGGAAAATTTCCTTCCGTGTTATTGATTTTGATGGCACCGGAACGATATACTTCCTCGACAACATAGGGACCTTCCCATTTAGAGAGAAGCTTGCCTGCAAAGAATCTCAAACGAGAATTCTATAGCAAGACATAATCACCTACATTGAACTCTCGTTTCTGTATTCGTTTGTCGTGCCATCTCTTAACCTTTTCCTTGAACAACCTGTCATTCTCGTATGCTTGGGCTCTCCATTCATCTAACGAGCTGATATCAAACAACCGCTTCGCACCGGCAAGTTTGAAATCAAAGTTGAGCTCTTTGATTGCGCAATAAGCTTTGTGTTCCACCTCAAGAGGTAAATGACAGGCCTTACCGTAAACCATTTTATATGGTGACATACCCATGGGATTCTTATAAGCAGTCCTATAAGCCCATAGTGCATCGTCAAGTTTGCTAGACCAGTTCTTTCGAGATCTATTGACGGTCTTTTGTAGGATTAACTTGATCTCCCTATTACTCAAATCCACTTGACCACTAGACTGAGGATGATAAGAGATGCAACTCTATGGTTGACATCATACTAAGCTAGCATCTTGCGGAAAACACCATGAATGAAGTGTGAACCGCCATCAGTCATCAAGTATCTAGGGACTCCAAATCTTGGGAATATGACTTCTTTAAGCATCTTAATAGAGGTGTGGTGATCAGCATTTTTAGTGGGGATAGCCTCTACCCACTTAGTAACGTAATCCACAGCAACTAAGATGTGAGTGTACCCATTGGAACTCGGGAAGGGTCCCATATAATCAAAGCCCCAGACATCAAATGGTTCAATGACAAGTGAATAGTTCATAGGCATTTCCTGATGCTTACTGATGTTCCCTATCCTTTGGCATTCGTCACAAGACAAGACAAACTTACGGGCATCCTTGAAGAGAGTGGGCCAATAGAAACCTGATTGCAATACCTTATGGACAGTTCTATCTCCAGCATGGTGTCCTCCGTAGGCTTCGGAATGACACTTCTGCAGGATCTGTCCCTGTTCATGTTCAGGCACACAACGTCTAATAACACCATCTACTCCTTCCTTATAAAGGTGAGGATCATCCCAAAAGTAGTGTCTCAAATCAAAGAAGAATTTCTTCTTTTGCTGATAGGTGAAACTAGGTGGTATGTATTTGGCTACGATATAGTTTGCATAATCGGCATACCACGATGCACTAAGTGAAGTGAGGATGACATTTAATTGCCCATCAGGAAAGTTGTCATCAATAGTTAGTGGGTCATCAAGGACATTCTCTAGCCTAGACAAGTTATCTGCTACAGGGTTATCAGCACCCTTTCGGTCAACGACGTGCAAATCAAATTCCTGTAGCAGGAGAACCCATCTGACCAGCCTAGGCTTAGCGTCCTTCTTCTCCATGAGGTACTTAATAGCAGCATGATCAGAGTGAATAGTGACTTTGGAGTCAACTATGTAAGATCTGAACTTTTCACATGTAAACACGACTGCTAAAAATTCCTTCTCCGTAGTGGCATAGTTTCTTTGGGCACTGTCTAGAGTATTACTAGCGTAGTGAATGACATTCAACTTCTTGTCAACTCATTGTCCTAGAACAGCACCAACAACATAATCACTAGCATCACACATGATTTCAAAGGGCAAGTTCCAGTAAGGTGGTTGAACAATAGGTGCGGTTATCGAAGCCTTCTTAAGTATTTTGAAAGCTTCCTCACAATACTCATCAAAAACAAAAGGAACATCCTTCTGCAAGAGGTTGGTAAGAGGCCTAGAAATCTTAGAGAAGTCTTTAATGAACCTTCTATAGAAACCAGGATGACCTAGGAAACTTCGTATACCTCTAATATCTGTGGGGCAAGGCTTTTTCTCAATTGCATCAACCTTAGCCTTATCAACTTCAATGCCTCTTTCAGAGATTTTGTGTCCTAAGACGATACCTTCATTAACCATAAAGTGGCACTTCTCCCAATTCAAGACGAGGTTGGTTTCTTCGCATCTCTGTAAGACTCGATCAAGGTTGCTGAGGCAATCATCAAAGGAAGACCCGTAAACGGAGAAGTCATCCATGAAAACCGTGACGATCTTTTCACAGAAGTCAGAGAATATAGCCATCATACATCTTTGGAAGGTGGCAGGTGCATTACATAAGCCAAAAGGCATACGTCTATAGGTAAAGGTACCGAAAGGGCAGGTGAAAGTGGTTTTCTCTTGATCAGATTGTGCAACAGGTATCTGCGAGAAACCTGAATAACCGTCTAGAAAGCAGAAGTGTGTGTGTTTTGATAGCCTTTCTAGCATTTGGTCGATGAACGACAAAGGATAATGATCTTTCCTGGTTGCCTTGTTCAGTTTCCGGAAGTCTATCACCATTCTATAGACGGTAATAATCCTTTGTGGGATTAGTTCATCCTTATCATTAGGAACGACAGTGATACCTCCCTTCTTAGGTACGCAATGTACTGGACTTACCCAATCACTATGAGCAACAGGATATATGATTCCTGCTTCTAGAAGCTTTAATATTTCTTTTCTAACGACCTCTTTCATCTTAGGATTTAATCTGCTTTGATGATCAGCAACTGGTTTAAAGTCAGGATTGGTTTTAATCTTGTGCTGACATAGAGTAGGAATAATACCCTTAAGATCATCAAGAGTATATCCAATAGTAGCGCAGTGCTTCCTCAGAGTTTTTAGTAACTTCTTATCTTCGCGCCCTGAGAGGAGAGCACTAATAATGACAGGATATATCTCCTTCTCATCAAGATAGGCATACTTAAGAGTATCAGGCAACTGTTTAAGCTCGAACACAGGATCACCCTTTGGTGGGGGAGGATCCCCAAGCAGTTCAACAAGCAGATTATTCTTGAGAATAGCATATTGTTCTAAGACAATTTTATCTATCTCATCTCTATCCTCCATAAGCATATCATTTTCATGCTCAAGAAGATATTTCTCTAAAGGATCCGTAGGAGGTACGACAATAGAGGCAAGAGTAATGATTTCATCTCTACCAGACGACTCTCTTTCATGGGTTTGTCTTCCAAACTTGGAGAGGTTAAATTCATGAGACACACCCTCGAAACTTACCGTGACAGTCTTCTTAATGCAATCAATGTGAGCATTGACAGTGTTGAGAAAGGGTCTACCAAATATGATGGGACAAAAGCTATCTTGTGCAGTAGCAAGGATAAGGAAATTAGTAGGATACTTTGTCTTACCACACAGGACTTCTACGTCTCTTACAATTCCGAGAGGGCAGATAGTGTCTCTATTAGCTAGCATAATAGTGACATAATGTGTTCTAACTCAACAGGTGCAATCTCATCTTTGATTTCATCATATAGAGAATGGGGTATTGCACTAACACTAGCTCCCATATCACATAGACCATGGTAACAGTGATCTCCTATCTTGACAGAAACAACGGGCAGGCCAACTACAGGTCCGTGTTTGGCTTTCGTGTGAGGTTTAGCAATTCTAGCGGAGTCCTCACAGAATTTGATAACATGCCCGTCTATGTCTTCGGCTAAGAGATCTTTGATAATAGCAACACTAGGTTCAACTCTAATCTCCTCGGGGGGTGCAAGTGATGTAATGTAACCCCTACGTATCACAGTTGGAGCTTTAGAATAATCCTTTATCCTAGCAGGGTATGGTGGTTTCTCAGTGTAAGCACAAGGAACAACAGGATCACTAAAAGCAATGACTTTCTCCTCAACTAGATTGGTTTTGGCTATGTTGCTTTCTACACGAGGATGATATTTAAACCACTTCTCTTTGGGAAGATCAACATGAGCAGCAAAAGATTCACATAAATAAGCTACTATCTCAGAGCCAAGTCCATACTTAGCGCTAAAATCTCTAGAAGTGTTTGTCTCAACAAAAGATTTAACGCAATCAAAATGGAAATTCATACCTGACTCCTTACCTTCCTCTAGCTCCCAATCTTCAGAGTTGCGTTTGATTCTCTCCAATAAATTCCACTTGTGATCAATATCGTTCTTCATAAAATAACCGGCACAAGAAGTGTCAAGCATGGTACGATCTTCATGAGAAAGCCGAGCATAAAAGTATTGAGTGATGATTTCTCTCGAGAGCTCATGATTGGGGCATGAATATAGCATTGATTTAAGCCTCCCCCAAGCTTGAGCTATGCTTTCCCTGTCACGAGGCCAAAAGTTATAAATAAAGTTCCAATCATGATATACTAAATGCATATGATAGAACTTTTGATGAAATTCCAATTTCAACCGATTGTAGCCCCATGATCCAGTATCATCACATAGCCTATACCATGTCAATGCCTTATCCTTCAAAGATAAAGGAAAGACTTGCTTCTTTACCTCATCCTCGGGCGAACCTGCAAGCTTAAATAAACCACAAACTTCATCTACATAGATTAGATGCAAGTCTGGATGTGAAGATCCATCTCGTGTGAAAGGATTAGCCAGCAATTTGTCAAGCATACCCGAAGGAATTTCATAAAAGATATTTTCAGTAGGTACCTCAGGTTGAGGACAAACTCCTCGTGCTTCCGTTTGTGGTGAAGATACCCCGAACAAACTCCTCAAAGAAATAGTTTCCATAGTCAAAAGTGACAATAAATTTCAGCACAGTATATAAATGTTTCCTAACCAATTTCCACTTACCAAGGGCGCTTCACTCCCCCGCAACGGCGCCAGAAAAGAGTCTTGATGACCCACAAGTATAGGGGATCAATCGTAGTCCTTTCGATAAGTAAGAGTGTCGAACCCAACGAGGAGCATAAGGCTCTGATAAGCGGATTTCAGCAAGGTAATAACGGCAAGCACTGAAAGTAGCGGTAACAAGTGATTGTGTAGCGAGGTGAAACGTAGCAAGCAAAAAGTAACAAGTAACAAGTAGTAGCTACGGTGCAGCAAGTGCCCAATCTGTTTTGTAGCAAGGGACAAGCCTGAACAAAGTCTTATAGGAGGAAAAACGCTCCCGAGGACACACGGGAATTTCTGTCATGCTAGTTTCATCATGTTCATATGATTCGCGTTCGTTACTTTGATAGTTTGATATGTGGGTGGACCGGCGCTTGGGTACTGCCCTTACTGGGACAAGCATCCCACTTATGATTAACCTCTCTCGCAAGCATCCACAACTACAAAAGAGGAATTAAAACAAAGTCTAACCATAGCATTAAGCTAGTGGATCCAAATCAGCCCCTCACGAAGCAACGCATAGACTGGGTTTAAGCTTCTGCCACTCCAGCAACCCATCATCTACTTACTACTTCCCAATGCCTTCCTCTAGGCCCAAATATGGTGAAGTGTTATGTAGTCGACGTTCACATAACACCACTAGAGGAAAAACAACATACATCATACCAAAATACCAAACGAATATCAAATTCACATGACTATTATCAGCATGACTTATCCCATGTCCTCAGGAACAAAAGTAACTACTCACAAGACATAATTATAATCATGACCGGAGGTGTAATGAATAGCATCAAGGATCTAAACATAAACTCTTCCACCAAGTTCCAACTAGCATCAACTACAAAGAGTAATCAACACTACTAGCAACCTTACAAGTACCAATCGGAGTCGTGAGACGAAGATTGGTTACAAGAGATGAACTAGGGATTGGAGAGGAGATTGTGCTGATGAAGATGTTGATGAAGATGCCTCCCCTCCGATGAGAGGAGTGTTGGTGATGACGATGGCGACGATTTCCCCCTCCGGGAGGGAAGTTTCCCCGGCAAGATCGTCCTGCCGGAGCTCTAGATTGGATCTGCTCAAGTTCCGCCTCGTGGCGGTGGCGAAACCACGAAAAAGCTCCTAGTGATTTTTTCTGGACCAGGACACTTCATATAGCAAAAGAGGGGGGCTAATGGGCCGTCAGGCAGCCCACAAGCTTGCCCTGCGCCACCAGGGGGGGTGGCGGCGGTGGGCAAGCTTGTGGAGCCCTCGTGGCCCCCTCCGGTAGTTCTTTCGCCTAGTATTTTTTATATATTCCCAATAATTTCCACGTAAATTTTCAGGGCATTTGGAGATGTGCAGAATAGTGGACTAGGATTTTCTCCTTTTCCAGTCCAGAATTCTAGCTTCCTGAATTCTCCCTCTTCAAATAAACTCTGGGTGGGCATAAAAACCGAGAACCGAAAACCGAACCGATGCCGAAACCGAATAAACCAAATTTTCGGTTTTTTTGACTGTTATATGAACATTCGGTTTTCAAGTCCACTAACCGAATAGACTTCGGTCGGTTCATTTTTCATCCCGGTGAACCGAATAACAACCGAATAGTAATAGTCAGCGTCTAAAAACGTAAAGAACGATGCAAGCAGGCACGTCGAACGTCTCCCGGGATTCACGACCACGATAGCAGTTTTTTCTCAAAGTTCCCACGATCGCAACTTTTTTTAGCGGAACGGTAGAAGCTTTTTTAGGGGAACGATCGCAGCTACCAACACGTACTATGCACGCGTCTCACATGACATGGGCCTAGGTGACGAAGCATGCAAGGCCCGGCTCACCTGGGATATTTTGTCGACTCACCAGGACAACTCATTCCTTTTTAGTCCCACATAGCGTGGCCTAGGAGATGATGCAAGTATTTTTGCCTATATAATAGGGAGTCGTTGCTGCAATTCATGCACAAGTACTTCATGCGTGTTCCTTCGGTATAAAACCGAAAACCGCACCGAATATTCAGTTAACCGAATTTTCGGTTAGTAATTTTAACCTACCATTTTCGGTTATTGATTTTACTAACCGAATTTCAAATAAAAACGAATGGTAGAAACCGAATTTTCGGTTTATACCGAACGCCCACCCCTAAAATAAACCTTGCAAAATAAGAGAGAAAAGGCATAAATATGGTACCACAAGTAACATAACAGCCCAAAAAGCAATAAATATCAACATGAAAGCATGATGCAAAATGGACGTATCAATGGGTAGACAAATTACGGTTGGTCAACTAATAGAAAAGCGCATAGTTATGATATTATTCATGGCATTATCAAATACATACACAATATGTTTGTGACAAGTAGACCGACTCCTGCCTCAATCTACTACTAGTACTCCACCAATCGAGCGACTCCTACCTGTATACATGGTAATTAAGTTCATATGAATAGAGTAACACTTTAATTTAGATGACATAACATAGATAAAATAAAACCAATTATTATGATTAAATCCCATCGTTTTATAGTAGCAAAAATACAATATGTGCCTCGGTACACCTTCATTTCACTCGGTGAGGACACCACAAGGTTGAACCCAGTATTATGCACGGTTTCCACTGAAGATCGATAGATCAACTTGGCCAAAGAAACCCAATGATCGGAAAGCACTACATAGTTGTATAAACCACACATAAAAGAATTCACGGAGTATACAATTAAGAATCTAGAACCGATTCGATTACTTTCAATGAATAATCCAATCATAAACGCACAATTCATCGGATCCCAACAAACACACCGCACAAGAGAGTTACATTCAATATATCTTAAAAGAGAACATGGCATTGAAGATCAAATAAAGAGAAGAAGCCATCTAGCTAATCACTATGAAATTGTAGGTTTGTGGTAAACTACTCACACATCATCACACAGGCAACAAGGTTGATGAAGTCGGCCTCCATGATCGATTCCGCCCCCCGCAGAGTACCAGAAAAAGCCTCCATATGGGATTGTGATAGAACCCACACTTGTGGCGGCGAAAAAATTGTTTTGGGTATCGCTTTGTTTTTTTGGAATATAAGGGAATTTATAGTGGTGGGATTAGGTCAGACGGAGCCGCGACTGGCCTACAAGACATCCGGGAGTGCCTACCCCAGGGCACGCTCTGTTGTCTTTTCGTCTACTCGTATATTTCTTGGTCCTCCCCCAAACCTTCTAGGGTATCTTCTAGTCCAGAAAAAATCATAAAAAAGTTTTGTCACATTTGGACTCCGCGTGGTATTGATATCTGAAAAAACAGGCAAAAATAGAAACTAACACAGTTCACTGAGTTATTAGGTTAGTCCCAAAAATTATATAAAATTGTATATAAAGCATTCAAGATTTATGAAATAATAGCATGAAACAATAAAAAGTTATAGATATGTTTTAGACGTGTAAGTGCATCTAGTGCCCCTTAGTGACTTTGGTGTATTGAATACTTAAAGGTTAAGGGACTAATATGTTTTTGAGTGCACACAAGCTCTATAAGTCGCTGAGGAGTTTGATACATTTGAAGAATGTCGATCCCTAAAAATGAATGTCTTCGAATAAAGACTTTGTTATTTTCCCGAAGAGTTTGAAAGTGAGGAAATTGGTATGTCCTTGAAGATATTGATGCGAGAACTATAAAGTGTGAAGACTTTTGTTTTCGTAGTTTAATTTATTTTAATTTGAGTCATAGGAAGTTCGTACTATTAAAGGTGTTCAAGGTAATACTAAGGAAACTTTTCCAAGTGATGCTTTTTCTTCACCTACTTATCCTAATTCATGCTACTCGCACTTTGTGTATGTTTCATTTTTCTATGAGACTATGCTCCTGTCATGTCATGCTTACATGTGAGTACTTATTCTGCTGCAAGTAGTTCTTCCCTTAGCAATTTCATCAAGTAGAAATTCCTTACTGACGAATTCATAAAAATCACCTATTCACCCCCTCTAGTCGATATAACACATTTTCAATTGTTATCACAGAAAGGTACTCCCTTGTTCTGTGTGATTTTGATTTAACCACGTGGAGTTTTAGTTATGTCGACTACAGGTATGGTCAAGGTATCTGTTGGCTATCCTACCTTTGAAGGGACAGACTACCCCTACTGGAAGAACAAGATGCGCATGCATCTTGAAGTAATTAACAACGATCTTTGGTATGTTGTGGAAAATCGTGTTCCCTCTGTCACCCCATATATCAGCGCTGCTGATGTGAAGAGATTCAATTAACTCAACTATAAAGAAAAGAATATCATATGTGGCCATCTGAGAAAAGGTCAGTATGGTAGAGTAAGTGCTTCGGGATCTGCAAAGCTCATCTCGGACAGGCTATCCAAAGTCAACGAAAGAATCTCAAATCAACATGACTCTCGGGTGTATGTTCTTTGCAATCTCTTCAATCACTTGAAAAGACTCTTCAACGAAAATGTTCAACAAACTTTCGATCGCCACACCGATATATCCACTGAGCTCGGAGCTCTTGGTGCCAGTGACATCACGACCATGAGGTGGTGAAGAAACTACTGAGATCTCTTGATTCCACATTTGATACACTTGCTTTGGTGATTCAAGTGCGTAGAGACTAGATATCACTAGATCCTGCTGATATTCTTGACAGACTCAATACTCAAGAATTCCAACAATCTGAGAAAAGAGATCTCTATGGGCCAAGCTATGGAAGATCTCGTGCACTAAAGGTAAAGGCAATTTCGTAATCTAAAGAAGAAGATTCTGATTGCAGTCTTGGTAATCCTGAAGAACTTGGCCAGGAACTCATAATACTCGTGACGAAATTCCAGAAGTTCTCCATAAAAGGCTAGTTTGGAAAATCTTCAAGAAGAGATATGAAGAAATCATAATCTTCATCTGAGGATTACAAGAAAAGAACTTGTCACAAATGCAAGAAATTCGGCCACTACATTGTTGATTGTCCTAGCTGGGTAAATGAATCATAGAAGAAGAAGTACAAATATGAAAGTTCCGATGACTCGAGCAAAAAGAAGAAATCTTCAAAGTCCCCATCTTCAAAGTCCTCATCTCACAAGAAGAACAATTAAAGGAAGGCTCGGGCTCTTATTGGCAAGGGAATGGATTCTGAGGAAGAATCTGAAGAATGTGAGGAAGAGGAAGGATCTCGGGAGGAGTCAGAGTCTGGTGTGGCAAGCCTTGATCTTGCCATCTTGTTTATCAGCAAGTCCATCTTCAACCTTGAATAAAATGATTTGGTCAATGAGACTGATGTGTGCAACGATGACTCTTCCTCTACCTCTTGCTTTATGGCAAATGGTGCCAAGGTACTTAATCATGTTTCCTCGCCTGACTCAAGTGATGAACCTAATGATTATCAGAAACCTAGTTACTACAAACTAGCTAATATGGCTACTAAGCAACATAATGCTATTGAAAAGCTTCAGAAACTGCTAGACAAAAGTGATGACATGTTGAACAAGGAAATGGATTGGACACAAAGTCTCACTGATGACTTTCAACGTCTTCAATCTAAGTTTGATAGCCTTCAAGGTCGTCATGATACTCTCTTAGCTAATCATGAGAAGCTTTGTTATGAATTTCTTCAAAAAAGCAAGATCTTGAGAAAATAAGAATGTCTCATGATGATCTTGAAAGGGCAAATGATTCCTTGCTTGCTCAAGAGATCAATTCCACCGAGGAAGAATTCATTCCACCATGATTGAAATCCATCGATCGTGAAACTACTAATTCTTCACCTGAATGTTCAAATGCTTCTATTGCTACAAATTCGTAAACTATATCTTGGTCACAAATTCCTCACTTGAGGAAGCCACGGATGTCATTGATGAAAATACAGGGTTGAAGGAATTGTATGTGACATGCATATACAAAAGTCCCAAAGGGCATCAAACCCTTTGTTATGTGCTTAAAAAGCACATTCTGAACAGAAACCCTAGGAAGGAGGTATTGCATTTGAAATGGAATTGAATGATGATGGATCTTACAAGAAACCTGAGCAGTATCCTAAAACTTCATGGGTTGCTACAAAGGGACCTCGTGTAGATCCATACAACTTATGTGGATTTACTTGTGAATCTTCATATTCCTCTAATGAGTCATTTGACTCCAACTATAAACTTTTCAAAAATGAGAAAGGTGAACTATTTGCTAGATATGTTGGAACTACCCGCAGGAATGGACCACCTTTAAGGGAAATCTGGGTTCCGAAAAGCTGTTTGGAAAACATTCGGGTGAATGTTCTCATGACACCACCCATTAAGAATAGGAAATCCATATCAAATTCCTCATAAGGTCATAATTCTACTCATCACGTACTAATGCTTTAGTTTCACAGGGAAACTAAAAGGGTTATGACTATGTGTATTATACATCAAAAGTTCAAATCATTATGTTTGTAAATCCTTGAAGAATTTTTGTGCATATGCACTTGAATACACTACCCCGTACTGTGAAATGAAGTGCATTAGCCTCAATGCCTAAATTTTCATATGGTGCTCATAGAATGATGAACTCCTTACCACCTCTCCAGATGTGGGTGGTAAAGAAAATGAATTAAGAACCTATGCACGTCAGGTCTCCAGAAAAACTTGAACGTGCGAAGAATTTGTCAGAGACGTGACGAAATGCTTGAAAGGACGCAAGCTAATCATGATGAAATGATTTATTCATTTCACACATCCTCAGGTTGTCTCACCTCTACACTGTTTGATGAAATTCAAGTCTGATGAATTTGATATCATATTCTTCACTCTGAAGTATATGAGATAGTAAGTTGTACTAATTCATCTACATGATGAAACCCCTAAAGCTAGTGAGTGGGTCATCTACTAATCACATGACTGGTGACAATAATCTATTGAATAACATTCCATTAAATCTATCTCATCTGAAGCATATCACCTACGCAGACAAAGGAAAAAAGCAAGGTATTGGGTCCATGTAAGGTTGCAATCTAGAAGGACCAACACATGGACAAACTCATGCTTGTCGAATTCCTCGTATTAAACCTCATGTTAGTCTCAATGCTTTGTGATCTTGATATGATTGTCATCTTTGGAAAATATTGTTGTGTTGTCATCAGAATCTACACATCCAAAGTCTTTGAAGGCTTTAGGAGAGGAGATCTGTATATTGTTGATTTCTCTATAGGTCCACAGCTGGCCACATGTCTACTTGCAAAAGCTTTGGAGGGCTGGCTATGGCATCGATGACTTGGTCATGCCAGCATGAGGAACTTGCACACACTCGTGAAGAAGAAGCATCTCATTGCCATCGAGGGCGTCAAATTTCTCAAGGACCTCTTTGGCTTGTGAGTCTCGAAAGATGACCAGATCCAAGCATCCCTCGAAGACTATCATGACTTCCACTTGTGACTTTGAATTTCTTCACATGGACCTCTTTGGCGCTACTCATTATGCCACACCAACAAATGTTGCATCTCCATATGGCTTTGTCATTGTTGATGATTATTCATGTTACATATGGGTGCATATTATCTATTCCAAAATTGAAGTGGAGGAAGTCTTCACACTATTTTCCTCAAGGGCATCCACGAATTTTGGTGTCAAAATCAAGCACATCAAGAGTGATAGTGGGATCGAGTTCAAGAACACTTGTATTGATGATTATCTTGATAAATTGGTATTACTGATGAGCTATCTGTCTCATATACTCCCTCAACAAAATGGCGACATGGAGCGCAAGAATAGGACTCTTGTTGATATGGCTTGCACTATGGTTGAAGAATACGAGACTCCTCGTCGTTTCTGGCCTGAGGCAGTCAACACTACCTGCCACATCATCAACATGGTATATCTTCACAAATTCCTCAAGAAGTCTTCATATGAACTCCTCACTCACAAGAACCCCAATGTAAGTTATTTCAAAGTCTTCGGTGCAAAATGTTAGATCATAGATCCTCACCATAGTTCTAAATTTGCACTAAAAGCACTTGAGGGTTTTATGCTTGGTTACAGAAAGGACTCACACACCTACAAAGTCTTCAACAACTACCACAACAAAGTTGTCGAAACTGCAGATGTGCGGTTCAATGAAACTAACGGCTCAAAAAGAGAGCGCCTACCTCTTGTGTTAGCTGAAATGCCTCCCGAGAAATCCATTAGGTTCAAGGCAATTGAAGATATCAAACCCACTGAAGAACCTCTACCAGCTGATGAAATCATCCTGAACAATGAAGAAATTCATGCTGGTGCAACTGAGGAAAATGGTGTTCATGAAAATCCTCAACCTCAACAATATTTAGCCTGCTCATGCAAGGGTTGAAAATGAAGTGCACATTGACAAAATCCTCGATGAAATCAATGCACCAAGTCCCCTCAATCGCTCAACAACTTCACAATTAACTAACTTTTGTGGGCACATTTCTTTTATGTCTATCATAGAACACTCAAAGGTTGATGAAGCCTTTACGGAGTCTGATTGGATTCGAGGAATGCAAGAGAAATTGCATCAATTCAAACTCAATAATGTGTGGGAACTTTTCATGCAGCCTGATCTTCGCAAGTACAACATCATCGGTACCAAGTGGATCTACCGCAACAAGAAATACGAAAATGGTCAAGTGCTGAGGAATAAGGCTCGCCTTGTAGCACAAGGCTACACATAGGTTGAGGCAATTGACTTTGATGAAACCTTTGCACCGGTTGCTAGACTTGAAGCTGTTCAAATATTGCTTGCTTATGCTAACCATCCAAATATTATCTTATATCAAATAGATGTGAAAAGTGCATTCCTCAATGGTAAGATTCAGGAAGAACTATATGTTACTCAACACCCAGGCTTTGATGACCCAAAGCATCCTTACAAAGTCTTCAGACTCAACAAGGCCCTCTATGGCCTCAAGCAGGACCCTAGGGAATGATATGAAACTTTGAAGGAATACCTCGTGAGGAAAGGCTTCAAACCTGGTTCACTCGACCCAACTCTTTTCACAAAATCTCCTGACAATGACCTATCCGTTTGTCAAATATATGTAGACGATATTATCTTTGGTTGTACTAACAAACGTTACAATGATGAATTTGGCTACATGATCAGTGAAGAATATCAAATGTTTATGATGGGGAGTTGAAACTCTCCCTAGGTCTTCAAATTCATCAACAACACAACGACGTCTTCATTTCTCAAGAGAAATACCTCAAGGATGTTCTAAATAAATTCAGCATGCAAGATTGCAAAAGCGTGAAGATTCTAATTCCCACTAACAGTCACCTCTCCACTGACAAAAATGGTTAAGATTTCGGTTAGAAGGTATATACCTCAATAATTGTCTCCTTATTGTACCTATGTGCATCTGGGCCAGATATTATGCTTAGTGTTTGCATGTGTGCCCGTTTCCAAGAGCAACACCAGAAGAATCACACCATAAGGCTGTGAAGCATATTCTTCGATATCTAGCTCACACACTGTCGAGGATATAACCCCAAGATATGAACCATCCTACAGGGTCGAGTCAAGCTGTAAAGAAGGCACAAGGAGATGGGCTGGTAGGCTTATCGAATAAGTTGCCTTGCAGCCCATCACCGGAAAATGGCGAGTCAAGGCCCAAAGGGCAGATGACGCGAGTTAGATTCCTAAGTTGGGAAGTAAGATAAGATAGAATTGTTATAAGTTACGGGCATTTATTTGCATCCATGTAATCGAGATCCCCATCAATATAGACACAAAAGTAGGTCGTAAGATTTTACCTCCATTGGAGGGGCAAGACCTGGGTAAATCCGTCTCTCGTCCCCAATCAACCCCTTGGAGTCGCCACACCGCGATGATGGCCTCGCCATTAAGTCCGATCACGAGGACATCTGCCGTGACAAAACCACGAAAGTTGGCGCCCACCTTGGGGCTATCACATGGTGGAGTTGAGTTCTCGGAGGGAACCGGTGGGGGGTTCGGGAGCTACGCAGTCGCCATGATGATGAAGAATCGCCGTAGCGACCTCTACACCACCAATCCAGGCTGGGATCCCGAGGTCGGCTTAGCCAAGTCTAATCAGCAAGTCTGTTTGGGACAGATCTTCGCGTCGGCACCCGAACCAAGCATCTACACCCCCGGTGTTGAGGCGGCTCAGTGTGCCCAGAGAGGTCAATGTCAAGCCGACCGTCGACACATCTTCGTTGGGTTCATCCAGGAACTCAGCCTTCCGGATGAGCCGGTGAGCTGCGAAGATATACTCGACAACCATGACGGCATGTCATCCATAGGGGACACCGGATCCATATTTCCTCCCCTTGATGGATTTACAAGCCCTCCATAAGTAAAATCCACTGACCTTTCAGAAAAGCCCAATGAACTGCCTGTCAGGTAACTGTCTACATGGCTGGAGCCATTTCGGCTCCGAGTCCATCTACAGAAGGGGCTACCAATGGCGCCGGCGGGTCAGGCAAAACACCGACTCAGGCTATGAGGGATTTGGTGGCTGAAGTGGCCAAGCTTCTTGAGGGCCCTGTCACTGTGGAAAAATAGGAGGAGTGTAACATGGAACTAGAAAAACTTCATGCGGAGATGCCCAAGGTCCAACAGGAGATAGACACCGAGAACACCCGCATGGCAGAGTTGCAGACTCGAATCCAAGATGAGTCAGATTGTTTGAGAGCAGATGCATGGTGGCTAGGGCTTTGAGAGAACGCTCATGAGGCAGTTCACCACACGAGACATCTATCTCGGGTTCCACAAAACTTAACACCAACCCATTTATTCGCCAGTCCACACACACCTGGCGCACTTGTTGTTGCGCAAAATCTACCGCGTGGACAAGTAGATCCGGCTCAACCACCACCGGCCCAACCACCTCCATCTGAGGCATCGGCACAACATTTTCATACACCGCAGGTCCATTTTTCCAACCCCATTGACGATATGCTGGCTGCAACGTGCAACTTGGAGGCGCTTCCCATACACGGAAACACCCCGGTTGAGATTGAAGCCACAAATGCTATTGAGATGCTGAAGATAGTCGTGGCCCAACAAGATCAATTATCATATAGTCGGGATCGGATGCACACTACTATCTATATCAGCTGTCATGAAGAATCACCGGTTGTGTCCAGTAATAGGCGGTGACTGCTGCCCTGGGTTTCCCCAACTCACCCAGGATTACAAAATGCCCAAGATTTAATTGTCGCAGCAAGAGTCGCCCGACAGATGGAGGCGGAAGAAGCCGCAAGGAGTGCGGGTCAACCGCATGCGGCGGGACCTCAGTCAGCAACACAGGGAGCTAGAAATAGCACTAGGACGATCGGCGTTCCTTGCTTATCCCCAACTCTTTGCAGCGAGCCCATGCCTAATGATTTCAAAGGACCTCGCCGGGTGCCAAATTACACAACTGATCTCGAGCCGGTAGCATGGGTTGAAAGTTACAGGCTCGCCAGGGATATGCTCGACGTCAATGACGCGGTGTGTGCGAAGTATATGACAATGATGTTAGAAGGTCTGGCTCGAATTTGGTTGAAAAACCATCCACCCAATTCCATTAACACTTGGGCAGAGCTAAAGGAACAGTTCACCAAAAATTTCCAACGAACACGAGTGGATGAAAATTGTGGATCTCCAACATTGTGTTGAGTGCACGGGCGAGTCGGACCTCATTGGACTCGCTGGGTTGCAGAAATCATCCAATCATCGAATAGTATTATAACCTCGCAAGCCGTTCTAATCTTGGACAAAAACAGTCACTTCTAGCTCCTCATTCTGAAATTTGGTCGCCTAAGGTGGAAGACCTCAAGATATGGGTGATTTAAGGGATGTTCTGACAAGATACACCGAGTCAGATGGCACAACGGATCCCGGCACAGACGGAGAGAAACCCAGCAAAAACAAGATAGGCGAAGGAGGTAAGTGTAACCATCAAAGTGGAAACGAGGGAAACCAAAATTATAAATGGAAACAACATGAAGGCGGATAAGAGTTTGTGGATAATACCAATACTGGGTTCAAACATCAATGCCGTTCTGAGGCACCTTATAACGGGAATAAGCCCCTCAATTATGAGGAAGCACTCAAAGCTCCGTGCCCGAAGCATAGTACTCAGGATAAGCCATCTAATCATTCATGGGAAAATTTCTATATCATGTAAGAGTTTAGGAATCAATCTTTCCAAGGCCACCAGGGGGCTAATGGTGAAGATCCAGGTGAGTACGGTCAACTCGGTTCACATAGAGGGTCACTTGGAGGCTTCCGAGGATCAGGGTTTAATGAGCCAGGCACCTCGAGGTCAGACTATCAGCGTCAAGGGAACACTGGTAATAGGTAACATTGAGATCAAGGCAATCAGCAAAACAACAATCAATCTAGATTTCAGAGCAATCCTAAGCAGGTGTATAATGGTCAACATCATATTTCCACCACTAATGGTTACAAAGAGGACATGAAGCACAAGTAGAAATCCATAAGCATGGTTGAGCTGGTGGTCCCAAAATACCTTAATTGGTCTGAACAACCGATTATCTTGAGCAGAGAGGATCACCCTCCCCGGTTTGATAACCCGAGAGACTTAGCATTGGTGGTGGCACATCAAGTTGGTCGTTATACCCTCACAAAGGTTCTTATGGATGGAGAAAGTAGCATGAACATTCTATATTATGACATTTTCCAGTCTACAAACTTCGTCCATAGTTTTTCATGGCATCGTTCTTGGAAAGTAGCATATCTGGTAGGGCGGATTAAGCTTAACGTTACTTTTGGGGATGGACATAATTCCAGATGTGAATCCTTAATGTTTGAGGTGGTAAAGATAAGAAGCCCTTATCACACTCTCTTCGGAAGGCCGTCTTATGCTCGTTTCATGACTTTTCCCTCTTACATCTACCTCAAACTCAATATGCCGGATCCAAAGGGCACTATAATGGTAGGAGGCAGCAGAAAAATAGCCCAGGAATGCGAGGAAGGAGACCCGAGTTATGTTGAGCCGGCTTGCGCTGCCGAAAAGTTAAAAGTCCCTCACAAACGATGCTGGTAAAGAGCCCCTCAAGCAAACTGCCAGACGAGTAAGTCAACCTGGCCAAATTTTCGGCCTTATCATATTAAGAGCCACCGGCTCATTATCTTTATTATCGATCCCCAAATTCTGTACATACCTCTATGATAGTTTGAATCTGATAAAGCTCATCTTTTAGCCAAAACCTGAGCATGAGTTTTTATCATATTTTGTATGGTGTTACAAGTCTAGATAAATTATCATGATCAATAAAATTAAGCCAACTTATCTGGGGAATACTAGTCCTCCGATAGTTTAGCAGTAATAGCATTGTCTTCTGCAATCCTATGCTGGGCCTTTTTATTGATCATAGGTTACTTGGGGGCTTCCAACTCCCTTAGTTTAACTTTCTTACCCTCTTGATCGGCAAAGATGCCACAAAATGGTTAAACCTGCGGGTATGTTTGATGTGACTATAATAAAGATGACTCCATGTACTCTTGACTACTCAATCCATTGTGGACCATAAATTAGCAACGTTAAAACATTGGATTGTTGTGTGAGATCCGACATACTGAATGCAATGATAAACCATGTGTTATCATACCCGCTTCATTGAAACAAGACTTGAGCTTTGAAAGACATCTCCTATTTTTACAGCGACTCACTGAGCCGGCTTATGAACCGTATTTTATCCCGTGGTTGATTTTTATACTCTTTCCAGGAAAGATATCACGAATATCCGGGTCATTGCAATTATAATCATGCTAGGGTCAGTTCAAATATTGCTCCTCTATTACACCAGTGTGGTGAGCTCAAGCTCATTGTCGGCTTAAAAAGTCCCACCTCTTTACCGTGTCTCATTGAGCCGGCCTATCAAAGATACCTGATTATTTGCAAAGTGTTACCATTTTTTCAGGAACAAGCCATATTAGACGGTTTGTCATGAGAAAAGGGAAAAACGAATATCATAACAAGGTCTTCTACGACAAGCTAAAAAAAGTAAATACAAGCGTGCTCGATGGAATGATCAAAAGCATTTGAGAGTTTTTACTATCCCTATTACAAACTCCCATCACGAGTTGATAAAATTCAAAGATGTCTCAATGCATGGGACCCGTTATTGTACTAGGCAAGGCATTTTGACCCGTCCTTAGTTTCCTTCACTGGTTGATTCGGTATCAGATTCTTCTGGCTCATCTTTATCATCGATGTCTTTCTCGCCTTGCTGAATCCACCAGATTGACCTTAGCGACTCAAAGTTTCAAGCTATTCCAGTTGAATTTGAAGCACCAACTTCAGGAGCGGCCTTTTTTCTTGTAATGAGGCGGGACTAGCTCAGAAGGGTCATCTTTTGGCATTGGAATACGTTCATTATCGGCACTATAAGCTACATAATACTGATACATGTTGACGTGCTCTGCAAGAAGAGTCGCCAACGGCCGGGTTTCCTTCATTATTCGGGCAAAGTCTTCTCGGGAATATTCAGAGCCTTCCAATTTAAATCTGGAAACCCATCTTTCAGAGCCGCCAAATGAAGCACGGGTAGATATGCCTTGGCACTCGCGAGAGTCAAGTTTGCCCTGCCACGAGCTACTGAATTCTAGGTTTCCGAAACCCATTGCGGCATGGTGGAAAGTTGTTTCAGCATGTCTTTGATAGTTCGTGGTGGATACTTTGGATTCTTTGCAGCCATGATAGAATAAACATACCCGGTGTATAGCTTTTCCACATAGGAAAAACTCACTTTTAACTTCATCAAGGGTGGTTGCAGCAGGGACTGAGCAGGATAAGTGTAAACAACGCAAGGGGATAAAATCACGCAAGGTTTACCAAAGATGGCACTCAGCATCTCGTTGAGTTGTTTCACAAAAATGTCTATGTTTTTCTTTCGAAGAGACAAGTTTCCATTCGTCTTTCTCAACACTGGACAAAAGAGTAATTTTCTGTGTTTCAAAGTTCTTCACAAATGGAGTTTTGAAAAAGAGGCGTCGTGGATTCAGACTCGGCTCTTAGCCTCTTTTCCTCCTTAAGGCACCTTTGCAGGTCTACAACACTGGATTCAGCATCTTCGACGAGTCTGTGATGTAAATACAATTTTTTATCAGAAAGAGGAATTATAAAGACATCCTCAGGACAACTTACTATAAATCAACACGAAAGCAATGATAATCTAGAGGCAAGGCAGATATAGATAATGACGAAAATGAGCAACTCCCAAGCACACTTCAAGCAATATACTTGGCAGTTGGGGTCTAATGTATGTTAGTTCTGCAAGTAACATATAAAATTCCTGACTCATCTCAAGAAGATGAGCCGACCCTTGGGGTCTATAGGTCGAATTCATTTTCAGAAAATTGAAGATCAGACTCATCCAATGAAGATGAGATGACCCTTGGGGGCTACAGGTCGAATTCATTTAAAAGAATAAAAGACCCGACTCATCTCAACAAGATGAGCCGGCCCTTGGGGGCTAGAGGCCGAATTCATTTTCAAAAAGTTTAAGACCCGACTAATCTCAAGAAGATGAGCCGACCCTTGGGTGCTACATGTCAAATTCATTTCAAAAAATTGAAGACCCGACTCATCTCAAGAAGATGAGACGGACCCTGGGGGCTACGGGAGATATATAGAGAAGAGAGACTGGAATTAATATTGGGAAAAGGTAAGAAGGAGTCTTTGGCTCATATCTTTCCTTAAGAGTACGAACATATCGGCTTCACTATCCCGGTTTTGAGATAACCAGATAAAGTATTGTCGGTGGACCGCTTCAACACCTAATAAAGATATATTTGGAAGCTCCAACTGGTTTTACTATGTCTTAATTAGCTGCAGTTTTGCGAAGAGTGGTGGAAGCAACGGGAGCTCAAAATTGTTCCTTAACCAAGACAACCAATGGAGTACTTTGATCAGCTAGTGGATAAGGATCATCCGCGTGAGTCACCCGGCTAGGATCTTGAGCTGAATTCGTCAGACTGGAAGGAGAAGAAGATAAAGAACCTGTAGTTTTTACCAGTTCATCCATCAAAACAAGCTTGTCCATTGAGATCATTTCAACAAAGGTTGCCGGATCAATTAAAGTAGCCGGAATATGTTCTTCACGAGTGTCAACTTTGGCGGTTGTCTTTTCGGTTTGAGAATCAAAAATACTTTGTTTCTCAACAACAGAACTTGACCCCACAACACAACTGGATAAAATAGCCTTGGCCCTGCTCAATTAGAAGTCAAGTAGTATATTAAGAAAGTTAAGACAGGCAATCAAGTTATGATCAAAAACTTACCCACAATTGATATTGAAAGTGGCAAGTTGAGGTGCCGATGAGGCGCCCGAGGATAGGGAAGATTCCTGAATTTAAGAAATGTTAAAGATTGAAAGTCTACTTTAAAATAATAAATACTATCTTGAAAAGAATAGTTGGAAAAGATTATTACCTCGACACGAGGTTTGTGAGTCGGCGGAGCATTTGACAGGCCTAGGTCCAACACGCCCACGTCACTCTGGGTCTTGCATTTGGATTGACCAACAATCTGCATTTTCTTGAAGAGAAAAGTGGTAGCTAAATGAGCGACTTGATTTGACATTTGTACTTTGCGGACGACTTGCGTGGTCCTTCTTGCAACAATTGTTTTGGAAGAACTGGAAGAAATTGGAATTACCTCAGCATCGCCGGCCTTGCACGTTTCAGAATCGCCCTGAGGAGAAGGCATGTCACTGAGATCAGTAAACAAGCGACCAAGTGAATCAAGTTCTACCTCAGATTGTTCTTCTAAAGATGAACCAAAAGCCGAGTCAACCTGAGCCGTATCGTTCCCGTGGCTCATGGAAGGAACAGTCATTTGAGGTGTAACTTTCCAAAAGTTATAATCTTCCTGCAAACACAAGGTTATAGTGAAGACAACACGTTAAGATGTATTTAGCAAAGGAACAAAATATGCATAAAGGAGAAAGGATCAGTACCGATGGAGGAGGATTCAACAGATAAAATGGGGCCAGACCAGTGATACTGCACATCTCTTTCGAGTTTGAGAAGAATTTCTTTGTTTATTTGTTAAGAGCATCATCGGAAATATCCTCAGTGGATAAGCGTTGAACATCACATGAGTCACCCCAATATTCACACATTAAGCCGGGCCTCACACTGACGGCTTGGATTCGCCATTTTAACTAGCAGCAATGAGATCAAAACAAGTGAGACCATGGCAACCAAGGCCCTCAACTTTGTACGAATAGGGGCTATTTTATCCCTCTCCTCTTGTGTCGGCCAACCAGGGAGCACTACATTATTGCTGGTCCGCTCTAATCTAAAACCCGGTAGTGGATGATTGTTTATAGGAGCGGTATTCTTACAGTATAACTAGGTCTTATTCTCTCCCTTTGGGTGTCTCGCCAATTTTGATTCAGGGAACAACTTGTTTTTCCTCTTCTAAAAAGAGATTCTGCCAAGTTCACATGAAGGACCATTTTTTACTAAGTCTCGCAGTTGGCATAGAAGAACTCCCTGAATAGAGTCATAGACGGCTCGATTTGGAGATATACCTCGCACAAAACTTAAAATTGGCATATATTGCTCATGGAATTGGGGGCAATATCTTGGGTCCTGAGATTGAAGAAGTGCAGGAGATCCCTAAGGAATTTTGAGCTGGGAGGGCTAAAGCCTCTTCACAAATGATCAGCAAAAATGATGACTTCCCCTTGTCGAGGTTGCGGATAAGGTTTTTCTTTAGGATTTCGCGAGCTTATATCTTTCCAAGATGAGAAAAATCCTTGATTCACCAGGTTTTCTAAAGTAATTTTGGACTCTTGAGACCCGGCCCAGCTGTAGGCCTTGGAGTTCTTGGGATCCATTTGTGGTTTGAGACTGCTACAAAGGAAAGTAAGCAATAATAAGCTAAAGTACAGGATGCGAGCGAAGTATTAATTTCAGTTGTTAAAAGAACACTAGAGTCGCTAACACTATTACCAAGCAGTGTCTTAAGCCGGCCGAAGTTAGGACTGGGTGTGTAAACCGGCGGAAACAAGTGGAGAATTTTCATGAGGGAGTTAGCAGGAAAAATTCCTTGCAAATAAGTTATGATAAGTGGCTTCTCTCTTGATGGATCTAAGTATAAGCCGAAAATAGGGGAAATATGTGCTCTAAAATTTTTGAGCAGCCAAAACTTGCAATGTTCATACGAGGGTTTCCTAAAAAGTGTTTCGTTCTGAATCTATTCAATAAGAAGATGAATGATAAGACCGCGGCGGGCCAGTCGAGGCACCAACAAAGAGAGACTTGTGGATCTATGGGGTGGTTCATCAGAGACTTGAAGAACGCAGTATGAAGATCAGTAGAACATGCTGAGAAATCTACAAATCCTAGGGAAGGAGAAATGTGTACCTGTTTCCTCTCAAAGGAGAAAGCTGGCAACCGTGTGCAGCCGTGCGAAGATGATGAAGTCCAATATGTAGGTGGAGTTCTCGGGAAGGTTTGGTCATCCTTCTCGAAGATCTTGTCATGCGCAACAATGGGAAAAAGAGCGAGGAAGCACAAGACACGAAATAATAGCCCACGGGGTTTGCCCACCTATTTATAAGGAAAAAGGAGTGGAGGCGGAAATAGAAGGGTCAGAGTAAATGAGCGGAAGAGTTTGTGCATAGATTTTCACGCGAGACCAGATTTAGTGTTGTTTTCAAAAAGATTCGCCATGATGACCTGGGCGACAACAGTCATCCTGATGGCATCATATCTATAAATACTAGGAAGATGTTAAGTATCATATATTGAGGAGTAGCCTGACGTGCTTTTTGCTTAACAGATAAAAGACTACCGACTCATTGTTTGATCAAGATAGATTGACATGAATAAATTCAAGTCAACCTGGGGCCTAATGTCGAGGATATAACCCCAGAACATGACCCGTCCTATGGGGCCGGGTCAAGCTGTAAAGAAGGAACAATGAGATGGGCTGGTAGGCTTATCGAATAAGTCACCTTGCAGCCGAATACCGGAAGATGGCGACTCAAGGCCCACAGGATAGAAGACGCCAGTAAAACCTAACTTGGGGAGTAAGATAAGATAGAATTGTGATAAGTTACGTGCATTTAATTGACCCAGACTCTATTGTAAACTCGAGGCCACTACGTGTATATAAAGGAGAGCCCTTGAGCCAGAAAAATCAAGGAAGAAACTCTCGAGAGCTACGTTAGCGATTCTGCATCCTTGTAATCGAGACCCCCATCAATATAGACACAAAAGCAGGACATACGCTTTACCTCCATTGGAGGGGCCAAACCTGGGTAAATCCATATCTCGTCCCCAATCAACCCCTTGGAGTCACCACATCACGACGATGGCCTCACCATTAAGTCCGATGATGAGGACATCTACCGTGACAAAACTACGACACACACCAATGCTTGGATGATGGTACCCCAAGGGCTCAAATCTTGATCTGATTGGATACTCTCACTCTGACTATGCTGATGATCATGTGGATTGCAAGTCAACATCAGGCACGTGCCATTTCCTTGGACGATCCTTAGTTTGTTGGTCCTCGAAGAAACATAACTGCATGTCACCTTCTATCGATGAAGCAGAGTATATTCCTCTAGTTCGTGTTGTGCTCAACTGCCGTGGATGAAGCAAACCCTCAAGGACTATGTCATCAAAGTGAAGAATGTGCCACTCTACATTGACAATGAGAGTGCAATCAATATTTCTCACAACCCAGTTCAACACTCAAAGACCAAGCACATCTAGATTCGTCATCATTTTCTTCGTAATAGTGTATTCAAGGGCGACATCTTCATCGACCAGGTGAAGACTGAAGAACAACTGGCTGATATCTTCACAAAGCCCTTGGATGAAAAGAGATTTTGCAAGTTCCGGTGTGAGCTTAATATCTTAGAATCTTAGAAAATTTTGTGAAAGGACACACATCCTAAAACTTATGCAAATTTGATGACTTAGATGTGCAACACACAAAGTAACGTTTTTCTTCAATCAATGAAGACTAACGCTCCAAGTATGAAGATACCAAAGTTGAAATTCTTCAAAACTGAGATTTTTTTCAAATTCTTCAAACTTTAAAAATCCCTCAAGTTTGCAAATTCCTCAATATGTTCAAATTCGTCAAACTTTTTCAACGTGTGTTCTTCATTGACTATGTACATATACATGTATATTTGAGCATTCAAAATCATCAACAACATTCACTTATTGCTAATTCTTCAAACTGATTTTCTTATAAGTGAATGTGATCGGACCCGTCCCCCCTCTATGCTAAGCTCAATCTAGTCTATTCTCAAATTCTTCATGTGCGTTTTACTTGAAACCCGTTCAAAGTCTTCAGTTGATCCTTGTCAGCTGAAGAATTTGCGAACGAAACTTTAAAATAACTTATCAAATTTTCGGTGGTTGCTGCTCAAGGGTCAAGTGAAGACTGGATAACCCATGATCCCCCACGATCGCCACCTCTCAATCCATGGGTGACACATGTCGCATGGATCAGAAGGGTCAGGGGTAATTACGTCCAAAGTCTTCGGGCAGAACGGATTTTATCTACTCTATAAATACCCCTTCACCCCCTTCACTGTCTCATTTACTCTGCTCAATCTCACCTCGCCTCCTGCTCGAGCTCAGACGCAGCCGTGGCTACTCTTCATCATCGCCGGAGAGGAAGAGCTTAGTTGCCTCAACCTCTTCCTCATCGTACTCGCACCAGCCGCAGAAATCTTCACTCCATCACTGCCGTAGTTGTCTTCTGCTATCGAGTTAGGGTGCAGGAGATCTGAACTGACGGACGCGTTCTCTTTCATTCCGAGTTCGTCGTGTTCTTCGATAAGGGTAATTAAAAACTAATTTTAATACCCTATTTGATCCTTACGATTTCACAAATTCTTCAATAGGTGTTTATTTCTCAACAGTCAATCCAGTAAACACCTTAAACAACTTCATTTCCCTTCATTTCTTTCTCTAAGTCATGATTTTCTTCAAAAGATTCCTGAGTTGTGTAAATTTTCATATCTGCACAACTCTGGAACCAAATCAAGCACACTAAGCAAAATTATTCAAGATATATCTGGTCAAATTCCCCAACTTGATATACTTATGAATTTTTTTATGAACGCATATGACCTGTGCAAATTCTTCGTGCATATACTCTATTCATAGGTACAAAATGTCCGCTGATGAATCTCTAGGTTCTCATCAACTTAACTTATTTGCAGCGTTCCTTGAAGAAAATTTGCACACTTCCTCAGAATCATCAAAAGTTCAGATTCCTCAAGTGAAGAAAATGGCTGAAGGGAAAAGACCTTAGAAAGGAGGAAATAAGGCAGAAACCAATACTACCTTCAATATCCCAGAAGATATATATGATGAATATTGCACTCCTTACGAGGAGATATATGGCAAGGAGACCAAAGAGAAGCGCAAAACGGGCATCCAGAAAATAGAGAGGAGATGAGCAAAGGAATGGAGGGAGTATAGATATCTTACTCCAAAGTACATGAAGAAATCTTGTGAAGGCAAAGTAGCTAGTCCCACGAGAATTATAAGTGGAGAAGAATTTCCCAAGGAGTGGGCCAAGCATCAAGCCAAGCCGCAGAAGATTTCTGCAGAGGCAGTAAGGAAATTCAACCTTGAAACTCCTACTGCTACTGCCGCTACTTCACCTGCTGCTGAAGCATCAACTAGTGAAACAACTACAAAACGAGCTATAGTGAAGAAATCTGTTGCGAAGACAAAGTCATGAAGTTCGAATTCCGCACAACTAATTCCTCAACCAGCTCCTTCTGTGCCTGCCACTTCCTCAACTACTACTACGAAGTACTCAACACTAGTGCAACTTCTAACGTGTCAGCGAACCGTTGGATTCACAACTCTCTAAGGGACATCCGCAATTGGCTCCGATCTCACTTGTTCAAGTGCCACAGCCATGAAGAAGAAAATGACTATTGGGCGAGGTAAAAGACCAAGTCCTCACAAGGTGGTCTTGAATGTTCCCTCAACATCCGAAGAAGGGATCAAAGCAAGAAGGAACGGTTTCAGAAGACCAATGTTCCATCCCTCACTCCATACCAACTCATTTCTGCATAGACTGAGATTAAAATCCACTTTGAAAATACAATCAATATCATGTTGATTGGAAAGGCGCCAATGTCAAGTTCGTCAGTGTGGCTACGAGAGCCATCACTAATCACAACACAAGGGTTGTAGCTCCATCGCAACCATCAACACCTCATGCTAGCTCCTCTACTCCGCCTGGTGAAGAAGCTGCTCAGCCCACCGAATAAATTGTAATGGCTAAAGAAATTGCCAGAGCTACTGAAGAAATCGCGAGGCCAGCTGAAGAAACTTTTGCGCCTAAAGAAACAACACGTGTCAAGACAAATTCGTCAATCGTGCGTGAAGAACTTGCATCAACTTCACCCTCTGCACCATCAGCAAAATCTTCAAAGGTTAAGATAGTGATACTTCCTTCTCGATTAGAAGCGAAGAAAACCAACGTCGCGGAAAAGGAAGCCGCACGAAAGTGAAAGGTGTCATTCACTCCAGAATCCTCAGAAGTGAAGCAATTGAGGATTTTTCGAAGTTCCTCAACTGAGCCAAGTGATGCAACGCCTATCACCTCTGTACCCTCTTATGAAATGGTACCGTTTGGTGAAGACTATGGCATCCGTGAAGAGGCTGAAGAAAATCGATATGCTGCTTCCTCAAAGCCGATCAATGAAGAGGTTGAGGTAGATGTGAACACTTAATATCCTCAGGTATCATCGCCCGAGTCGCAGTTCACTACTTAAGAGGCTGGTGTTGAAGAAATAGACGAGGACGTGGACATTGGCTGCACTACTCCGGTGATCAACGATGAATATTGGTAAGTTGCACACCCGAATTCACCAATGGCCACCCCATTGAGTCAAATTCCTTAGTCAGAGGCCCAGACTAAAGAAATGCTCATAGTGTGTGAGGGTCGTCCCCTCCTCTCAAGTCTATCGCTAAAGAAATTCCAGCTGCATCAGCTGATGAAATCATTCCTCTCATAGCACAATCATGAGAGCCTATAGTCGAAGAAATTCCACCTACAACAGTTGAATAAACTTCTCAAGAAAGTCACACTCAAATTATGCTGAAAAATATTGTACACAAGTTCCTTAGTCTGAAGAGACAGTGACTGAAGAAACAACTCCTCAAATTCCCTTGCCATTAGTTGAAGAACCTTAGGTTGACATAATTAACACTGAGACTTCTTCTGAAGAATGTGTCATTCAAAACCCTCAATCTATAGTCGTTGTGGCAAAAGTTCCTCAAACTGAATTAGATATTGTGCCCACCCGACTTATTGGGCTATACAAGCCAAATCTTCAGCCCAAGCCTGTTCAGCCATACAAAGGCACAAAGCGACCCAAATTCCTCAAGGGGAATTTCCTAAATGAGTTCATTCTAATATGGAGTTCATTCCGTGCTTCTCCCCAAAACTCAATGTTCTTCATGGAGCTGGACTATTGCCATTTTGTTTTAATATATATTACTAGAATGAAGAACTAATTCTTCAGTTCTATGCGACTCTGCACGTCCCTGGTGAAGCACATGATATCAACAAATGGATACTTGACCGGTTGACTGAACACACACACGATACTACTCCAACAACTGAATTGCTTTGTGTGGTCCTAGTTAGTATTACCTTAGAAGGTGCAAGATGTATCTATGATGAACTTGAACTTCCAAATACTCTGATGCACGTGCTAATGAAGCCTTTGGCACCCGGCGAAGCTCCAGAACCACCTTCCTAGTGAAGGATTTGTTGTATGTTCCCAGAACGGTCTATCGTATATTGACAAAAACCATGAGTCCTATCAAGGGTCACAATTCTGAAGAAGAAGATGTGGTTGCAATCATGAAGAATCTGTTGTTCAACATTATTCATGGGATTCCCATCAGCCTTCATGATTTCTTCATGAGGACTTTGGCCAACATTGCTTTGTCGCCATTTGGACCAAAGCCATATGCTCCGTGGATCATGTAGTTCATCAGAGCAAGATCCTCAATCCCTTATCAAACGGATTTTCAAAATTGTTTCAGCTTTCTACCCCCAATCAAAATCATCAAGAAGACATTTTCCATGATGGAAGGAAAGGGCAAAGCTGTTATTGATGAAGGATCACACCCTATGGATGGACAATTTCGTCAAGATGCTTCGTACTCCACCAATGATGACATGCCATCTCAACATTCTGAAGCAAAAGCCTCAACACAACTTCCTCAAGAAACTGCCCCACGAGTGATGAACGATCACGAACTTCTACTAAGTCTTCATCAGAAGGTCGATCGCAACCACAAGTTGGTAAAACGGCAGTTTGGTGCAATTTCTTGTGACATCACTATCACGCATAACTCTGTGAGGAAGAATCATCACTATGCGCATGAAATCTTCGATTGCGCATGGGCCATTCCGTCTCACCTCAAGACTAGTGAAGAGCTTGAATAAATGGAATTTCAGTAGGACTTTGATAGGTCATATCCACCAAAGAAAAATTCAAGAAAGTTCAAGTTCCTCAGCACGTAAGAAGCTGATTTTCTTCATTGCGCTTGACGGATGAAGCTGAGGACCGTGACGACACTACTTTAGGCCCTTCATCACCAAATGACCCTGACAGCGCTGGCGCTCGTCCACCACCATCAATATGATATTATTCACAAACGTTTGTCCTCAATTCCGTCCCTTTTTGTCACTTGGTGACAAAGTGGGAGAAAATTGAGTTAGTATTCAAATTGGTCTATCTATATGGGTTGTATTTTTGTTAAGTTGCAACTCTCGTTCTTCTGATGTGTTGGGTTGTATGAGTTGTAAAGTTATGTCGACTGGTGGTTTGACACTTTTGAACTTCTTTACTTGCATGCTTATTCCTCATGTTGATTAATGCATGCCTGCTAAATTTCATCATACACCACTTTCCATCATGAGTTTCAATTTCCTCATGATATATGTTAAATGCGTGTATGGATTACAAGATATAGGGGGATACCTCCATGATATTATCCTACAATAGGCATTTGGAGTCCAAAGAAATTTTCTCAAATATGCACATCTTCATGGGGAGTTTCTCTATATCTTGTAATCAAATCCCCCAAAATTAGTACTGACACTTCATATGTTTATCACCAAAAGGGGGGATTGTTAGTGCATCTAGTTCCCCTTAGTAATTTTGGTGTATCGAAGACTTATAGGTTAAGGGACTAATATGTTTTTGATTGTACACAAGCTCTATAAGTTGCCGAGGAGTTTGATACATTCGAATAATGTGGCCCCCTAAAAATGAATGTCTTCGAATAAAGACTTTGTTATTTTCCTGAAGACTTTGAACATGAGGAAATTGGTGTGTCCTTGAAGATATTGATGCGAGGACTATGAAGTGTGAAGACTTTTGTTTCCGTAGTTTCATTTCCTTTTATTTTGTCATAGGAACACCGTACTGTTAAAGGTGGTCGAGGTAATACTAAGGAAAAATTCCAAGTGATGCTTTTTCATTTTTCTATGATGACTATGCTGCTGCCATGTCATGCTTACATGTGAGTACTTATTCCGTTGCAAGTAGTTCGTCTCTTAGCAATTTCCTCAAGTAGAAATTCTCTAGTGACGAATTCATGAAAATCGCCTATTCATAAAATTCCATAGGACAAAAAATTGAAAGGTGGAGGGACACTTTGCGCGCGATGACGCTGAACACAATTCACTTTGATCGAATGTGTGCATCGCAAACGATTCTTCTTCTTTACGCGCATGGGATGATTTTGGTCATTCAAACTGGCTAGAAATTTCCCTCAGTGCTGTTCCCATCCACGTCATTGAATAATTTAACATTGCTTGCTAATTTGGGCACACAAAAGAGCTTACAACACATGTACCACACTTACTGAATCGAGAAATTTTAGTAATTAAATATAGCCACTTGAACTAAACATAGATCTAACAAAATACCAACGTTATAAACAAAGGCTATGGACGCATAATTTTAACAAAGGCGCCACCATGCCGCCCTACGCCTTGCCGGTGTAAGATGAGATGTCGATTACTTGTCCTGGCGACATGTCGTCGATTACTTTTCCACAATCATTGTTCTCTGAATACACCCACTTGAGAGACACACGATCACCATGATTTATTAGAATACTCTTTGTGCTTCACTTATATCTTTTGAGCTTAGTAGTTGCTCTAGTACTTCAGTTATAACTTTGAGAGGACGAGGGCGTGTATATTTTATAGAAATAATTGCACTCTCGTTCTTCACTTATATTTGTTTGAGAGTTAATAAAAAGCAATGGTAATTTGCATTTTTTATAGGATTAGTTCAAAAATAATAGGTATTTAATGATGGCATAATCAAAACAAAATGTAGCACATAAAAGAGAAGTCATGGTTAATGATATCAATGTGGTAATTTGAAATAGCATGAGTGCATGATCATTGGGTAATATAGGTATCGTGAATTAGAGGTGTTAACTTGTTGTTCATCCAAATATTTCTATGGCAATGGTGATGATGTGTGAGCATACTGATTCCTCATTGAAATCCTAGTGTTGTTTAAGTTGGGGCACGCAATGGTTAACACCTACCAACCTCCTCCCTAGCGGCATGCGAGTAGTGCTTTACTTTGAGAGAGGTAATAAAATATTGCAATAAGTATGTGAGTTATTTATGACTAATGTGAAGCCATGAATATACGCACTCCCACCTCCACATATTTGCTAGCCTCTTCGGTACCGTGCATAGCCCATTCTCACTTGAGTATCAGTGTAACTTTTGCCGGTGCATCCAAACCCCGTGAGATGACACAATTTGTTCCACATAAGCCTCATTATATCTTCCTCAAAACAACCACCATACCTACCCATCATGGCATTTCCATAGCCATTCCGAGATATATTGTCATGCAACTTGCACCATCACATCATATGACTTATAGTTCCATTGCCATATTGCTTTGCATGATCATATAAGCTGCCATACTATTTGTGGCAAAGCCACCGTTCATCATTTTTATACATGCCATGCTTGATCATTGAATATCACGATACGTTGCCAAAGGCATTCACATAGAGTCATATCATCCTATCAGTTTTTCATATCGAGTTGTAAGTAATAGAAGTGTGATGCGATTCACAATTTAGGGCACTATTTTGTGAGGAAAGATGATAGAGACAATGATTCCCCCACAAGTCGGGATGAGACTCTGGACGGGAAAAAAAGAAAAAATAAATAAAGAGGAAAAAAATAAAAAAAGGAAAAATGAAAAAAAAGTATAAAGTAAAAAATAATTGAGAGAAAACACAGAAGGGACAGTGCTACTACCTCTTATTCCACACTTGTGCCTCAATGCGGCACCCTCTTCTTCATATAAAGAGTCTCTTTTTTTGTCACTTCCATATGCTAGTGGGAATTTTTCATTATAGAACTTGGCTTGTATATTCCTTTGATGGGCAAGATGCCCGGAGTCTTCATGAGCAAGCAAGTTAGATGCACACCACTTATCTTGAGTTGAGCTTTCATACACTTATAGCTCCAGTGCACCCGTTGCATGGCAATCCCTAGTGCTCCCTTGACATTTATTGATGGGCATCTGCATAGCCCATTGATATGCCTAGTTAATGTGAGACTTTATTCTCCACTTCCACCCCTTTGAAACTTGCCATCATATTCTATTCCACCTTTATGCTATATACATGGTTCACACAAATATATTGCACAAGTAATAAAAAGCTGAAGCGCGTTAATAAGTACGATCCAATTGCGTGACTTGACACCATGGTGATTAACATTTCTATCTATATGGCGAGGACGGAGCCATGCTATATTTATATGATAAAAATGAATAGTGGGTGAACATTCTTTAAGGATCGTATGCTCTGAAACTTGATGATTATGTTGCTTCTGTTTATAAGAATTACTATGTTGGTGTTGATTAATTCATAATTTATCAATGATCAAACGTGCAATAGACATGTTGGGTAGCACGTCACATCAATTTATTAGTTTTTATCATTTACCTACTCGAGGACGAGCATGAATTAAGCTTGGGGATGCTGATACGTCTCCAACGTAACTATAATTTTTGATTGTTCGATGTTATTATATTATCATTCTAGCGTACTTTTTGGGAGTTTATTTAGCAAATTTTTTAAACACTAACCTATTGACCCAGTGCCCAGTTCCACTTGTTATTTTCTGCATGTTTTTGGCTTTCCAGGTTTACGGTACCAAATGAAGTCCAATTGCCATGAAACTTTTTGGTGATCTTTTATGGACCAAAAGAAGACCTGGAAACTTCATCCTATAAATTTACGAGGAAGGCATGCGCTAAAAGGGTGCGACCAAGGCCTAGGGAGCGCCCTGTTGTCTCGTGCTTCCCTTGGTTGCCTCCTGGTGTATCTCTTCATCCTATAAATTTACATATATCCCAAATCCCTAGAGAGCCTCCCAAATCACTTCTTCTAGCGCCGCAAGTCTCTCTTCTGTCGTGTGCCCATATGAAGCCATGTTTCGGTGCCATATCGGAGGGGGGATCGAACATGGACGACCTCTACATCATCCTTGCTGCTCCCATGGTGATGCGATTAGTTCACCACCGACATACTGGTCCGTAGTTTGTACCTAGATGGCTATCTCTCTCTCTTTCTCCTGATCTTTGATACAATGATCATCACATCTCCACTTTGATCTATCCGATGTAATTATTTTGTGCGGTGTGTTTGGTGGGATCCGATGAACTGTGGGTTTATGTTCTAATTATTCATGATAAATATTTCGGTCTTATCTGAATTCTGAATATGATTCTTATGTGCATGGTCATTATAGCTTCGTAAGTCTCTGTTATTTATTGATTTTCTTAAGCCAAGTAGACTGATCTTTGTTGAGTGAGAGGGGTGTGCTGTAGTGGGTTCAATCTGATAGATTTCTATATCCTAGTGATAGAAAGGGCACAAGATACGTCTTTGTATTGGTGCCACTAAGGATAAAACGCTGGGCTTAGTTCATATTAATTGAATTCTCTATGTCTACATCACGTCAATGTTCTCAAAGCATTACTCAGTTTTACTTAATACTCTAGATGCATGTTGGATAGAGGTCGATGGATGGTGTAATAGTAACAGGTGTAGGCAGAAGTCGGGCTATTTGCTTATTCACGTGATGCCTATATACACATGATCATTTCCGTGAATATCACATAATTATGCACTTTTCTATCAATTGCCTAATAGTAATTTGTTTATGCACCGTATGCTTGCTTTCATGAGAGATGCCACTAGGGAAAACTATGGCCCCCGGGTCTATTCACTTATCAGTTTACAAACACTACAATTTCCTCGCTGCCTTTATTTACTTTCATTTACATTTCACTTTGCAACTTCCAACCACACTACTTACTTCTTGGCAAATAATGAGACAAGGGGATTGACATCCCTCTTGCCCGTGTTGGGTGCAAGTGTTTGTTTCTCTTGTGTGCAGTCGCTGAAGATGGGGTTGTTTGTTACTACTATTGGTTCAATAAACCTTGGTAATCTAGTGTTGGAAATACTTACCTATATTTTGCTGCATCACCCGTTCCTCTTCACAGAAAACCCAACGCTGATCACAAGTATTAGGAAGGATTTCTCGCACCATTGCGGAAGTGTATCATTAACCTATTACCAAGTAACTTCCCATAAATTATCATTCACTTGGTATTATTTTTATTTGCTGTTATATTTTGCGTGCTTCATGAAAATCAAAATTACAAAAATATTTATCTTTAATAGTTGCTAGTTTCTTCTTTGCTCGCTTTACTTGCTAGTTTCCTTGTCCGGCTTGTTACTTTGCTTGCCCGGTCACCATGTCTCAAGATACTACCAACTTGTGTGAATTATCAAATACTATTAACAATGATTTTATTAGTACTCCTATACCACCCGCCACTAGTGCGAAGGCTTACGATATAAATGTTGCATTGCTAAATCTTGTCATGAAAGAACATTTTTTGGGAAGTCCTAATGAAGATTCCGCTGCTCATGTTGATACCTTCTTTGAACTTTATGATATGCAAAAGAAAAGGGACATGGATAATGATAGTAAATTAAAGTTATTTCCTTTTTCTTTACAAGATAAAGTTAATCGTGGTTCTCACCTTTACCACGCAATAGTATTGGAACATGGGATAAATGTTAAGATGCTTTTATTACCAAGTATTTTTCCTCCTGCTAAGATAGTCTATGTTAGAAATCAAATAATGTATTTTAAACAACATTATCATGAACATGTTGCACAAGGTTGGGAGAGGATAAAATTGATGATTAGAAATTTCCCTACTCATGGGTTAAACTTGTGGATGATTATCCAAAACTTCTATGTTCGACTAAACTTTGTATCTAGAAAAATCTTTTAGATTCTACCGCAGGTGGAACCTTCATGGAGGTGACCTGAGGAGAGGCCCCAAATCTTCTGGAAAACATCATGACCAACTAATCTCAATGGCATACGAAAAGAGCTCCAAGTGGTAAGAAGCTAAACTTTGTTGAGGAAATCGCTACTTTGAGTGAAGAAGTTTATGCTCTTATGAATTTGGTTGCTAATAAAATATGCTCATGTTGTCCTAATTACATGCCCTTGTGTACTTTTATTAAGAAAAATGATAATGCCATTGATGTAAATGTTATCTCATAAAACAATTTAAGCTGTAATGCCTATAGGGGTAATTTCAATGCTAGGCCATATCCCGGTAACACCTCTAATGGTTATGGCAACTCTTCTACTACTAATAATAAGTTATCCTCTGATCTTTAAAATAGCATTCAAGAATTCATTAGTTCTAAAAAAATTCAATACTATGGTCGAAGAAAAGTTGCATAAGATTGAAGATTTGGCTAGGAACATGGATATGATTGCTCTTGATGTAGAAACTCTTATAGGTAAAACTTTGTCACCAAAGCATGAGATTAACAAGACTATTAAATTTATTCAAATATCTATGAATCAAAGTAGCGAGAGGATCGTCAAGTTGAAAGCTAAGTCATAATTCCTAGAAAAAGCTCTTCCACCCGGTTTTTACCGGAATCAAGATGAAGATTTTAAAGTACTTGGTACCTGTCCTATTGAATCTTTGTTTACTTCTATGAAAATAAATTACAATGGGGCTGGATATGATGAAACTCTAGTTAGAGAGTGTCTTAATTGCTTGGAGGGTGATGATTCTAATGCTAAAATTGAAAAACTAGGGTTGGAGAGTTTAAAACTTTAACTAGTGATGTGCCTACTATCTTGGATCACAAGGATTTTAATTATTATAATTGAACTTTAGTAGAATGTATTTACTTGTCACAATCCATCATCATCTCACCCAACTGTTATGAACAAAATAAAGTTTTTACTCAACATATAGTAGAAGCTATGGTAAAAGCCTATGATGAAAAACTTGAGTTAGAAGTCTCTACTCCTAGAACGTTTTATTATAAATGGGAACGTACTATTAAAATTAAGATCAAATAATGTGAATGCAATGCCTTGGGTGACCTAGGTGCTAGTTTTTCAACTATACCGAAATCTTTATGTGATGTGCTTGGTCTTATTAATATTTATGAGTGTTCCCTTAATCTACATCTTGCAGACTCTACTATCAAGAAACCCTTGGGAAGAATAAATAATTTTCTCACAATTTCTAATAGAAATTATGTGGCTGTATACTTTATAGTTCTTGATAGTGATTGCAACCCATCTTGTCCAATAATACTTGGGACACCTTTTCTACAAACTATAAGTGCATTAATTGATATGAAAGAGGGAAACATATGGTTCCAATTGCCATTGAGGAAAGGGATGCAACACTTCCCAAGAAAGATAATAAAACTACCATATTAATCTATCATAAGGGTTACTTAAGGGTGGAGTGCCAATAATGACAACAATTGATCATATGCATTATGCCTAGCTAGGGGTGTAAAACAATAGCGCTAGTTGGGAGGCAACCCAATAGTTACCTTTTTTTATTTCATGCTTGCATGTGAGAAAATTATTGGTGACTCTTCAATGATTGTTTTTGTGTTTAAATTAGTGTTTGTGCCAAGTATAGCATTTGGGATGACTTGCGTGATTAGTAGAATATATGTAGTGCAAAAACAGAAACTTTGGCGTCCAGTGCAGAATTTCTAGAATTTTAGTGGCACGTAATTTTGATCTAAATTTTTTTACGCAGAATTTCTATACAAATACACCAGGTATTCCTCATCTTTAATAATTTTTGGAGTTACGGTAGTATGGTACTTAACTATATCTTTGCACACTGTTCTGTTTTAGAAAGATTCTGTATTTGCTTGCATAGTTCGCTTGTTCTGATGATGCTATGGATTATATCGGGGGTATAAGTCATAGAGAAGTTATAATACAGAACCTTATGTTATAATAAAATATGAATCAATTTACTGAAGTACCAAAAATATTTAATATGTTTATTATACTAACGGATCTCATGAACTTTTTGTTTAGTTTTGTGTGCTGAAGTTTGCATGTTTTGGGTGTTATCATAATGGATGAAGGAATAAGGAGTGGCAAGAGCCTAAGGTTGGGGATGCCAAGACACCCCAAGGTAATATTATAGGAATACTCAAGCTCTAAGCATGGGCATGCCTCGGAAGGAATCCCCTCTTTCGTCTAAATCCATCGGTATGTCACTTGGAGCTACATTTTTATTCGTCACATAATATGAGTTTTGCTTGGAGCGTCATTTGCCTTAGTTTGCTTTTGTTTTTAGTTTTCCACAATCACTGTTCTCCAAATAGACCAATTTTAGATATACACATGATCACTATGATTTATTAGAACACTCTTTGTGGTCACTTATATCTTTTGAGCTTAGTAGTTGCTCTAGTACTTCACATATATATTTTAGAGCACGGTGGCATATAGATTTTATAGGAATAATTGCACTCTAATCCTTCACTTATATTTTTTGAGATTTAATAAAAAACAATGGTAGTTTTCATGGGTTATAAGTTTAGTTCAAGAATAATAGTAACGAGTGCATAATCAAAACCACATGTAGCCCATAAAAGAGAAGTCATGGTTAATGATATTATTGTGGTAATGTGAAATAGCATGAGTGCATGATCATTGGATAATATATATATCTTGAATTAGAGGTGTTAACTTTCTGTTCATCCAAATATTTCTATGTCATGGTGATGATGTGTGAGCATACTTCTTCCTCGTTGAAAATCTAGTGTTGTTTAAGTCGGGGCGCGCAATGGTTAACTCCTACCAACCTCCTCCCTATGGGCAAGCGAGTAGTGCTTTGCTTCGAGCGATCTAATAAAATCTTGCAATAAGTATGTGAGTTCATTATGACTAATTGACATCTATGGATATACGCACTCTCACCTCCAAATATTTCTAGCCTCTTCGGTACCGTGCATTTCCCATTCTCACCTCAAGGATCAGTGCAACTTTCGCCGGTGCATTCGAACTCCGTGACATGATATAGTCTGTTGCACATAAGCCTCATTATATCTTCCTCAAAACAGCCACCATACCTACCTATCATAGCATTTTCATAGCCATTCCATATATTTCCATGCAACTTCCATCGTCACATCATATGACCTATACTTCCCTTGTCATATTGCCTTGCATGGTCATAAAAGATGACATAGTATTTTTGGCAAAGCCACCGTTCATCCTTTTTATACTTGTTACCCATGATCATTGAACATCCTGGTACACTTCTAGAGGCATTCATATAGAGTTATATCATCCTATCAGTTTTTCATATCGAGTTGTAAGTAAATAGAAGTGTGATGCTATTCATTATTTAGGGCACTGTCTTAGTGAGGAAAGGATGATGGAGATAATGATTCTCCCACAAGCCGGGATGAGTCTCCGGACAAAAATAAAATAAAAAAAGAAATGAAAAAATAAATAGAAAAGAGGATAAAGGAAAGAAAAAACAAAAAAAACAAATAAATGAGAGAAAAGAGAGAATGGAGAGTGCTACTACCTCTTATTCCACACTTATGCCTCAAAGTGGAACCATGTACTTCATATGAAGAGTGTCTTGTTTTGTCAATTCCATATGCTAGTGGAAATTTTTCTTTGTAGAACATGGCTTGTATATTCCGTTGATGGGCTTCCTCAAATGCCCGAGGTCTTCATGAGCAAGCAAGTTAGATGCACACTCACTTAGCTTCGGATGAGCTTTCATACAATTATAATTCTAGTGGATATGTTGCATGTAAATCCCTACTCCTCGCATTGATATCTATTGATGGGCTTAACCATAGCCCATTGATACGCCTAGTTGACGCCAGACTTTCTGCTCCACTTTCACCTCTCTAAAACCTACCACCATATTCAATTCCATGTTTATGCTATATCCATGGTCCACACTCGTATATTGCGCAAGTAATAAAAAGCGGAAGCACGTTAATAGGTATGATCCAATTGCCTGACTTGACACCATGGTGCTTAACATTTACATTTATGTGGTTGAGGACGGATCCATGCTATATTTATATGATAAAATGAATACTAGGTGAACATACTTTAAGGATTGTATGCTTTGAAACTTGATGAGTATGTTGCTTCTGTTTATAAGCATTAATATGTTGATGTAAATTAATTCATCGTTTCTCAATGATCAAAGCTGTAATAGATTACATGTTGGGTAGCGTGTCACATCAAAAATTCTGTTTTTATCATTTATCTACTCAAGGACGAGCAAAATTAAGCTTGGGATGTCGATATGTCTCCAATGCATATATAAGTTTTGATTGTTCCATGCTATTATATTATCGTTCTAGGATACTTTTTGGTAATTTATTTACGAGTTAATATTATTTCCTAGCACTAACCTATTGACCCAGTGATAGTGTGAGTTACTGTTTTCTGCAAGTTTTTGGCGTTTCACGTTTACATTACCAAATGAAGTCCAATTGCCACAAAACTTTTTGGTGATCTTTTCTGGACCACATGAAAATTCCAAAAGCCTCATGAGGGAGGCACGAGTCAAAACGATGCAAACAGGGCCTAGGGCGCGCCGTGTTTCCTTGTTGTCCCCTCAGATGCTTCCTGCATACTTCTTTATCCTATAAATTCACCCATATTCCAAAAACTATAGAGAGCCTCCCAAAGAACTTTTTTCGCCACCGCAAGTCTCTATTCCACTGTGTGCCCTTGTGGATCCCTCTTATGAAGCACTGAGGAAAGGGAATCAATCATGGAGGGCCTCTACATCATCCTTGCCACCCATGGTGATGTGTGAGTAGTTCACCATGGACCTATGGGTCCGTAGTTAGTACCTAGATGGCTATCTCTCTCTATTTCTTGATCTTCAATACAATGATCATCGCATCTTTGGTTTGACATATCTGATGTCAATCTTTTGTGCGATGCATTTGTTGGGATCTGATGAATTTTGGGTTTATGTTCGGATTATTGATGATAAATGTATGAGTCTTCTCTCAATTCTAAATATGATTCTTATCGGCATGATCATTATAGCTTGGTAAATCTCTGCAATCTATCAATTTTCTTTGGCCAAGTAGATTGATCTTTCTTCAATGAGAGGGTTGCATTATAGTTGGTTCAATCTAATGGATTTATATAACCCAGTGACAGAAAGGGGACAAGATACGTCTTTGTATTGTTGCCACTAAGGATAAAAAGATGGGGTTAGTTCATATTAATTGAATTCTCTTTGTCTACACTAATGTAGGAAGGTCCAAACACGACACATCAATCACAGACCCTTCGCCTAAATCTGTGCAATCGAGCCATCGCAAACGGTATTCTTATAGCTCCACTACCAATAAGGAAAACTGTGTGCAATGATTGGTCCATCATGCACGTTTAAGATTAGACTATCTTGTGTGATGCGGGGCATACAGTTTGTTCTTGTGAACTATTTGCGATTAGACAAGATAACACAAACAGTTCACAAGATACATATGTGTTCGAAGTACGACATACAGTTCGCTCTGATAAATTGTTTACGTTTATACAGCCAGCACACAAATGAGTTACCATAACGTGGTGTGTGTGATACCCGCCAAATAGTCCATTCATCAAAATTGTGTGGGAAGGCCAATATTAACCCAAACAATTCATACTAAAAAGATGTGTGTCTTGTGGGTAGACGGTTGCTGCTAAACAATTGCATCGGATGTGATTTTTCTCTGTTTGCACAAGATGTATGCTCTGCCTACTGAACACCCCAACATTATTGTTGGATAACCAACTTTAACATCGAATTACATAAGTGACTGCACAACAGATGTACTTTCCTCAATATAAATTTACAGGAAGTAGACGATCAGTAAATCATATTGTTCTTTTGATGATAGTTGCCTCCACTTCTCTGATTCTGGCTATCCCTCGCCGTCTGCAGGAAGGATGCACTTCCTCATGCCAATGATCCTCATGTACATCTCGTAGCTTGTGTATGCGTCCTTGGCCACGTACTCGATGTGTTATTCATCTAGTTCATTCATCCAAGCCTGGTGCCAGACAAACTTGTCATTTTGGCACTCGGCCTTCAAGTCTATGTATTAGGGGTCAATGATGGATGCGGCGAGGTTAGAGAGGGACTCATTCTGCTTCTTATTCTCGCCACCCCAGATCCTGTATCGACCTTGGATGTTGACAAGCTTCTGGGAGGACAAGCCCAAAGTCTTGAGCACATTGAGATAGTTGGTGGTGTCCACCGTTGTAAACCTGTAGTCGGGGTTGTTGACAAACCTTGCAAAACACTCGCAAGGCCTTGTGGCCATGTAGTAATGGTAGACGAGCACGTGATGGCACACGCACAACTGGGCAACGACAAACATCTGATCATGCCCAGCACGATTGCTGGTGTACTCGAGGTGGAAGCCCACCACTTTGTACTTGTCGTCCTTAGCAAGGAGCTGCTCCAACGTGTTGATAGAGTTCTCCACAATAACCGAGTCATTGGTGTCCACCATCAAGAGGTCTGTCTTCCTGTTGTGGGTGTCCACTTTCACATTACTAGTGAACTGCCGCTCGACGCCGGCAACCGCCATTGCATCCGTGCAGGAAGGTTGAAGCGATGAAGAGATGTGCATCCTCTCTGCATTATTTTTCATCATGGGTTTTGAACTTGTGTTGTGTGGCGTAATATAAAGGTGTAAGAGATGAAGGTAAATAGTTACGGGAATATATGGATGGGCGTCGGACGGCCTGGAATTTGGGCAGGTCGGCATGGCAATTTTTGTAGTGCTTAACTGCATGGTGGCGCACGTATAACTGCATGGTAGCGCCGAGTGTGGTGCAACCGCATGCATATGGCGCCCCAAACATGGAGCGACGCTGACAGAGTGTGTGCGCACGGCCGCCAGAAGAGCACGTCGCGGCTGCCTCAACCGACCGCCTCATGCGTAGAGCAGTTCGCGATGGTGCAGATAGAACGGTTGTTTGCTATGTAATAAAACACAAACGTTTTTTAGTTATTAACCATTTGTGTACTTGCCATTTATCCCTCCTCCATCCCGTCTTTTCGCCGTGTTGCCTCCAATGAATTCCATTGCACGCTTCGGGAGCATGCTGGCGTCTCTTTTGGCCTTCCCAATACCGTGCAACCATGTAGGTTCCAGCACAAGCTTCCCGCATGGCTCGCCGAAATCCCACAAACCCCAAGTGATTTTTCTCCTACTTTATAAACCCTCACGGCTAGCATATCCACACTGCATTTATCCCCTCCCTCACTTTGGAATCTCTAATTTGCTTCTCCCTCTATCGCTAATGGCACCCATCCGTCACCGTCGCTCCACCACTCTGCCAGATGACAGTTGCACCTAGGAGGCTGCACCACGTCGGCGACAGACTCCCCAGAAGAGCGTAGTGCGTTTTATGACCTTCTTGGGTGCGCACATGCCATCTACTACATGCTCACCACCGTTGCCCGAAGGCAGTTAACGGCGGCGACCATCGTGGCCGCCACCCCCATTGCTAATCGGCGTTGTCGCCACGACAGCTTCGTCCGCCTTGGCTGCCACCCCACCGGCAGCCGCCGAGTCCATCACCCACTCCGCCACTTCGACTCGAAGGCCAGAGGAGGAGGCTGCCGGCAATGTCCAACCTCTCAACTTTTGCGTCAACAGCCTTGCTCGCTACATCAACTTCCTACATGAGGAGGAGGAGCGCTACATCGAGCATGCAATGAGGCTTACCGCCGCCGTGGCAGCAACACATTCCGCAGTAGTGGCACGGAATGAGGTGATCTACATCGAGTGTCACCACTTCGAGGAGGCATGTTAGGAGCGGCACAGGGCAACAACGATAAGTGACGGATTGAACTCCTCCACCTCGTTGGTAGGCTCCTCCTCCTCTGCCTCTTGCTGAACGGGCACGACAGAGGAGAGGCTGTTAGAAGTAGTACAAAGCCCCTCCATAGTACTAGTATTAGGGGCTATATTATTTAGTTTATCTAACTATAGATATGGTTGAACTTTACCATGTACTCTAAATTAGCTACTCACTCTGTACCAAATTATAGGTCGTTTTATGATTTGTAGTATAAAATTCATCACGTACAAATGTTTTCGTTCTTTCCTAAACTACCCTCACTCACCCACTCTATCGCTCATGCACTCACTACCCACTTTGTCGGTCGCTCACTCTGATCCCTCGCCGCTCGCCGTCTTAGCCGCTTCTCCATCTCACGCGTTACCGGTGCCCCTCCCTCACACGAATCGTCTCCACAGCTTCCTCCCGTGTCGTCATCACCTCTTCACTGGCCTCTTCGTTCTATGTCGTCGTCATGCCAAGGTCTCATTTTTATTTCCAGTGGGTGGAGCCGTAGCGCGGCGGCTCGCTCGGCAACGCCAGCAGCTACGGTATGCCACCCCTCCTCCTCTTCTTCTTCCCTTGTTGTTGTCACAGGGAGATGCCGCTCTCCCCCTGCTCGGCCTGCCCAACTCTCCTCTTCTTCTTCCCCCTTCCTTCCTCGCTGATGTGGTTTCCTCTCCGTGACCAGGGTTCGCAGGCACGGTGAGGGCCACGCCTGCCGCATGCAGATGCAGCTCCCGTACGCCGCTGCCATCGCCCTCCGCAAGGAGCAACAACAACACGAAGCTCCCCGACACGGCATGCACCAAGGCGGTCACAGGGCATCGCTCTCGACCAGCTGGAAGCACGTGCCGTCGTGGCCCGCCTTCGGCTCGTTCAACGGGCCAAGAATCTAGAACGCGCCCGCGCCCGGCCACCTCGGCATATCCATCAAATTTGGTTGCTTGTTTTTTTATGCAACACACCAAGAAAGGGAGTGTCGGTAGTTGCAATAGGCCAAGAAACTCTGAACTTGTATCTCTGCATCCTTAATTCTCTGAATTTGATTGGAGTAGTAGATTCACTGAAAAGATTTGGTTAGTTTTGCATGAGTAATAAAGAAATATTTGCAATTGTTTGGCAGCAGTACTTGTATCTCTACACAGTTAATTCTCTGAATTTGGTTGCCGTAGTTGATTCATGGAAAAGATTCAATTACTTTTCTGAATTTGGTTGCAGAGTTAATTCTCTGAATTTGGTTGAAGTAGTTGAATTAGTTACTTCTCTACACAGTTAATTCTCTGAATTTGGTTGCAGTAGTTGAGTTACTGACATGCTTCTACAGAGCTGCTGAATCTACTCCATGCCGATCTACTTCTCAAGTCATAGCTGAAGATGTTGTTGCTCCAGCCATGTCTGTTCCTGGTTGGCACAACAGAAGGTTGTGGACGGAGGAGCAGGATGACAGAGGTGGGGGCGGAGGAGCTCGGCTGTAGAGGTGGACGGGGGTGGAGGTGAGGCTTTGGCGGAGGTGGGGGCGGAGGCAGTAAGGGCTGGGTGGAGGAGCAGGGCAACGAAGGTAGGGGCGGAAGAGCGCGACTGTAGAGGTGGAGGCCGAGATGGGGGCGAAGGCAGTGAAGGCTAGGCGGAGGTGGGGAGCAGAGGTGGAAGACGTTCGAGGGTAGAAATGTAATTTCCTTATTATTTCACCTCGTCGGAAAAACTCCCCAGCTACCTATATTTCGGAACGGAGGGAGTAGTATATATATAGTTGAACTAGCAGTATGTGGCTGGCAACAATGGGAAAAAGTTAGTTGTTAAGTTGAAATGCATGTTTAGAGAATTTCAATTGCAAAATTGCACCCTAATTGTGTTTTTGTTCCTACAAAATTTGACAAATGCTAATGCTACAATGTTGACAAATGGCAAGTTTACTAGATCGACAAATGCCAATGTTTCAAATTTAAAAAATGGCATAAAGAAGCGAAATTAGTGTATAAAGAAGCCAAATTAGTGTATAAAGGAGCCTTATTGAGTTGAAATTATTGTATGTACTAATCACATGGGTCATCTTACATAACCGTTTGCGATGACGCAATGAAAAAAATTCCTTCGCGCCAAATTCTAGGTTGGCTTAGTAGTGAAGGAACAATTTCCCTTGGTCTGCATACGCTACCTCCTAGTCAATATAGAGTGTGATGCGTGGCAGCCCGTATATGGTGAGTAGAACATCTGTGATTTATAAATAATACATTCGTTTGCGATGGTAATGTGACACCTTTTTGTTCCAAAATGCCTTTGTTGGCTATTAATAATGTTTGCGCCTTCCCTCAAAGTGGACACAAAAAAGACCAAAACATATCTGTGCTCTATGACGAGGCCCTGCCCAACATAGACCTTGTGACTGTAGTTCAAATTTGAATTCTGTACATAAAGACACATAAAACTCATTTAGTGTATAAAGAAGCCAAATGAATCCTTAATAATTTCATATGTTTGCAGTAAACACCTATTGGTCTATGTTATTTCTACAAGAAAAATCTACAAGGAGAGAAGAGGCATCTATGTTATTTCTACAAGGAGAGAAGAGGCATCGGATGTCGTTTCACCCGATATGACATGCATGTTCCTTATGGGAACCACATAGCATATTGTGAAAAAGCTCCCGTTTGTAAGAGGCTTGTGCCAAAAACATGTCCAAGTTGGTATTTTTTTACCACGACATATGCATGCCTTGTCATGACATCATGGCAAGAGTCATGAATTTCTGACGAGTTTTGGATTTATGGGAATTTAAAAACCAAGTTTCTCAATGTTTACGGTCAAGCAAAGATGTTAAGATGTTTGAAATTCATTCCAAATTCTTGCATGGGACCTAACACATGCATCGAGGGACACATGTATGATTTTTTAACTCATTTTGGTGCGCTCGACCTTGTGATTGTAGATCAACTTTGAATTGTGCACAAAAAACTCAATTAATGTATTAAAAAGCGAGCTGATACCTTAATTTATTCTTATTTTTGCACTTTGCACCTATTTGTCTATATTTTTTCCATAAAAATACGAGGAGAGAAGAGGCATCGGATGTCGTTTCATCTATAGATGTGACATGCATACTGTTCCCTATTGAGATCACAAAGCTTCTTGTGAGAAGCTCTGGTTTGTAAGAGGCTTTGTGCGAGAACATATCCAAGTTGGACAATTTTTTACCACAACATAAGTGTGGCCTTGTCATGACACCATGCCAAGTTTCATTAATTTCTCATGAGTTTTTGATTTACATGAATTGCAAAACCAAGTTTCTCAATGTGTGCGGCCGAGCCAAGTCACTGAGATATTCGAATTCATCCCCATTTCTTGAATGGGACCTAAACATGCATCTAGTGACTCAGATATTATTTTTCAAATAAATTTCATGCAATGAATTATGCACATTAAATGGCTAGAAAACTCAATTAATACATTAAATAGGGCAAATGTACCCTGGAACATTCCATTGTTTAGCACGACTCTCATGTTGCTCTATGGTAACTCTAGAAATAAAATCAAGGAGAGAAGAGACAATGGATGTTGTTTCACGCATAACACGTGAACATTCCCTATCGGAACCACATGGTTTTCTTGTGAGAATCTTTGGTTTGTAAGATGCTTGTGCAAAAACAACAGGGCAAGGTCATGTCGCCATGCCCAAGTTTCATGAATTTCTGACAAGGTTTGGATTTGCATGAAGTTAAAAACCAAGTTTCCCGAAGTTTGTGGTTGTCGCCATGCCCAAGTTTGCATGAATTTCATACCCATTTCTTGTGTGGGACCTAAACATGCATCCAGGGAAACATATAAGATTTTCCCTACTTTCATGCGATGGACCATGTCATTGTAGATTAAATTCGAAATATGCACATTAAATGCCTATAAAACTCACTTAATGTACTAAAAGGCCAAACGAACCCTAGAAAATTTCATAGTTTAACACGACAATGATGTTGCCCTACGGTGACCCCAGAAATAAATTCAAGGCAAGAAGAGACAACGGATGTTGTTCCACACATATAAGGTGAACGTTCCCTGTCGGAACCACATGGCTTCTTGTGAGAATCTTCATTTTGTAAGAGATTTGTGCCAAAATTTGTCCCAAATTGGCATTTTTTTACCACAACACACATGAGCCATGACATGACACCATGCAAATTTTCATGAATTTCTATGATACTTTGGGTTTACTGGATTTTGAAACACACCAATTTACAATGTCTATGGCCGAGCCAAAATACCGAGGGGTTCGAAATTCATTTCCATATTTTGCATGTGACCAAAACATGTAGCCGGTGATAGATATATGATTTTCAACCCATCCAGGTGCCTCTAGGTAGCATGTGCTTAACTACAATTCATATATGAACTATGCACATGAAATGTTTGAAAAACTCCTTGTATGTTTAAAAGGCCTAGACAACCCTAAATAATTCCATATTTAACAGACACTCCTGTAGTTGCACTTTTAGTGCAGATAAATTTTATTGCAATCCAAACACCTTCAATTGCCAATGTAACCTCATTTTTCATTTCAAAATAATATGGAAATCAAGTATATCGCAAACATTTCTTGACCATGAAACGTGTGTGATGTGGTATAAAATATCTTGGGACAACCCTAATATATATGGCTTACACCGGAAGCTTCATCGGTTATAGTCCACCGCCGACGCGTCAACCATAGAGTTACACTTGCTCCCCAAGACCACTCTACCGTTCAAACGTTGTTGGTGAAATAAGCGTACGTGGATCCATGTCGTGAAGGCAACTTCGATGACCCACTGAGGTCCGAGCACTGCCGCATTAGCCATGAGCGCGCTCTCAACATCCTTGGGTGTGGCCGCAATCTCCGACAGGGCGGCTACAACCGCCGAAAGGGTAGGTGCTACAACTAAGATGGTGACAGAAACATCCGTGACCGGTATAGCAAATGGCGCGAACGGCACATCAACTGTCCGTTCATCGGCTGTAGGTGTAGCTCTGATGGTGGTTGCCCACGCCTATGTCGGGGCCGCCCATGCCCAGCTCGTGTCGGTCACCTCACAAATAGTAGCGGCCTTCTCCGACATCGGTCGGCAACCTACATCCGAAGACTTGGCATTCGCCGAGTGCGCTCCGGCAGCCGTCCATTCGTAGGCAGCCTCCCTAGCCGAGATGGAGGCCATCAATGCCCATATCGCGACCACGCACACCAGGCTCATGGTGACCTTTTCCAAAGAGATGGGGTATGCGGACTTTGAGATGCTTGCGGAGTATGTGGCGATGGATGTCATGGAACCCCTTCCCCTAGAGGTCGTCGAGCGCGAGTTGGTCATGAAGGATGTTGTGGAGCTCCACGAGCATTAGGCGGGAAATTATTTTTTCTTTAGAGCGATGTTCTTTTGTTAGATTAATGTTAAGGTCAACCAACTCTATTTAATTAGTCGATTAAGTAAGTGTGGGCTCTCGTGTTGGCTCTTCTGTGTAGTACCCAAATTAGCAATTGATGTCAAATTATGCGATGACGTGGGTGACCATTGTAACCACCTAATTTCACAGCAAAATTTGTCGCGATATCCCCACACAGTTTTGAATAATGGATTTTGCGTGATGATAAATTCTGGTTTTTTGCTGCACCGAATTAAAATTTTGGGCTACCACGGAAATATATACCTACCTCACTCCTTGGTAATAATCAAAAATTTGCATGTTCAGGCTTATCACACATGGGGTATAGCGAAGCCTTCGATTGTGATGGGTAGATATCACAAACTATTCTGAATAAGTTGCACCTTCAAGGTCATCACACACATGGTATTGTGTGGGCTGCATTTGTGATGTATAGATATCGCAAACTGTTTAAAAAAAGTTACACGTTCAAGCTCATCACACACGAGGCTGCACCAAATGAAAATTTTGGGCTACCGCGGAAATATCTACCTAGTTCACCCCTGGTACTAATAGAAAATTTGCACGTTCAAACATATCACACACGGGGTATAACGCAGGATTCGCTTGTAATGTTAATATATCGCAAGCTATTTTGAATAATTTCCACCTTCAAGCTCACCACACACGAGGTATTGTGCGGGCTTCGTTTCAGATGTATAGATATCACAAAGTGTTGTGAATAATATGCATGTTCAAGGTCATCACACACGGCGCTACATCGAACGAAAATTTTGGGCTACCGTCGAAATATCTACTTCCTTCATCCCCTAGTACCAATCAAAAGCCAATATTTCCCCTTTTCCTCGTTCCTTTCCTATAGCTCTAACCTTGACTTCTTGCTTGCAGCGCCGCCTCCTTGCTGCTGATGTCCCTTCCTACTGCTCGGCCTCCTCCATCTATTGAGGTAAACCACACCTCCCCAATACCCCCTCTCTCCCACCCACTCCTCCTCCATTCCACATGGCCCGACCACCTGCGCGACACCTTGCACCCAAATCACCACCCCATCCTCCAAATAATTTCCGCTGAAAGCCATGACACGCAGTATAGCCAGGATCTCAAGGAGCATCTGGTAGCGGAGAAGCAAATCGTGGTTGCACGCGTGGATGAGGCAGCAAGGGCTACCATGCTTGCCGACCCCTAGATCTTGGAATAGCACCTTGGTGTTGAGGCCACCATCTACACCTAGCGTGCGGCCGCCGCCACGATGTTGGCCGCTATAAATGACAAATCAAGGTATTTTTCTCGAGGGCACTAATACGTCCATTTGGCATCATGTTTTGTTACTGTTATTTATAGTGTTTTTATGCATTTTCCCAATTTGTGGAGTAATTATAATGCATGTTCTCTCATAATATGCAAGGTTTACATCAAGAGGGAGAATGCTGGCAGATGGAATTCTGGACCTGGAAAAGCTATGCCAAAGATACCTATTATGCCCATCACCTAATGTGTTGAAATTTCCAGACATTTATTTCGGAATAAATAAAACTGCTGGAGCGAATAAGTATCAGAGGGGGGATACCAGGCACGCACTAAACAGCCGGGCCCGGCAGCCCCCCTATGGCGATCATCTTCTAGTATAAATTCCCTTCTACCGTGAAAAAAACAGAGGAGGAATTTCTTTATGAAGCGCCATCGTCTCGAGGCGGAACCAAGGAAGGAGCACTTTTTCCCTCTGGCGAAGCAATTCCGCCAGAGGAACTTCCCTTCCCGAGGGGGAAATTGAGGCCATCGTCATCACCAACAACCCTCTCATCTTGAGGATGTGAATCTTCATCAACATCTTCATTAGCACCATCTCCTCTAAATCCCACAGTTCACCTCTTATGCTCAATCTTGTACAGAACCTCGGATTGGTACCTACGGTGTGACTAGTAGTATGGATTACATCTTGTAGTTGATGATTTATGGTTTATTTGGTGGAAGATCATATGTTCAGATCCAATATGCTATTTAATACCTCTCTGATCATGAACATCTTTATCACTTGTGAAAAGTTAATTTTGTTCTTAAGGCCACGGAAGACGTCATGTTGCAAGTAGTCATGCGAAGTTGACATTCGTTTGATATTTCGATGATGTGAATGTTGTGATTCCCGTAGTGGTGTTATTTGAGCGTCGACTACATAACACTTCACCATCTTTGGTACTAAGGGAATGCATTGTGGAGTAGTAATTAGAGGGTGGGTTGCGAGAGTGACAGAAACTTAAAATCCAATTTATACACTACTCCGTAAGGGTCTTATTTGGATCCCTATGTTCAATGCCATGGTTAGAGTTTATTCTTAATAATTTTCTCATAGTTGCAGATGTTTGCGGGAGGGTTAGTCATAACTGGGAGGTATGTTCAAGTAAGAACATGACAGAAGTGACTAGATCAAATTCTCATGTGCCCTCAAGAACGCTTTGTCTATTATAAGAAACTATTCTCGTTTGTCCTTTGTCACAAAAGGATTGGAATAATTTGCTGCACCTATTGTTACTATTTGTACTTGTCACTTGGTACAATTATCTTGCTATCAAACCACTTGTTACTGCTATTTTAGTGCTTGCAGAAATTACCTTTATGAAAACCTTTTGTCTTTTTCTTCTGCTCCTTGTTGGGTACGACACTCTTTTCTGGCGCCAATTCCGGGAAGTGCTAACCTTACAGAGCATGAAGAAGAAGGATTGTTAAAAACTTCAAGGAAACATCGAGATGCTATTGGGCATACTCTTGATGATCTTAAGGGCATAATTCCCACTCTCTGTTAGCACAAAATTATTATGGAACCACATGCTAAACCCGTTGTTGATCACCAACGAAGATTGAATACAAAAATGAAAGAAGTGGTAAGAAATGAAATATTAAAGCTTCTGGAAGCACATATAATTTATCCCATAGCTGATAGTAGATGGGTCAATCCCGTTCATTGTGTTCCTAAGAAAGGAGGTATTATTGTTGTTACTAATGATAAAATTAAACTCATTCCACAAAGAATTGTGTGTGGCTATAGAATGGTAATTGATTTTAGATAATTAAGAAAAGCTACTAGAAAAGATCATTATCCTTTACCTTTCATAGAGAAACTTCTAGAAAGATTATCGAAGCACACATGTTTTTTGCTTTCTCGATGGTTATTCCGGTATCTCTCAAATACACGTGTCACAATTTGATCAAGATAAAACCACCTTTACTTGTCCATTTGGAACCTATGTTTATATACATATGCCTTTTAGATTATGCAATGCACGTGCTACCTTTCAAAGATGTATGAATGCTATATTCTCTAATTTTTGTGAAAAGATTGTTGAGGTCTTCATGGATGATTTTTCCATTTATGGAACTTCTTTTGATGATTGCTTGAGCAACCTTGATCGAGTTTTGCATAGAAGTGAGCAAACTCACCTTGTCTTGAATTGGGAGAAGTGCCAATTTATGGTAAATGATGGTATTGTCTTGGGTCATAAAAGTTCCGAACGAGGTATTGAGGTGGATAAGGCTAAAGTTAATGCAATTGATATGATGCCATGTCCTAAAGATATTAAAGGTATCTGTAGTTTCCTTGGTCATGCTGGTTTCTATAGGAGGTTTATTAAAGACTTCTCTAAAATTTCTAGGCCTCTTACTAATGTATTACAAAAGGATGTCCCTTTCGTTTTTATGATGATTGTGTAGAAGCCTTTGAAACACTTAAGAAAGCCTTAACATATGCACGTATTGTTCAACCACCTGATTGGAACTTGCCTTTCAAAATTATGTGTGATGCTACTGATTATGTTGTTGGTGCTATTATAGGACAAAGAGTTGATAAGAAATTAAAGGTTATTCATTATGCTAGTAAAACTCTAGATAGTTCCCACAGAAATTATGCTACCACTAAAAAAGAATTCTTAGCAGTTGTATTTGCTTGTGATAAATTCTGATCTTACATTGTTGATTCTAAAGTAATTGTTCACATTGATCATGCTGCTATTAAATATCTTATGGAAAAGAAAGATGCTAAGCCTGGACTTATTAGGTGGGTTCTTTTGCTACAAGAATTTCATTTGCATATCGTTGATAGGAAAGGAGCTAAGACCCCCGTAGCTGATAACTTGTCTAGATTAGAAAATATTCTTGATGACGCACTACCTTTTGATGATAGCTTTCTTGATGAACAACTAGATATGGTCAATGTTTCTTATAAGACACAGTGGTTTTCTCATTTTGCTAATTACATTGTTGCTAAATACGTACCACCTAGTTTCACCTATCAGCAAAAGAAAAAAACTTCTTTAATTTAAGACATTACTTTTCGGATGACCCACATATTTATAAAGAGGGAGTAGATGGTATTATTAGACGTTGTATACGTGAGCACAAACAGGAAAAAATCCTTCACAAGTGTCACTCCAAGGCTTATGGAGGGCACCATGCGGGAGATAGAACTGCACACTAGGTATTAAAGTCTAGATTTTCTTGGCCTACGCTTTTCAAAGATGCCTGTAAGTTTGTCCTCTCTTGTGATGAATGTGAAAGAATTGGTAATATAAGTAGACGACAGGAAATGCCTATGAATTATACACTTGTTACTGAACCATTTGATGTTTGGGTATTTGGTTATATGGGACCTTTTCCTTCCTCTAATGGGTAAACACATATTTTGGTTGCCCTTGATTATGTCATTAAATGGGTAGAAGATATTCGAACGTATAGTGCTAATTATAACACTGTTATTAAGATGCTTAAGGAAGTTAGTTTTCCCATGTTTTGGAGTCCCTAGATACTTAATGACTCATGGTGGTTCACATTTTATTCACAATGCTTTTCGTAAGTTGCTTTCTAGATATGATGTTAACCATAGAATTGCATCTCCCTATCATCCTCGGCTAGTGGTCAAGTAGAATTAACCAATAGGGAAATAAAATTAATATTGCAAAAGACTCTCAATAGGTCTCGAAAGAATTGGTATAAGAAATAAGATGATGTATTGTGGAATTACAGAACAACTTATAAAAATCATGTGGGCATGTCTCCTTACAAAATGGTTTACGGGAAAGCATGTCATTTACCTCTTGAGTTAGAACATAAAGCTTATTGGGAAATCAATGAACTCAACTATGATTTCAAACTTGCTGGTGAAAAGAGGCTATTTGATATTAACTCATTAGATGAATGGAGAACGGAATCCTATGAAAATGCCAAACTATTCAAAGAAAATTCAAAGTTGGTGAATATGTTCTATTTTATAATTACCGTCTTAGATTTTTTGTAGGAAAACTCCTCTCTAAATGGGAAGGACCATATATCATCGAAGAAGCTTGTCGTTCTGGAGCTATTAAGATCAACAACCCCGAAGGTACTAATCCGAAGGTAGTCAATGGACAAAGCATAAAGCACTATATTTCAGGTACACCAATTAATGCTGAAACAAATATTATCCAAACCATGACACCGGAAGAGCACATTAAGGAGACCTTCGAGAACACTCCACAACCCTTGAAAGGCAGCGGTATGTGATAGAATAAGTAAATGGTCACAGAAAAATCTGCAAGAATATTTTCTGTCAGTTTTTGAATATTAGAAAATTTAAGAAATTGAGAAACACATGGGAAGGAAACCCAGGTGCCCACTAGGAACCAGGGCACGCCAGCCCCCCTGGCATGGCCTCATGTCTAGTGGGCCCCTCGAGCACTGTCGTGGCTCCATTTTCTTGTTGGACACATATTTCCTTGTATAAAAATTCTCTATATATACATCTCGATTATTTGACCCCCATACCACAGAGAAAACCTCTATTCTTGTTTCGTGCTATTGTTCTGTTAGAACTATCAAGACGGGCATAATGTCTTCTCCGTCCTGTAACCTCGTAGAATAGGATGCTTGGCTAATAAAGATGGAACGAAGGAGGAGGAACAAGTAGGGGCCACCAAGGAGAACAAGGGAACGGAAGTCATGGGGGGTTTAGGTCGAGAATAAGGGCAGGCCATGCCACCAAAAGGAGAGGAGGAAGAACATTACCTCCCACACTACTATGAGCATCTCACCCCTATTGAAATGAAAGCCTTTAGAGCCTTCGAAACGGTTCGAGTTCAGAATAAATATATTACTCGTGAAAATATATTTTTTAAAGGACCAAGTCATCGATCTCCGAATCATTATTCAACATATGGAGAACCTCTTGACGCTACACTATGACGCCACCTCATCATCTACACCACCACCACCTAAGGAGGAGACTTGAGTACATGTGTATGGGCACTCCCCTTGGCTTGTGCCATGCATGCTTGGGGGAGGTGCCTCGGTATCACGTCACCATCACTCTTATTTAACTATATCCATCTTAGTTTGATCTTTAGCTATTTCGGGATTTAGTCAAATAAAATTTTAGTTTGATCCTTTTCTTTTTCAAGTGCTAGTTTCGTGATCAATCAATCTATCTATGTAATCGAGTGAGAGTTATATAATAATTTAGTTTGAGTTTTGCGTCTCTACTTTCTTGCTACAATCAAAATTAAGGAAAATAATGAAAAACATCATATGCTAATCTTATAGTAAGTAGTGACATCACATAAGGAAAAGTATAAGTGGTAAAATTTGTTGAAGGTTGAGAAACCTAGCCTTGGTCGGTGATGCAACACATGAAATAATTAATAAGGGAAGAGAAGATTTACATACAAATACGCTATCCTTGACATATTTAATGATTGTGAGCCCCCATTAATTATAATATGCTAAAGCTGTTGACATTGCACAAGGAAGACAACGTAATGATTTATGCTTGTTCATATTCGCATAGAAGTTATATTGTCATGGATCCTCTAACATGTATTGCTTGCCCAATACCTTTGCTAGCCAAAACTTCACACTAGGTAGAGATAATACTTGTGATTCCAAAACCTTAAACCCGAATCCACATTTCAAGAGTTCACCATACCTATCTATGGATTGAGTAAGATCCTTCAAGTAAGTTGTCTTAGGTGCAAAACTTTCATCTAAATATGTTTGATCATTTGGTGTAAGGGAAATTAAGCTTTGTACAAACTTGTGATGGCAATTATAAAAGTAACGGACTGCATAATAAAGGTTGCCATCACAAGGGGCAATATAAACTAACGTTCCTTTGCACTAAGAGCTTTAGAATACAACTAAAAAGCGCATGACAACCTCTGCTTCCCTCTGCGAAGGGCCTATATTTTACCTTATGCCAGAGTCAAAGTATTTTCCTCTACTTCCCTTTATCTTCTCTTCGACAAGCATCATGTGGTGGGGAAAGGTCTAGACATATATATCCAACTGAATGTGGGTGGTCATGAATTATTATTGTTCACATCACCCTTGAGGTGAATACGTTGGGAGGAAAAACTATAAGCCCCTATCTCTCTATGTGTCTGGTTGAAACCTTTTATAAAATATATGTGGTCACTGTTATCAATCATAGATGACTAAATGATGGTTGAGTATGTAGACTTACTTAGAAGATCTTCTATGTGACCCTTCATGAAAGTATGATGAATGTGTGCAAAGTTGACTAGAAACGTAATTTGTTAGTTTTTAATAGAGTTTATGCTTCATACTTTGATATTGTGATGAATTTGTACTTGTTTATAAGAAGCCTTTATGATGAAATTTACTTGATTAAAATGAGCATGATTAAGTATTTTATAAAGTTCTATTTGTTGTTATAATAATGAGCATGATGTTGGTATGTCCATATTTTGCTTTTATGACACCTCTCTCTCAACACATGTGGTCATGATTTCTGTTATCGGCTTTTGCTTGAGGACAAGCAAGGTCTAAGCTTGGGGGAGTTGATACGACCATTTTGCCTCATGTTTTGTTAGTGTTATTCATATTGTTTTTATGCATTTTGCCACTTGGTGGAGTAATTCTAATGCCTTTTCTCTTGTAATATGCAAGGTTTAGATCAAGAGGGAGAATCGCGACAGATGGAATTCTGGACCTGAAAAAGCAATGTCAGAGATACCTACTCTACACATATCCTAATGGGCTGAAACTTTACGAAGATTTATATTGGAATAAATAAAAAATACTAGAGCGAAGAAGTATCATAAGGGGGATACTAGGCGCCTAATAGACACCAGGGCGCGCCAGCCCCCCTGGCGCAGCCTGATGTCTAGTGGGTCACCTGGCCCACCTCTCGCAATGGTCTTCTTATATAAATTCTCTTTTACCCTGAGAAAAATCAGAGGAGGACAATCAGGACGAAGCGTCACCGTGTCGAGGCGGAACCTGGACATGACCACTTTTGCCCTACGGTGGAGCGATCTCAGTTGAGGAACTTCCCTCCCGGAGGTAGAAATCGAGGCCATCATCATCACCAACAACCCTCTCATCTTGAGGAGGCTAATCTTCATCAACATCTTCAGCAACACAATCTCCTCTCAAAACCCGAGTTCATCTCTTGTGCTCAATCTTGTACCGGAACCTCAGATTGGTATGTGGGTTGTGAATAGTAGTATTGATTACATATTGTAGTTGATGCTTTATGGTTTATTTGGTGGAAAATCATATGTTCAGATCCAATATAATATTTTATACCTCTATGATCTGGAACATGTTTATCACTTGTGAGTAGTTACTTTTGTTGTTGAGGCCACGGGAGCAGTCATGTGAAGTTGATATTCTTTCGATATTTTGATGATGTGAATGTTGTGATTCCCTTAGTGGAGTTATGTGAACGTCAACTACATAACACTTCACCATCTTCGGGACTAAGAGAATGCATTATGGAGTAGTAATTAGAGGGTGGGTTGCGAGAGTGACAGAAACTTAAACCCCAATTTATACACTACTCTGTAAGGGGCTGATTTGGATCCCTATGTTCAATGACAAGGTTAGAGTTTTTTATTAATAATTTTCTCATAGTTGCAGATGCTTGGAGGAGGGTTAATCATAAGTGGGAGGCATGTTCAAGGAAGAACATGACGAAAGTGACAAGATGATATTCTCGTGTGCCCTCAAGAACGCTTTGCCTATTATAAGAAACTGTTCTGGCCTATCCTTTGCCACAAAAGGATTGGGCTAACTTGCTGCACCTATTGTTACTATTTGTACTAGTCACTTGTTATAATTATCTTGTTATCAAACCACTTGTTACCTCTATTTGAGAGTTTGCAGAAATTACCTTGCTGAAAATCGTTTGTCATTTCCTTCCGCTCCTCGTTGGGTTTGACACTCTTACTTATTGAAGAACTACGATTGACGCCCTATACTTCTCGGTCATGAGGCACCGCCGGTGCGTTCGATGAATACTAGATGTGTTTTCTCAGCGTGCCCGTGCTTACCTCAGCTCTGGAGCTGCCATGATGGTAATGGGGCAGGATAAGACCACTCACCACTACGAGGGGTGCACCCACAGTGTGGAAGCCTCGCCCTCTTCCAAGTTGAAGGTGCCCATCATCATTTATATCTTTGACAATGTGGAATATCTTCTTTTTCTTAGCTTTATCAGTAAGTACCTATGTTGATCTAGCTATGCCGATAAAGCATCTTTGATTTCAGCTAATCGGAGTCCTCCTGCTTAATGCAAAAGACACTAGCGTTGTTGTCATTATCGCTGGAGGAGTCGAAGTGGCTGCCACTTGAGCTGTCCGCCTAGAACTCTAGGCGAACAACGAACGCACCGAAGAACTTCATGGTGAGAGTGGCGGCACCGTCGAACCTGCACCGGAGGAGGTTCTCGGGGACCAGGCCCCACGAGCAGGCGAAGGACTCCCCCCGCCCCCCCGCGTGAGGAACATACCGCTCACACGGGGGGTGATGGCCACCCACCCGGAGCCACGGTCCTTGGGGTGGGGGTGTCTTCTATAGCCCATGAGAAGGGGTCAGGGAGGCATAGCCATCTACGATTCTGATAGGGCAGCGCCACGACGAATTCGTGCGCCTCCTCCCTCACAATTCACATTGAACGAGGCTGTTGGAGATACGTGCTGCCGCGACCGCCATGGTTCGGCAGAGTCACCCTTCCTCGACCCATGTATTGTTGGAAATATGCCCTAGAGGCAATGATAAATAGGTATTATTATATTTCCTGTTACAAGATGATCATTTATTATCCATGCTATAATTGTATTGAATGAAAACATAGATACATGTGCGGATACATGGACAAAATAATGTCCCTAGCAAGCCTCTAGTTGGCTAGCCAATTGATCAAGGATAGTCAAGGTTTTCTGGCTATGTGCAAGTGTTGTCACTTGATAACAGGATCACATCATTAGGAGAATCATGTGATGGACTAGACCCAAACCATGAACGTAGCATATTGGTCGTGTCATTTTATTGCTACTGTTTTCTGCGTGTCAAGTATTTATTCCTATGACCATGAGATCATATAACTCACTGGCACCGGAGGAATACCTTGTGTGTATCAAATGTCGCAACATAACTGGGTGACTATAAAGGTGCTCTACAGGTATCTCCGAAGGTGTCTGTTGAGTTAGTATGGATCGAGACTGGGATTTGTCACTCCGTGTGACCGAGAGGTATCTCGGGGCCCACTCGGTAGTGCAACATCACACACAAGCCTTGCAAGCAATGTGACTAAGTTTAAGTCACGGGATCTTGTATTATAGAACTAGTAAAGAGGCTTCCCGGTAACGAGATTGAAATAGGTTTGCGGATACCGATGATCGAATCTCGGGCAAGTAACATACCGAAGGACAAAGGGAATGACATACGGGATTATATGAATCCTTGGCACTCAGGTTCAACCGATAAGATCTTCGGAGAATATGTAGGATCCAATATGGGCATCCAGGTCCCGCTATTGGATATTGACCAAGGAGTGTCTCGGGTCATGTCTACATATTCTCGAACCCGCATGGTCTGCACACTTAAGGTTCGATGATGTTTTAGTACAGTTGAGTTATATGTGTGGTTACCGAATGTTGTTTGGAGTCTCGGATGAGATCACGGATGTCATGGGGGTATCCGAATGGTCCGAAAACGAAGATTGATATATAGGATGATTTCATTTGGTCACGCGAAAGTTTAGGGCAATTCCGGTAGTTTACCGGGAGTGACGAATGGGTTCCGGGGGTTTACCGGGAGGGTCCCACCCACCCGGGAGTGAGCCCAAGGCCCTAGGGTGGAGCACCAAGTCCTTATTGGGCTCGTGGAGTCATCCCAAGAGGGCTATGGCACCACATAAGAAAATACCAAAAGAAAATAAGAAAAAAAGGAAAGAGGAAGTGGGAAGGAAGAGGAGGACTCCTCCTTCCCAAACCAAACTAGAGGAGTTCTGCTCCTCCTGGCGGCCGGCGCACCTTGAGGCCCTTGTGCCTCAAGGCTAGCCCCTCCCCCTCCTCCTATATATAGTGGTGGTTTAGGGCTTTTTGAGACACAACTTTGCCATGTGCAACTCAAGGCTATTCCACACAGTTTTACCTCTAGATCGGATTTCTGCGGAGCTCGGGCGGAGCCCGGCAGGAGTAGATCATCACCACCACCAGAGAGTTGTCACGCTGCTGGAGAACTCATCTACTTCTCCGTCTTTCTTGCTGGATCAAGAAGGCCGAGGTCATGGTCGAGTTGTACGTGTGGTGAACGCGGAGGTGCCGTCCGTTCGGCGCTAGATCGGAACGGATCGTGGGACGGATCGCGAGACGGTTCGTGGGAGGGATCATTGGACGGTTCAAGGGACGGATCGTGAAGACGTTCCACTAGATCAACCACATTTCATAATGCTTCTCGTTGAGCGATCTACAAGGGTACGTAGATCCAATCTCCTCTCGTAGATGGACATCTCCATGATAGGTCTTCGTGTGCGTAGGAATTTTTTTGTTTCCCTTGCAACGTTCCCCAGTTGTTGCATCATGAGCTAGGTTCATGCGTAGATGTTATCTCGAGTAGAACACAAAAGGTTTTGTGGACGGTGATGTTCGATTTTCTGCCCACCTTAGTCTTTTCTCGATACATCGGTATTGTTGGATTGAAGCGGCCCAGACCGACATAACTCGTACACTTATGAGAGACTGGTTTCATCGATTGACATGCAACCTCGTTGCATAAAGATGACTGGCGGGTGCCTATTTCTTCAACTTTAGTTGAATTGGTTTTGACCGAGGTGGTCCTTGGAGAGGTTAAATTGCAATTTGCACATCTCCATTGTGGTTTTCGCGTAAGTAAGATGCGATCATACTAGATACCCATAGCAGCAATGTAAAACATGCAACAACAAATTAGAGGACGTCTAACTTGTTTTTGCAAGGTATGCTTGTGATATGATATGGCCAATGACGTGATGTGATATATTGGATGTATGAGATGATCATGTTGTAATAGTTAATATCGACTTGCACGTCGATGCTACGGCAACCGGCAGGAGCCACAGGGTTGTCTTCAAACTAACGTTTGTGTTTGCAGATGCGTTTACTATATTGCTAGGTCGTATCTTTAGTAGAAATAGCATAAATAGCACAACAACCTCGATGGTGACACGTTGATGGATATCATGGTGTGGCACTGGTGACAAGAAGATCATGCCGGTGCTTTGGTGATGGAGATCAAGAAGCACGAGATGATGGCCATATCATGTCACTTATAAATTTCATGTGATGTTAATCCTTTTATACACCTTATTTCGCTTAGAACGATGGTAGCATTATAAGGTGATCTCTCACTAAAATTTCAAGATGAAATTGTGTTCTCCCCAACTGTGCACCGTTGCGACAGTTCGTCGTTTCGAGATACCACGTGATGATCGGGTGTGATAGATCAACGTTCATATACAACGTGTGCAAAACAGTTGCACACGCGGAACACTCGGGTTAAACTTGACGAGCCTAGCATGTGCAGACATGGCCTCTGAACACATGAGACCGAAAGGTCGAGCATGAATTGTATAGTTGATATGATTAGCATAGAGATGCTTACCACTGAAACTATTATCAACTCACGTAATGATCAGACTTGAGTTAGTGAATTTGGATCATGTACCACTCAAATGACTAGAGAGATGTACTTTTTGAGTGCGAGTTTATCAATAATTTTATTAATTAAACTCTAATTATCTTAAACATAGTTTAAGTCCACTTTGCAAAATTTGTGTTATAGATCAATGGCTCACGCGACAGTCACCCTGAATTTTAATATGTTCCTAGAGAAAGCTAAGTTGAAAGATGATGGAAGCAACTTTATAGACTAGGCTCGTAATCTTAAGTTGCTCCTGCAAGCTGGGAAGAAGGATTATGTCCCTAATGCTGCGCTAGGAGATGAACAACCCGCTACGGCTGACTAAGATGTCAAGAATGCCTGGTTAACACGTAAGGAGGACTACTCAGTAGTTCAATGTGCAGTCTTGTATGGCTTAGAGCCGGGACTTCAACGTCGCTTTGAGCGTCATGGAGCATATGAGATGTTCCGGGAGTTGAAGTTTATCTTTCAGAAGAACGCCCGGATCGAGAGGTATGAGACCTCCGATAAATTTTATGCTTGCAAGATGGAGGAGAATTCGTATGTCAGTGAACATGTGCTCAAAATGTCTGGGTACTCAAACCGTCTAGCTCACCTGGGTATTGAACTCTCGCAAGAAGCTATCACTGACAGAATTCTTCAATCACTGCCACCTAGCTATCACAACTGGAAAAACATAATTTGCCGACAGCTTTCATCTTTGCCGTCAGCAATTTCACGGGGCTAACGGCAAAGAGACTTTGCCCTCAGCCAAAATAAATGCTGATGGCATAGGAGAGGCTGACGGCATAGATAATCTACGCCGTCCGCTTTGTCTAAGCCGTGAGCCAGCTGACGGCAAAGGCGAAAAACACTAACAGCATAGGGAGGCTGACGGCATAAGGAGCTCCCCGGTCCCACGTCCGACCACGGCTTAACGGGGCACCGCTTTGCCGGCAGCCAGCTGACGGCAAAGCCTAACGGTTGTCTTTGCCGACAGCTAGCTGACAGCATAGCTCGGTTGTTTCCCCCGTGCACACGACCTAACTGCATGCCCTAACGGTTCTCTCTCCCTGCTCTCCCTACTCTCCCTGCTCTCCCGACCCATCGCCGTCGTCGACCCACGCCCGCCCGCGCCAGCCCCAACTCGCCGGCGCCGCCCCGACCACCCGTTGTCACCCCGCCCCTCCCCGCTTCTACCCTGCGCTGCCCACCCTAACCCACCCCGCCTCTGCCCCACGCCAGCTCTGCCCCGCGCCTGCCCCGCCCCGCGCCGCCCCGTGCCAGCCCCGCCACGACGCGCCGCCGCCCCGTGCGAGCTCTGCCCCGTCGCCCCGCCCCGCCGCGCCGCCCCGCACCAGCCCCACCCCGCGCCGTCCCGCGCCAGCCCCGCACCAGCCCCGCCCCGTGCCGGCCCAACCCAGCCCCACCCGCGCCAACCCCGCCCCGCCGCTGCCCCACGCCATCCCCTCCCGACTCGCCGGTGAGCTCCTCCTCCCCTTTTTTCTTTTTTTAGTTTATTTTTCTATGTTAGTTAGATCTGTTAGTAGTAGATTTTTAGTTAAATTTAGTTAGCAATTATTTAATGGTAGATTTTTAGTGGTAGATTTTTAGTTAGCAATTATTTAGTTAGCAATTAGAAGGAGATTAAGAGAAGAAGAAGAAGAAGAAAAGGAAAAAGAGAAAGAAGAAGGGGGAGAATTATTTAGTTAGCAATTATTTAATTACCGCGAGTAGAAAAATAGAAAGAAGAAGAAGAAAAGGAAAAAGAGAAAGTAGAAGGGGGAGAAATGTTAAATTTAGTTAGCAATTATTTAATTACCACGAGTGCATATTTGTGTTGATTGAGTGCATTTAAATGTGCAGTAGCTTCTCCACGAGGGATTGGTTTTCGACGACCTCCCCTGCATTCAAAAGTGAGCACATTTGTTAACTCCTCCTCCACCCCCTTTATTTTGCTCTGTTCCGGCCTTCGTGCTGATGACACTATCTAGCTAGGTATTTTTAGTATTAAAATGTAAAGTTGTTGCGTAACCAATATGCGTCTTCCATTCGAAAGGGTTCCTTTCATAAATATGCATGCATTTGCATATTTATAACGGTGATTCTTTCGAATCGCCCAACGTTATCCATGGACAGCCCGGGTATATGTAGATTGGGTCGTTTCCCACGCTTTGCTCCGGATCCCATGCAGAGTTTCGACAGCTCCTCCTTGTTGTTCTCCGGGTACACATCCTCTCGGTTAGTTGCCGAGATGTGTATCAGGAGAACAGTGGGAAGGTGCTGCCGAAATTTTGCGTTGGGTCAGGAGCAGAGCATGGGGCAATGACCCAATCTACACATACTCGGGTGGGATTAGGACCCATCTTTACCTAGTAGCTGGTAGGTGTGCATGCCGTGCATCCCAATGTATTAACCATGATTAAAAAATGGCCATAATTAATTTAACATACTTGATGAACTGATAATTTATATTGTTTTATATGTGGATACTATGTAGCTAGCTTGCCAGAATGACTGATCGTGAATGGATGTACACCGGTCACCATAGTCAGAGAGATATGACCGATGAATGGTTGAGAAAAACCTATGAATTCGTGGAAACGGCGTTTTCTAAAGGCCAGCCAAAAACATGGTGCCCCTGCACTAAGTGCAAGAATTATTCGTGACAAACAAAGGATGTAATGGGTAAACACCTGTAGATGCGTGGTTTTACTCCCGGCTATACCTTGTGGACATTTCATGGCGAGTCGGCCCAACATAACAGAGACGAGGTGTTGCGTCGGCGCACTGATGATTATGTTATAGGGATTGAAGACATGGTGAATGACTTTGATGATGCTCGGAACAAGGACGAAGAGATGGAGGAATCCGCGAAAGCCCTCTATGCCATGTTGGAGTCTTCAAAACGGCCTCTTCACGAGCACACTAAGATTTCTCAGCTAGATGCCATCGCACAAGTTATGGCTCTGAAAGCCCAGTTCAACATTGGAAGAGACCTGTTTGACTCAGGGATGACCTTATTTGGGCGCTTTCTACCAGGAGGTCATATTATGCCTTCAAACCTATATCAGTCAGACAAAATCCTTAGTGCACTCAAGATGCCGTATGAGCAGATACATGCTTGTGAGAAGGGATGTGCCTTATTTAGGAAAGAGTATGCGGACGAAACATATTGTCCATTTTGCAAGTCTATTCTAAGGTGGTCAAACAGCTGCGCGGGCCTGACTTTGACCCGAGGCAGAATCCTATCGATCCAGAGGCGTTAATGATCTCTTGTGGCGGTAAGAGTCATGGCACGCTGGCCATGTGTGATGGCTTCGTCCCTATCACTGAGACTCTATCTCAGATCAAGGCGAGGCAAACGAGCTCCGGTCCTGTAATACGGCAACGCGCGAGGCCAGTTGATCTTGCCATCGAAGCTAGTTTTCTTCATTATTTCTTTCGTTCTTTTGTCCCTGGATGGATGATGAAAATTCCTTTGGAGGAGTGGTTGCAGGCCGCACTTATGAAGGAGAGGGAGGCCACCAGGCTCTTGTTGGAGGAGAGGGACAGGAATACGCACAGGTTGCTTGAGGAGGAGAGGGCACGCAATAATGCCCATGCGAAGGCCATGCACGACTTCGTTGCGGTAAGTCAGTTGTGTGAGAAGCAAGGCTATGTGTGAGACGCAACAAGGCTATTTCTTTGACTCCTCGACAACTAATTTGCAGGCTATGTGTGAGAAGCAAGGTTTGTCGCCCCCTCCTCCCATGCCTTCTCCGGTGGGAACGGTGAGTTCCCTTTCAATGACCAACCTTGCACGGTCTTATACCATTGTCTGTCGCCGTGCTAACCACATATTTTAACTCTTGCCTTCTTGCAGCATCATTCCAGAGTTGAATACCACGACCCCTTTAGTTCTCTTGGTGAGAGCCCTAACAACCCAGCGACCAACGGAGATGGAGCCTCTCCTTCGTTTCTTGGCATTCAGTAAGTTATTCCTCTCCTTCTTATTCTTCTTATTGTTTAGATCAACTTAGATTATGCCATGCTTTAGTTAGCTTAGTAAATTCTAGTTGATATTAGCCATGCATTAGTTAGCTTAGTAAGTTCTAGTTGATATTAGAGCTCAAAAATGACATAATTAGTTTAGAAAGTTTTAAAAGAAACCAGAAGAGAAGAACAAACAAGAGATGAAGAAATAAGAGAAGAAGAAAGAGGAGAAAAAGATAACTTCTATTCTTTCTTTTTCTCCATCTTCTTCTTCTTCTTCTTCTTCTTCTTCTTCCACTTCTTCCACTTCTTCTTCTTCTTCTTGTTCTTCTTGTTCTTCTTCTTGTTCTTCTTCTTGTTCTTCTTCTTCTTCTTCTTCTTCTTCTTCTTCCACTTCTTCTTCTAATTGCTTAGCTTAATTTACATAACTTCTTTCTTATTGTATTCATCTTCTAACTTCTTTCTCATTATGCAGATATTGATAAAGCAGCATGGCATATGGATGGATGCTCGAGGGACTTTGTAATGCACTTGTGTAGTCTTAGATGAACTTTGTAATGCACTTGTATTAGTGGATGCACTTGTGATGCTTTGTAATACTTTGTGATCTTGTTTGCACTTTAATTACATATATTCGTGCTGTTTGCAATTGGTGACGCACTTGTTTTGTGCTGTTTGCACTTTGTGATGCACTTGTGGTGCTGTTTAGGGGCTGGGAAAATATATATATGTTGTTGTTTGTATCTATGTTTTGCAAATGTAGGGAATTAACAGAAAACAAATATGAAAAAAAAGCAGAGAGGGTATTTGCCTACAACTTACTGACGGCAACGGCTTTGCCGTCGGTGGAGTGACGGCAAAGAAGACACGTGGCGGCAGCCTGTGTATGCTGGCAACTCGGGGAATACCAAATGTTCCCAGATTTTCGGCTTTGCCGTCAGCTGCGCTCCAGCTGTCGGCAAAGAGGCGACCAAGGGGACCCAGGTTTTCGGCTTTGCCGTCAGCTTTGCTATGGCTGTGGGCAAAGAGGGGACCTAGGGGACCCAGGGTTTCGGCTTTGCCGTCAGCTTTTGCTACGGCTGTGGGCAAGGCCTGCCGTTAACCTTCTAGCGGGGCTCGACCTGCGCCGTTGTCGCCATTGCTCTTTGCCGTCAGCCCGTGTTACAAAGCTGATGGCAAAGTCTTTGCCGTCGGTCGACATTCAGCTAACGGCAAAGAAGGTGATTGCCGATAAAATCTTGCCGGTTCCTTTGCCGACAGCGCACTGACGGCAAAGCCTTTGCCATCAGTTAAACTGTCCTTTGCGGTCAGCTCTGGCTGTCTGCAAACCAGCAGATACCAGTAGTGTATAAGAGCTTTGTGTTGGACTATAACATGCAAGGGACAAACAAGTCACCCGACGAGTTATTCGCGATGCTGAAAGTCGCAGAGTCAAAACTCCGGGAAGAGCATCAAGTGTCGATGGTCAATAAGACCACTAGTTTCAAGAGAAACGGCAAAGGCAAGAAGGGCAACTCCAGGAAGAGCGGCAAGCCTGTTGCCAATCCGACAAAGAAATCGAAGGCTAGGCCTAAGCCTGAAACAGAGTGTTACTATTGCAATGGACTAGGTCACTCGAAGCGCAACTGCCCCAAGTATTTGGCTGATAAGAAGGCGACCAAGGAAAAATCAGGTATATTCGATATACATGTTATTGATGTGTACTTAACCAACTCTCGTAGTAGTGCCTTGGTATTCGATACCGGTTCTGTTGCTCATATTTGCAACTCGAAACAGGAACTGTGGAATAAACGAAGGCTGGCAAAAGATGAAGTGACGATGTGCGTGGGAAATGGTTCCAAGGTTGATGCAATCATCGTCGGCACAGTTTCACTTCAGTTACCATCAGGATTAGTTATGAACTTAAATAATTGTTATTTAGTACCTGCGTTAAGCATGAACATTATATCTCGATCTTGTTTATTGCAAGACGGTTACTCGTTTAAGTCAGAGAATACTGGTTGTTCTATTTCTATGAGTAACATCTTTTATGGTCATGTACCCAATGTGAGAGGATTGTTCATATTGAATCTTGATGGCGATGATACACATATACATAACATTGAGACCAAAAGAGTTAGAGTTAACAATGATAGCACCATGTTTTTGTGGCACTCCCGCTTAGGTCATATTGGTGTAAAGCGCATGAAGAAACTCCATTACGATGGACTTTTGGAATCACTTGACACGTGCAAACCATGCCTCATGGGCAAGATGACTAAGACTCCGTTCTCCGGAAAAATGGAGCGTGCAAGTGACTTGTTGGAAATCATACATACCGATGTATGCGGTCCGATGAGTGTGGAGGCGCGCGGCGGATATCGTTATTTTCTCACCTTCACTAATGATTTGAGTAGGTATGGATATATCTACTTGATGAAGCACAAGTCTGAAATGTTTGAGAAGTTCAAGCAATTTCAGAGTGAAGTTGAAAATCATCATTACAAGAAGATCAAGTTGCTACAGTCTGATCGTGGGGGTGAATATCTGAGTTTCGAGTTTGGTGCTCACTTAAGACAATATGCAATTGTTTCACAGTTGACACCGCCTGGAACACCACAGCGGAATGGTGTGTCCGAACGTCGTAATCGTACTTTGTTAGAAATGGTGCGATCTATGATGTCTCTTACCGATTTTCCGTTATCGTTTTGGGGTTATGCATTAGAGCCAGCTGCATTCACTTTAAATAGGGCACCATCAAAATCCGTTGAGATGACAACATATGAACTGTGGTATGGCAAAAGACCGAAATTGTCGTTTCTCAAAGTTTGGGGATGTGATGCTTATGTCAAAAAGCTTCATCCTGAAAAGTTAGAACCCAAAGCGGAAAAGTGTGTCTTCATAGGTTACCCAAAGGAGACAGTTGGGTACACCTTCTATCTCAAATCCAAGGGCAAAGTGTTTGTTGCTAAAAACGGAGCTTTTCTTGAGAAGGAGTTTCTCTTGAAAGAATTGAGTTGGACGAACGTAGAACTTGCTGAGGTTGTCGAACCTATAGTCCCTCTAGATGGTGGCGCAGGGCAAAGGGAAACCCGTGTCGTTGCGATGCCGGTTGAGGAGGAAGTTAATGATGATGATCATGAAACTTCGGAACAAGTTCCTATCGGACCTCGCAGGTCGACAAGATCACGTACTACTCTTGAGTGGTATGCTAATCCTGTCTTATCAATCATGTTGTTAGACAACAATGAACCTGTGAATTATGAAGAAGCAATGGTGGGCCCGGATTCCAACAAATGGCTGGAGGCCATGAAGTCCGAGATAGGATTTATGTATGAAAACAAAGTGTGGACTTTGGAAGTATTACCTGAAGGACAAAAGTCTATTAAGAACAAATGGATCTTTAAGAAGAAGACGAACGCAGACGGTAATGTGACCGTTTATAAAGCTCGACTTGTGGCAAAGGGTTTTTCACAAGTTCAAGGAGTTGACTATGATGAGTCGTTCTCACCGGTAGCGATGCTTAAGTCCGTCCAAATCATGTTAGCAATAGCTGCATTTTTCGATTATGAAATCTGGCAGATGGATGTCAAAACGGCGTTCCTTAACGATTTTGTTAACGAAGAGTTGTATATGATGCAACCCAAAGGTTTCGTCGATCCAAAGAATGCTAACAAAGTATGCAAGCTCCTGCGATCCATTTATGGACTGGTGCAAGCATCTCAGAGTTGGAATAAGCGCTTTGATGAGGTGATCAAAGCATTTGGGTTTATACAAGTGGTTGGAGAATCTTATATTTACAAGAAAGTGAGTGGGAGCTCTGTGGCATTTCTAATATTATATGTGGATGACATATTGCTGATTGGAAACAACGTGGAGTTTTTGGAGAGCGTAAAGGATTACTTGAATAATAGTTTCTCTATGAAAGACCTAGGAGAAGTTGCTTACATTCTACGCATTAAGATCTATAGGGATAGATCGAGACGCCTGATCGGACTTTCACAAAGCACAGACCTTCATAAAGTTTTGAAGAAGTTCAAAATGGAATAGTCCAAGAAAGGGTTCTTGCCAGTGTTACAAGGTAAAAATTGAGTAAGACTCAGTGCCCAGCAACTGCAGAAGATAGAGAACAAATGAGTTCCGTTCCCTATTCTTGAGGCATAGGTTCTATCATGTATGCAATGTTGTGCACTAGACCAAACGTCAGCTTGGCCATAAGTATGGCAGGCAGGTTTCATAGTAATCCAGGAGTGGATCACTGGACGGTGGTCAAGAATATTCTAAAGTACCTGAAAAGGACTAAGGAAATGTTTCTCGTTTATGGAGGTGACGAAGAGCTCGTCGTAAAGGGTTACGTCGAGGCAAGCTTTGACACCGATCCGGATGACTCTAAGTCACAAACCGGATACGTATTTATTCTTAATGGGGGTGCGGTAAGCGGGTGCTGTTCCAAGCAAAGCATCGTAGCAGATTCTACATGGGAAGCATAGTACATGGCTGCCTCGGAGGCAGCAAAGGAGGGTGTGTGGATGAAGCAGTTCATCACGGATCTTGGAGTTGTGCCAAGCGCACTAAATCCAATAACTCTGTTCTGTGACAACACTGGTGCCATTGCCTTAGCAAAGGAACCAAGGTTTCACAAGAAGACCAGGCACATCAAACGATGCTTCAACCTCATCCGAGACTACATCGAAGGAGAGGACATGAATATTTGCAAAGTGCACACGGATCTGAATGTAGCAGACCCGCTGACTAAACCTCTTCCACGGAAAAAACATGATCAACACCAGAACTGTATGGGTGTTAGATTTATTACAATGTAAATCCATGGCGATGTGAGGACTAGATTATTGACTCTAGTGCAAGTGGGAGACTCTTGGAAATATGGCCTAGAGGCAATGATAAATAGTTATTATTATATTTCCTGTTACAAGATAATCGTTTATTATCCATGCCATAATTGTATTGAATGAAAACATAGATACATGTGTGGATACATAGACAAAACAATGTCCCTAGCAAGCCTCTAGTTGGCTAGCCAGTTGATCAAGGATGGTCAAGGTTTTCTGACTATGTGCAAGTGTTGTCACTTGATAACTGGATCATATCATTAGGAGAATCATGTGATGGACTAGACCCAAACTATGAACGTAGCATATTAGTCATGTCATTTCATTGCTATTGTTTTATGCATGTCAAGTATTTATTTCTATGACCATGAGATCATATAACTCACTGGCACCGGAGGAATACCTTCTGTGTATCAAATGTCGCAATGTAACTGGGTGACTATAAAGGTGCTCTACACGTATCTCCAAAGGTGTCCGTTGAGTTAGTATGGATCGAGACTGGGATTTGTCACTCCATGTGACCGAGAGGTATGTCGGGGCCCACTCGGTAATACAACATCACACACAAGCCTTGCACGCAATGTGACTAAATGTAAGTCACGGGATCTTGTATTACGGAACGAGTAAAGAGACTTGCCGGTAACGAGATTCAAATAGGTATGCGGATACCGACGATCGAAGCTCAGGCAAGTAACATACCGAAGGACAAAGGGAATGACATACGGGATTATATAAACCCTTGGCACTGAGCTTCAACCGATAAGATCATCGGAGAATATGTAGGATCCAATATGGGCATCCGGGTCCCGTTATTGGATATTGACCGAGGAGTGTCTCGGGTCATGTCGACATGGTTCTCGAACCCGCAGGGTCTGCACACTTAAGGTTTGATGATGTTTTAGTACAGTTGAGTTATGTGTGTGGTTACCGAATGTTGTTCGGAGTCCCGGATGAGATCGCGGACATCACGAGGGTTTCCGAAATGGTCCGGAAACGAAGATTGATATATAGGATGATTTCATTTGGTAACCGGAAAGTTTCGGGCAATTCCGATAGTGTACCGGGAGTGAGGAATGGGTTCCGGGGGTTTACCGGGAGGGGCCCACCGACCTAGGAGTGAGCCCAAGGCCCTAGGGTGGCGCACCAAGTCCTTATTGGGCTAGTGGAGTCAGCCCAAGAGGGCTATGGCGCCACATCAGTAAATACCAAAAGAAAAAAAGGAAAGAGGGAGGTGGGAAGGAAGAGGAGGACTCCTCCTTCCCAAACCAAATTGGAGGAGGAGTCCTCCTCCTCATGGCGGCCAGCGCACCTTGAGGCCCTTGTGCCTCAAGGCTAGCCCCTCCCCCTCCTCCTATATATAGTGGTGGTTTAGGGCTTTTTGAGACACAACTTTGCCACGTGCAAGTCAAGGCTATTCCACACAGTTTTACCTCTAGATCGGATTTCTGCGGAGCTCGGGCGGAGCCCTGCAAGATTAGATCATCACCACCACCGGAGAGCGGCACGCTGCCGGAGGACTCATCTACTTCTCTGTCTTGCTTGCTGGATCAAGAAGGCCGAGATCATCATCGAGCTGTATGGGTGCTGAACGCAGAGGTGTCGTCTGTTCGGCACTAGATTGGAACGGATCGTGGGACGGATCGCGAGACGGTTCGTGGGACGGATCGTGGAACGGTTCGAGGGACGGATCGTGAAAATGTTCCACTGCATCAACCATGTTTCTTAACGCTTCCTGCTGAGTGATCTACAAGGGTGCGTAGATCCAATCTCCTCTCGTTCATGGACATCACCATGACAGATCTTCGTGTGCGTAGGAAATTTTTTGTTTCCCATGCAACGTTCCCCAACATGTAAGCCATCCTTCCACGGGAACTGGAGCCAACTCCCTCCACCATCACCACAATTCACATTGGGCTCTCGGGAGTGCCCCTAGCTAGGGCACGAGAACCACAAGCATGATCACGACCCCTCGCCATCCCAAGGACGACACGATGAAGAAGATGGCGAGGAAATTAAGTGGACACTGGTCAATGTATTGGCTAGGGGGAACACGGGTGAGGAATGCCCCATCCATCGACCCCCCTATTAATAGGGAGAGGGAGTGGAAGGGGCTAGCTCTACATAACCCAAGGTGGGCGCATACTGGCGCAAACACATCACCATCGACCGCCCTTCCTAGCCAATACGAGACCGCGCATGCGACACACGTCATCACGAGTGTATAGGAAGACAGAGGACGAGAAGACATGACTTAGTGGCGGGAAGTGAACGGATGCCACCCCGTCGTTTTCTTCCTTCCCACAAAAGGACCTTGATGTTAACTGATCGCTGCCCGACGAAACTACTCGCTTTCAAGAGTGCACGCTTGGCCGACCGCCCTCCTTCTCCAATGGAAGGCGACTTTTCATGTGCGAATCCTCGCTCCGCCACTCTGACGACCCGTAGTAAATGTGTGTCCTAGGAAAGCAGTAAGAATCATCATAACCGCAGTGAATTGCAGTTGTGTGTGCATGTGAACTAGTTTTGGGCCTAGCCCAACAATAGTCATGGACGCATGTGTGGCCCAGGCCCGGGGCTACTATCAGTGTACTAATGTATGGGGGCTTTAGTACCTAGACTTTTACATAGGCAGCTGCAGCCTCTTGATAGGCAAGACCCTGTCAGCCAATGTCAACCTTCGAACAGCAATGAGCGACGACCAGAAAGAAGGCCCCCGCAAGCCACCTTTCCAGGAGGAGGAAGACGTGATAGCTGCCACGCCCGACAGGACCCCTCCATATATCGGCCGCTCCACCTCATTGGGCTGATTGTCAGCATTAGTGAGGTGTCAAGCGGGCAAGAGGTTAGGTGGGTCTAGTAAGGGACATGTAGCCACTTTAATGACACCCGTCTCATGGTGTGTCGAGTTAATAAAAAGGTAGTTGGGAGAACATCATAGAAGGAGAGGCAATTCTTGCCAGGGAACATCGCCAATGTGCCACCTAACGACGCATTTAATGCATCTGTCTCTGTCTGTCAGAGTTAGGTATTTCCCACAGTTGCTTCTGTCAATTGTTATGGAAGTTAGCTTGTGGACTATTCTCCCATGAAAGATCTGTTTTAGCCACTGTGGTAACCCCTTATACTATAATAGGAGGTCCACGGTTACGTGAGAAAGGTCGACACTCTATTCATTCCACACGCGTATATGCTACCCACGAGCATCCTTGCTGGGCGAGTGCACCTATACTGTGATCATCTACATAATCTACCAAAACACATGACTAGGGTTTTACGTTTCCGAGTGGCCGAACCTGTCTAAACCAGCGTGCATGCAGACGTCGGTGATGATCTTTGTGCACCCGTAGTCCATGCTGAACCATAGCAAAGGGGCCTTGCCGGCTCCATAGATCGTCGTACCCCGACAACATGGATCAAGACTGGCATTTGTCACTCCATAAGAGGAGACACTACTGGAATTCAGCAATTTGCCGCCAGCCAGCTCTTTGTCGTCGGCTGGCAAACGACAAAGAAGGTCTACGCCATCAGCTGTGCAGACCTGACGACAAAGGGAAGGGTGACAACAAAGACTCTGTTGGCCATCTGCTAGGGTTTTGCCGTCAGGCAGCTGATAGCAAAGAGCCCTAAGGCAGACGACAAAGAACCCTCCTGGGACCCCACAGGGATTTGCAGCCAGCGGACGGCAAAGATCCCGAAGGCGGACGACAAAGACCCCACCTAGGCCCCATAGGTCCTGTGGGGGGTGGTGGGCCGTTTACACGCTCTTTGGCGTCTGCCTGGGGCTCTTTGCCGTCCGCCAGCAAACGGGAAAGCTGCGCTATGCCTAACGTCGTCAACGGCCCGCTGCACCACCCCGCTTCATTCTCCCTTTCATTCTCTCTCTCGTTCTCACCCCCCACTACACCGCCCCGCTCCACCGCTGCCCAGGCGCTAGGCCGACCCCGTCGCCTCTGCCCCTCGCCACCATGACGACCCTGCGCCCTAGCCCACCGCCGTCACTGTTGCCCCGCGCCGTGGCGCCCCTGCCCCCCGCCGCTCCTGCCTCCCACCGTCCGGCTGCAGGCACCGCTGCCCTGCCTCCCACAGCCCGGCAGGCACAGCCGCCCCCGGCGTCCCTGCACCCCCCCGGTCCACCGCCGCCACGCCGCCTATTTGAAGATCCCTGGCAATGGCTAGAAAAATGTTGTTCTCGATTTCTCAACAATTAGAAATTGTCTTGCAATAGCCCACCAGCGCGTGGGATCGAGGAAATTTTTGAGGATAGAGTATTCAACCCAAATTTGTTGGTTCGCACGACGGGAGGTGAAAGTATATTCTCAACTATTAGCAGCTGAATGTGTCAGATTCAACAACACCTGAAAGATTAGTATCTGCAAGCAAAGTGTCAACAGCAAAGTAGTATGATAACAACGGTGCCAGAAACGATCTGGTCACAAGGCAGACTATTCCTAACTGACGTATCAATGGCGCCAGAAGTTGCCCGTGGACAGGAAATATTCTTTCCCGGCAACGGTGCGAGAAAAAGTATTGTAGCAGGTAGCAGCAGTGTAACGAGTAACAGACGTGGCAAGGAACAACAGTAGTGACAGCAGTAGCATGTAGCAACAGCAAGTAACTGTAGTGGTAGCAGCAGCAGGGCAAAGCAAGCAACAGTGTAGCAAGGAGCAACAACAAGTAACAGTAGTGGCAGCAGCAGCAGGGCAAAGCAAGTAACAGTAGCAGCAAGTAACAGTAGCAGCAACAGTAGTAACAGCAGCAGAGCAAAACAAGTAACAACAGAAGTGGGACAAACTCGTAGGCAATGAGTCGATGATTTGTTTGGATGACATTCATCATGCAACAGTTATAACACGGAGAGATATGTGGCTAGCTCCCGTTCGTCAATGTGATGTAGGCATGCATTCCGTGTGTCGTCATACGTGCTTAGGGAAAAGAACTTGCATGGCATCTATTGTCCATCCCTCCCGTGGCAGCGGTGTTCAAAAGGAAACTACGGGATATTAAGGTTCTCCATTTAATAAAGAGCCGAACCAACGCATTAACACTTGGTGAACACATGAACTCCTCAAACTATGGTCATCACCGGGAGTGGTTCCGGTTATTGTCAATCCGGGGTTGCCTGGTCATGACACATAGTAGGTAACTACAACTTGAAAGATCGGATCTAAAACACATATATATTGGTGACAACATAATAATTTCAGATCTGAAATCATGGCACACGGGCCCTAGTGACAAGCATTAAGCATGGCAAAGTAGTAGCAACATCAATCTCAGAACATAGTGGATACTAGGGATCAATCCCCGTCAAAACTAACTCGATTACATGATAGATCTCATCCTACTCATCACCGCCCAACGAGCCTACGAATAGATTACTCACGAATGATGAAGAGCTTCATGGAATTGGAGAGGGAAGAAGGTTGATGATGACGATGGCGACGATTTCCCCTCTCCGGAGCCCAAAACGGACTCCAGATCTTCACTCCAGATGAAGAACAGGATGTGGCGGCGCCTACGTATCGCAAACGCGATGAAATCTTGTCCTTTTATTTTCTCTGGGACGAAAGTGAATTTATAGAGCTGAGTTTGGGGGCAGCAGAGCCACGTGGGCCCCACAAGCTTGGTAGCCGCCACCAAGGGGCGGCGGCTACATGGCTTGAGGCCCACTGGCCCATCCCCTTCGATGGATCTTTGCGCAGGTATTTTTCATATTTTCCTGAAATATTCTTCGTAAATTTTCAGGACGTTCGGAGAACTTTCATTTCTGCACAAAAACAACACCATGGCAATTTTGTTGAAAACAGCGTCAGTCCAGGTTAGTTCCATTCAAATCATGCAAATTAGAGTCCAAAACAAGGGCAAATGAGTTTGGAAACGTAGATACGATGGAGACGTATCAACTCCCCCAAGCTTAAAACCTTGGTTGTCCTCAAGCAACTCAGTTGACAAACTGAAAGAGAAAGAAAAACTTTGACAAACTCTATTTGGTCTTATTGTTGCAATTATGTCTAACTCATAACCAGAATTTCAGCAAGATCACAAGTTAACAACATAAGCAAGTGACACAAAGGTCTCACGGTAAACTAATATCAATGGCATAATCAGCTAACGAGCAAATAATAATGAGTTTCAGATACCAACAATTCAACCAGAACAAGCATGAAGCAATATGAGTAAGTGGTATCTCGCTAGCTCTTTCTGAGACCGCAAAACATAAATGCACATCACTTTCAAAGATCAAGGGCTGACTAAACATTGTAATTCATAGCAACGAAGATCCAGTCATAGTCATACTCAATATCAATCAAAAGCAAAGCATAAAAATGACAGAGGTGCTCTCTAATTGGTGCTTATACAAGAGGAGGATGACTCAACAGGAAAATAAATAGACAGGCCCTTCGCAGAGGGAAGCATTGATTTGCAGAGGTGCCAGAGCTGAAGCTTTGAAAACAGAGATAATAATTTTGGGTGGCATGCTTTCATTGTCAACGCAATGACCAAGAGTTGTGAATATCTTCCATGCTACTCATGCTATAGGCGGTTCCCAATCAGAAAAGTAAAGTTTTAACTCCCTCACCACCAATCAATCACACTCCACGGCTAGCCGAATCCTCGGGTACCGTCCATACTAACATCAATCCCGGGGGAGTCTTGTTTTACAGTTATGTTTTCGACTTAAGCGTGGAACTGGGCATTCCAATTACCGGCCCCTTTCTCGTGAATGACAGTGAATAAACTCATGTCGAGGAAAACACGCCTAACATGGAAGATATCAATAGCCCCTTGTCACCACATGAGCGGTTCGGGCATGCAAAACAGATTATTTCTTGAAGGTTTAGAGAATGGCACATGCAAATTTACTTGGAACAGCAGGTAGATACTGCAAATAGGTAGGTATGGTGGACTCTCATGGAAAAACTTTTGGGTTTATGGAAGTGTATGCACAAGCAGTATTCCACTTAGTACAAGTGAAGGCTAGCAAAAGATTGGGAAGCGACCAACTAGAGAGCGACAACAGTCATCAAGATGCAATGAGTTAGACTAACATTGAGTTAAAGCATGAACAGGATATAAATCACCATGAACACGAACATCTTAGAGCCTATGTTGATTTTGTTGCAACTACATGCATGAACATGTGCCAAGTCAAGCTACTTGAATCATTCAAAGGAGAATACCATCCTATCATAGTACATCATAGTCATCTCAAAATCTATGTTGGCATTCAAGACAAACCGTTATAAGCTCCAAGCTAATTAAGCATGGCATAAGAAACTATGATCTCTAAGTTGTCATTGCAAACATGGTTCTCTCACAACAAAGCTGAATCTGGGACGACGAGCTAGTCATATTTACAAAAACAAAATAGATAGAGTTCATAACAGCTTTTCCAGTCTCAGTCACTTCATCATATATCATCATTATTGCCTTTCACTTGCACGATCGAACGATGTTAATAATAATAAGAGTGCTTGTGCATTGGACTAAGCTGAATCTGCAGGCAAACACAAAGGAGAAGAAAAGTAATATGGCTCTTTGAAAGCTAAACAGGTATGCATGCAAGAGCCACTAAACATTGTAACCAATATCTTCTACCTTGACCCAAAGAAAAAGAAAACTATTTAGACGGGAAAACTCCCAACAAGCAAAAGAAGAAAGGAATTTTTTTTTGGGTTTTCTCAAAAGCACACAAAACAAGAAAACAAGAAAACGAAAATAAACTAGCATGGATAATACAGTGGCAAAGTGTAAACACCGACTAACAAAGTGAAAGCATAAGCATGAATGTAAGGTCGGTGAGAACACGTACTCCCCCAAGCTTTGGCTTTTGGCCTAACTTGGTCTATTCCCATGGATGGTCCTCGCGAAACCCAAAATCATAATGGGTGTTATACGGGAGTGCTGCAGCCACTGCCTGAATAGCTGCCTCACGAAGACGAGAAACCGTCGCCTCCCTCTCATACTCCTCTGCCTCTCCTATGGTTATGTAGTTTCTCCGTTTTACCTGAAAGTCAAAGAAAGCAGGAGCAGGAAGGGTAATATGGAAAACGCGCTGCCAGTTAAATATCAAATGGTATAGGAGGGATTCATCATCCCTCTCAAGGAACTGGTAGCGTGTTAGAGCGACACGATCAAGGTAGGTTGTACAGAGAGGGCGGTCTCCTGAACGGATGGGTACTCCAAGAAAATTTGCTAAGCGTGTAGCATAAATTCCACGAAATAAATCCCCCTCAATGGCATCATTATTCAGCCTCCTTGCTATTATAGCTCCCATGTTGAATTTCCTGTCACCTGTTACTGCGATCTTAAGGATACTAAGGTCGAATGCACATAGGTGACAATGTGCACCCTTGCCGTTAACGCACCAACCTATGACGAGGGCAAGGTAGTGCAAGGCAGGGAAATGAATGCTTCCTATGGTAGCTTGCGTGATATCTCTAGTTTCTCCAACAGTTATACTGGAGACAAAGTCTCTAACCGAAGACTTAGCAGGATCATTAAGACTACCCCCATCGGGTATCTTGCAAATCCTATTGAAATCCTCCAAATCCATGGTGTAGGATTTATCATACAGATCAAACAGTATGGATGAGTCACGTCCAACTGAAAATTTAAATCTACGCACGAAAGAGGTAGTGAGCATAGCATACTGTTCACATTTATCTGAGAGGAATTCTACTAACCCGGCATTGCGGACAAGTGCATCAAACTCATCCTTGAAGCCTGCTTCGATCATGAACTCATCGGAAGGCCATTCACATGGTTGTACCGGTGCGTCCCTTAGTTCATAAGGTTCGGGCTCCCGAAAAGAAAGACGGGGACCCTTCTTACTTGAGGAACCACCATGAAACTTCCTCCTGAACATAATTTCCTTTTGCTGAAATTTTTGAAGTTCAAGAGAAAAGTCAATGAAGACCAACCACACCTTGTAGCAATTACTCCTACTAGTTCGTAGAGACCGTATCACGCGCTAAGACTACTTGGGACCAGCTAAAATCAACATTTCAAACTCAAGAACAGGGTCACCAAGGTAGCAAGAATATGTGAAGGATAAAGCACTAGAGCAAAAACTAATTGGACCAATGGAGGAGTCACTTACCAAGGAGTAATTTCCCCAAAACGGTTCGGAGAATGGTGCTTTGAGCAAGGAGATCAAAAATCACAGCCAAATGAGCAAGAACACGGGTTTGAGCTACGAAACGATTTTTCTAGAGGTGGAAAAAGAGGATGGGAGCTGGAATGAGTGGAGGGGGTCCCTGTGGGCGCCACAAGCTTGGTAGGCGCCACCACGGGGGAGGCTACAAGGCTTGTGGCCCACTGGTGTGGCCCCCAGGCCGGCTCTTAGTCCCAGTATTTTTCAAATATTCCAGAACAAATCATACTACATTTTCAGGACAATCGGAGAACTTTTATTTTCGGGGTATTTTTCTCCGGGACGCTAAAACAGAAAACAGGAAAAACTAAACTAAATCTATCATTTTTCTTCTAAGAAACACAAAGTGAAAGCTTAAAACAGAGGTATGCGACTCTTTGATTCATCCATTTCATGGTGATTGAAAGAAATCCGTCAATGGGGTTGATCAAACCCTCATGACAAAACTTTCTCAAATCGCAAAAGAGAACGGAGAATTTTCGAATAGCCACTAAGTCACCTCAATGGGGATATGTATCTCCCCAACAAGAAAATCATACTTCATCTTGACACGAGGAATAGGGCATTCAAAGCTCCCAATAAGAATCGATGATGTTTTTTCGATAGCATTGATGCAATGTACTTGATATCGTTTCTTCGGAAAGTGCACTGTATGCTCATTACCGTTGACATGGAAAGCGACATTGCCTTTCTTGCAATCTATAAAGCCCCTGCAGTGTTTAAAAAGGGTCTTCCGAGGATGACAGCCATGGCATCATCCTCGGGAATATCCAAGATAACAAAGTCTGTTAAGATAGTGGTGTTAGCAACCACAACAGGCACATCCTCGCAAATGCCGATAGGGAAAGCGGTTGATTTGTTGGCCATTTGCAAAGAAATTTTAGTGGGTGTCAACTTATCCAGTTCAAGCCTATTATAAAGAGAGAGCGGCATAACACTAACACCGGCTCCAAGGTCACATAAGGCAGTTCTTACGTAGTTTGCTTTAATGGAGCAAGGTATAGTGGGCACTCCGGGATCACCAAATTTCTTAGGAGTTCCACCTTTGAAAGTGTAATTGGCAAACATGGTGGATATCTCAGGATCTGGTATCTTCCATTTATTAGTCATGATATCTTTCATGTACTTGGCATATGGAGACATTTTGAGCATATGAGTTAACCGCATCTGCAGAAAGACGGGTCTTATCATCTCAATGAAGCGCTCAAAATCCTCATCATCCTTTTTCTTGGATGGCTTAGGAGGAAAGGGCATAGGTCTCTGAACCCATGTATCCCTTTCTTTACCATGCTTCCTAGCAGTGAAGTCATTCTAATCGTATCTCTTAGGTTGTGGGTTATCAGGATTAATCGTAGGTTCAATCTCCACATCCTCATCATTGCTAGGTTGAGCATTATTTTGAACATCGCTGTCCATATTGTCAACAGGTTCATGTTCATCACCAGATTGTGTTTCTGCATCAGACGCAGAAATAGCATTAGGTTCTTCAGGTGTGACAATATTTGGTGAACTGGCATGTAGTTTTCTATCATCCTTCTTCTTCTCCTTAGGATGACTGGGTGTATCAACATTAATTGCTTGAGAATCTTGATCAATTCTCTTAGGATGACCTTCAGGATACAAAGGTTCCCAAGTGATTTTGCCTCCTCTAGTAATGACTCTGACAGAGTTGTCATTTAATTCATTGAGCAAGGTATTCTGAGCTTTAAGTACTTGTTCTACCTGAGTAGTAATCATAGAGGCATGTTTACTTAGAAGCTTCAGATCATTGACATTTCTGTCTACACAAGCACTTAAATGGCTAAGCATACGAGTACTTTGTTCCAAATGTCTGCTAACATAATCATTGAAACTCTGTTGTTTGGCAACAAAGTTGTCAAATTCATCAAAGCATAGGCTAGCAGGTTTGTCAAAAGGAATATCACTCTCATCAAACCTACGCAGAGAATTCACTTCTACTACTTGTATCGGGTTATCGAGACCATGGATCTCTTCGATAGGTGGTAGATTTTTGACATCTTCAGATCTAATGCCTTTATCTTGCATAGATTTCTTGGCTTCTTGCATATTTCGGGACTGAGGAATATAATTCCTATTTTCTTAGGAGTTGGCTTAGCAGGTGGTTAAAGAATAGTCCAAGCATTATCGTTGATCAAGATGTTATTCAGAAGGATCTCAGCTTGTTCGATAGTTCGTTCCCTAAAAACACAACCGGCACAACTATCTAGGTGGTCTCTAGAGGCATCGGTAAGTCCGTTATAGAAGATATCAAGTATCTCGTTCTTCTTAAGAGGGTGATCAGGCAAAGTATTCTGTAGCTGGATGAGCCTCCCGCAAGTTTGTGGGAGACTCTCTTCTTTGAGTTGAGCAAAGTTGTACATTTCCTGCAAGGGAGCTTGCTTCTTATGGGCACGGAAATATTTCTCACAGAACTAATAGACCATATGCTGGGGACTACGCACACATCCAGGAGCAAGAGAAGTGAACCAGGCTTTAGCGTCATCCTTTAGAGAGAAAGGAAACAACTTAAGGATATAGTAGTAGCAGATCTTCTCCTCACTAGTGAAAAGGGTGGCTATATCGTGTAGTTTGGTAAGATGGGCTAGGACCGTCTCAGACTCATAACCGTGGAAAGGAACATATTCGATTGGAGAGATTATCTCAGGGTCGACAGAGAATTCATAATCCTTATCGGTGATAAAGATAGGTGAAGTGGCAAACTTCGGGTCGTATTTCATCCTAGCTTTCAGAGATTTTTCCTTCCACTTGAGAAGTAATTTCTCAGCCTCATAGGCATCCTTACACGCAAGAAAATTCTCAGCTATCTCTCCCTCCATAACGTAACCCTCAGGTATATCAGGCAATTCATATCTAGGAGAGCTAGATCTAGCAGGGGCAAAAGCAGGTTCTATCTCAATAGTATCGGCAGTTTCAGAAGCATCACGAGCATTGGCAGTAACCGTAGCAATATGAGCATCAAGGAATACCCCTAGTGGCATATCAGGCAAAGTAGTATCTCTAGCAGTATCAAGCATAGCATCATCAGGCAAAATAGCATCTCTAGCATCATCAGGCAAAGCAGTATCAAGCATAGCATCATGGACAGCAGTATTAGGCATAACATCTCTAGCAGTATTAGGCATGGTATCAAGCATAATTTCATTAGGCACACGCGACATATCAAGATTTCTAGCAGGAGGTGGTGTCGCAAACTTACTCATAACTGAAGGTGAATCAAGTGTAGAGCTAGATGGAAGTTCCTTACCTCCCCTCGTAGTTGAGGGCAAATCTCTAGTTTTTGGATCTTTCAGATTCTTCATAGTGATCAACAGATATAAATCCCAAGTGACTCAGAAAATATAGCAATCCCCTCCCCGGCAACGGCGCCAGAAAAATGCTGTTAGTAGATCCCTGGCAATGGCTAGAAAAATGTTGTTCTCGATTTCTCTACAATTAGAAATTGTCTTGCAATAGCCCACCAGCGCGTGGGATCGAGGCAGTTTTCGAGGGTAGAGTATCCAACCCAAATTTGTTGGTTCACACGACGGGAAGTCAAAGTATATTCTCAGGTATTAGCAGTTGAATGTGTCAGATTCAACCACACCTGAAAGATTAGTATCTGCAAGCAAAGTGTCAACAGCAAAGTAGTATGATAACAACGGTGCGAGAAACGATCTGGTCACAAGGCAGACTATTCATAACTGTCGTATCAATGGCACCAGAAGTTTCCCGTGGACGGGAAATATTCTTTCCCGACAATGCTGCGAGAAAAAGTATTGTAGCAGGTAGCAGCAGTGTAACGAGTAACAGAAGTGGCAAGGAACAACAGTAGTGACAGCAGTAGCAAGTAGCAACAGCAAGTAACAGTAGTGGCAGCAGCAACATGGCAAAGCAAGTAACAGTGTAGCAAGGAGCAACAGCAAGTAACATTAGTGGCAGCAGCAGCAGAGCAAAGCAAGTAACAGTAGCATCAAGTAACAGTAGAAGCAACAGTAGTAACAGCAGCAGAGCAAAACAAGTAACAGCAGCAGTGGGACAAACTCGTAGGCAATGGGTCGGTGATTTGTTTGGATGACATTCATCATGCAACAGTTATAACATGGAGAGGTATGTGGCTAGCTCCCGTTCGTCAATGTGATGTAGGCATGCATTCCGTGTGTCGTCATACGTGCTTAGGGAAAAGAACTTGCATGACATCTATTGTCCATCCCTCCCGTGGAAGCGGGTCCAAAAGGAAACTACGGGATATTAAGGTTCTCCTTTTAATAAAGAACCGGACCAACGCATTAGCACTTGGTGAACACATGAACTCCTCAAACTATGGTCATCACCGGGAGTGGTTCCGGTTATGGTCACTCCGGGGTTGCCGGATCATCACACATAGTAGGTAACTACAACTTGCAAGATCGGATCTAAAACACACATATATTGGTGACAACATAATAATTTCAGATCTGAAATCATGGCACTCGGGCCCTAGTGACAAGCATTAAGCATGGCAATGGAGTCGCAACATCAATATGAGAACATAGTGGATACTAGGGATCAATCCCCATCAAAACTAACTCGATTACATGATAGATCCCATCCTACTCATCACCGCCCAACGAGCCCACGAATAGATTACTCACGAACGATGAAGAGCTTCATGGAATTGGAGAGGGAAGAAGGTTGATGATGACGATGGCGACGATTTCCCCTCTCCGGAGCCCAAAACGGACTCCAGATCTGCCCTCCAGATGAAGAACAAAATGTGGCGGCGCCTCCGTATCGCAAACGCGACGAAATCTTCTCTATTTATTTTTTCTGGGACGAAAGTGAATTTATAGATCTGAGTTTGGGGGCGGCAGAGCCATGTGGGCCCCACAAGCTTGGTAGCCGCCACCAGGGGGGCGGTGGCTACAAGGCTTGTGGCCCACAGGCTCATCCCCTCCGGTGGATCTTTGCACAGGTATTTTTCATATTTTCCAGAAATATTCTCCGTAAATTTTCATGACGTTCCGAGAACTTTCATTCTGCACAAAAACAACACCATGCCAATTCTTCTGAAAACAGCGTCAGTCGAGGTTAGTTCCATTCAAATCATGCAAATTAGAGTCCAAAACAAGGGCAAAAGAGTTTGGAAAAGTAGATACGATGGAGACGTATCACCGCCCCGCCGCCCCCGCTGGTGAGTGCTACTTCTCAAACAACAGCGCCAGAAATTTACACATTGACGGAGTCTTGCTTGCATTGGTTTTTCCCTTGAAGAGGAAAGGGTGATGCAGCACAGGAGCAGTAAGTGTTTCCCTCAGTTTGAGAACCAAGGTATCAATCCAGTAGGAGAATCTCGTCAAGTCCAGAGTACCTGCACAAACACAAAAGAGCTTGCACCCAACGCTATAAAGGGGTTGTCAATCCCTTCAAGATTGATTGCAAAGTGAGATCTGAAGGCGGAAAGTGCAACGAATAAAAAGAGTAAGGCTGAAAATATGGTGTAAAGTAGACCCGGGGGCCATAGTGTTCACTACAGGTTTCTCTCAAAATAGCAAATATTACGGTGAGTGAACAAATTACTGTCAAGCAATTGATAGAACCGCGCAAAGTCATGACGATATCGAAGGCAATGATCATACATATAGGCATCACGTCCGAGACAAGTAGACCGATACTTTCTTCATCTACTACTATTACTCCACACATCGACCGCTATCCAGCATGCTTCTAGTGTATTGAGTTCATGAAGAACAGAGTAACGCCTTAAGCAAGATGACATGATGTAGAGGGATAAACTCAAACAAATGATGAAAACCCCATCTTTTTACCCTTGATGGCAACAACAGGATGCGTGCCTCGCTACCCCTTCTGTCACTGGGTGAGGTCACCGCACAGTATGAACCCAAAACCAAGCACTTTTCCCATTGCAAGAATCATAGATCAAGCTGGCCAAACAAAACCCACAAGTCAAAGAGAATTACAAGAACATGAAATCATGCATAAGAGAGATCGGAAGAAACTCAAATAAGATTCATAGATAATCCGATCATAAATCCACAATTCTTCGGATCTCGACAAACACACCGCAAAAGAAGATTACATCGGATAGATCTCCATGAAGATCATGGAGAACTTTGTATTGAAGATCCAAGAGAGAGAAGAAGCCATCTACCTAGTAGCTATGAACCCGTAGGTCTATGGTGAACTACTCATGCATCATCGGAGAGGTCATGGTGTTGATGAAGAAGTCCTCCGTATCCGAATCCCCCTCCGGCAGGGCACGAGAATGTGCCCCAGATGGGATCTTGCGGAGACAGAAGCTTGCGGCGGCGGAAAAGTACTTTCGATGATGTCCTGATTTTTTCTCAAATTATTGGAAATATATAGGCGAAAGACCTAGGGCAGAGGTGGCCGAGGGAGCCCACAAGCCTGGGAGGCGCGGGCCCCCCTGGCCGCGGCTAGGGGGCATGTGGGGTCCCTGGTGGCCCCCTGCCTTGGTTCTCAAGTCCCCCGTTCGTCTTCTGTTTCGGAAAAAATCTTTTTGGAAGTTTCGTTCCGTTTGGACTCCGTTTAAAATCCTCCTCTCAAATGTGTCAAAAACACGGAAAAAACAGGAACTGGCACTTGGCACTGAGTTAATAAGTTAGTCCCGAAAAGATATAAAAGGCATACACAACATCCAAAGTTTTACAAGATAATAGCATGAAACCATAAAAAATTATAGATACGTTGGAGACGTATCAGTGAGTACCACCATCGACCGCCCTTTTTTCCAAATTTTTATGTTTTTTATTTTGGTTAATTTAGTTAGTTTATAATTACGTTAGTTTTATTAGTTTATTAGGCTAATTAGGTTAGTATTATTAGTTTATTAAGTTAGTTTATTAGGTCAATTAGGTTAGTTAGTTAGGTTTGAAGGAAAAAGAATAAAAGAAGAAAAGAAGAAAGAAAAAAATGAAAATTAAAAAAGGAAAAGAAGAAAGTATTAGAAGAATAAGAAGGAAAAGTAGAAGGAAAAGAACAAGGAGAAGAACAAGAAGAAGAAGGAAAAGAAGAGGAGGAGGTGGAGAATCAAGAAGAAGAAGAAGAAGAAGAAGAAGAAGAAAAAGAGGAGAGAGGAGAAGAAGAAAGAAGATAAAAAAGTAAAAGAAGGAAGAAGAAGAAGAAGAATAAGAAGAGGAAAAAGGAAAAGAAGGAAGAACAAGAATAAGAATAAGAAGAAGAAGAAGAAGAAGGTGACATCCCGACACCCTGACACGATGCCCCGGCACCCCGACACAATGCCCCGACACCCCGGCACGATGCCTCGACGCCCCGACACACCGGACGACGCCGGACACCCCGACACAACATCCCGACGACACCCCGGTATAAAACTCCGAACAACTGTTAATACGCCGCCTCCGACGCCACTGATCCAAACCCCCGACCCCTGACACCTCTTCGGCCTCTTATTGACCGAAAAGGTGATCTTCGGCCTTCCATAGGCCGCCGACCGCGGACCTCACCAGGAGAACGCTCGGAGAGGATATGAGAGGCAGAGAAGAGAGGTATCCAAAACCAAAAGAGTTGACATTCTGACCCTTCGACCGTGCATCGCCATACCCGAGGGAGCCAGGGACGAGAGAGTTACGGGTTCCTCAACGTCGATGGAACCCCTAGATGACATCTATATAGGTCATATGTTTGTGTTAGGTCATATATTTTTTCGATTTTATTTATGAACACAAAATATTTGTGTTGATCGGATGGATTTACATGTGCAGTTGTCTCGTCTGCTGTTCGAAGACCTCCCCGTGCGTTCGACGACCTCCGCCCCTGCGCTCGTGGGTGAGTACAAATGACATCTCCTCCTCACCCCTTAATTTGCTGTGGGTCGGTATGTCTAGGAAACTTCCTAGATATAGGTACATTAAATTATCAGTATGCGTGACCAGTATGCGTCTCTCGTTCGAAAGGGTTACAGTTACAAATATGCATGCATTTGCATATATTTATAATCGTGATTCTTACGAATTGTCCAACGTTATCCATGGACAGCATGAGTATGTGTAGATTGGGTTTGTTTTCCCGTATGCTTTGTTCCGGATCGGATGCAGAATTTCGTTAGTGCCTCCCTGTTGTTCTCCGGATACACATCCTCGCTGTTTATTGCCGAGACGTGTATCAAGAGAATAGCAGGGAGGTGCTACGGAAATTTTGTGTTAGATTCGGAGCAAAGCATGGGAAAACGAACCCAATCTACACATACTCGGGTAGGATTAGGACCTATCTTTACATACTAGCGTGTATGTTGCATGGACGTAATAAAACTGGCGAACTTGATTAACTGATGAACATATATGCTGAATTATATATATATATATATATATATATATATATATATATATTTCTTGTTTGTTTAGTAGCTATGCAAGATGAGTGATCGTGCGTGGATCTACACCGGTCACCCTAGTCAGAAAGAGATGACGAAATAATTGTTTCTAAAAACAAAGGACTTTGTGAAAGCTTCATTTGAAAATGGCCAGGAAACAAACTGGTGCCCCTCTCCATAGTGCGACAACTATAAAAAGAGGACAAAGGCTGTAATGATTAAACACCTGGAGAGGAGGGGTTTTAAGCCTAATTATACGGTGTGGGACATTTCATGGTGAGTCTATACAATGCACCAGAGCTGAGGTGGTTCGTCGTCGCACCGACGAGCATGGTACCGGGATCGAAGACATGGTGCAAGACTTTGATGATGCTCAGGATTTGGACGAAGAGATGGAGGAATATGCAAAGGCCTTCTATGAAATGTTGGAGTCTTGAAAACGTCCTCTCTATGAGCACACTGGGCTTTGTCAGTTGGATGCCATTGCACAAGTAATGGCTCTGAAGGCTCAGTTCAATTTGGGAATAGAATGCTACGACGCGATGATGAAACTATTTGGACGCTTTCTACCCAAAGTCCATGTCATGCCTGCAAACCTGTACGAGTCGAACAAAATACTTCATGTACTTAATATGCCCTATGAGAAGATAGATGCTTGTGAGAAAGGATGTGTCTTATTTAGGATGGAGTATGCACACTTGCACTATTGTCCCAATTGCGAGTCTTGCAGGTATCTTGTGGTAGACAATAGTATGGGTGAGATGAGGCAAACCAAAATTGCAGTTAGTGTTATTCGATATATGACAATCATACCAAGGCTTCAACAACTTTTCTTGGTCGAAGAGACAGCCAGATAGATGACATGGCACAAATTGGGCAAAAGAACCAAACTAGATGCGGAGGGGAATAAGATGGCAGTACATACATCGGATGGGGAAGTGTGGAAACATTTTGACGGATTACATCCGGATAAACTGGCAGATCGAAGGAATCACTGAGTGTGTGTCACCACGGATGGGTTCAATCCCTTCGGCATGACGACAACCCAATAGAAGAGTTGGCGTGTATTTGTCATTCCACTCAACCCCCCCGGTCAGATTATGCAAAGAAATAACATATTCCTAACGTTGATAATTCCCGGGCCCAACTATCCAAGGAAGAATATGAATGTGTACATGAAGCTGCTTAAGGATGAATTGCAAGAAGCTTGGGATAATGGGATCAAGACATACAATGCTGCTAGAAAAAAACATCAAAATGCATGTGTGGTATATGTACTTGATGCATGATTACCGGCGTATGCGCTATTCTCTGGATAGTGTGTGCATGGAAGGCTCCCGTGCCCCTTGTGCAAGGGAGATCTTCAGTTTCATTGGTTGAAGGTGCGTGGGAAGTATTCTGGCTTTGACTTGCATATGCAGTTCCTGGATCCTCACCATCAGTTCAGAAAAGACAAGAAGAACTTTACCAAAGGTAAAGTTGTCAAAATCTTGGCACCACCTGCATTCACAGGCCAACAGATCCTGGATCAGTTAGACGCCCTCGAGCGTGATCCAAAGCGTCCAGGGTATTTCAAGGGGTATAATTCAGAACACGCCTGGACTCACAAGCTATGCTTTTGAGATCTGCCTTACTTCAAAGACCTCCTTCCACACAACATCGACATGATGCACACAGAAAAGAATATCGAAGAGACCATTTTTGGTACATTGTTCGGCATAGATGGGAAGACAAAGGATAATCCTAAGGCTAGAGTCGATCAAGAGACACTATGTCATACACTATTGCAAAACATGCAAGAAGGCAAAGGAAAACATAAGTGGTCGAAGCCAAAGGCCTGGTTCAATCTTCGAAGGCCAACTATGAGGTAAATTAACTTGTGGGTCAAAATGCATTTGATGTTCCCTGATGGGTATGCAACAAATTTAAAGAGGGGAGAGAGTCTTGAAAAATAAAAAATATTTGGTCTCAAGAGTCATGATTGGCACATATGGCTTGAGCGGGTAATGCCGGTGATGTTACGTGGTTTTATTCCTGAGGATGAATGGCTAGTACTGGCGGAGCTGAGCTATTTCTTTCGTGTTCTTTGTGCGAAAGAACTGTCACCTGGGGTGTTAAATGACATGGAGGAGTTGGCACCGGAGTTGATCTGCAAGTTAAAGAAGATCTTTCCGCCGGGCTTCTTTAATCCAATGCAACATTTAATTTTACATTTACCAACCGATGCAAGATTGGGTGGGCCCGTGCAAAATCGTTGGTGCTATGCAACTAAAAGAATGCAGAAGACGCTTCCAGCTAAAGATAAAAATAAACGTAAAATTAAGGCATCGATGGCCGAGGCATTCATTACTGAGGAGGTGGCTAACTTGATGACAACACACTACAAAGACAAAAATCGTCATTTGCATAATTCGAAGCATCGGTAAAATGATGACGATCCTAAAAAAGGTAGATCCAACCTCAACCTATTCAAAGGGAAGCTCGCACCAGCCGGTGCTTTGAAACCAATTACATTGGATGTGGAAGAATAGAAAAACATTTCATTGTATATCTTCAACAACCTAACACAAGCGCGGCCGTACATCAAGTAAGTTCTCGGCACATTTTTTCGTAACTTCTAATTCCTTTGAGCTACTATTATTCCCGGATATTTCATACATCGATACATCGCCAAATTCTCGGATGGAGAGGTGATTCAAAATGATTCTGTTGAAGAGTATGAGCTTCTCGCAAAGCATGGATGCGGCTATCCCGGTTTCATCTCTTGGTTCAAACAAACCGTAATTATCAATAATGGACCATTTCATTCCTTGGTCTATGCAAAAATCATTACATATTAAACTTGTTGGCTAATTCAGAGTCTATGGACGCCGAATTGAGACAAGCCGCTAATGGTTTTGACTATAAGGTCCATTCATTTGAGAAATACAACATCAACGGGTACCACTTTTGTACCTTTGGCAAAGAGCTATCTATGACAGACTGGAAATCTACAATTTGTTGTGTCTCTGTTATCGACAAAGGTGGTATCGAGTATTATGGAAGAGTCGAAGCAATTTATGAACTTCAATTCTATGGTGAAAACCCACCGAACGTCGTAGTCTTCAAATGTTATTCGTTTCAATCGAAGGAGACTAGAAGGACTCATGAAGATATAAGGCTAGTAAAAATCAATCCAAGCACCCATTTAGATGTTCCCGATGTCTATATTATGGCTCAAAAAGCGACCCAAGTTTTCTATCTACCATGGGCATGCCAAACTGATAAGAATCTGAATGGTTGGTATGTTGTTTATGAAGTGCCACCACGTGTTAGACCACCTCCTCCAGATGAAGAGGATTATGAACCGCGCATTAACCTAGACACATATGACGGGGAATTCTTCCAAGAAACACATCTATCCAAGAAACGTTTCAACCGCCGTGCTTCGCCCCAGAAAATGGAAGTAGACAGCGACAGTGAATCTGACTTCACCCCTGAGGTGGAACAAGCAGAGCCGAAACTAGAAGAGGTTACTACTACGGATGACGTGTCAATGCTTGACGATTACAGAAAGGCTTTCCACAAGTTCATGCCGTTGAACCCGATGAGCACGTCATTCATGACGACACGCATGATAGTGATGATGATTATGCATTTATTGATCCAGAGTATTATTAGTGTGTATGCGGTGTAGAAATTATATATGTACACATTTTTATTCATGTCAAGTATTCAATTTATTTATGTTGTACTAATTTCCTTTACTCTTTATCATGGCAGGTGTAGAAATATGGTGGGCGCGGGTCCAGATCGCTCGGCGGGTTCTTCTTCGTCAGCGGCCCGCGTGAGGGGTGGTACTTCCATTCCACCCCTATCTCTCCGTAGAACCTTGGTGGACAGTCTGATGGCACCACCCGTGGGTGATTCTTCATCGGCGGTGTTGCCCAGTGCGAGAGGAGGTCGACAGGGAAGAAAGGGAAAGGTACATGACGTGGCTGCGGGAGAGGTAGGCAGACTGCTACGTCGTCCTCGCCACCACCACTAGCTCATTCACCCGAGCACGGGACCACTAAGGTGGACCCGTTTGCGGTGGATACTATGGGGACTCTGGTCCAGGAGCCTCGGGTCGACGGGCATTTGGCCAATGAGACTCCGGTCCTGGAGCCTGGTGTCGACAGGCATTCGACCCATGAGACTTTTGTTCCTCACGCTACGTCCAAGGAGACTCCCGCCACACAGGCTTCGGCTAATGTGGAGACGTCCGGATGGGGTGCCTAGCCGGATCGGACTGAGGGGCCGAGTGGACATTCTTTTGGTGGTGGGGATGAGTCTACGGATAGTGAGGGCGACGTGGTGGACGGGGTCACCGTGTGCAAGCGTGGTAGTACACGTCTCCCGGTCATAACGGCGACCCGCGAGCAGAGGCCATTGATTAAGCCTCAAGGGAGAGGTAAGTGCATTTACTATTTTTTTACCTTTTGCCTTCAAGTTTCTTCAAATATGTAATGCGTTGACCTTGTCATACTACAGGTGGTGGGTACACCCCCTTGGAGTCCACAAGCCGAACACCGTCCTTGGTGAGCTTTGCCGGACAAATTTCCCAGGGTTTGTCACATTGCCCGGTGATGACGAGATGATGTATATACTTCTCGCTCCTTGTTGGTTATCCCAAGTGGAAGGTTGAGATCTAGACAGCAACAAGTTTCCCCTTACACGAAGAATGTAAGGTTTATCGAACCAATAGGACTCCTAGGATCAACAAGTAGGTGTCTCCTACCCTGGCGCTAGCATAAGACGTGGACCTACACACACAACAAATAACTTTGCTCCCAACGAGTATAGAGAGGTTTTCAATCTCTCCGGCCTTGTAGTTTGCAAAGGATCAAAACACAAGTGGGAATAGTAATAGTGATTGCAACGAAAAAGTAAATCAAAGAAGTAAATGATGGAGGTGTAAACAATGATGGTGATATGGACCGGAGTCACATGATGTTCACTAGTGATGTATCTCTCCCAAAAGACGATAAACAACTATGCTTGGGTAAAAAAATTACAGTTGGGGAATTGACAGAATTATAAACGCACCGCAATGCTAATTATGCTACTTGAAAGTTAAAGGTTCAATAGTAATGGGCAGTATGCCAAGACAAGTAGACCGTTTACTCATCAACATCTACTTACTAATCATCCACCTTGAGATATCTATCGATAACATCTCTCCGGTATTAAGTTGCAAGCCCCACCCAAAGTGTAAACTCAAAGCAATGGACAACTGCATTAACGAACTTGCGTAAGGTAAACAATCCTTGCAACCGTGGTCACAAGCACCATTTTTTTCTCCCTGGTGGCAACAGCACATCCCCTAGTCTCATGTTTCTGTCACTCAAGCTAGACATTGAGGGGCATGAACCCACAATCATGCATAATGCTCCCTCTTGGAGTTACAATCTACTACTCGGCCAAAGCAATAAATAGCAACAGAGAACATGCATGAATCACTAAGGAACATAATATAGAAGGATAATCAAATATATAACTCATAACAATGTGAACCATAATCTCATAATCCATCCGATCCCAACAAACCGAGAATAGCAACAACAGGAAAATTACATAGATGCCTTGATCATGTAGGGCAGATCACAAGGCCTAATCATGGAAGCACAAGATTGGGGAGAAGACATCACATAGCTACTGGTCATGGACTCATGGTCCAAGGAGGACTATTCACGGCACGTCCGGGAAGCGTCCATGGCGGTGGAAAAACTTTCGGAGGTCAATCCTCCCGCCGACACGGTGCCGGGAAGAGGTGTCCTGACGCTCCCGATCTCGGAAGCGCTGCGGCGGCGGAACGATGAAGAAATTCACGATTATGGATGTGATGGAAGGGTTTCCTCTCGGAGAGGTAAATATAGGCCGAAGGAGGGCACCGGAGGGCGTGGGACCCACCCAAGCGGCCTATGGGCGTGGCGAGGGGGTAGGCCACTTCAGGATGTCGCGTGGACGGCCCCTGGCACCCGTGTGGCCCATCCCTAGTGATCTGGAAGCTTCCGGTACGCAGATTTTTATATATTTTTCTCGGGATTTTTGGAGCCTGGAAAATTGGGTAAAAGACCGTGCAAAAAAGATATCAGCAGACATAAACTGGCAGTGGGTGCACTGAGTTAGTGGGTTTGTCCAAATATGTGTAAAAAGAAATAGAAGTGTAGGAAACATATAACAATGTCACCCGAAAGATCATGGAACAAGCAGAAACTCTAGATACGTTTGGGACGTACCAACATCCCCAAGCTTAATTCTTGCTCGTCCTCGAGTCGGTAAATGATAACACAATATATTCTGTCGTGAGATGCTAACACACATATAAGAACTTCAAAGTAAAGCAAGTAAGTTATGTAATTCAAGTAAAGACAATAACAAGCAAGAGTCTATATCTAGTATTGAAATTAGCAACGTAAGAACAAAAAGGTGCAAGAGCTCTCGCTGTCCGTGACTCGAATGTCTCCAAATGGTGTTTGCGTGCAAGAAGTGGGAGATGGGTTGAGATCATAAAATATTTTTTTAATTGAGAACTCAATCTACTAAACCTCACACTTAGTCTCCTTCGGAATCTTATTTTTACTCATCCCCAGACCACTAGTCAGGCACAAGTCAAAATGATCCTCTCCCTTTCGACTTTGAGCACTCATGCAATGGATGAGCGTAAGCAAGATATGTTGGCACTTAGGATGGAAAATAAAATAATGATGGGTAAGGAAGACAAAAAGGTTTGAAAGGCTCACATCAATGAAGACAACCATATGCGAGAGAAAGCCAAATGATAGATATGATGTGAGGAGTAGGGATTGCCATGTAACAGATGCACATATGAGCTAAGGTAAGCTCTCCAATGGAACTAGTGGGGGTGCATCCAACTTGTTTGCTCATGAATACCTAGAGCTCATTTGAGGAGGCTCATTACTAGAATATGCAAACCAAGTTCTATAGTGTAAGGGTCCCCACATAGTTATGCATGAATGATAATCTCTATGTAGTACAAATATAGCAATGGAGTATGAGTGTGGATCTTTCAAAGGAATAGTAGTGTTGCCCCCTTCTCTCTTTTTATTTCTTTTTTTCTTTTTCTTTTTCTCTTACTTTTTGTGTGGCCTCTTTGGCTCTTTCTACTTATCTCTCATTTGTCCTCTTTGGGATCTATTCATTTGTCCTCTTTGGGATCTTTTCCTCACTTAAGGGCAACACTCTATGTTTTACATGAATAAAAACAATATCATCACACTTTATAAGAAGTACTCAACATAAAGACAAGTGAAAACTATCATGATTTATGCAAATGTATGCCTCTACCAGTGTAGCTTGATATGCAATGATACTAGCGTGTCATGTAGCAATAGTATGGGCAAGGCCCAACTATCCTATGGCTCTACGATCAAGCAAAAGCATGTATGACATGAAGATCAAGTGATGAGATGGTGGATGTTGCATGTCAATGTATCTCAGAAAGCCTATGAAATTCCTTAATAGGTAGGTATGGCAGCTGTTTTGAGGAAAGATATAATGAGGCTTATGTATGACAGAGCATTTCATGTCATGGGTTTGGATGCCCGGGCGAAGTTTGCACCAACTCTCAGTGTGAGAAAGGGCAATGCACAATACCGAAGAGGCTAGCAAAATATAGATGGTGGAAGTGCCAACAATCGAATACTTACATTGGTTTGAAGAACTCATACACTTATTATCGGTAACTATCTATCTAGTTAGGAAATTCACAAAGAGACAAGTACCCCAACAAGGAGTGTTTGGGGGTTTGGTTATCCTTGCGCATCCTCGACCCATGGTAACGTGAGGGTACTCTATATATTCCAACCCCTCCAGAGGTTAGCGATCAATTTAGTAGCTAGAGTTCTCAACTAATTTTTAGTTTTTGAAAAATACACGAATTTCCCAAAATACGACACTTATCACTAATAGGCTCAAGCTCTTGGCACCAATAGTCCAAACGTTACTCCAATCAATACCTCAAAACAATTGCAAGTTACTACTATACTTAAATAGCAACCTCAATTACCTACTCATGCAAGACACACAACTCAGTGCAAGAAGCCAACTCTCTAAACAAGATAAGCATGATAACTCAAGAGAGTTCCAAAAGCAACCTAAATAAAAGCTCTTAAAAATATATAGCATGAAAACTAAGAGCTAAGCATGACAGTAGCTATGTAAAGATAAAGAACATACGAAAAAGATAAGCATGGAAACCTATGTTGTGTTCTAGAGTGGAATGGAGCATGTTTATCTCCCAAACAAGGTAGGCTAGGTTCTGACTTGTTATGAACAGCAAACAAAACTAAAAGAAACTAAATAGTAAAGAGCGGGACCCTCCAAGCACAACACATAACATATGAAGTGATAAAAATATAGCATGGAGTTGGACGAACTTATGATCATTGATAAAGAATGGGATGCACGGGGCATCCACAAGCTTAGACTCTTGAGTCTCCTTGAATATTTTTTGGGGTGCATGGGGGCATCCCCAAGGTTGCGCATTTGACACTCCTGTATCTTCTTTCATTATCTTCCATCACATACTTGAAAACTCCCTTCATACGAAACTCATCACAAGCTGATTAGAGTGGTTAGTACCCATGACAAAATAATTCATTACCTACTAGAAATAAATATTTTCATGAATAGATACTATTTCTCATGATTGCCAAAAGGTTTTTGCAAAGGAAAAGAAAGCTTAAGATTTGCAAAATGATGAAAACGCAAAAAGTGGCAGAATCTGTGAAAAACAGAACAACAAGTAGTAAATAATTGTTTCGGGGTACTTCTGCAACTCAAATCAAAAAACTCAGAACAGCTGCGAGAAATAAAATTATATAGAGCATGTTGTCAAAAATATTCAGATCATAAAGATGATCTGGTGATTTTTGGCGAGGTTTCCATCAAGCACACATAATCTATTTCTAGACAACATGTCAAAAATTTTGAACTATCTTGCAATCGGAGGCTATAACCTGGCACAAAGCTTAAAAATAAAGATACAATGATGTTATTACAGTAGTAACAAGCATCAAGACCACTAAAACAGAAAGTAAACAGAAACTTGGTTGCCTCCCAACGAGCTCTTTCTTTTATGCCTTTGAGCTAGGCTTGATGCAAGAAGATCAAGTTGTATCAATTGAATCATCACAAGGTTCATCAAAGAGCTCTTCAATAGTACAACTAATCTTGAGAGGACTCTTAAAGAGAGGCTTAGTGGTAAAACTTCTAGGAACAAAAGCAAAGGTAGTAAGACCAATTGGAATTTCATTTCTAATTCTATTTAAGAGAGGTATCTGTTCCAAAGTCTTCACAGTTTCAACACCACTTGCAATAGGTATACATATTTTTGGCTTGAGGAACCTTGGGTTCGTGAAAGAACTTAGGTCCCTTACTTGCAGGGCTCTCTACCATCTTAGTCTTGATGGAGGATAGAGTAGTTCCGACAATTTCAATAATATCCTCGATCTTATCAATCCTAGAAGGATCCACATCATGGGATTTAAGGGTCTCCAAAGTTTTGTGAATTTTGTTCATGGAGCTATCAAGTCTATTTAAGTTCCCTTGAATCACGATCCACTTCATTTATTTTACCCATACTAGGCATCTTTAGCTCTATATTCTGAAGTTTACTCATAATGTGAGCTAAAGTGATATCATCCTTTATGTTAACAATAGGTGGGATTCCAACAAGATTTTCCATAACGTTAAGAGCCTCCCAAACGGGAGCTTCCAAGAAATCCCCCCTATTGTCGTGTCTAGAACAAACCTATTCCAAGAAGTAATACCAGCATAAAAATTTCTAAGCAAAATAGTGGTGGATTGCTTCTTGGTGGCTCTATCTTGAGAATCTTTATTTCTATACCAAGCATCTTTCTAACTTTCTCCAACCGTTTGTTTGAAGGTAAGAATCTCTTCTTCAGGTGAAACACCAAAGGCAAAGGACTTAGACATACTGAATAAACAAAGCAACTAATTTTTTTGTGGTCTTTGGTATAAGACTCTAAAGCAAAAACTAGAAAGGGAACTAACAAGACAAAAAAAGCAAAGGTAAAGGATAGCGTGCAACTCCCCTATCTTGAAGACTGGAGTCCCCGGCAACAGCGCCAAAAAAATTGCTTGATGATGAGATGATATATATACTTCTCGCTTCTTGTTGGTTACCCGAAGTGGAAGGTTGAGATGTAGTCAGCAACAAGTTTTCCCTGACGCGGAGCTGTAAGGTTTATCGAACCAGGAGGACTCCTAGGATTAACAAGTAGGTGTGTCCTACCCTAGCGCTAGCAGAAGACGTGGACCTACACACACAACAAATAACTTTTCTAAGAACGAGTACAGAGAGGTTGTCAACCTCTCTAGCCTTGTAGTTTGCAAAGGATCAAAACACAAGCGGGGATAGTAAAAGTGATTGCAACGGAAAAGTAAATGAAGGCAGTAAATGATGGAGGTGTAAACAATGACGGTGATATGGACCGGAGTCACATGATGTTCACTAGTGATGTATCTCTCCCGAAAAGACGATAAATAACTATGCTTGGGTAGACAAATTAGAGTCGGGCAATCGACAAAATTATAAACGCACCGCAATGCTAATTATGCTACTTGAAAGTTAGAGGTTCAATAGTAATGGGCAGTACGCCAAGACAAGTAGACCGTTCATTCATCAACATCTACTTACTAATCATCCAGCTTGAGATATCTATCCAGAACATCTCGTTGGTATTAAGTTGCGAGCCCCACCCAAAGTGTAAACCCAACACAACGGACAACTACATTAACGAACTATGTGTAAGGTAAACAATCCTTGCAACCGTGGTCACAAGCACCGTTGTTTTCTCCCTCGTGGCAACAGCACATCCCCTAGTCTCATGTTTCTGTCACTCAAGCTAGACATCCAGGGGAATGAAGCGACAATCATGCATAAGGCTCCCTCTTGGAGTTACAATCTACTACTCGGCCAAAACAATAAATAGCAACGGAGAACATGCATGAATCACTGAGGAACATAATATGGAAGGATAATCAAATATATAACTCATAACAATCTGAACATAATATCATAATCCATCGGGTTCCAACAAACCGAGCATAGCAATAGCAGTAAAATTACATAGATGCCTTGATCATGTAGGGAAGCTCACAAGGGATAATCATGGAAGCACAAGATTGGAGAGAAGACATCACATAACTACTAGTCATGGACTCATGGTCCAAGGAGGACTACTCATGGCACGTCCGGGAAGCGTCCATGGTGGTGGAGAAGCTCCCGAAGGTCAATCCTCCCTTCGACAGGGTGCTGGGAAGAGCACTCCTGACGCTCCCGATCTTGGAAGCGCTATGGCGACGGAACGATGGAGAAATTCGCAATTCTGGATGTGATGGAAGGGTTTCCTCTCGGAGAGGTAAATATAGGCTGAAGGAGGGCACCGGTGGGTGTGGCACCCACCCAGGTGGCCTATGGGCGCGGCCAGGGGGTAGGCCGCGCCAGGAGCTTGCCCGGACGGCCCTGGCCCCCCTCTGGCCCATCTTCGGTGATGTGGAAGCTTCCGGTATGCTGATTTTTATATAAATTTTCTCGGGATTTATGGGGCTTCGGAAAATTGTAAAAGCCCCTGCAAAAAAGACATCAACAGACAGAAACTGGCAGTGGGTGCACTGAGTTAGTAGGTTAGTCCAAATATGTGTAAAAATATATAGAAGTGTAGAAAAACATATAACAATGTCACCCAAAAGATCATGGAACAAGCATAAATTATAGATACGTTTTTGACGTATCACCCGATGAGGGTCATGTTCCTACACTAGGATTTTCCTGGGAGCACTACCAGGCTGCGCAGGCCCCGCCGGAGGAGATTATAGATGGTGTCCTGTGCCACACGAGGGCCGAGATGGTGAGCTACACCTTCTGGGTAAATTCTCCTTTTCTACAATCTAAAAGTAACAATATAGCTAATTATTGTACTAATCGTTTTTGTCTCGTTTGATTGGAGACCTTCTACAGGTGTGAGCAGGGATATGTGGAGGCGGCGCCAATGTTCTCAAGGCCGAGTGCAGGCGGCTATTACAGAACATGCGCCAAGAGGCTCAGCCGGAGGCTATTCGACACTACTACGCCATGCGTGGTGTTAAGAAGGAGAAGAAGGAGTACCGCGGAAAGTATCTGAAGAAGGAGCAGTACATGAAGGTAATTACCTATTCTTAAGGCCTTGTACATAGTTTTCTTGATTTGATTCATAGGCTTAGTGCTCAAAATTCTTTTTACTAACTTATAGGTGCTCCCGATATGGTGCGAGGATAAGATGGATTGTTGGGAGGCATTGGTGGATGAGTGGTGCACATGCAACTGGCGAGCTGTCCACCACAATGTGAAGGAGCGGCGTGCCCAAATGGTTGGTGTGCCACACCATCAAGGCAACGCCAACTTAATTCAGTTCGAGGGAACTTGGTACGTCGTTTGCTTCCTTATTTATGCAATTAATTCTTCATGCTAGCTTGAGCCCTTTATTAATACTATCTTCCTCTCTTTTAGGCGTATCACAATAAGATGGAGGTGCAAGAGTTTTACGACCTTTATGGCATGGCCCATACTGCCACCTACAAGAAGGCCAAGGCATTCTCTAAGTCTAACCTGAATCATCCAGAGATGTTCACCAACATCTCCTCCCACCACAAGCTCGTGAAATACAGGGACGGCTAGGAAAGGGGAGGACTTTAACCCGAGCCAGTAACCTTTGGATCCAGAGCTGGTGATGATATCTCCGAGCGGGAGGACCCATGGCTCGATAGCCATTGGAGATGGGATAATACTTTCTCCACTCACTCTCCCGAAGATCAAGGCGCGCTAGACGAGCTCCTGTCCTGAGATAACACGTCGTCCATGGCCAGTCGATCTCGCCATCGAGGTTAGTTGTACGGACTCACGGAACTTTCATCCATTTCATTGTGTGTGTGGCCATCGATCATTATAGTGGTAACAAGGAATGGTGTTGCAGGCTGCTCTTCAGAAAGAGAGAGCGGCAAACCAGGCTGCTCTTAATAAAGAGAGAGTTGCAAACTAGGCTGCTCTTCAGGATGCTCTTGAGGAGAGGGACCGGAACACGGCTTGGTTGTTGGAGGAGGAGAGGGCCCGGATTGATGTTGGTCACCTCGCCATGTACGAGCTTATTGTAGTAAGTTCTCGTTTCACATTAGCCAAATCATGCATGTAATGTTGGTTTCATTAGTAACTAATACAACCGACTCTTCAAAACCAAATGTGTTGTCTATGTGCGAGACCAGTCAGCCCCCTCCATCGATGTCTGTCTTTTCTTCGATTGGCACAGTGAGTTTCATTTCATTGGTCATTATGAACTACTATTAACATTTCAGTGTCATCATGCTAACGAGACATTCCATTATATCTTTTCTGCAGAATAACTGCCGAGCGGCATCGCACGACCCTTCTCCACGGCAACCGTCTCCAAACGCAACCGGCCTGAGCAACCCTGGTGCTTCTCCGAGATGACCACGACGGTAAGTTCTCTCTAGTTCATTTATGAAATAATTAGCTAATTTAGCTCCAAAATGACGTAACTAGCTAATTTAGCTCCAAAATGACGTAATTAGCTTATTTCTCTTGTTTCTTCTTCTCCTTAGCATATTTTCCCAACAAAGACATACTTAGCTAATTATTCTCCAAAATGACATAATTAGCTAATTTAGCTCCAAAATGACATTATTTTCTACTTTAGCTCCAAAATGACATAATTAGCTTAGGTAGGTAAAAACTACCACAAGAACCTTTGTTAGCTCATAACTTAGTGTATCTTCCTCCTAAATGACATATCCTTTTGCTCTCCTTGTTCTTCTTCTGCTCCTCCTCCTCCTCCTTATTCTTCTTCTTCTTCTTCTCCTTCTTCTTCTTCTTCTCCTCCTCCTCCTCTTTCTTATCCTCTTTCATATTCTCCTTAGCTTATTTTCCCCAACAATGACATAATTAGCTAATTTAGCTCCAAAATGACATAATTAGCTAGTTTAGCTCCAAGAAGACATACTTATCTAATTTGGCTCCAAAATAACATAATTAGCTCATTCAGCTCCAAAAAGACATACTTAGCTAATTTAGCTCCAAGAAGAGGAGAATAAAGATGAAAAATGAAAAGAAGGAAGAAGAAGAAGAATAAGAAGAGAAGAAAGAAGAAGAAGAAGAAGAAGAGGAAGAAGGAGAAGGAGGAGAACAAGGAGAAGAAGTCCTCCTTCTCCTCCTTCTCCTTCTTCTTCTTCTCCTTATTTTTCTGTTCTTCTTCTTATTATGCTCCTCCTCCTCCTTCTTCTCCTTATCCTCCTCCTCCTCCTTCTTCTTCTTCTCCTTTTTCTTCGCCTTCTTCTTCTCTTCTTTCTTCTCCTCTTTCATATTCTATTTAGCTTATTTTCCCCAACAAAGACATAATTGGCTAATTTAGCTCCAAAATGACATAATTAGCTAATTTAGCTCCAAAATTACATAATTATCTTAGGTAGGTAAAACACATCACAAGAACCTTGGTTAGCTCATAACTTAGCGTATCTTCCTCCTACATGACATAATAAGCTTTTCGTCCTAAATGACATATCCTTTTCCTCTCCTTATTCTTCTTCTCCTCTTCCTCCTCCTCCTCCTACTCCTTCTTATTCTTCTCCTTCTCCTCCTCTTTATTCTACTCTTTCATCTTCTCCTTAGGTTTCCCCAACAATGACATAATTAGCTAATTTAGCTCCAAAATGACATAATTAGCTAGTTTAGATCCAAGAAAACATACTTAGCTAATTTAGCTCCAAAATGACATAATTAGCTAATTTAGCTCCAAGAAGAGGAGAAGTGGAGATGAAGAAAGAGGAAAATGAAAAAAGGAAGGAGAAGAAGAAGAAGAGAAGAAGAAGAAGAAGAAGGAGAAGGAGAAGGAGTCTGCTTCTTCTTCTCCTTCTTCTTCTTCTCCTTCTTATTGTCCTTCTTATCTTCTTCTTTTCTTCTTCTTCGGCTTCTTCTTCTTCTCCTCCTCCTCCTTCTTCTTCTTCTTATTGTCCTTTTTCTTCTCCACTTTCATATTCTACTTAGCTTAATTTCCCCAACAAAGACATAATTAGCTAATTTAGCTCCAAACTGACATAATTAGCTACTTTAGCTCCAAAATGACATAATTACCTTGGTTAGGTAAAAAACATCACAAGAACATTGGTTAGCTCATAACTTAGCGTATCTTCCTCCTAAATGGCATAATTTGCTCAAAACGGCATAAGAACTTTGGTTAGCTCATAAGTATTATATACTTAGCTTGTTTTCCTCTAAAATGACATAATCTATACTTATACTAATTAGGGACTCTCTAGAAATTCCCACGTTAATCAGTAATTAGGAACCGTTAATCTTGTGGGGCTGTGTTATTACGGTGTAGATCAATTCGGGAAATTCGTATATTACTAAAACTCTTGCACTAAGAAAAAAAAGAACTAACCAATTTTTTTTAAGAACTAACCAACTAGCACCGCACCTAAATCTGACCCAATCTCGTGGTATCCCGTTTTTCGTTTTTCCTGATAAATCTCGCAGGTCTCTTTCTCACACACATTTACGTCCTAAAGCTAACACAATGTCTCACATATGGCAGCCTTTTCCCATCCTCTATAAGTGTATGTATCTCCCAAGTGTCTACCTTATCTATTCATTTAAAAAATAGAAAATATCCCTTTGTTGAGAGCTCAACGTGTATATGTCTCTCAGGTCTACCCCTCTTTTTGAGATGCAGGTCTATCCCTTCTATATTAGGTTAAGCAAAAAATAAAAGTCATTGGAATCAAATTAATTTTTGTGGTGTAGAAGTAGATATTTAGCTTACTTACAAAAAAAAGTACACGTCACGATTTGCACGGACGGTTGTTTTGTCTTAGAAAATACATGTACACGTATAGATCAATTTAACGTGTGAATTGATTCCCGTGTGGCCCAAACGCACATGTTAGTAGGAGAAGAAGCAAGCTGCTGGATGCCTGGATCAATGTGCAAACCAAATATAAGTCACACACGTCTCTAATGCTCAAAAACACATGCAGGTATCTCTCTTCCTAAAAAAACATGCAAGTACCTCTCTGATTGGATTGCAATGAGACGTGTCGCTTTTTCTTGCAATCCTTCTTTGTTGTGCCGCCATCGCAGCTCTTCCATACATGAGTTCTCGGCGGACTTCTCCTCTACCGCCCTCTCTCATCCCGACACCGCTTGGGCTGGCCTGGGTGAATAGGTTGCTGCTATTTGTCCTCCAAACAAGGCTGGTGGAGATGCGAGTAGTAGAGGCAAACACCTTCGTGGTTATAACCCCTCCCGCACCATGTTTTTGTTTGTTTTGATGTTATTTTTATATGATTTTCCTTTACCCAAGTCAAAATGTAAAAAAATACAATGACCTGTTTTGTAGTTAATCTCTTCAAGTAAGATCAATCAGATTGTTTTTCTTCAAAAATGTGGTTGTGCCACAGGCGTCTACGTTGATGGATAGAAATAGCCATTAATTTTATTTTGATAGATCAATTAAATGGAAGATACGTTCATCCATCTTATCATGTTATTTCTTGCATTTCTACACTACAATGGCTACGATAAATTGGCATTATGGGAGGTTCAACTATGTTATTGATATTTATTCCGATAATGAAGTCAATAGTTATGGTGCTCATTTTTTTGTGTGAGCAACAAACATGTAATTATCATATAGTTAATTTTATGAAAGTGTTGAACGAGTTACAGAAGAGAAAAAAGGCATTTCACAGTTGGATATGAATTGTATTATTGTAATACCATTTCATTGCTTTGCGGTACACAAATTGCACGGTGTTAAGATTGTCCCTAAGAAGATGATAATGATTTGCTTTCTCTTCCTATTATGATTCTATTCAGAGGCCTTATATGGATGAAAGTGGCAAATCCCTTGAGTCTAACATTAGAATTACACAAGGTTATTTAGAAAAATAAAGCACTAACCCGTGCAAGCAAGGGCACGGGTTCACGACTAGTTAGCTTAGTTAGGTAAAAAACATAAGAACCTTTGTTAGCTCAAAAAGGTCATATACTTAGCTTATTTTCCTCCAAAATGACGTTATAATCTCAACAATGTAATATATTGTTCTTCTTCTTCTTCTAACTTTCTTATTCCCATTTTGCAGGTTAGCTGTACTACATGCAAGCTGGTATTGATGGATTGCTTTAGTTTTTGTTTTCATATGAGTTGATGATAATGTGGAACTATAAGTATATGTATATATGGATGAACAGTCTAAAACATTGTATGTTGGTTCTTTCAATATATGGGTTGTGATTGATGAACAAAGGACATTGATGAACTTTATATGTATATTATATATGTGTTGTGAACTATATATGTATGCTGTGAACTATATCATATATGTGTTGTGAAATATATATAAATATATGTATATATATATGTGTGTGTGTGTGTGTGCTGTGAAATAACATAAAACAAACAATTCAGTGACAATATGGGCCTTTGCCATCAGGTAGCAGATGACAAAGAGGCCACGTGGCAGCCAACTTTGCAACCTGGGGCAACATGGGCTAACCCATATGGTTACTTTGCCGTCTGCTGGCTTGGAAGGGACACGACAAAGACAGTGAAAGCAGACGGCAAAGAGCGTGAGAGAGGTAGACATCAAAGACTTGCAAAAAATGAGACAACAAGGAGCCTGAGAGAGGCAGACGACAAAGAGCCTAAGAGAGGAAGACGACAAAGAGGTTGAGAGAGGCTCATGATAAATACTCAGTTAGCCACTTAACGGACTAGTTGCCTGTCGGCTGCCATGTACAGGTCTTTGTCGTCTGCTTCGACACATGGCTGAAGGCAAAGGTCTTTGTCGTCCGCTTTGTGGTGGCACACGACAAAGAAGGTACTTTGCCGTCGAAAGTAGTTGCAGAATTTTTGCCGACAGGAAGCAGACCGCAAAGGCCTTTGTCGTCTGTGGAACAGCCCTTTGCCGTCTGTTATGGCAGATGGCAAAGAGTGTGATTCCTGTAGTGAGAGGTATCTCTGGGCTCTTTCGATAATACAACATAACAAGAATCTTGCAAGAAATGTGACTAAGGAGTTAGTCACATGATCTTGTATTATGGAATGAGTAAAGAGACTTGCAGGTAACAATATTGAACTTGGTATGGAGATACAGACGATCAAATGTCAGGCAAGTGACATACCGATGGATAAAGGGAACTGCATACGGGATTGACTGAATCCTTGACATCATGGTTTGAAGGATAAAAGATCTTCGTAGAACATGTAGGAACCAAATATGGGCATGCAAGTACCACTATTGGTTCTTGACTAGAGAGGTGTCTCAGTCATGTCTACATTATTCTCGAACGCATAGGTTCTACACGCGTAACATTTGATGACGATATAGTGTTATTGGTTTATGTATGTTGGTAACTGAATGTTGTTCACAGTGTTCATTGAGAAACCGGACGTCACGAGGAGCTCTGGAATGGTCCGTAGGTAAATATTTATATATGGGAATTCATATTTTGGCTAAGGAATTTTTTTGTATTATTTCAGTATTTTAGTGGGAAGCTTCGATAAGGTTCCGGAAATTTCTGGAGGATTCCAAAAGTCCACCAAGGGTTCCACCACGCCCCAAGGGCTAGCACGGGCTGAGGGGACGTGCCATGGCCTTATAGGCTAGACGCCCAAGTCACTCAAGGCCCATGCGGCTTAGGAGAGGTGGAAAGTCCACCCGTGTATGAAATGGAAGGAGGAGGACTAGGAGTCCACCTCGTCCCCTTGGCTGCGCTGTTAGGGGTTGGAGGGTAGGCCACCATCCCCCTCCACCTATATAGGGAGAGAATGGGTGCCCTAAGAGCACAACCAATCCCTTGGTGCCCCATTCTCACCCTTTACTCCATAGCTCCTCCCTCCTTGTTCTAGTAGCGCTTGGGAAAGCCCTGCTGAACTAGCTGCACAACCACCTCCATCACACCGTCGTGCTGGTTGAGACCTATATACTACTCCACCCTCACTCATTGGTTCGAGGAGGCAGAGACGTCATCGAGTTGCACGTGTGCTGAACGCGGAGGTGTCGTTCGTTTGACGCTTTATCAGGACAAATCGCGGTTGGATCGTGAAGACGTACGACTACATCAATCGTGTTTTTAACGGATCCGCTTAATGGTCTACATGGGTACATAGAAACAGTCTCCCCACATACGTGTAGAAGTAGATGTACGAGTAGCCATTAGAAAATTAGTAGAAAATAAGTGGCTCGAAGACTTCTAACGCTGCACACACATGCCACAAGTGTATAACCAATGTAGCACCTGAGCCCTGAGTTATGTTCAAGGATTTTACTCGAGGATCCTAGAAAACGAAATCGTATAAGAGTAATTGGATTATCCCCGGAGACCCTGGTCGGATGGACAAAGCCAGGTAGGGGATTCATCTCTTTTGTGGAAGCTCATCTTTCCCTTTTCCTGGCATCGATCTCTGTTTCACTATCCAATTCGAGAGAGTTGGAAGAACTGATCCACAAGCTTGATCGGCCCAATAAGGATGTGGTACTTCTAAAGAACTAGATGGAGGGTGCTTACGACAAATCACCGTCGGTAAGCCGTAATTGTTTCACTGCATTTTTGGTGACAATAGTTTTCCAATCTTATGCAAACATGGCATTTTCAGAAGCCTTTATGGACTTACCTCAAAGAGCCTTGGATGTTGCATCCTACTTCACCACCCATCCCGACATTCTAGGCTCAATTCTAGGCGCCCGATCACCCGCATATTTTGAATAATGAGATGAAGCAATTGTCACAGCTGTTCCATGCGATACTGCCGATGATGGAAGACATCTCCATCAACCTCTCGCATGCTGAGCCGATTCCGACCAGCTTCTTCGGCCTAGTGAATAGGCTGAGAGATGCTAGCCCGTAGGTGAACTAATGAAAGTGGTCGACTTGTTTGTATGGCGCTAAGCGGGCGTAAGCATCGGTGATCGTGCATTTTCTGAAGATCAAGCCACTGGAAATTGTGTTCGGGCTTCCTGTGGGGAAGAATCGAGTGCCAAACCAGTTTCTAACCTAAGTACAAGAAGGCGCTCTGGTGACATAGGTCCTTTGTATGAAGGCCGAACTAAGGTACTGAAGGCCATCAGTATGCTGAGGAGTAGTTTCTGTAAGACAATGAATATCATGCTTACCAGTTGTTTCTATTCGACTTATTATATTTATCTCTTGTGTGGCTGTTTTGAACTGTGAAAGTGGCGAGTCGTCGTCTTCTACCCTCCTATAAATTCTACGCGGGGTGTAACCTAAAATGCGTAAACCCTTAGCCAACATCTCGTGACCCGTAGGTGGTTGTGTATTTAGACTATTAAGGTAATCGGGCTATAGTGGCTTTAGAACTTTCACTTAGTCATATGACTTTTAAATTTGTGGGGTAGTTGACCTAGCTCCCAGTGTAGCGGTGATTGGTTTTGGGGATACATATACAGGGTAAGCCCATGTAGGGTCAGAATAGCATAAAAGCATGGGGTCCACACATCAGGTGGGTCCATATAAATACAGACGTACTATCCACTCAGAAAAAGTTTAGTCCATCCACTTGGACGACTGTCAACCAATCGTCCATATGACTCACTCGGATATGCGAAGACCAACAATAAGCAAGGTAGTGGAAGCATCATCCTCCTAGTGAAGGTTTTGTAGTGGGTTGATGTTGTGGTATTAATGCCCCATAGTGTAACATAAGAGGTGAGGGGGTGGCGCACTCTATATAAGCAACCCCCACCACATAGCTCAAGGGTAGCTTCTTCTTCCCCCGGGGCTCTGGGTCCCACTTGTCTCAGGACTTAGCTTGGAGATACGTCCCCCCACCCCATCTCTCTCTCTGCAATATGTAAGTCCGTGTTCGTGTGATATCATATAAAGCCTCTCCGGAGCATGAGACGTCGGGCTATTATCTCCACGTTGAGAGTCCCGAACTAGCTAAAACCACTTGTGTCACCCGTTTAGATCTCGATAGATCATGCTCCTTTATCCTATCCCTTTCCATTGTCGGAATCATTCCTACGATAGTTGGCATATGTCAAGCCATGATGCAGATGGTTTTTTTTATTACAGTCGTTGAGCTCCTACAAACGGCCACCGACGGGGTCCGTCTCGTCGTCTCCGGCCTCGTCTACGACACCACCGTCGAGCTTCTACTAATGGCTACGGGCACGGTCCGTACCGTCGTCTTCGGCCTCGTCTATGACGCCATCATTGAGCTCCCACAAAGAGCCACTGGTGCAGTCCGTACCATCATCTTCGGCCTCGTCAACGATGGTGCCATCGAGCTCCTACAAAGTACCACTAGCACGGTCCGTCCTGTCATCTCCAGCCTCTTCTATGACGCCATCGTCGAGCTCCTACAAATGGCCACGGTTGCAGTTCATCCCGTCGTTTCCGGCCTCGTCTACGACGGCACCATCGAGCTCCTACGAACAGCCACCTGTGCGGTCTGTCCCGTCGTCTTCGACCTCATACACAACGCCACCGTTGAGCTCCTACAAACGACCACCGACTTGGTCCATCCCCTCGTTTCCGGCCTCTTCATCTAAACCACCATCACGCTCCTACAAATATCCACTCGTCCAGTCCGTCCCACCAACTTGGGCATTGTCTACGGCGCCACCGTCGAGCTCCTACGAACAGCCACCGACGTGGTCTGTCCCGTCATCTCCGGCCTCGTCTAAGACACCAACGTCATGCTCCTATGAACAACCACTCGCAGGGTTTCTGACGTCGTCTCTGGCCTCGTCTACGACGCCAATGTGGATCTCCTACGAATGGCCACCAGCACGGTCCGTCCCGTAGTCTCTCGCCTCGTTGTCGATACCACCATCGAGCTCCTACAAACGGCCACTGGCACGGTGGTACGTCTCCATCGTATCTACTTTTCCTAATGCTTTTGCTCTTATTTTGGACTCTAATTTGCATGATTTGAATGAAACTAACCCGGAGTAACGTTGTTTTCTACAAAACTACCATGGTGTTGTTTTAGTGCAGAAATAAAAGTTCACGGAATTGGACGAAACTATCTGGGGATTTTTATTGAATAATAGAAAAATACAAGAACCAAAACCCACTCAAGGGGGCCCGAGGAGCACACTAGGCACGAGGGCCTGCCACCCCCTGGCATGCTCTGGTGGGTAGTGGGGCCCTTAGGGCTCCGCTCACCCTAATCCCAACACTACAAATTCCTATTTTTGGAGAAAAAATAGGAGAGGAAGTTTCATCGCGTTTCACGATACGGAGCCTCCGCCACCTCCCGTTCTTCATCGGGAGGCCAGATTTGGAGCCTGTTTGGGGCTCTAGAGAGGGGAATCTTCGGTCTTTGTCATCACCAACCCTCCATCGTCACCAATGCCATGATGCTCCCCACTGGGGGTGAGTAATTCCTTCATAGGATTGCTAGTGTGTGAGGAGTTGGATGAGATTCATCATGTAATCGAGTTAGTTTTGTTTGAGATTGATCCCTAGTATGTACTATGTCCAGAGATTGATGTAGCTATGACTTTGCCATGCTAAATGCTTGTCACTAGGGCCCGAGTGCCATGATTTAAGATCTGAACTGGTTACGTTTTCACCATTATATCTATGTTCTTGATCCTATCTTGCAATTTATATGCACCTACTACATGTTAGGATCCGCATACCCCAAAGTGATAATAATTGGCATTCTTTCCGGTGATTACCGTAGTATGAGGAGTTCACGTATTCACTATGTGTTAAGGCATTGTTCCGGTTCTCTATTAAAAGGAGGCCTTAATATCCCTTAGTTTCCTTATGGTCCCTTCTGCCACGAGAGGGTAGGACAAAAGATGTCATGCAAGTTCTTTTCCATAAGCACGTATGACTATTTACGGAATACATGCCTACAGTATATCCATGAACGGAGCTAGTTCTGTTTCGCCCTAGGTTATGACTGATACATGATGAATATTATCCAACAATATCACCGATCTAGTGCCTACAAGTTTTCCACATATTTTTCTTCCTAAGTAACTACGGTTCTACTACTGTTACAACTGCTACAAAACTATTATCACTGTTACCGTTACTATTGCTACTGTTACCACTGCTATCAAAACTATCATATTACTGTGCTACTAATCACTATGCTAGAGATACTAAATCTCCAAGTGCGATCGAGTTGAAAAATCACTTGCTAATACGTGAAAAATATTCTTTGGCTCCCCTTGTGTCGAATCTATAAATTTGGGTTGCATACTCTACCCTCGAAAACTATTGCGATCCCATATACTTGTCGGTTATCAAGAATGTTTTCTAGTGTCGTTCCGGGGACCATATCCATATTTGTTGAGTCACTTGGGATATCTATTTGTTGATCACTATGAATAATTTTCCATATACAATAACCAGGATCGTTCCCTCTAAGACAAGGGGAGGTAAGGAACTGCCATCTAGCTTTGCACTTGATTGACATTATGTTTTGAATAGACTTTCAACACCACCACCACATGCTATTAATTCTGATATGTCACACATTATTGATGATGCAACCTCTGCTATGAATGATGCTAATGATAATGCTCGTCCTTGGTTGATGATAATGTGCCACTAGGTGAATTACTTGATGAACAACTTACTACAGCTACAGAAATTGAGCATGGTAAAACTGATATTATTATCAAAACTGGTGAAGTCTTTGAAATTGAAAATATTGAAACATCTTTTAGACACGACTATCCTAGAATTGAAATGCCTAAAGTACCCGAAGGTTATGTTATGAATGAAGAAATAGCTAGAGACTTTCTTGCCTGTGAGGATAGAGAAGAACTTAAGAAACTACTATGCAAGTTGAAAGAAAATTCCTTGAATGCTAGAATGAAATATGATCCTAAGTTTGCCACTTCACCTATCTTTGTTACTAATAAGGATTATGAATTCTCTGTCGCCCTAGAGCTGATTACTTTGGTTGAATCTAATCCTTATCATGGCTATGAAAATAAAACTATTTGGCACGTCTCACTAAGTTAAATAATATAGCCACCCTATTTGCTCATGATGAGAAAATTTGCTACTACTATATTCTGAAATTATTTCCGTTCTCATTAAAGGGTCATGCTAAGATTTGGTACAATACTCTTGTTCATGGTTGTGTGCTTAGACCCCAGGATATGATTTATTACTTCTTTGAAAAAAAATTCCTGCTCATAAGAAACGAGGTTCCTTACAAGAAATATTGAACTTTCCGCAAATTGAAGAAGAGAGTCTCGCACAAGCTTGGGGGAGGCTTCTCCAATTACTTAATGTTTTTCCTAATAATCCTCTTAAGATGAATGAAACACTTGATATATTTTATAATGGACTAACCCATGCTTCTAGAGACTACCTAGATAGTTGTGTTGGTTGTGTTTTGAGGGAACGAACCATGGAACAAGCACAGGAGTTATTCACTAATACATTAAAGAATGATTATGAATGGACACTTCCTAAACCACCGCCTAAACCTACTCCAAGGAAGAGTGGTATCTTATTCCTTAGTCGTGAGACTATGCAAGAGGCAAAGAAATTTATGAAGGAAAAATGCATTAAAGCTGAAGATGTTAAGAATTTACCACCTATCAAAGAAATACATTGTCTCAACACACCACAACACGTGTTGGAGGTAAATTCTCTTTTAACGTTCGATGAAGGTGACATCCCTTACAATAAACATCCTGGTCAATGCTTATATGAGTTTGATAATTATATTAGAAAGCAAGATCATTTCAACTCCTATGTTATGAAACAGTTGAAACACAACTCTGATATGATTGCTGGCTTAAGTGAGTTGTTATTTAGGGCCTGTTTGGGACTGATTTACTCCAGAAAATTCAGCTCCAATCTAGAAAACATAATCTAAACGGGGTAACTCCATGATTTATAGCTCCACAAAAAACTAGAATCTGGGGTCCAACTTCTTGTTTTTTATGAAGCTCTCTAAGAGGTGCTCCATAAAATTGTAGAAGCTGGAGTTAGAGCAAAATTACCCACCACTGCCACCAGTAAGTGGATACCCCTTCGTTTCTCCCCTCTCATCCAATCAAATAGATCCTTCCCACCAAATTTTCCATTCATAATGCCGGAGCTAGATAATAACCAACCATTCTCTTTGACTCCTGTATGAAACTCCTCAAAAATGGATTTGGTGGAGCGGAACTTCTTTTGATGAAGCAGAGCGGTCCCAAACAGGGCCTTAGAATCATAAATAATGTCAGAGGTGTAGGAAAATGTGCTTCTATGGTTCAAACTCAACTAAAACAAGTTGCTAAATCTCAAAGTGAGCTACTTCATGAAATTAACAATAATATGAATGATCATGCCGTTAGAGTAATGACTAGAGGAGGAACAATGACTGAAGATCCACTATATCCAGACGGTCATCCTAAAAGAACTAAACGGGATTCACAAAGAAGTAATATAGATCCACCTAGTGCTTCTAGGATGAAAAAGAAAAAGAAAAATGATAGGACCTTGCATACTTCTAGTGAACATGAGGTAGAAAAACTTCTAACAATGCAAATGATATCTGTATCTTTCATGTTGAAACTCAATATGGTAGTGAGCATTCACCTAGTGATAATGAAAATGATAATGATGATGCTCATGTAGATGCTCAACCTAACAATGATAAAGAACCAGATAAGGTTGTTGAGATAGAATGTGTTGTTGATCTTGATAACCCACAACCTAAGAATAAACGTTATGATAAAATAGATTTTGTTGCTAGAAAGCATGGCAAAGAAGATGCCTTATCCACCCAAACCAACTAAAAAAAGATGATGAAGAATTTGGAAACTTTGCTGAAATGCTTAGGCCAGTCTTTTTGTGTACTCATTGAGCTTATCTTTTAATGATACCCCGTTATGCTAAGTATCTAAAAGATATCATCACTAATAAAAGACAAAAATACATGAAGCTGAAATCTCCACCATGCTTGATAATTACTCTTTTAAGGATGGAGTACCTAAAAACTAGGATATTTTTCACATGATTTGTTTTCTGAATATTTGAGAATATATGGTACTAAAAACAATATAGGGGGGTGTCCCAGGTGTCCCCTATACACTAGGGCGCGCCACCACCACCTGGCGCGCCATGGGAGCAGTGGGCCCCTCGAGGGCCTCCTCACTTATCTCTTCACCTCACTTCATCACCTACCTCCAGAAAAAAATCTTGTATCTCTCTCTCCTGTATTCTTGCTCTCAATTCCACGGATTTTGATCACTTTGCTTGAAGCTCCGCAAAATTTGGTCTTCGAAAAATTAATCTCTTTGGGAGGAGTTCATCCAAGAAGAATCCAAAGGGGTTGTTGGTCAATCATCTGCTACTGGACTCACCACCCTGCGATTGACGGAGGTCCGGCCATGCGAATGGCCACATGTTTCCTGCGTGGAACAACGCGGATTCCACCGTGAGATCACACAATTCATGGAAAATGTTGGGTTAGCCAACTTCGTCGCAGATGAATGTGACCAATACCATACCCTCACTAATTCCTTCATGCAAAATTTCAATTTTTTGGATAAGCATGATCCACCTTCACTGATTTTTTAATTTATATGCTGAAACCCGCTAAATGCCTCTTATTGAATTCTGTGAGATATGTTTAATTCCCTATGGCGGGGAGTTAAGAGAGACCAAGATAATTGAGTTTGAGGACTTCCCTCTCACTTTAATGGTGGCTGAGGGAAGAGGCGTGTCGAAAGCCACTGCCACTAGCCTGCAGTTTCCTTTGGTGCATTATTTTGCTTTATTTGTCACGAAGTGTTTAACTGCTAGGGAGAAGGGTTGTATACTTAGCTCTCCTCACCTTGCCATTGTACACCGTGCAGTCTATAATGATCGCACCTTTAATTTGGGAGCTGTTATTGCTCGTTGTTTACACACTAACAGATCTAAGGTCAAAATCCACGATGGAATCTATGCCACTCACTTAGCGAAATGCTTTAACATCACTTTTTGTCTTGATGATCACTCTTACCATGAGTTTATCTAGACCATCACATTATGGTGGCTCACCACTTTATTGATCATGATGATTCCATTGATAACATTCGATATAACTTGGTTTTTAGTGAGGTTACCCGTGATATTATTTTGTTGCCTGCACCTACCTTGTTTGATTCTATTGCAAGGAATGGATAGAGGATGATGGTTGAAGACATTGTTGCCTACAAGAATGCCCAAGCAAAGGCTGAGCAGGAGCCCAGGAGTGGGACTCTCGGGTGCGGCTGCCCCAACACTTCTACATGAGACGGGACGACCACTACGGGTGGTGATTACGAAGCTAGTCCAAAATCCTAAGCATGGGGGGTATGTGTTTTCACCGACTTTACATTAATGCTCACATATTCTAGTTGTCGGTGTTCATACTTTTGCATTGTATTATCCATGTTAGATTTATTTTATTGCCTTGTTGTTGTGTGTTTAAAAAACTTTCAGAAAATCCAAAATATTTCTCACTTATTTTTGGGTTTTTCTAGAGTAATTTAGTTGTAGTATTAATTGAAAACCCAAAAAATATTTCTCTTTTCTACTTTTGCTTGTTGCAAGATTCCCGTGTAAATAGTTTTTCTTGTTTTAGTTGTGTGTTTCTCTAAATTTCTTTTCTGTTTATTGAGTTGTACCCATGGGGAAGACCATGATGAAAATGTTGAGTGGCTCTAATATGCGTTGCAACTAATCTATAAAGATCCTATATTATTTTGTCTTCTCCTTTTGAATAAAATGATTGCAGATTCCATCTTAGTCCACATCACTCTTGCACTATTATTATTTTCATGTCGTTCGGTCGTGTAAGTGAAAGGCAATAATGACAACATTTGATGAAGTGACTGTGGAGAGAGAAGCGGATATGAACTCAACTTATTTTTGTTTCTGTAAATATGTTTACACCATTATCCATGATTTAGCGTATTATGACCAAACATGTTTGCAATGACAATTAGAGATTATAGTTTTTCATGCCATGCTTAAGTAGCTAGGAGTGGATAATGATTTATCTTGGATGTCAACATTCATTAAAATGGTTGTGATGTTGTATGATGATATGGTATCCTCCTCCGAATGTTTGAGTGACTTGACTCGGCACATGTTCACGCATGTAGTTGAATCAAAACCAACATAGCCTCCATGATATTTATGTTCATGGTATTTATATCCTACTCATGCTACTATGCAACGATAATTATTCATAAGCATGTTCATGACCGTGTTTGATTTCTAGGTGGTCGCTTCCCAACCTATTTGCTAGCCTTCGTCTGTACTAAGCGGGAATACTGTTTGTGCATCAAAATCCGTGAAACAAAGTTATTCCAAATGCGTCCAATATATCTACCTATATGCGGTATTACCGTGCCATTCCAAGTAAATTTGCGTGTGCCACCTCTAATATTTCAAATGAGCTTCTGTTTTGTGTGCCTGGACCGCTCATGGAGCGATAGGGGCCGGTCAGTATCTTCCATGCTAAGCGGGTTATTCTCATGATGAGTGTTTATTCAGTCTTCCTTCTACGAATGGGGCTGGTAAAAAGGGATCCCGAGTCCCAAAATCAAAAATCACAAATAATTAAACAAAACTCCCCTTGGAATGCTGTTGGTATGGACGGCACCCGTGAATTCAGCTACTCGTGGAGTGTGTTTGTTGGTGGAGGGGGAGTAAAGCTTTACTTTTACCGCTTGGGAAACACAGCTAATTTGTTTAGGATGGAAGAAATTGATAACTCTTGGCCGTAACATTGACAGGAAGGGTGTACCTCCCAAAATAATTTATCTCTGATTTTTGTTGTGAGCTCTCGCACCATTGCAAATCCCTGCTTCCCTGTGCTAAGGGACTTTCTATTTAATTTTATGTCATTTAATTTTTACTTTGATTCATCACCTTCTCAAATAAGTACCACACCTGAGAGAACTTATGTCCTCCTACTGCTTTGTGTCTAGTTAAATGTAGTTTGCATCATGACTAGATCTCCTCTACCATGAATTACAATGTCTGGTCATTGCTTGAACTTTGGAGGTACTCTGCATTTATGTTTTGCGATCTCATAAAGGGCTAGCGCCATACCACTATTCTCATATTATATCATGATTGTTTTGACAAAGTATTGGCGTTTGAGTTATCTTATTATTGCTCACTAGTTGATTATGCCATTGATATGAGCTAATATAGTTTCTAAGAGGTATTTCCGACATGATTAGTCATGATTTATGCTGAAATCTGGGTGCTCTCTAAGCGTGCATATGTAAACAAGAACAAAAGAATTCCTAAAAGTTTTTCTTTATCACTTTGAGTTTGTCAACTGAATTTCTTGGGGACAAGCAATGGGTTAAGCTTGGGGGAGTTGATACGTCTCCATTGTATCTACTTTTCCTAATGCTTTTGCTCTTGTCTTGGACTCTAATTTGCATGATTTGACTCAAACTAGCCTGAACTGAGTCTGTTTTCAGCAAAACTACCATGGTGTTGTTTTTGTGCAGAATTAAAAGTTCTCAAAATTGGACAAAACTTTCTAGTGATTTTTTATTGAATGAAAGAAAAATACTGGAACGAAGTCCACTATAAGGGGGGCCCTAGGCGCCCCCTAGGCACCATGGCGCGCCACCCCACTCGCGTACTAGTGGGTTGTGGCACCCTCAGGGCTCAGCTAAACCTAATCCCGTCAGTACAAATTCTTTTTTTTGGAGAAAAAAATAGGAGAGGAAGTTTCATCGCGTTTCATGATACAAAGCCGCCACCACCTCTTGTTCTTCATGGGGAGGCCACATCTGGAGCCCGTTTGGGGCTCTAGAGAGGGGAATCTTTGGTATTCATCATCACCAACCCTCCATCATCGCAAATTCCACGATGCACCCCATCGGGAGTGAGTAGTTCCTTCGTGAGCTCGCTGGTCGGTGAGGATTTGGATGAGATTCATCATGTAGTCGAGTTAGTTTTGTTACGGCTTGATCCCTAGGATCCACTATGTCCAGAGATTGATGTTGCTATGACTTTGCCATGATTAATGCTTATCACTAGGGTCCGTGCCATGATTTCAGATCTGAACCATTTATGTTTTAACCATCATATCTATGCTCTTGATCCAATCTCGCAAGTTATATGCACCTACTACATGTTAGGATTCGCATACCCCAAAGTGAAAATAATTGGGATTCTTTCCGTTGATTAAAGTAGTATGAGGAGTTCATGCATTCACTATGTGTTAATGCTTTGTTCGGATTCTCTATTAAAAGGAGGCCTTAAGATCCCTTATTTTCCTTATGGACCTCGCTGCCATGGTAGATTAGGACAAATGATGTCATGCAAGTTCTTTTCTGTAAGCACGTATAACTATTTATGGAATACATGCCTATGGTATATTGATGAACGCGAGCTAGTTCTGTGTCGCACTAGGTTATGACAGATACATGATGTATATTATCCAACAATATCATAGATCCAGTGCCTATGACTTTTCCACATATTGTTCTTGCTAAGTTACTACTATTACAACTGCTACAAAAGTGCAATCACTGTTACTTTTACTATAGCTACTGTTACCATTGCTATCAAAACTATCATATTACTATGCTGCTGGCCACTGTGCTACAGATACTAAGTCTCCAAGTGTGGTTGAGTTGTCAACTCAGCTGCTAATACGTGCAAATATTCTTGGGCTCCCCTTGTGTCAAAACTCTAAATTTGGGTTGAGTACTCTATGTCGAGAACTATGGCGATCACATATACTTGTGTGTTATCACATGGTATGTCCCATCGTCTCCAGCCTCGTCTATGATGTCACCGTAGTGCTCCTACAAACGGCCACAAGCGTGTCATCCCATCATCCCTGGCCTGGTCTACGACACCACAATCAAGCTCCAACGAAAAACCACACGGGCTGTCTTTCCTATTGTTTTCGACCTTGGCTGCAATGGCACCATTGAGCTCCTACAAAGAACCACCGACGAGGTCCGTCCCGTTGTTTCCGTCCTTGTCTTTGATGCCACCGTCGAGCTCCTACAAATGACCACTAGTGCGGTCCATCCATTCATCTTCGGCCTCATCTATGACACCACTGTCAAACTCCTACAAACACCCACAAGCGTGGTGTGTCTCGTTGCATCCGGCCTCGTCTATGACGGTACCGTTGAGCTCCAACGAACGGCCACCGGTATGATCCGTCCCATCGTCTTCAGCGTCGTCGTCAATGCCACGATCGAGCTCCTACAAACAGCCATTGGTGCGGTCCGTCCCGTCGTATTCGGCCTCGTCTACAAAGCCACCATTGAGCTCCTACGAATGGGCAATGGCGCGTCCATCCGTTGTCTCCTGCCTTGTCTATGACACCACCATCGAGCTCCTATGAATGGTCATTGACGTGGTCTATCTCATTGTCTCCGGCCTCGTCTATGACACCATCACCGAGCTCCCACACACGGCAGCTCCGTTCTCTACCATCGTACATATGGTGGTGGTCTCCGTAGAGATGGATCCTTGCAGCGACGATCACCCTTGCCTGGAACCAATGCAGGACACTCCAAGCAATCAGGTCCATGCATTACACATAAGGCCCTGTTTGGAATGTTGTTTTTGCTTTGAATACTTTTGTAAAAAATACAAACCAGCCGCCATTGTTTTTGTTTCCACTGGCAAATCACTCTCGACCAGTAAATTACACCCGAAAGAAAAATACAATTGTATTTATTTACATCGATTCCAAGCACAGCCTAACGTTTCCAATTTAACATGCCTACAATAATTAGCTACACTTCACGTCAAGCATAGACTTAACACCCTCAGTTTTGCATGCATATGATAAATATTCCATCCGTTCCTAAATATAAGTCTTTCTAGAAATTTCACTAGAGGATTACACACAGAACAAAATGTATGAATCTACACTCTAAAGTATGTCTATATACATTCGCACGTAGTTCCATAGTGAAACCTCTAAAGTATTATATTTAGGAACAGATGAATTAGCTATTAACACCTTCAGTTTTGCATGCATGGAGTAACTAGCTATGCCCCACATCATGCGAGTAGTAAACGTGATCAATTTTCAAATGCATGGGGTAACCTCCGTAGGGGAGACACAGGTCTGGTACGCATGGACGCTTGCGGCGGTTCCTCCCTCCAACAGTGGCACTCGGTTAGAATCATGTCGTGGAATGTCCGCGCCGGGTTGTACATGCATAATGTGATGTCAGAGCCCGTGACATGTTGGTCCCACCAAGCGGCACGGTAGGGCGAGATGAGAGCCCGCGACACTTCCCCAAGCCCAACAAAAGGTCCAGTGGGCTCGAGTGGACCAAGTGAATCCCACAACACGGTGTACTTAAGGTCCATGTCAAGGAAAACAAGGACATCGAGGCGTGGATCACGGCGAGGCGGCGACATTCTTCCTCTCTCTCTCGATCCCCTTCGTCCATCCTTGTAATCATCTTGTAATTAAGACTACCACTGCAATCCGAGACATCTTATCACTAGTTGAGAGATCGACACCGAGTCCCTAACATCTGGTATCAGAGACAACCACCACCCCTTCCACTCACGCACACTGGCACAGTTCGTCGAAACTCGCCGTCTCCGACAAGCTTGGGATCAAATCGAGGCCATCGATCCTACCATGAAGGAGTACATGGATAAGATCACGTCCTCCATGGAGGAGTTCTGCCCCGAGCTCCGCAACAACATGATGGTCATCTACACCAACATCACCAAAATCGACAACCCACTCTCATGGTGACCCGATCTGGAGCGTCGGGTCGCTGATCTCGGTGTCGCGGTAGCCGATCTGCAACAGGGGTGCGCGTGTGCGGCGACAGGGTGCGGTGCAGCACCTATCGGGGCCTTGCATCCCGATTCCTCCATCACAGCATGTTGTGGCCATAGCGGTACCGATCCCAACATGCAGGAGCTGCCCCATGGGTGTGCGGACCATGGCGAAGCCACACTTCACCGGGAGGAGGCGTTGGCCGCGCTGCCAGGACGGCTCCCGGGCACTGGTCAGTCTCACCTCCTATCTCCCATGCTCCCTCCTCCCCCCTTATGTCACGCCAGTCAGCTGCTCGCTGGGTCAGATCAAGCTCACCGTTCATTGCGTTTCCGCAGTTCACAGGAGAGAAACCCAAACTATGGAAAAATCTTTGTGAACAATATTTTGCTATGTTTGGAATTCGCCCCTACGTTTTGGGTGCCCATGGTGGCGGTCAATTTCTCTGGAGCTGCATCCATTTGGCTCCAATCTCTCCAAAACCGCCTCGCAAAATTTGATTGGGAAGCATTTACAACACTGCTCTGCACTCGTTTTGGCCGAGATAGGCATCAGTTGCTCATCCGACAGTTGTACGCTGTCCGTTATACTTCTTCAGTAACTGATTACATTGAATGTTTCGAAAGAATTGTTAATCATTTACCATCATATTGTGACTCAGTTCACCCATTCTTCTATCTTGCTCGGTTTATCGAGGAACCGCGGGCGGTCATTCGGGCGGTGGTTCTCATAGAGCGTCCACCTGATATGGACACATCGTGCTCTCTCGCACTATTGCAAGATGTAGGATCGAAAGTATGTCTAGATGGGGTGGTTAGACTACTTGACAAGATAAAAATGTTGCCTTTTCCCAATTTTACTTTGAGAGGCAGCTACGGCAGTTATAACAAGTCAAGTACACCCTACACATGTAGTTCTAATAGTATAGAAGCGGAAAGTAAACATGGTAGTGTAAATAGAGGAGTAAGGTAGGGAGATCAAACACGTGAGGTTGATACGTCGCCTTTTTGCATGGTTCTGATAGGTGGCGCTGTCGTACATCCATCTGAGTGGAGACTTCAACCCACGGAGGTTAACATCTGCGAGAGTCCATGGAGGGATCCACCCATGGAGGGTCCCCAAAGAAGTGGCCTTGTCTATCCGACAACAGATTCCATCCACGGAGGACTAGCCTTACTCACGCTAGATCTTCATGAAGTAGGCGATCTCCTTGCCCTTACAACCATCTTGGTTCAACTCCACAACATGAAGTACGAGACTCCGAAGCGACACCTAACCAATCTAGGAGGCACCACCCTCCAAAAGGTAATCGATGAGGTAGATCAATAAACTCCTTGCTCTTGTGCTTCTAAAGATAGTCTCCTCAACACAAATCACTCTCTCACAGAATACGCATGGGTAGGAGAGGTTGATTTGGTTGAAAGTAGTCTCGGGAGGCTAGTTATCAAGTTTCAAATGATAGGATTGGAATATCTTGGTCTCAACACATGAGTAGGTTGTTCTCTCTCAAAAAATGGATCTGGAAATGAAGTGTGTTGTCGGCGATGCAAGGTCAACACCTATGGAAATAAACGTGAAACCTTTGTGATCGTGGGGCGAGAGAGGTGATGTGAAGAGCAGAGTTAACGATCAGCACCCGACAAGCCTTTTTACCAAGGTTCGGGCTGCTTACGCGTAAAACCCTACGTCCTCCTTGTTTGGTTGTATTAAGCGTTTTGTTGTTGATTGTTATAGTGACTGTTGATGATCGTCTTATGAGTCAATGTCCAAAGATTCTAAACCCTTATGAATGAGCTAAGGGCCTCCTTTTATAGGCAAACGGGTCACCTACATTGCTTGATGGTAGGTTCACGAGGACTTACAATGAACATAGAGCGGTGCTTATCCTTCTACCGCCGTCAGGTGCATTAAATGCACGTCTTGTCTTCGTCAGCGATGTGATGGTGAATAAACGTATCCAGGTGTTTCGACACCTCGACGGTGCGTTGGCGCATGCGGAATGCGCTCGAACTTGGGGGCGGTGGTACTGTGGCAAGGCCGGCTGCCCTCCGGTGCCCACCCCGTCATCCCGGCAAGGAGCTTGCCAGGGCCTTGGGTCTTCGTCCCGGCAAGGGATCTTGCCGGGGTCTTCGGTTGTCATCCCGGCAAGGGATGCTTGCCGAGGTCTTGTACTTGGTGAGTTCATCACGCCCACCAAATGTGCGTGGCCTTGGTCATCTTCCCGACAAGGAAGGCTTGCTGAGGCCTTGATAATCTTGGGGGTTGTATCTTGTCTGGGTCCTACCACACCCTGCCAGCAGGGCCTCTTTGCGCCCGTGCACAAGTATGGGGCACTAGGGACCCCAGTCTTTAGTGCACCAACATGAGCCCCCGGGACTAGGCCACACACGCATGCAAAGCATTGTTGGGCTAGGCCCAAAAAGGTGCACGGGCCTTCATGGCTGGATCCGTTGGCGGTTGCTTTTCCCCACGTCGCACATTGGACGCACAAAGTGGGGGTCGTGCGCGGAGTGGCCTTTCCACCTCCTGAAACGCCTCTACCACGCGCGTGGCATGCACAGTTTTATATGGACAAGAGGCAGACGTGGCCTTAAAAGGCGCAGCAGTGGCTGGGACCGTCCGTTCATGCATTGGTGCAGCAGGCGGTTCTTTGTTTGCCCGTGAACTCGAGCGTTGGGCGAGGGGGGTGGTGGCTTCTGGAGCAAGGGAGGCTAGCCCCCGCTCTCCGTCCTATAAATTGGGAGGGTATGCGAGGGGTTTTGCTCGCCCAACTCCTTCTGAATCCACCAACTCCTCAGCCTTAGTATTTAGGATCTTCTTCTGTCTGAAGGTGGCGCCCGCCCCTAACCATGGTTAGGGGACGGGGTCGGCCACCGTCGGCCGCTAGGGCGGCAAGAGGATCCCGTTCGGATCATGCCACAGCTTCTAGGGGCGCCGCAGCTGGAGACGACCCGAGCGACCGTGGTAGAGGAAGGGCGAGGGGCCGCGGTCGTCGTGGAGGTCGAGGCCCGGGGAGGCGGAGCGCTACTCCATCGCCTCCGCCTTCCCAGGGCTTGCTCCTGTGGCGGTCCTCCATGTTGCTTTAGGGCCTCCCACGTGTGCTTCTCGCCTGCTGCGAAGAGGGATTGAGCGGCATTGAGTGCTCCGCTTTGATGGACGGTGACGAGGGGGACGACAGAGGCAGTGGCGCTCTTAGCAGGTCAGGAGCCCGGTGGGTCAAGTCAGAGTACGATTCCCCGAGCTCCGACTGAATGCTAGCCCATCCATCGGCGTCCGCTCACACCTCTCCCCCTCCTTGCCGGAGACTGCACCGACGCCTCGGCTTCGAGGAGGCGCGACCATTGGCTTCGGCCCCTTCATCTCCTCCGGTGCTGCTCTCCACCGTGCAATGCTGGTCCACGAGGCGCTAGCCTGGGTTGCATAGTGGGCCGGCACGCTTTTTGTCTTTTTGAACTTTACTCCTCCGTGTAGGGAGATCCTCGTCAAAACACCGAGTCTTTAGGTTATGATAACAACGCTTTGTAAGTGAAGCCAAATGTATCCATTCAAATGAATGAAAAGACTGGTTTCTCTTTTTCTGATTCTATTCTCTGTATCATTCGCCCTTGTATTATTTGGGAGTTTGCCGGCAACTACCGGGAAGGCTCCCTGCCGCGTTCAGTGCAACCATAGAAATCGCCAAGTGAAGCTTGACACGAAATCAAGCGCTACGTTGCCGATTGCTCTGTTCATCAGGTTCGCAACTATTTGAAGGCGCTCTGTGGCCGTTCAGGTCGTCTGAACGAGTACGAAACAAATACAAGGTGCACTGATATTTGTAAAGGTCCCAGTATGCACAAACTCCACACACAAAGATTGGAAACTTTCAAAGGGTAAGCAGAGAATCTATCTACTTCAGATCTGAATCTTAAACTTAAAACTTATCTTCTCACGTCGTGGTTGCATGGCGCTTCAATCTTTTGCCGGGGCGTCGGAGCCCTCGACAAGCAGGAAATTACCGCGCCCGACAAATTTTTCTCCATCAAGGACTTCTTGCCGGTAGTCTGCGACCGTCGTTTGGAGAGAAGTCGGCCAGGGTGTAACCCCTTTACTTCTCTCTTGCTAGGCTGTGCTTGCGGAGCCCCCGAGTGCATCTTGGGTGACGATGCGACACTCTAAGGGGCACAATACTTATGCTGGAGTGCGCTCCCGGGCTTCGGGACCGTTTGGCGCATCCTCAACGACTATCCATCACTCCGTAGAGGTGCGTCCGCCGGAGTATGCACCGAGGCCTCTGTGAAGCTCCCACGTACGCACTCGACAGCTCCACATTGGCTTCGAGCGACGCATCGGCCTGACGGCGTCGCCTTTGGAGCCTCCGCCTCCATGCCCCCCGCGCGCGCACCAATGCGCTCGCGCAGGCCTTGGGAAGCCGTAGTAGAACAAAGCTTTCGTCGTGGTACCCCGTATCTGGGGGAACCGTGAGGCAGCACCCCAACTTCAAAGAATCTGGTGCTAAGTTTTGCTCTTATTCACACACAACTCCACACCCCCGACCTGGCGCGCCAAAGATGTCGGCAGTGCGAGGTCGATACCTATGGGAATCAACATGAAACCCTTGTGATTGTAGAGCGGGGAGAGGTGACTTGAAGAGAAGAGCTAATGATCAGCACCCGGCAAGCCTTTTTATCCAAGTTCGGGCCGCTTACCCGTAAAACCTTACAACCTGCTTGTCTGGTTGTATTAAGTGTTTTGTTGTTGATTGTTACAGTGACTGTTGATGATCGTCTTATGAGTCATTGTCCAAAGAGTCTAACACCTTATGAATCAGCTAAGGGCCTCCTTTTATAGGCAAAGGGGTCACCTACAGTGCTCAATGGTAGGTTCACGAGGAGTTACAGTGAACCTAGAGCGGTGCTTATCCATGTACCGCTGTCAGTTGCATTAAATGCACGTCTTTGTCTTTGTCGGCGATGTGCTGGTGAAGACACGTATCCATGTGTTTAGACAACTGGATGTTGCGTTGGCGCATGCGGAATACGCAGGAACTTGGGGAGCCGTGGTACTGTGGCAAGGGCGGTTGCCCTCCGGTGCCTAGCCCCGTAATCCCAGCAAGGAGCTTGTCGGGGCCTTGGGTCTTCGTCCCGGCAAGGGAGCTTGCCGGGGGCTTCGGTCGTCATCCCAGCACGGGAGGCTTGCCGAGGTCTCTTGTACTTGGTGAGTTCATCACGCCCACCAAATGGGTATGGCCTTGGTCATGTTCCCGGCAAGGTAGGCTTGCCGAGGCCTTGATAATCTTGGGGGTTGTATCTTGTCTGGGGCGTGCCACGCCCTGCCGGCATGGGTTCTTTGCGTCCGTGCACAAGTCTGGGGCACTAGGGACCCTAGTCTTTAGTGCATCGACATGTGTGTTCTGAGTGCTTCTCCCACGAATGATATGTGGGTGAAGGGGTAATATAGGCAGCAGCCAACATCCAACTGTTACACACAAAAGAGCAAACTCGGTGACAACGAAGTTGGAAACTCAGTGGTACCGACTAGCACTAAAGGTGTGAACTTTTGAATCTCAGTGAGACCAATATATACAACTCGGTGACACCGAAAAGGTAACTAACAGTCAGATGGCCAAACTCGATGGCACCAATACGCAAACTCGGAAATACTGATTTTGTGTATCTCGGCAACAAAATGTTGGTCACCCAAACTCGGTAGCACAGATGCAGTTTCGGTTGCACCGATCTGTTGGGAATGGCTAGGGTTCTGTTTGAGGTTCAAACTCGGTGTTTCCGATGTTGAAATGTTGGTCACACTAAATTTGTGAATGTGTAACTTGACAGAGTGGATATGTGGGAAAAATGACTCAGTGTTTTGGTGGCTAACTTTGAGCATTTGAGCAATCAGTTCATTTTACTACCTCACCCCCTTTTGAAAGTATTCGCGTTCCCATGGACTCAAAAAGTGATTTCTCACAAATATAAAATGAAGAGACTTCTAGCTTGAATCTTGAGCCAATATTATTCCTTTCTTGCATCAAGGGGCATCTCCACAAAAACCTTAAGCCATACATCTTTTGAACTTTTCTGAAATGTACTTGGAAAACACATTAGTCCAATGATGCATATGTTGTGATTAGTTATCAAAACCACCCTAGGGAGCAATTGTGCTTTCAATCTCCCCCTTTTTGGTAATTAATTACAACATATAGATCAAAGCTTAGACGAAAGATATAATCAATGATTAGCATCGACGCATTGAGAAGTACGTGAAAAAGCAAAGCTCCCCCTAAATTTGTGCATTATTTAAAATTTGAGTTTGAATGCAAATGCACAGTCGATTAGGATCATGGGTTACTCTTCCATGTCACATACATCTTGGTGGTGCGGAAAAATAATAGCAATGTGCATGACACCAACAAGATAAGTGAGTGATCGTCACAAGGATAGCTAAGAGATGATATCGTAGCATCCTTTTTTTTTGCTCTTTTTCTTTGAAAGCTATTTCCAAATTCTATGGCAGCAAGACTATTTGCTTTTGGTAGAAAAAAGCACATTTCTTCCTAGTACTTTGATTTTCTTTTTCACCTTGGGTCTTGCCCATAGGAAAGATACGTAGCTCGGTCAGGGCATTTCCTAAAGCCATTGCCTCCAGCTAGTAGTAGTGGTAGGTAAGCATCTTAAGTTAGTGATGAAATTGCTTTTCTGACAAGGAAAGGTATTGTAGGCAAGCCCGTAGAATTTCCTCTTACCTCTTCTCTTCTTTTATTACAACAGTGGTAGTCTCAATAGTTCCATTTCTAGTGCTTTATAAGCCCATGTAGTTATTAAAAGTGTTAAGTATAGCATCTTTCTTAGGATGTACTTTTTGATCTTCCCTTGCAGTCTATGCTTATTTGTTAGCTAGTGTCATTGGACTTCATCTTCTTACCCTTCTGGTTAGGTTAAAAAACTATATGTCTTGTTTTTTCAATTCTCCTGTAAAGTCAATAAAGCGAGAAAGAAGATCTCTCAAGGACTACACAAGCTCCTCTATATTGCATCAAGAGCTTTGAGTTTGATTGCATTGCCAGCAGCGGATTCTTTCCCAGCAAATGAAATACCAATTGCTGTTCTTTTAAAAAGTTTCTTGACTTACTAATGTAATAGTTATAGGAAGATCTTCCTTCCCCATCTGCCCTTTTCGGTTTAATTGAATAAGACCGACCCAAGCCATACTTCTAATTATCGAGGATACACAGATGGCTGCTGCTTTTATCTTCACCTGCGGTTCTTCTTCTTATTTAAGGGATCAAAAGTATCTGCCTCAAAAAGGTCCTTAACCCCTTGACCTTGAATAGAACCAAATTTAGCTATCACCTACGCATCCATCTCATATATTCCATAATATGCGTTTCTGAAAGTAAGAAAGCAAAATTTTCTAGCCTCCATGAATGGAAAACCTTTCATATCTGCACACAAAAGGCTTCCGGTTGTTTGATCAAGAGAGCAAGTCAAGCTACCAAGTAACCAATTCATCCCCTTATTCCCAAGTTCTTATTAGATTGTTTGCCAACTTCAATTGAAGTCCATGTAAATTCCCTTAGATAAGGGATAGGTCAGTTTGTTTCAATTAACGAATCGAGCACCTTGAATCCCTAGCAGCCTTAAGCCCACAAGCTACTTCCTTTATTTTCTGATTGGAATTCAAGTTGGACTAGATAGTTGTTATTGTTCGCAATGGATGAGAAATAGGACCTTTAAATCAGCAATGCAAGTAAGGGCTGATTAACCTACTTAGCTTTAGGGAAGATAGTTATTGGAATTATGAGGATAGGAATTTCTTAGATTCTTTTCTCCTAGAAAAAACACTTTCATGAAGGAAGATACCTATAAATGTGCTCAGCCCAGTCAGATACCTATTCTTTGACTACCGTGCTCTGTTCAGTTCAAGATTTATTTTCTCTCGGGTTCGGTTCAGTTCCTCACCCCTATTGTTTGTTCAATCAGTCAAATCAACCTTCCCTTTTTTGCTTCCGCTGAGAAGAAATTGAGAAGCGAAGGGTTGTGGTATTCTTCCCCTAAAAGGTGCACATCCATCGATTCCCTCATCTAGTGTAGTGCTCTGTTCAGAGACCAAGGAAGTTATTAGTTTGAGTTGCTGATTTCCCTGTTCCCGACTAGATTTCTTACCGACTTTCATGATGGAAGAAGATACCGACTTGAGGGAAGGCAGTACAGAGCAGCAGCCTAGGGATAAGAAGGAATTCATGTTAGCTTTTCTATTTTCTGAATCTTACCCACCTGAGAGTCCAAGAAAGAAGGCAAGACAGCTATATAGAGCCCCTCCCTCGAGTCTAGCAATGAACAAGTAAGTAGAGACAAGGAAGAGGGGAAATGCAGTATCGTTATGTTATAGCGAGATCATCAGATCATGGGTGAAGCAATCGTTCATCAAAAAGTTCTTTATCAGCCGGCGGAAAGCGTGGTAATTCATTCATTTCATCGGAAAAGGATCGAACAGGAGTCATCGCATCGTTTCTAGATTCATAATACCTTTATATTCTGAAGAATAGGTCCTAAAATGGTCAATAGATTTCTTTCTCAACGAGAATCGAGGAAATGGCAAGCGTTTGAGTATAGTGAGCATAGGAATAGTTTCCTTTATCAAAAGAAGCCTCTCGACTTGGAAACAGAAGATGTTGTAACTTAATTGCACCCTTCCTCTTTCTACTGACCTGAACTCCCTTTCAAACTACTTTCTTGCCATCCTCGACCAAATAGATGGTGCACTGGTTGAGAAAATAATTGGCCCTTCCTTCTTATAGCAACAAAATCCAATCTCCCCCTCATACGAACCTACCTCCATGACTTTCATGTCAAACTGAAACTCCTTCTATTGCATTACCCATAGCATGCCATCACATTTGTGCTCACAATACATCTTAGTGTCATTTTCTACTTTCATTTCCATAGGTTTATAGGGAGTTGAGTCGTAACCAACCCGCTTCACAATCTTTGCGGTCTATAAAACAGTGCGTGCTGCCACAAATACATAGCATAGATAACAATGGTTTCGCCAAAGTAGACGTTCAAGCGAAACATTTCACTTATCGAAGAAGGGATACAGGTATTTCAAGTTCAAGAAGTATGCATTGATCCCAAAGAATGTAGTGAAAATCTAGGCTAGGAGGAATGCGTCAGAGCTGAGGTCAAGCAAAAGGTTGCTGGATCTTTATGTTGGCCGGAAGTTATTTCTTTTCAATGAGGTTCAATGTTCTCTAGATTGCTTAGAAGTAGCCTGCCTTACTCGAGCCAACTAGGATCAGAAGGTGTTGATAGGGCTAGACTTTCTCTCATGGGCGTGACCATATTAAATAAAGGGTCTTTTCATCACCTTGGCCTGGAGCCGAGTAAGTAAGGACTTTGCCAGGCCTTTGAACTCTCAGTATGTGAATTCTCTAGCTCAGTATCTTCCCAAAGAGACTCGCTCTTATATTATAGGAAAAAAGGAATTCATGCAAGAAGCACAAGCCATTTTCTCGCTTTGTTCTATTCATTCAAAAGTAGATGGACCAGGTGGTCCATGTTCTTATGATCTCTCTCTTTCTTCTTTCGATTGTGTGGGTGTAGATAGGAATAAGTAAAGGTTGTTTCTTGTTAGTCTGTATCTTTCTCTTTAATGGTATCCAGGTTCACCTATTTTTTCCGTTGTTGCTCTTTAGAAAACGCGTATAGTAAGTAGTCTTCGTCGATGGACAAACGCCCGAGTGTATGCGTTACGAGGAAACTAACATCTAGTTTTGTCATGAAATTTCGTGAAATAATGTTTCGTTGGAAAAACCAACGCCGACGTCATGATCAGTCTCCTTTCTCTTTTCAGGAGCAGAAATGAAAAAGCTTGAGTTACCCTCAAATGGAAAATTTAGAATTAACAGTATAACCAGTATAAAGCATCTCTCACTTCCATTCTTTTATTAAATATTTTTTCCATCATACGTTGGATCCACAACTTGTGAACCAACTTTTGAAAGGGATGGAGAGACCCACCTTGAAGGATGGGGACCTACTTTCCTAAATATATGGCATTTCACCCGAAAATAGAGAGCTTTTGTTTTATGAAATGACAAAAATGATAGAATTATACCGACGACAAGCACAAATGGTTTTGCCAGTGGCCTATAATGTTTCCGAGTTTTGTGACCAGTTTTTGGCCCGGATTCTCCCCGAAGTCTCTGGGGTAGTTTCGTAGATTTACATTTCAAAGGGCACGAAAGCTTAACTTGGGACACGGGCGTGGCTCATCTTTTTCAAGAAATATATAAGGCCATAGGCTTATAGCCGGATAGCCCAGTCAGTGCTCCGAATAGTCCTTTCAGTGATCCAAAATAGTACTTTTCGTGGGGATACCTCCCCTCCATCAGTTGTTGACGCCTTTCAGCAGCATGCTCCGAATCAAAAAAATTTGGAGAACCCATTGGATCAATTTACCATACAGCCCAAAATTGATCTGAATGTGGGCAACTATTATTTATCATTTACAAATCAGTCCTTGTATACGCTGCTCACTATCGTTTTGGTCGTTTTTCTGTTTTTTGTTGTTACGAAAAAGGTAGGTGGAAATTCAGTGCCAAATGCATGGCAATCATTGGTCGAGCTTATTTATGATTTCGTGCTGAACGTGGTAAACAAACAAATACGTGGTCTTTCCGGAAGTGTGAAACAAAAGTTCTTCCTTCGCATCTCGATCACTTTTACTTTTTCGTTATTTCGTAATTCCCAGGGTATGATACCCTTTAGCTTCATAGTGATAAGTCATTTTCTCATTACTTTGGCTCTTTCATTTTACATTTTTATAGGCATTACGATCGTTGGATTTCAAAGACATGGGCTTCATTTTTTAGCTTCTTATGTCCTGTGGGAGTCCCACTGCCGTTACCACCTTTCTTAGTACTCCTTGAGCTAATCACTTATTTTTTTCGTGCAATAAGCTTAGTAATACTTTTATTTGCTAATATGATGGTCGGTCATAGTATAGTAAAGATTTTAAGTGGGTTTGCTTGTACTATGCTATTTCTGAATAATAATTTCTATTTCGTAGGAGATCTTGGTCCCTTATTTATAGTTCTAGCATTAACCGGTCTGGTATTAGGTGTAGCTATATCACAAGCTCATGTTTCAATTTGTATTTACTTGAATGATGCTACAAATCTCCATCAACATGAGTCATTTAATAATTGATTAAAAACTAGGAGCCGAAGATTCTAGGGAGCTACAGCTGCGCTTTTGCGGCACTGAACATGGTTCCGGGTACTCAAGATATTGTGTTTGGAGAGGTGTAGATAGATAGGACGTAGGCTTGCTCGATCAGGACACACAAGCATGGGCTTGCGCTTCCCGCGTGAAAGAAAGCAAAATATACTAATTGAGATAATAACGGACTTGAAGCTTCTCAATTGATCCAAAGATACTATACTGGTTTATTTGGTTATCTGAACTTGGTTGATAGTACCCGGATTCTCCTTTTCCGATTGACTTGCAACATTGGAAAGTCAAGATGGTACCCGGCCTATCGACATTCGCGACATTGGGAAGTCAAATATTGGGTTTGTTTTACAAATAAAGGTGAAAGGCGTGGTCCAGTCAGGATAAAGAACGGGGTCAGTGGTGACATCTGCACCCGGATTTGTGCTAACGGAAAAGACAGACAGGAAAATCTATAATTTTGGTACTATGTAATGTCCCTCAATTTATCTCAATCTTATCTCTTTCCTTTAAGGCGAATATGCGAATGCTGCTCGGTTAGAAAAAGATCCTGTGGGTAGAAAACTATCTTGTTCAAGCAAGCAATACGAAATACTATGGGACTAGACAGTTCGGAATACGAAACTTGTTCTTGCCCTACTCAGACAAGGTAGGGGTAGTGCGATGCAGCTCTATGATATAGAAAATCTAACCGGTAAACAAGCAAGACGAAGGAGAAGGGTAGTGTTAATAAGAAAGTGGGACCGGTGCCATGTTTATCAAGACGGAATCAGAATATGATTGTCGTGGTAAGAAGATGTTCGGAAGGCAAAGTGGTAAGAAGAAGACTTGTGTGAAAAGTTTCAAGGATGCAATTATAACCCACATTAACGTAACATGCTACTTTTGATTCAATTCCCAATCCAGCAACATTTGAACCAAGATCAGGCCTGACTGTTCTAAATTGGATTGAATGAAGCACTGATTGGAATTATGATCGATTGGTTGAAGGAATTACAACATCTTTAGTTGTAATGTTTCGGGCGAGCTCTTAGGCCAAGCCACAAATACCAAGTTAGGATTGGATTTGCCAACTCGAATTCCGTTGATCTTTCCCTTTCTCGAGTCTTGGTTGAGAGAACTAGCGTTTCCGAGAGCAGCAGCAGAGTCCAGGCTTCCTACAGCCATATCTTACACAACCTTACCTTTTCTTACTATGGGCCAAATTGCGGAGGAAACAAGAATCACTATTTTTCGTAGAACTAACTTTTGCTACTAGAGAGTACCTTCTACCAGGTTAGAGCCATGGATCCAAAGCCTACTAGTAAGCTTTGAAGGTTTACGCTTGAGAGAAATCTTGAACAGAACACCGCACTCCCTCCTATCAACTTATTCAGATTTTCTTATTTCTTTATCTTTAGTTTTTGTAGATATAGGCTTTGGCGGATTCTCTGAAGGCTCGAGTGAAGTGACAAGCACATATTACCGGAAGCTAGTGATCCCGTCCGGCCAGCTCAGCATGCTTTATAGCTCCTTGATTGGTACGAGGTAGTGATAGTAAGAGGGAGCTCTCAATTGTTGTAATATAGAGACCTCTTTCAATGATTATAGATCCAAAGGATCGTTATTGATAGGAAACTGCCAGTAGCCCTTGACTATCACTTTATGAATTGAATCCGCCTTCTTCTTCTTATTCTTCTTCAAGTCTCCCAGGCGTAGTACCATCGGATCCACAAAGACAATTTGTATCCATTTGTTCAGAAACCGGAAATGCCAACTTCTCACTTCTTGCTGAGGATGAAGGTGCTATGGGTGATAGCGCGAGCCATTCCCTCATTGAAAAGAAAGCGCCAACCCTGCTACTAAAGCTAAGGCCAACTGCAACCCAGTGAAATGAAATGTGTATTAAAAAACATAGATTAATCTTGATGTGATCGATGCATACACACTTCTTTTCTTACAGGCTACAGTGAGAAACAACAACTTCACAAATCACCCTACGAGTGCCATACGAAAAAACAAAAGCATCTGTGGTTATGGACCAATTTCCTGCCCCAGAAGAGGCTCAGCCTACGAAACCCTCCTCTTTGCCTGCTTACCGAGATCTCCTCATACCGAGTATCTAGGCATTTCTTCTCATAGACCGGTTGGGAGAAAGCTGACATTCTTTAATATGTCACTGGGGACCCGTACTTACTTGATGGAATGGATGGGATGATGTGTTTCAGTTCAGCCAGTAGTGGTGGTTTCCTCGGCCTAGTCTCGTAAGAGCCCCCTTCTTTTTTCTAGTTAGTTGAAAGAAAAGCAATGGGGTAGGTTGGCTTACCAGTTAAGTGGTCTGTATCATATCTTGCTATGGTGGGACATCCTCTTCAGCTTAGGTATCCGGGTTGGCTGTTAGCTTTAGTCATTCGGCACTCTTCCTTCATTCAACAACGAGAAGTGTCTAATCAAAGTCATTGGTTGAGCCTCGCGTATATTATATGATGTCGTCCTGGAACTGAACTAGAGTTTAAGGCCGATGAAGTTCAAACAATTCGGCTCTGCAAGATCAATCAGATATCAAGTAAGAGATAGGCGCTTCCTATTAGTTATAGAAAACTTCTGTGACAAGTGGATCCCTTTAGGTTTAGTTCTTAATTTTAATATTCTCTTCAATAATTAGGTCTTTCGTATTCCTATTGGGGTCAGTGGTCTTCACCACTCACTGAGTCTGGATTTGTTTCGTGGGTATTATTTGATGAGTGATCATCAATCTCTTCCATTGCTCCTATGTGTTGCTATACATACAAGGTACATGGGCCATGGGGCCGAACACACACTATACAACCGAGCCCAATACTCAACACTCCCCCGGCTAAAGATATCTAACATGCCTATCTTGTTACAAATTGCTAAACCCTCACAAGGACCTACTTGTTTAGTAAAACAATCAGCTACCTGTTCACTATATTTAATGTTACCGCCTTCTTCGACCGAACAAACTCAATCCGAAGGACGTATCAAAGAGGTCCAAGATCCTCTACCTCAAATGCTTCTCCCACTATTGCCTTCAAACATTTGATTTCTTCAACATCGTCTCTAGTAATCACAATATCATCCACATACACCGCCAAAATGGTGATATGGATTCGTCTATGCCGGTACTGTATGATTTCCATTACACTGAGAGTAGCTCATACCAAAAACAACTCTCCTGAACGTGTCCACGCCCGTGGCATACGTTTCAAGCCATACAAAGATTTCTTGAGCCTACACACCTTCCCATCAGTCCGTTTGTTCCAAAACCTGGAAGAATTTCCATATGGATCTCTTCTTGTAAATAACCACCATGAAGAAATGCATTCTTCACATCTAGCTGATGTAAAGGCCACCCAAAGTAAGTTGAATGCGCATGAGATTAAGGTCCTCACTGTGTCCATCTTCGTCACTGGTGCTTTGGTCTCATCATAGTCTATCTCCCATCTTCCTATAACCTTTTGCAATTAACCTTGCCTTCTACCTATCCACCTTACCCTCTAGAGTCTGTTTTACAGTGAAGACCCATTTGCATCCAGCTGCTCTTTTGCCTGCTGGGAGTGGAAGAAGATCCCACGTCTTGTTCTTCTGAAGTGCACCAAGCTCCTCCTTCATTGCGTCTTTCTTTCCACTAGGGATCCGGCTTTGTAGCCTTCCAATCCTTTGGAATAGACACTGATTGTAGAGATGCAATGAATTCTTTGTGTGCGGTGACACATAATAGTCTGAAACTCAATTTGCAATGTCATGCTCATAGCCATATCTGACCGGAGGCTTTCCAGCATTAGTCCTAGTATCTCTGCGTAGTGGATGCAGCAATTCCAAAGAAGTATTACCACCTATCTCATTTTCACTTCCATCTTGCTCTTGTGGCTCCTCCTCGACTACCTCAGATTGCTCTTGTGGTTCTTCATCCAAGACCACTAGCGGTACAAGAAGGGGTCCCGGCTTGGGGGCGGGGGTATCTTACTTCTTTTCCTCTGCGTTCGTGACAAGCTAGCAGGCACTCTTGTGTGGGTTGGCTCATTCCCCTGAAAAACGAATATTAAGAAGATAGATACCATTCCGTCGATACTAGATTCATTCTTTCTGCTCAAAAAGAACAAAGCCTCTATTGTTGTAAAATTCTTTGAAACCCGAAGTTCTAAAATAGAAAATGGAAAAAAGAAGGGGTGTGACCTTATGGCCAACTATACTAGCTCCCCTAGAGGGATAGTATAGCTCCTAAAGTTTGATTGTTTATGGTATATTACCGTAATTGGAAAATTTGACGTGGTGCTGACTTGCTGCTGTTCTGAAAAGGGGACCTTGCAAAGCTTGACAAGTTTTGTTTAGATGTATCAATCCAATCTGTCTACAGATAGGCGCCTACTATAGCAGCAACTAATTAATCTCCGCCTTAGCATACAAGGACCATGGCTCGCAACGTGTTGTTACGGTGGTTTTGAGGAGACCCGCTCAAGGTCGCGGGTTCGGAGCTATTCCGAGATCTCAAGGAGCGCCAAGTGAAACAAATAGAAGATTCAGATGCATTCGATAGGTAGCCCTATAACTTACCGATCATCTCTCTTCAACCATGAAGTATTTCTTGACTGCTGTAACAATATTTACTATCTTGATCCTCCGAGGAAACGAAGCCTTGCCCTACTAGTTTTAAGCAAGTGGTGCTCACAAAACCTGGAATAGAGCAGAGTCAAGCAAGAGTGTGTGCGAAGGAATATATCTTTTTATCGCTCTTGAGCCATGACCAATTCAAGTTCACTACGTATTTATCTAGAGGATAAACATGGCGAGAGAACCGTCCCGTCATCTCAGCTGGAGGCTTCTTCTCTTCCTAGAGGGTCAGCATCATAGAATAGAATAGAATAAACACATGGCACAACTGGGTGCTAGAATAGTAGTTGATAGAAGTTCTAGTCACTTAAAAAATAAATAACCACTGCTTAACTTAATTAGATCGTAGAAGATAAGCAAGAGGGTTCGCGTAGTTAGTCCTATTTGAAGGTAAGAAGTTCGGGTAGTAAGGGCTAGGTTTATATAGGGCTATATTTTTGATAAACATATGGTCTTGCTCATTTCTCATCAAGGAATGGAGATTGGGATGGTGTTTGGAAGGGGGATTCGGTAAACTGACCTTGGCCAGCAAGCAGAAAAAGGACTAACGTCTTGGGGTGTGCTAGCGCGCATACTCTTCTTCTGCGAGACTGCATCCAAATCCACCACTTACTTGTTGGTTAGTGTTCCATTCTGATATCTTCAACTATGATGCCTTTTTCAATTCCATTCTTCGTCTCCTTAGTCGAAGTCTTCTTGCTGGCCCAACCCAACATGCATTTTAGAGTGGCGTGCCAGGGTGATAGGTACTCCGCCAGTCACGCATGATCGCGAGAGCCTTTCTTGGCTACGTAAATATAGGGCCGGAATAAGTGCAAGATCCTCAACAAAATGGATTAAGGTGGGCTTCAGATTTTTCATAATTTTTTCTATCTTTTCGTCAAGTTCTTATTTGATCTGCCGCTATTATCACAATATTGTTGGAATTATGCCCTAGAGGCAATAATAAATATGGTTATTATTATAATTCCTGTATCAAGATAATAGTTTATTATCCATGCTATAATTGTATTGAATGAAGACTCATTTACATGTGTGGATACATAGACAAAACACCGTCCCTAGCATGCCTCTAGTTGGCTAGCCTGTTGGTCAATGATAGTCAGTGTCTTCTGATTATGAACAAGGTGTTGTTGCTTGATAACTGGATCACGTCATTGGGAGAATCACGTGATGGACTAGACCCAAACTAATAGACATAGCATGTTGATCTTGTCATTTTGTTGCTACTGTTTTCTGCGTGTCAAGTATTTATTCCTATGACCATGAGATCATATAACTCACTGACACCGGAGGAATGCTTTGTGTGTATCAAACGTCGCAACGTAACTGGGTGACTATAAAGATGCTCTACAGGTATCTCCGAAGGTGTTAGTTGAGTTAGTATGGATCAAGACTGGGATTTGTCACTCCGTGTGACGGAGAGGTATCTCGGGGCCCACTCGGTAATACAACATCACACACAAGCCTTGCGAGCAATGTAACTTAGTGTAAGTTGCGGGATCTTGTATTACGGAACGAGTAAAGAGACTTGCCGGTAAACGAGATTGAAATAGGTATGCGGATACTGACGATCGAATCTCGAGCAAGTAACATACCGAAGGACAACGGGAATGACATACGGGATTATACGAATCCTTGGCACTGAGGTTCAAACGATAAGATCTTCGTGGAATATGTAGGATCCAATATGGGCATCCAGGTCCCGCTATTGGATATTGACCGAGGAGTCTCTCGGGTCATGTCTACATAGTTCTCGAACCCGCAGGGTCTGCACACTTAAGGTTCGACGTTGTTTTATGCGTATTTGAGTTATATGGTTGGTTACCGAATGTTGTTCGGAGTCCCGGATGAGATCTCGGACGTCACGAGAGTTTCCGGAATGGTCCGGAAACGAAGATTGATATATAGGAGGACCTCATTTGATTACGGGAAGGTTTTCGGAGATACCGGGAATGTACCGGGAATGACGAATGGGTTCCGGGAGTTCACCGGGGGGGCAACCCACCCCGGGGAAGACCATAGGCCTTGGGGGAGACACACCAGCCCTTAGTGGGCTGGTGGGACAGCCCACAAGTGCCCTATGCGCCAAGGAGAAGAAAATCAAGAGAGAAAGAAAAAAAAACAGGAGGAGGTGGGAAGGAAGGGGGACTCCCTCCCACCAAACCTAGTCCAACTCGGTTTGGGGGGGGGAGAGTCCTCCACCTTGGCTCGGCCGACCCCCTTGAGGGTCCTTGGACCCCAAGGCAAGGCCCCCTCCCTCCCACCTATATATACGGAGGTTTTAGGGCTGATTTGAGACGACTTTTTCACGGCAGCCCGACCACATACCTCCACGGTTTTTCCTCTAGATCGCGTTTCTGCGGAGCTCGGGCGGAGCCCTGCTGAGACAAGGTCATCACCAACCTCCGGAGCGCCGTCACGCTGCCGGAGAACTCTTCTACCTCTTCGTCTCTCTTGCTGGATCAAGAAGGCCGAGATCATCGTCGAGCTGTACGTGTGCTGAACGCGGAGGTGCCGTCCGTTCGGTACTAGATCGTGGGACTGATCGCGGGATTGTTCGCGGGGCGGATCGAGGGACGTGAGGACGTTCCACTACATCAACCGCGTTCTCTAACGCTTCTACTGTACAGTCTACAAGGGTACGTAGATCACTCATCCCCTCTCGTAGATGGACATCACCATGATAGGTCTTCGTGCGCGTAGGAAATTTTTTGTTTCCCATGCGACGTTCCCCAACAGTGGTATCAGAGCTAGGTTCATGCGTAGATGTCTTCTCGAGTAGAACACAAAAGTTTTTGTGGGCGGTGATGTGCGTTTTGCTGCCCTCCTTAGTCTTTTCTTGATTCCGCAGTATTGTTGGATTGAAGCGGCTTGGACCGACATTACTCGTACGCTTACGAGAGACTGGTTTCATCGTTACGAGTAACCCCCTTTGCTCAAAGATGACTGGCAAGTGTCGGTTTCTCCAACTTTAGTTGAATCGGATTTGACCGAGGAGGTCCTTGGATGAGGTTAAATAGCAACTCATATATCTCCGTTGTGGTGTTTGCGTAAGTAAGATGCGATCCTACTAGATACCCTTGGTCACCACGTAAAACATGCAACAACAAAATTAGAGGACGTCTAACTTGTTTTTGCAGGGTATGATTGTGATGTGATATGGCCAACGATGTGATGTGATATATTGGATGTATGAGATGATCATGTTGTAATAGAAATATCGACTTGCACGTCGATGGTACGGCAACCGGCAGGAGCCATAGGCTTGTCTTTATACTAACGTTTGTGCTTGCAGATGCGTTTACTATTTTGCTAGGATGTAGCTTTAGTAGTAATAGCATAAGTAGCACGACAACCCCGATGGCAACACGTTGATGGATGATCATGGTGTGGCGCCGGTGACAAGAAGATCGTGCCGGTGCTTTGGTGATGGAGATCAAGAAGCACGTGATGATGGCCATACCATGTCACTTATGAATTGCATGTGATGTTAATCCTTTTATGCACCTTATTTTTCTTAGAACGACGGTAGCATTATGAGGTGATCTCTCACTAAAATTTCAAGACGAAATTGTGTTCTCCCCGACTGTGCACCATTGCTACAGTTCGTCGTTTCGAGACACCACGTGATGATCGGGTGTGATAGACTCAACGTTCACATACAACGGGTGCAAAACAGTTGCGCACGCGGAACACTCGGGTTAAGCTTGACGAGCCTAGCATGTGCAGACATGGCCTCGGAACACATGAGACCGAAAGGTCGATCATGAATCATATAGTTGATATGATTAGCGTAGGGATGCTTACCACTGAAACTATACTCAACTCACGTGATGATCGGACTTGGGATAGTGTAAGTGGATCATGAACCACTCAAATGACCAGAGAGATGTACTTTTTGAGTGGGAGTTTAGCAAATAATTTGATTAAGTTGAACTCTAATTATCTTGAACATAGTCTAAGTCCACTTTGAATATATTTGTGTTGTAGATCATGGCTCACGCGACACTCATCCTGAATTTTAATACGTTCCTAGAGAAAGCTAAGTTGAAAGATGATGGAAGCAACTTTGTAGACTGGGCTCGTAATCTTAAGCTAATCTTACAAGCTGGGAAGAAGGATTATGTCCTTAATGCTGCGCTAGGAGATGAACCACCCGCTACGGCTGATCAGGATGTTAAGAACGCTTGGTTAGCACGTAAGGAGGACTACTCAATAGTTCAATGTGCAGTCTTGTATGGCTTAGAACCGGACTTCAACGTCGCTTTGAGCGTCATGGAGCATTTGAGATGTTCCAGGAGTTGGAGTTTATCTTTCAGAAGAACGCCCGGATCGAGAGGTATGAGACCTCCCATAAATTCTATGCTTGCAAGATGGAGGAAAACTCGTCTGTCAGTGAACATGTGCTCAAAATGTCTGGGTACTCAAACCGTCTAGCTGAACTGGGGATTGAACTCCCGCAAGAAGCTATCACTGACAGAATCCTCCAATCACTGCCGCCAAGCTACAAAGGCTTTGTGTTGAACTACAACATGCAAGGGATGAACAAGTCTCCCGGCGAGTTGTTTGCGATGTTGAAAGTCGTAGAGTCTGAACTCCGTAAAGAGCATCAAGTGTTGATGGTAAATAAGACCACTAGTTTCAAGAGAAACGGCAAAGGCAAGAAGGGCAATTCGAAGAAGAGCGGCAAGCCTGTTACCAATCCGCCGAAGAAACCCAAAGCTGGACCTAAGCCTGAAACGGAGTGTTTCTATTGCAAGGGTATGGGTCACTAGAAGCGCAATTGCCCCAAGTATCTGGCAGATAAGAAGGCGGGCAAAGAAAAATCAGGTATATTTGATATACATGTTATTGATGTGTACTTAATCGGCTCTCTTAGTAGTGCGTGGGTATTCGATACCGGTTCTGTTGCTCATATTTGCAACTCGAAGCAGGAACTGCGGAATAGACGAAGGCTGGCGAAAGACGAAGTGACGATGCGCGTAGGAAATGGTTCCAAGGTTGATGCAATCGCCGTCGGCACAGTGTCACTTCAGCTACCACCCGGATTAGTGATGAACTTAAATCATTGTTATTTAGTGCCTGCGTTGAGCATGAACATTATATCTGGATCTTGTTTATTGCGAGACGGTTACTCTTTTAAGTCTGAGAATAATGGTTGTTCTATTTCTATGAGTAACATCTTTTATGGTCATGCACCGAATGTGAGAGGATTGTTCATATTGAATCTTGATAGCGATACGCATAAACATAACATTGAGACCAAAAGAGTTAGAGTAAACAATGATAGCGCCATATTTTTGTGGCACTGCCGCTTGGGTCATATTGGTGTAAAGCGCATGAAGAAACTCCATGCTGATGGACTTTTGGAGTCACTTGACTTTGATTCACTTGACACGTGCGAACCATGCCTCATGGGCAAGATGACCAAGACTCCGTTCTCCGGAACAATGGAGCATGCAAGTGACTTATTGGAAATCATACATACCGATGTGTGTGGTCCAATGAGCGTGGAGGCACGCGGCGGATATCGTTATTTTCTCACCTTCACTGACGATTTAAGTAGATATGGTTATGTCTACTTGATGAAGCACAAGTCTGAAACATTTGAAAAGTTCAAGCAATTTCAGAGTGAAGTGGAAAATCATCGTAACAAGAAGATCAAGTTCCTACGGTCTGATCGTGGGGGTGAATATCTAAGTTTCGAGTTTGGTGCTCACTTAAGACAATGTGGAATTGTTTCACAGTTAACACCGCCTGGAACACCACAGCGTAATGGTGTGTCCGAACGTCGTAATCGTACTTTGTTAGAGATGGTGCGATCTATGATGTCTCTTACTGATTTGTCGTTATCATTTTGGGGTTATGCATTAGAAACAGCTGCATTCACTTTAAATAGGGCACCATCAAAATCCGTTGAGACGACACCATACGAACTGTGGTATAGCAATAGGCCAAAGTTGTCGTTTCTTAAAGTTTGGGGATGTGATGCTTATGTCAAAAAGCTTCAGCCTGAAAAGCTGGAACCCAAAGCGGAAAGGTGCGTCTTCATAGGTTACCCAAAAGAGATAGTTGGGTACACCTTCTATCTCAAATCCGAGGGCAAAGTGTTTGTTGCTAAGAACGGAGCTTTTCTCGAGAAGGAGTTTCTCTCGAGAGAATTGAGTGGGAGGAAGATAGAACTTGACGAGGTTGTCGAACCTCTCATCCCTCTGGATGGTGGCGTAGGGCAAGGGGAAACCTCTGTCGTTGCGACGCCGGTTGAGGAGGAAGTTAATGATGATGATCATGAAACTCCAGTTCAAGTTTTTGTTGAACCACGCAGGTCGACGAGATCACGCGCTGCTCCAGAGTGGTACGGTAATCCCGTCTTATCTATCATGTTGTTGGACAACAATGAACCTGCAAATTATGAAGAAGCAATGGTGGGCCCAGATTCCAACAAATGGCTAGAAGCCATGAAATCCGAGATAGGATCCATGTATGAGAACAAAGTGTGGACTTTGGAGATACTGCCTGAGGGCCGCAAGGCTATTCAGAATAAATGGATCTTTAAGAAGAAGACGGACGCTGACGGTAATGTGACCGTTTATAAAGCTCGACTTGTGGAAAAGGGTTTTTCACAAGTTCCACGAGTTGACTACGATGAGACTTTCTCACCCGTAGCGATGCTTAAGTCCGTCAGAATCATGTTAGCAATAGCTGCATTTTTCGATTATGAAATCTAGCAGATGGATGTCAAAAGGGCGTTCCTTAACGGTTTCCTTAAGGAAGAGTTGTATATGATGCAACCCGAAGGTTTTGTCGATCCTAAGAATGCTGACAAGGTGTGCAAGCTCCAGCGATCCATTTATGGACTGGTGCAAGCATCTCGGAGTTGGAACAAACGCTTTGATGAGGTGATCAAAGCATTTGGGTTTATACAAGTGGTTGGAGAATCCTGTATTTACAAGAAAGTGAGTGGGAGCTCTGTGGCGTTTCTAAAATTATATGTGGATGACATATTACTGATTGGAAACAACGTAGAGCTTTTGGAGAGCATAAAAGGTTACTTGAATAAAAGTTTCTCTATGAAGGACCTAGGAGAAGCTGCTGACATTCTAGGCATTAAGATCTATAGGAATAGATCAAAACGCCTGATAGGACTTTCACAAAGCACATACCTTGATAAAGTTTTGAAGAGGTTCAAAATGGAACAGTCCAAGAAAGGGTTCTTGCCAGTTTTACAAGGTACAAGATTGAGTAAGACTCAGTGCCCAGCAACAGATGAAGATAGAGAGCATATGCGCTCCGTCCCCTATGCTTTAGCCATAGGTTCTATCATGTATGCGATGCTGTGCACTAGACCGGATGTTAGCCTGGCCATAAGTATGGCAGATAGGTTCCAGAGTAATCCAGGAGTGGATCACTGGACAGCGGTCAAGAATATCCTGAAGTACCTGAAAAGGACTAAGGAGATGTTTCTCGTGTATGGAGGTGACGAAGAGCTCGCCGTAAAAGGTTACGTCGATGCAAGCTTTGACACAGATCCGGACGACTCTAAGTCGCAAACCGGATACGTATTTATTCTTAATGGGGGTGCAGTAAGCTGGTGCAGTTCCAAGCAAAGCGTCGTAGCAGATTCTACATGTGAAGCGGAGTACGTGGCTGCCTCGGAGGCGGCTAAGGAGGGTGTCTGGATGAAGCAGTTCATGACGGATCTTGGAGTGGTGCCAAGTGCACTGGATCCAATAACCTTGTTCTGTGACAACACGGGTGCCATTGCCTTAGCAAAGGAACCACGGTTTCACAAGAAGACCAGACACATCAAACGACGCTTCAACCTCATCCGCGACTACGTCGAGGAAGAGGACGTAAATATATGCAAAGTGCACACGGATCTGAATGTAGCAGACCCGCTGACTAAACCTCTTCCACGGCCAAAACATGATCGACACCAGAACTGTATGGGTGTTAGATTTATTACAATGTAATTCACATGGTGATGTGAGGGCTGGATTATTGACTCTAGTGCAAGTGGGAGACTGTTGGAATTATGCCCTAGAGGCAATAATAAATATGGTTATTATTATAATTCCTGTATCAAGATAATAGTTTATTATCCATGCTATAATTGTATTGAATGAAGACTCATTTACATGTGTGGATACATAGACAAAACACCGTCCCTAGCATGCCTCTAGTTGGCTAGCCAGTTGGTCAATGATAGTGAGTGTCTTCTGATTATGAACAAGGTGTTGTTGTTTGATAACTGGATCACGTCATTGGGAGAATCACGTGATGGACTAGACCCAAACTAATAGACGTAGCATGTTGATCGTGTCATTTTGTTGCTACTGTTTTCTGCGTGTCAATTATTTATTCCTATGACCATGAGATCATATAACTCACTGACACCGGAGGAATGCTTTGTGTGTATCAAACGTCGCAACGTAACTGGGTGACTATAAAGATGCTCTACAGGTATCTCCGAAGGTGTTAGTTGAGTTAGTATGGATCAAGACTGGGATTTGTCACTCCGTGTGACGGAGAGGTATCTCGGGGCCCACTCGGTAATACAACATCACACACAAGCCTTGCAAGCAATGTAACTTAGTGTAAGTTGCGGGATCTTGTATTACAGAATGAGTAAAGAGACTTGCCGGTAAACGAGATTGAAATAGGTATGCGGATACTGACGATCGAATCTCGAGCAAGTAACATACCGAAGGACAAAGGGAATGACATACGGGATTATACGAATCCTTGGCACTGAGGTTCAAACGATAAGATCTTCGTGGAATATGTAGGATCCAATATGGGCATCCAGGTCCCGCTATTGGATATTGACCGAGGAGTCTCTCGGGTCATGTCTACATAGTTCTCGAACCCGCAGGGTCTGCACACTTAAGGTTCGACGTTGTTTTATGCGTATTTGAGTTATACGGTTGGTTACCGAATGTTGTTCGGAGTCCCAGATGAGATCTCGGACGTCACGAGGGTTTCCGGAATGGTCCGGAAACGAAGATTGATATATAGGATGACCTCATTTGATTACCGGAAGGTTTTTGGAGTTACCGGGAATGTACCGGGAATGACGAATGGGTTCCGGGAGTTCACCGGGGGGGAGGGGGGCAACCCACCCCGGGGAAGCCCATAGGCCTTGGGGGAGACACACCAGCCCTTAGTGGGCTGGTGGGACAGCCCACAAGTGCCCTATGCGCCAAGGAGAAGAAAATCAAGAGAGAAAGAAAAAAAAAGGAGGAGGTGGGAAGGAAGGGGGACTCCCTCCCACCAAACCTAGTCCAACTCGGTTTGGGGGGGAGAGTCCTCCCCCTTGGCTCGGCCGACCCCCTTGAGGGTCCTTGGACCCCAAGGCAAGGCCCCCTCCCTCCCACCTATATATACATAGGTTTTAGGGCTGATTTGAGACGACTTTTTCACGGCAGCCCGACCACATACCTCCACGGTTTTTCCTCTAGATCGCGTTTTTGCGGAGCTCGGGCGGAGCCCTGCTGAGACAAGGTCATCACCAACCTCCGGAGCGCCGTCACGCTGCCGGAGAACTCTTCTACCTCTCCGTCTCTCTTGCTGGATCAAGAAGGCCGAGATCATCGTCGAGCTGTACGTGTGCTGAACGCGGAGGTGCCGTCCGTTCGGTACTAGATCGCGGGACTGATCGCGGGATTGTTTGCGGGGCGGATCGAGGGACGTGAGGACGTTCCACTACATCAACCGCATTCTCTAACGCTTCTGCTGTACGGTCTACAAGGGTACGTAGATCACTCATCCCCTCTCGTAGATGGACATCACCATGATAGGTCTTCGTGCGCGTAGGAAATTTTTTGTTTCCCATGCGACGTTCCCCAACAAATATCCCTCCTTTTAGAGTTAATGCTATCAATGGTGAATCGATCTTTCGCTATCCTTTTTCTTAGAAGAGCTTTTTTGAATGGAATAAAATTAATGAAACCCGCGATGGCTACTGGATAACCACCTTTGATTTTCTTTATAATAAACCCTTTGACCTTTTTCTTCATTCGCCAAATCTTCTTCAGTTCTATCCAAGCTCGGTTTTGTGTGAATCTTTGTGGACGAAGAAGCGGTTCTCCAGCCGCTACATCCAGGGATCCCACAAAATCATTAAACCTGGCGGCTGCTCGCTCTTTGATCAGTGATTCACCGGCCACTAGATCGATGAAGAATCTCTCAAAATTTCGCTTTTTGATCACTGATTCATGAGCGACTACATTCTTAGCTCCCACCTTATTCTCAATACTGGTGGCTCGCTTGATTGGCAGTCCTGTAAGCTCATCTTGCATGCAAACTTTTGGGGTCCAGGGCCTGCATCCACCAAGAACATTTCTTCCGTTAAGCGTAAGCATAAAATTGAAGATTGTGAGGCATTTCCACTACATAATAAGAAACTAGAATTAGATCTTGGAAATGATCGACTCCAATAGATGCTCATCATAAGCTTTTTCCTCCTCCTATTCCTATTGATCAAAAGTATCCAGCAGCGCCACGCCAGAGTGACTTCGGAAGCACTACGGACGGGACAAAATCTGGCAGCCAGTTGTTGGCTCTGAATAACCAGCCTAGCAAGAAGCTAAATTCTTCCATAACATAACATAACGAGGCGGGGTTGCGCGCGAGCCGAGTGACGTAGGTGCACAAGAGTAATTCGCGCCACAACCATCTATTTTTTATAGGTTCTATGGACCGATGCCTCCTGCTTCATCTGGTAAAAAGAGTCATAGATATGCTTGTAATTAGAAGGAAGAACCGCCACAAAAATCTTCCTCGTGTATCGTATGTAGCAGAACTATGAACGGGAGCTAGCAATCCGGACCGTATTGAAAAGGTTCCTAAGACACAACATGGAAGAGTCAAAATATTCAGAAGCGAGGTCCAAGAATGAAGAAGGGGTAGAATTACTGAATGAATACGAGCTGTGGCTAATACCCGAGGCATAAAAGACGCATTTTCTTCGGGATCCCGAAACAACAAGCCACCCCGACCTAATTCATGATTAGCCCACCAACTTCCTTGCCATATGCCTACAGTTAAAAACAACCGACATGTCAGATCCAAATTCGAATTGGTCCCTGGTCCTGGTCAGAGATCACTGTGTTCGCACCGGTGGTCCAACAAAGAGGCGAAGTAGTGGTGTCTTTCTTTCCATTACGAACGAAATGCTTCGCCTGCTCCCTCCCCGTGTCCATTAGCACTCCTGCCAGAGCAAAGAGAAGGCGAAAAAGCACCGCTGAAGCAGCATGAGCAGCCTTCTATTCCTACGCAACAATAGAGCAGGCGCACCGCCCACAAAATGTTTGAATGATCCGGTAAAGAGCGAGCTTCTTATATGGGATCCGACGCATCAAGCAGAGCGAAGCAGCTTTCCAATCTTTTTGGCGGCATTCTTCCGCATTGGCGGAAAGTGGAGTGCCACAATCCCATTCAACATTTTTGATCTACATAACCCAAATCCCATAGCATTGGTGACATCTTCAGCATAAATGCAAGGAGGATGTATAGCTAATATAGGATCTTGTGGAACTGGATTTGATTCTGCAAGCGGTTCGGTATGAACGAAGAAATTTCGAACAAAAACATCGGAACTCGCTGATAGGAAAGGAGAGAAAAATAAAGCAATGCCAAGAGCTCCATCAATCTGTTGTTCATCGATAGACGAAGCTCTCTCTTTTTCATCTCTTGCCAGATGTAGCAAAAGATTAGTACTTTTTCCTTCTCGCGAACCACGGTAGCGCCCAGCGCCCAGAAGAGTAAAGCTCATTTTCAAAACAGGGTCAAGCGGCGCATTAAAAAGGGAAGCGTAGTTTCCATAGAGAGTAGACTAGACAAGCGGATGAGGGGGATGGAGGCGGTGGCTTACAAAGGGGAGAGGAAGAGGCCGAAGGAGATGACATTGCCGACGACGTTCAAGCCGCGTCCGGGGAAATCATCTTGCTTTGCTCCCCGCGAGCGGGTGGGGACTTGGGATTGGTTTGGATAGGATGGCGCACCCGGTGAAAGGGAGGGAGATAGAGAGTGCCAAACCAATTGAGATTTGGGAGTCGGTTGAGGTCGAGGGATTAGCTTATATAGATAGACGCGACGGGGGCGCTGTGTTTATCCGGTCTCATGTTAGATCCGATGATTTGGTTAGTTAGCCTACAAGAACAAGTCACAAGTTTTGAGTTTACTATGCATCCAGTTCATTGCTATCTCTATCTTTATCTACATGGATATTAACACACACTATTGTTGAGAGTCCAGACACCGTTTTGCTTTAAAGAGCAAAAGAAATCCCAGATAATTACTAATGCACCGTTGAGTACACAGATTCTTTTCCTGTTCGTACTGAGTATAGTAAGGAAAAACTGCTTGACCGAATCAAGGTCAAGATAACTAGTGTGATTCCTACACTCGGAGAATCGTGGATATGTATGGAATAGAAAAATTCCACCCGCCTAAGTAAAGAATTGTTACAAACAAAGAGGAAACTAATAAGGATAAGTAAGAAACAAGAAAAAAGAAACCATATTCGATACCGGAATATTTGGTTTGATAACCTACAACTAATTCCCCCTCTTGGTAATCTTTCACATTCGGTCAGAGAAGAAATTCTAAAAACTAGAAAGCCTATAGGCTGACGCCAAAGATTCCATAAAAAACCATATTTTGGCTGTCCTTAAACTATATCAACTGTACTTGAACTATTAGAAAATCATAGTCGATAATAACATCACAACTCCCACCACTATTGCAAAACTGTACATGAAACCTTAGCTTCATACGGCTCCTCTATGATTAGAAAAAAGGACTGTTTCGGTATTATCCCCCTGGTTTATCAGTTGGAGGTGAATCCTGTGAAACATCTCTCTCGAGGCTAGTAACGACACTTGGAAATGAAAAATGAGCTTAACGGCTATACCGGGTGAGGACCATAAACACCATGAGCCATTTAAGCAACAGAAGCTGTGGGCGATAGCACACTCATCATTCTCAGACCTGCGGTCGAGGTACGTGCAAACAAGTTCCCATTCTCTATGTTTCATGGCCTATCAATGGAAATCGATATCAGGCTGGCTCGCTTGGCAGGTCGTCCCCTTATATACCTAAATCGTTGTTTCACTCATCTGTAAAGGTCTACCCTTCGAAAGGTACGTTGAGTTCCCCCGTATGTAGCCATCCACACTCTACACGCAGGTGAAATATTGGCGTAGACAACAGAGAATGTGCTAGGTAGGAAACTGAAGGAACTCTTACTATACGAGAATTTTCAATTCCATATGACAACCGATCAGAGGGGATTGGACGAGCCCAATGTGTTGCCCTCCTTGCCTATTAGAAGGGATTGGACGATCCCAATATCGGAACTATCTGACCGAACTCCATCAACACAGAAAGTGGAAGGGACAGCATGTACGGATAGACTGGATCCAGAAAGGGATTTCAGCCAGTCCTTGCCTATGGCTGGGCTGGTTGTTTTGTCATGGTCCGATTAGTAGAAGGTGAGTGAGTAAGACGAGGCCCCCGAAGCGTAATGTAGAGCTACACTGCTCTTGTTTTTCCTTCCGCCCTGCTTAGGACAACTTTGTCTAGACCCCAATTTAGCTAGCTTTCGAGGATACCATTACAGATGAGTGAAGCGAGTATACCGTTTCCGGAGCTCCCGAGGTAGCGCGATAGTGGAAGCCCTTTCTAGTTCAAGCAGTTCCAATTCCTATTCTACTTCACCGCTTACACCACACTCTATTGATTCGCCTTGTGGTGCCTTTCGATCAAGGTCTACTTTGGTTGATTCACTTTCTTCTACAGCATGTTATCCGCATCAAAGCTAGCTAGGTTCCTACTGCTTCTTGATATTATGGATTTTGCAATCCCTGAACGCGAGTGCTTCTACAACCAACGGATACTATTTAACATAAATAGTAAGTAGAAATAGACAAACGAGTGTGGCTACACAGAGTGAGGAAAAAACATGGTGGTAGCAGCATTGCGTATCACTCACTATGCTTTATGTAATATGGCTTAAGCAATGGTAAAATGGGAGTCCTCAGCAAACTACATCTGGTCGATATGAATGAAAGATACATCCGCCCATTCTTCTCCTTCGAAGTTAGGTATCCGCTCGTTCGTTCAGCATCGCATAAATACCGACTTTAAAAGGGGCGACTCCCGCCTTTGCTTAAGTTGTTTCAAGCTTGTAAAGACTCGTGATCGGAAGATTGACCTGGTTTTCTTTCAGCTGAAACTCTACCTAATGGTTCAGATCCTCCGGGTCCAAGGGCCATGGTCGCTTAGGTTAGACAACCTTGTTAGAGACATGAATGTGGGGTTCAGTTTCCAATTGATTTGTATTCACCGGGACCTCCCCTCATTGGATTTTCTCCACTTTTCTAGTTGTTGTGGAAAGAATGTTGATGAAATGAGTTTAAGGCGTGGTTTTCTATTTACTTTGAATCAGCCTACGTCGTCTCTCTTCCAAAATCTCACAATCATCAGTGTCTGAAGTTTCATGATGAATATTGGTTTCACATTTTATTGCTTACGTGAGGAAATATGAATTTGGAACTCGAATTTGTATTTGAGTTATGATGAGGAGTGAGGTAGATTCACAGTGTCGAAGAAAGCGAAGAAAAAGGATGCTAATATGGCTTGCTTGTGGCTCTTTCTTCTATTGGCTAGTCTCAGGCATGATATTTTCAATTTCTTTTGGAAAGCAAGTGCGGCTCAGTCATAAGTGTTAGTAATAGCATGAAGTAAGTTATCGGTAGCCGACATTAGGTAAAAGGAAAAGCTTCTCAAAAGCATCCTGAAATATCATAGAATGGTGATCGAGATCACCTTCACGGGAATGTTCCTTTGCAAATTGGGGGAAGGGAACCAATCAAGTCACCAAGAAGTTCCCGAAACTTTGTTTAGTATTAAGGTTCTTCTCTTCCTGGGTTTACTATTCAAGTTCTTCTCTTCCAGCTCCCTGGCCCCTCTCTGATAAGTACACTTTTCAAAACAAAAAGAAGATGACAAATCTGGTTCGATGGCAAAGCATATGATCAATCACACAGATAGGATAACGTTATCCAACAACCAAAGTTTTTAAAACCAAATGAGAGCAAGTAAAATAAAAGAAAATAAAGTCAAAAGCTCTCTCTCACACGAAGTCTATGATCTATACCTTCTTCCCCCTTTGGCAACAAGTTACCAAAAAGTTCAAAAGTATATGACTACTCATCTCTCTGGGCAGCCGATGATGGAGTCGATAGAACAACATCTGCGCAGTCGTCTACTGATGTCCCTGGAGCTGGAGGAGTTGATACTGGAGGTGCTTGAGCTGGAGCTGGTGCTGAAGGTGTTGAAGCTTGCGTTGAAGATGTTTGACGTGTCTCCTGAGCTGGAACAACAGCTGACCGAGGCATGTTGATGAACCTAGTAGTAGTCGGAGGAGGAGACTCATCCTCGTCATCATCATCATATTTATCATCATCCTGTGAGCGTGAAATATCCATAGAGTCAACTTCATGTTGAAGCTGTCTGACAATGATGGTCAACTCAGTTACCTTCACATCCATGTTGTGGAATTTTGTCTCCACGGATCTCTCAAGACTCTTCTGATTTTGCATGATCTCTTGGAAGTTCTTCTCCATGCCTTGGACAATGCTCACTAGAAATGCCATTTTCTCAGCTGGGGTTCTGAGCTGTGGAACTCGATGTGGCCTATGTCTAGCAGCTTCAGCCTCTGCTGCCATTCTTGTTGCAGCTGAGATGGGATCATTGTCATCCATCACAACCTCATTATCTTCAAATTCAGGCTGAAGAGGTAGATGGGGACGATCAAGTAGATATGCATGCTTTCCTAGCTTCGCATTAATAAGAATTTGAATGTAAGGTGCATATACACTAGATATCTTCTGATCTGCAACACTTCTCCAGATAGTCTCTACTATCAAATCCATCACTCTGAATCTGGTATGGGTATCTAGCAGGTGCAGCAGGTTGATAGAATGTCCTCTAATCATCTTTTCATCTCCTGATTTAGGCATCAGGGTGTATATCAGAATAGTGTTTGTTGTAGGAATGCGTTCTTGCGAAAAGTACACTGAACCCATGTTGTAACTAGCCATGTACTTGTGTGGAATTGCCTTGTACATATTGGCCATTGAGTTGTGACTCTGCTTTGCTTCTGCATACACATCTACATCTTGATCGTCCTGCTTGGGGGCGCCAATGACAGCATCCCATTCTGCAATTGTAGCTTCATACTTGTGACCATCAGTCATCCAGACTAAAGAGTCATCATAGAAATGAACAGTTGCATAGAATTGCATGATCATCTCGTCATTCCATGGGGTCATCTCTTTGCCAACAAACTTTTAAATGTCCTCTTGTTTGAAGTTCTCTTGGACATTGGGAAATAAGTACTCATTTTCCCTAATATATGCCCAGTCAACATACCTCATATCACTGACAACAGGACTCTTGTCAAACAAGACAGTCTCATAAAAATCATGTTGTTCCTTGGTGTGAAACCTTGGATCAACAATAGTTCTTCTTCTCACAACACATGGATCATTAGTTCTCCACTTTCTTAGTTCGGCATCCTTCGTCTTCTTCATATCTTCTGCTACTGGATGAGAAGTATTGTGTATAGGAAGGGCTGGTCTGGGCTTCGTGAGAATTGGTGCATTCTCATCTTCTTCCTCCTCTGCGGCATGGGCTCTGGATGTAGGGCCTTTGCTCTTGGCAGCTGCAGGTATGTCCTTGGTAGTCCTTTTGTGAGCTACAACCTTCTTTGCTTTGGCAGGAGGCTTCGGAGCAGATTTCATTGCATCAGCCATCAACTTCTTTTTCTTGGGAGGAACTGGGATCCCTCAGGAACTTCTTCCTCAACATCTTCTGGTTCTTCAAACATTGAAGTCTTTCTCCGGAAAAGATGAACAGTTCTCTTCCTTTACCTAGTGGCTTCCTTGGGCAAACCATGAGAACTGGGAGACTTGGGTTTGGAGCAGACTTCTCTGGACTAGTGCCTGATTCCATCTCAACACTCTGCTCTCTGAAGTAATGCTAACTATCATCTAAACCAGACATATCTGACAGGCACGCAAAAACTCAGCAGCTAACAGCAAAACCTGCGAAGTGGATATATGAAAGACAGAAAGGATGAGCATCAGAAAATTCAGATATTTTTAAAAATTTGGAGTCTGAAACTTAGGGTATGATCTTTTGTAGGATGTAATTCAGTGGCACTGAGTTGGAATTTTCGGAGTCACCGAGAAAGCATACTCGCTTAACAGAAACTTGGCAGATATCTTCAGTGGCACCGAAAAGACCTGCTCGGTCACACCAAGTTGCTTCTCACGAACCTAAAACTAGAATCGGTGGATTCAATTTACAAACTCTGTCTCACCGAGTTGCATATTGTGGCAGATCAGATCCGAAATTTCCTACTTTTACTAATCTAGGGATTCATCTGGTGGACAAGAGGTTTTCACACAGTGGTATGAACAATAAAGATTCCAATGCGTGAGAATCGGACGGAGAAACGCAAAGGAGATCGAACCGTACCCTAGATTGGTGGTGGTTCGGCTACGGCGATGAGGCAGAGTAGCTGGTGTCGACGGCAGCGAATCCCAGAGGCGGTGACGCTCGGGGAGACAAAGGCGATGACCTAGGGTCTCAGGGGAAGTGAGGGTTTAGCGAACGAACCATTTTGACGAAGTGAAATCAAAGGATTCGGTCCGCGGATATATATACCCGTGCGATTTCGGTGTCACCAAGATGGCAAAATCGGTGTCACCGAGTTCCTCAACTAACAGTAGACATGGAAACTTGGTGTAACCGAGTTTGCGATGTTAGTGGTTCCAACATAGGAAAACCTTATCAAGTTTGAAAAATCGGTGGCACCGAGTTTGTGGAGTTGGTCACACCGAGTTTTTCAAAGAGGTTTTGGAAGGCAGCCTTTGACGATACGGGACACCGAGTGCACCTTCACACAGAGGGATCAACAAGTGCTTGGTCAAGTTTTGTGATGAAGCATGAATACAACTTGAGATGAGATAGCATAGATATCTAGAGAAGGGTCCTAGATATTCTTGTCCATCCAATTGGCAAAATATAAATCAAGAGCCAAATAGCAACAATTGGATGTCCTCGAATGAGAAAACACATGCAGACCAACATGCTCACACAATAAGATGATAGATAAATTATGGTGAATGTGCACAAACATCCTAGCAGCTATCAAGCACATGGGCGATGACAAAGTCATCTACATATGAGTATATTGACATTGGAGCCAAGTAAGAATACTTGATCATAGGTCATACTCATCGTTAAGCACAAGCGGGGTTACCACTTTTATCTTAGGAGATGCTTATACTCAGGCCTTAGAGTAAAGCTCCCCTTGATATGATATCCCCACTAAGAGGGATCAATTAACCTTGGGTTTTGTCCTTGTTGATGAAGATCATCTTGAGTTGGGAGTAATCCTGGTTGTTTTCATACTCCTTTCACCTACATGGGTTACTCCCAAAGCAAAAGGAACATATGCACGAATATCTATGGACATGGAGTGAAGCACACATGGGATAATTTCCAAAGATGCATTAATTACCTTGTTCCTTGCTTACCTTTGAGGGAATGTGTGACTCCTTGAACTAATGCATATGGTTCAGGTTGATTGCATATAGTTCTTGCCAAAATGAATAAGAGTGAATTTGATTGGCAAAGTCACCCCTCAAGAACTTCTAGTTCTTCCTCTTGGGAATCCACACCAAATTGATGTGAATCCTAGGATTTGTGGTAGCACTTGTTGAGGTAGAGCTAGTAGTATCCTTGGGAATCCACTTGACCTTGGCTTGGGGTTGTTCTTCAAATAGGTCAATGTCATCTTGAAGCTTTCTCTTGCCCTTGTGGTCTTGTGGTAGAAGGCCATCTTGTGAGCTCGTTCCTTCGGAAGGAGTGGAATCACACTTCTCTTCTTGGGGAACAAACTTAGGAGTGTGATATGGACCTTCTTCCCAAACATCTCCGTTGACATTGAAGTAGCCAACACCTTGTTTCTTCCGATGTCCTCCTTGCTTGCGCACAATTTACTCAAATTGCTTACTTCCGGCAAGACTCTTGAAGACACCTCTGTCTATAATCCCTTTCAATAGATCATTTTCTTGCTCAAGTGTAACTTGGTGAAGATAATCATTAGTGGAATCAATAGAGTTACTAGCAACAACTTTATTGGATTTAGCTTTAACATTGTTGTTACTAGATGGAGAAACCTTCTTGACTTTGTTACTAGTGTTCCTAGGTTTAACTTGTGGAACAAAGTTAGACAAGCGTAATTTTTTGGCTAGATAAGAAGAACTCTTCTTCCAAAGATCATCATTAATTTCTTCTAAGAACTCATGCGCTTGCGCTAAGTTGAGCTTCTCAAAGCGTAGCTTCTCATGGGTTCTTGCAAGCTCTCTATGATCTTCTAGAGCAGTCTCATGAGCTATCTTAAGAGTTTTTATTTCTTGAGTTAGTCGTTCAATTTATTTATTATCATCATCATTCGATTTGTCTTGACTAGCACGATAAATAGCAAGTTCATTTTCAGTGCATTCACAAGTTTTATCTAGAAGCAAGTAATCTTCTCCTAACAAGTCATCCTCATCACAATTGAAATCAACATACTCAGGATGTGATACCTTGGGTCCTTTGGCAATGAAGCAGTTTTCGACTCCCTCATTTGATGAATCTGTTTGCATTCTGGGAATGGGGGTACCCAGACCTGGGTGCATGCGGCCTAGGGTTGGCCCACTTCATCAGCCAAAAACCAACAGGCTCGGCACCACTGAAGGCAAGGCCCTCGCAAGGGACCAAGCCTCACGAGGAGGAACATCATCAAGACCCGCAGGGCACCTCTTCGGGATCCCTCCAGAGCGGCGAATATTCCGAGGTGAGACCCATCCTCGGGAGTCAAGGATGACGTGGGGGAAGGACACACGAGCAGCACATTGCAGGACGGTGTAGTTTCCCCTTTCATGCAAAGAAGGGAAGGACATATGCGGGTTCCCAAGGCATCTTCCAAAGGTTTCCATTCTGGTGCAACTAGGCCATCACCGCCGACCAGCAGGACGGACATCACCCTTGGACCCGTCCCCGCTGCGCTGACAGCCACTTTGCAGGCAAAGACCACCTTTCGGACAGGGGAAGCATGTTCCACTACCCCCCTTTGAAATTGGCCATTGTGGGATTCCTTCCCGCCCTTGCAATAAGGGAAGAGGACCCGAGCCGCCACTATATATAGAGGATAGGTTACTTTGTAGAGGGGGACGATTCGTGCATTGGCACACACACACCACACAAAGGCTACACAACCTCCAGAGTCCCACAAACACTGTACCAGTTCATCCCCCAACCTCCACGAGTGGCAATCCACCAAAGCAGGAGTAGGGTATTACGCTTCTCAGCGGCCCGAACCTAGGTAAACTGCTATGTTATGTGTCTTCCTCACCATCGAGTGAGTTCTTTGCCACCCCTAGCGAGTAGCGAGTTAGGTAAGCCGAGCACGAGAGAGATCTTCGTACATGCCCGTGAGTTTGAATCTTTAGGGTTTTGTAGAGCCCGAAATCCAACATTTTGCGCGCCCGGCAGGGGGCGTGTCAAGGTCTTCCCTGAGCTTCATCTTCCCTAAGCCCCGCTGATCTGATGGCTGGCGCCCAACAACCTTCTTCGAGCCTCGTCGAGCTGGCCTCCAACCGTCATACCACAGCGACCGGAAGTACGTGTACCGGCATTGTGGTACCACGCGGCTCGTACCAGATCGTCAACATCATCTCCATAGTCGCAACCACCCGCGCCACCCAGGTGTGCGGCAGCTCGGTGGTGCCCCGGCATCCACGACGCGTCGCATCAACTTGGGGGATCTCAGCTGGCACGACGCGCTGTAAATGGCGAGCGAGATGCTCCGCCAGCGACCGACGCAATGGGGCTTCGACGCCTGGGCGGGCCACATCAGGGAGCTCATCGCCATCGCCCATAAGGCCATCCGACCGCACTCTTCTTTAGGGCCGCATGCGCCAGGCACCGGGGGCTCGCACCCCCTGCCGGCCCTCGGGCTTGCAAGTGGCGGGGCCCCTCCGGTGTTGGACGGGGCCGAGAGAGACGCGACACACTCTGCCCTCCTCCTCCTCCAGATTCCGGTGGCCGGCCTCGAGGCGTAGCATGCCGGCAACCACCAGGGGCATGATGAGAACGGTAATATGCACACACCGGCGCGCATTAGCAAGACCAGGTCGGCCCCTGAGAAGCCGGTGTGGCCAGGCAGGAGCGCTCCTTCAGGCGCAGCCAGCAGCCGTTGGCGGAGGCGCCGGCGCGGGCGAACCACGGCAATGCAGACATGCCAGGGTACCAAAGGGAGGAGTCTGCAGTGAGCAATGCCAGGACCACCCAACAGCAGCAACAGGAACAAGCGACTTTGTGCGGAGGCCATCGCAAGAAGAACTCCGAGCAATGCGGCTGGGGGGACCTCCCCCCGCCGTCGAGAGGGACCGCCACCATCGGGCTACTGAACAGCTTTGGAGGTCGATCGAACACCAACGTGGAGCCTTGCGTACCGTGGTATGTAACACCACTCGACTCACCCGATAAGGAAGAGTCTCCCGCGTCCACCTCGGAAGCGAGTCCTCCTTAGGAATAAGGAATGCTCTAGGGGTCCCCCTTGAGCCGCACCCTAGGGCTCGTGATGGCGGAGCACTGGGACCAAGAGGCGCGGGCAGGGAGGCACCCCCAAGCCGCGGGGCATGACGCCAGCCGCCGCCCCCGTGGAGGAACTGCGAATAACGGGGCCCCGGCCTTAGGAGGACGAGTCGGAGAATGCAACGAGACACAACTGGCGGGGGTCACCTGAGGCGACAATGGTGCTGGTGTGGGCACCGAGGGCCGGGACTCACGAGACGCCCCTCAGGCGCGAAGAAGCTATGCGAGGTAATTTTTTGGTTCACTCCTCTAGGGGGCGTCTGTCGGCCGCATGAACTTCAAGTGATCAGGGCACGGCTCTGCACATCTTATCACGGTAAGGCCCACAATCAACAGAATGAAATGGGGGTCGCTTGAGCATCAAAATGGGGCTCCTGGGCATCGAGCCTCAGGGGTCTTACCGGTCATAAGCCACCTACCACCCTTGATGTCGTCCACGGACATTGGGTCATGATCAGGGGTGGCAGGGCTTGACCCCGTGGTTGCATCCGTCCATTCCATCGGAAGCGATGTTGGTTGGGAAATGTGCGGGGCCGGGTCTTCGCGATGTAGAGCCGCTCGAGCGTCAAAGGGGTCTCCTGAGCATCGCGCCTCATGAGCGTTACCGGTTACAAAGCCACTTGGCCACCGTGGTGCCGTCCAGGGAAATTTGGTCTGTATCAGGGATGTCAGGGCCTTGCCCCGTAAGGCGCCTCACGACGTCAGGGAAATGTGCGGGACTGGGACCTGCCGACGTAGAGCAGCAGAAAAGCCCTCAACCAGTCTTAGGAGAAGGAGGGAACATCGCTGAACTGGAGCGCCCTCGCATTTTCCCTACAATCCTCACGGGACCTGCATCAACCCGTGGCACCTCCGCATCTTCCTTCGATCCTTCCGGAACCTACGTCATCATGTGACACTCTCATGTAATAACGAGCCGAGGTTGTATACGCCCAGGGCCCCCCGAGGACGCGGAAGGGGTCCATCCCACACCGAGTGGATGACCTATGCTCCACGCTGGGTGAAGACGGAGGCAATCAACATAGTCCACCAATGACTAAAAGGAATCAGGCGCCTATGCCTTGGGGGTAGGGGCACTCGCAAGGCCAAAGTGTCCTCGCGACCTCCCAAATACACCCCCACCGTGACACTCTCATGTAATAACAAGCTGAGGCTGTATACACCCAGGGGCCCCAAGGATGCGGAAGGGGTCCATCTCGCGCCTAGTGGCAGTCCTACGCTCCGTGCTGGGGAGAAGACGGAGGAAATCAACCTAGTCCACCAATGACTATGCAAGCAACTGGGGGAGATGGAGGCGGAGATTAGCCTAGGTGACGGACATGGTGTTTGCTTGCTTCTTCCTGGAGCTTGAATTATCCTCTACTAGATTAAATTTGCCAATTTCAAAGTTGATTGGTGAAAAACAAAAAGGGGGTGGGTTTCCCTTGGGCTTTCTCATTTCGTTGGCTTTGAAGCCTCGTTTTCTGGATGTCATTTTCTTGGGAGATGAATGCTTCGCATCGCCCCTAGGTACCAAGGAGCATGAAAGCAAGGACTTGTCATCCTAGGGGCAAACATTTTGAGCGATCGACCCCCGCTCTAGGGTCCGGATAGTTGCACGATACCACCACAAAGAGTCTCGAGAGGCCTCAGGGCACCCTGGGGCAATGACCAAAGGGACGGAATGGGGAATCGCTCGAGTTTAAAGGGGGCTCCAGAATAACATGCCTCAGGGGCCTTACTGGTCGCAAAGCCACTCGATCGCCCAAGTGTCGCCCATGTCGGCACCCAGGGCATCAGGGCTTTGCCTCATGAGGAACAACCTTGGTAACGGGTTGGGCCTCACGGCGGCAGGGAAATATATGGGACCGGGACCCGCAGACATAGAGTAACGAAAGGGTCTCCACTCCGCCCCACCGACAAAGCAGGAGCTACTCAGGAGGAGCTGCGGAAGGGACTAACGCAAGGCCACGAGCTAAGTACCCCCTCTATCTCAGACGGGGACCATCTGGTATCGCGTCGAACCAAGAACGAATTAAAAGCACGCAAACTAACGAGAGAATGCAGGTCCTAAGGACTAAGTTGCGGCAAAGAACGAGGCCATCGACCAAGCATGCAAGAGCACAAATGATGCCTCGCGTGGATGGGACCTCCTGAGGGCCCTAGCTACCGTTTCCCCGGAGCAATGGTTGGGTCATTGACGGGCCCTATGCAAGGAAGCCAAGCCACGACGACTACCAATGAGCAAGCAGTTTATTGAAGAGAGAAAGGAAAAAAGGAGAACGGCGAAGGTAACATGCAAAAGTTTAACACCCGATAAGGCATTTTTCTTGGTCCACTATTACAGGAATAGGAAAACAAAAGGTGGAGGACACCTAGGGGGGAGGTCACCAGCACCACCCTTGGCGCCGGCAGGCTCGGCGTCGGAGCCCTCCTCCTCACTGGAGACGGGCACCCGGACGTACCGCTCCACTAGGGCGTCCACGCACGAGCGCACTTCGTCCTGGAGAAGACGCCAGGACTCAGCGGGCGCTAGCTCGACGATGCGCTCGAGATCAAGCTGTTGGACGAGGTGACGTAGGTTGGAGAAGACGAACGTCAAGGCGTGCCCAGAAGCTCGCGCGCGTCGGACATGTTGGTCTCCTCCACGCGGGAGACGCCGGCCTCCAGCATCTCCACCAGCTCCTAGAAGAAGGCGAGGTAGCCCCCGTTGCTGCTCACCCTTGGCAGTGTCGGGGCATCCCCCACGAATCTCGCGTCGCGCCCGCCGCCCGGTCGACGATGCTCGTGAACTGCTTGGCACCCTGGGACTCCAACATCCGGGCGTACGCCGCCTCGTCCTGGGTGGCCTGAACAGCGTTGGACGCCTCGTGGACCTGCCTGTGTAGCGACTCCAACTCCGCCTTGGCCTCGGCTTCGCCCTGGCAGGCGGCCTGGAGGGCAGCCTCGGCACTCTCGAGCTGGGCCCACAGCCCCTCCACCTCCTCCTGAAGCTCGCCGAGCTTGAGCTTCTTTGCTGGGGGCGCTCTGGAGAAAAGTCAAGATCAACCACCAAGCAACGGACGGGACAACAAGGGAAGGAGGTGCAGACGAGGGACTTACTCCTCACTCAGAGTCCAGCGGCGACAAACGCGCAGCGACCCTGAGGGCCCTCTGCCGCTGCTCCTGGCGGCAGATGAGGGCGCAGACGGAGCCACACGTTTCCCCTAGCTAGGATCGCCTCCTAGAAATGCCATGGAAGACGAAGAAACAGAGGGGAGAAGAGGTTTTTCTCGGCGGAGCAAAGGAGGCAAGGAGGGAGCTCAAGATTGCATTGCCCCCCTGATGACCCACAAGTGTAGGGGATCTATCGTAGTCCTTTAGATAAGTAAGAGTGTCGAACCAAACGAGGAGCTGAAGGATCTGACAAGTGGTTTTCAGCAAGGTATTCTCTGCAAGCACTAAAATTATCGATAAGAGATAGTTGTGTGATAAAATGATCCTACAGAAGTGCCACTCCATACTGAAATTATCGGTAACAGATACTGTGAAGTATAATAAAAACCCATAAAGTGATAAATATCAACATAAAAGCATGATGCAAAATGGACGTATCAACTCCCCCAAGCTTAGACCTCGCTTGTCCTCAAGCGAAAGCCGAGATCAATAAACATGCCCACATGTTTAGAGAGAGAGAGGTGTCGACAAAACAAGATACGGACATGCATGCATCATGATCATAATCAGAACAACAATATCATCATATAATCTCTTATGCTAAAGTGATAATTACTTCACAAAGTAAAGTATGGATCAAGAACCTTATTGAGAATTAAGAACCAATAGTCTTTAGTCTTGGAAGCAATTGCAATTTATCATAACATCGGAAAGAGTCAAGTAAGATCTTGTAAAGCAAATCCACGTACTCAATCATCCTTTCGTCTTCTACAATTGCTAGAACTCACGTGGTATTCATGAGATCAAAGTTTCAGTTGGACACAGAGAAAGATAAGGGCTTATAGTTTTGCCTCCCAACTACTTACCTCAAGGGTAATGTCAACAATAATAATTCATGAATACTTACTTCCAAGTTGACATATGAATATAGATCTTTCCCTAGTACATGACGCTTGCCAAGATAAATGCGTAAAAAGGAATTGGTGTCGATCACCATGACACTTTTAAGGAAAAAAGTAAAGGTACACGATAGGTCCTTCCCAGAGGAAAGTAGAGGTTGTCATGCGCTTTTGAGGTTTGGATGTGTGTCCTCTTAGTGTGAAGGAACGTCACAAAGAAACATAACTTTATTATGCAGTGTGTTGCTTTTATGTCTTCCTCATCGCAGGTTCGTACAAAGCTTATTTTCCACACACTAATAGATCATACATATTTAGGGAGCAATTTTTATTGCTTGCACTGATGACAACTTACTTGAGGGATCTTATTCAATCCATAGGTAGGTGTGGTGGACTCTCATGGCAAAATTGCGTTGAAGGTTTATGGATGCACAAGTAGTATCTCTACTTGGTGCAGAAGTTTTGGCTGATATGGGGTGGAAGCAAGCGTCACATGATAAGGTATCTCTAGTCATATAACATTGCTCTGAACCAAGCAAATATAATTCATTATGTTGTCTTCCTTGTCCAACATCTACTTCTAAGCGTGTAATAGTTCAATGAGTGTTCACAATCATAGATGGTTCCCGAGATGTTATATTTATATGTGAACCTCTCCTTCTTTATCACTTCCTATTAATTGCAACAATGACCAATGTCTACGTTTGTCCACCCACAACAAGTTTCAATCAACATTCTTTTTATATGTGGAGCCATCACTTCCCATAAGATCATTACATGATCTTTCATGCTTCTGTTCTTTTATCATTCTTTTCTTTAGATCATGGCATGAAGCAAGGCCCTTAACTAAAACACTCTTTATTATATGACTCACCAACTGGAATACATCGCGGGTGACACAAAGCAAAACTCAAGCCTAAAACATTAAGAACTTTATTCTACTAGAGAAAGATAAAACCAAAAAGGATCGAACTAAGAAAAGGTAAAGGCAAAAGCTGTGATGGTGATACAATACTGGGGCAACTCCCCCAAGCTTGGCACAAGCCAAGGGGATTGCCCATACCCATGCTCAGTTGTCTTCCTTTGGAGGTGATGGTGGCGGAGCTTTCTTGCCTTTTGATTCCAAGAGGGCCATCAATCTTTGATTTATACCTTGGAGCTCTGCGATATGTTTCTCCAGCAAAACAACTTCACGTGTGAGATAAGTATTAAGAACACGAGTTATTTCACATAACCTCAAGAGCTCGATCAAGGATGAAGTTAAGAGGTGGAGGTAGGGTTAAAGAAAATCCTCTTCCTCAGCTTCTTCCTTGTTGAGCAAAGATTGCCCTTCGTCCAACGCCGGCTTCTTCTCCTTACTTTTGCCCTTAGTTTCTTCAGGTAGCCTTTCCTTGGCCTCCATGACCTCCATTCTTTTCATACCAGCATTTACTTCTTCATAGACTTGAGGGAGATCGTTCTACCCTACAGATTCCTGACACGACATCTTGCTCTAAATCTGCCGCAGATACAGGCTCAAAATGACAACAGAGGAAAATTTGCGCAATACGAGGGTGAGACCTTTCGGGAGAATATATAATGAATTTTTCCCGACCAGAAGGAGTACTCCGCAAGAAAACGGAGTCCGGGAGGCACACGAGGTGGTCACAAGCCCCCCAGGCGCGGCCAGGGGGTGGCCCGCGCCTGGCAGGCTTATCGCCTCCTCGTGCACTTTCTGGACTACTTTAAATTTTTCTATTTTTCTAAAAATTCCAAAACAGAGAAAAAATCCTACTGGAAAAGTTTTGGAGTCGGTTTACTTACCGAATCACATACCTCTTCGTTTTCGGAGTCTGAAACAGGCTGATAAATATCTCTTATGTACTCCTCCGGAGTTATGGTATTGATAATATTGCTTTCAACATTTATAATGCATGACTCTTTGCCCATTTACCACTCTCGGAAAATTACCGTCCGTGTTGTTGATCTTGATGGCACTAGAATGATATACTTCCTCAACAATGTAAGGACCTTCCCATTTAGAGAGAAGCTTGCCTGCAAAAAATCTTACACGAGAATTATATAGCAAGACATAATCGCCTACATTGAACTCGTGTTTTTGTATCCTTTTATCATGCCACCACTAAACCTTTTCTTTAAACAACTTGGCATTTTCATATGCCTGAGCTCTCCATTTATCAAGTGAGCTAATATCAAATAACCTCTTCTCGACAACAAGTTTGTAATCAAAGTTGAGCTCTTTGATTGCCCAATAAGCCTTATGCTCTAGCTCACGAGGTAAATGACATGCTTTACCGTAAACCATTTTGTACGAAGACATGCCCATGGGATTCTTATAAGCAGTTCTATAAGCCCAAAGTGCATCATCAAGCTTCTTAAACTAATTCTTTCTAGACCTATTAACAGTGTTTTGCAGAATTAGTTTAATCTCTCTATTACGTAGCTCTACTTGACCACTGGACTGAGGATGATATGGAGATGCAACTCTATGGTTGACATCATACTTAGCAAGCATTTTGCAGAAAGCACCATGAATGAAATGTGAACCACCATCGGTCATTAGATATCTAGGGACTCCAAATCTAGGGAAAATAACTTCTTTAAGAATCCTGATAGAGGTGTTGTGATTAGCACTACTAGTTGCGATAGCTTCTACCCACTTAGTAACGTAATCAACAACAACTAGGATATGAGTATACCCGTTGGATTTTGGAAAAGGTCCCATATAATCAAAACCCCAAACATAAAATGGTTCAATGACAAGTGAATAGTTCATAGGCATTTCCTGACGTTTACTGGTATTACCTATTCTTTGACATTCTTCACAAGACAAGACAAACTTACGTCCAACCTTGAAGAGAGTGGACCAATAGAAACCTGATTTCAATACCTTGTGTGCAGTTCTATCTCCTCCATCGTGTCCTCCGTAAGCCTCGGAGTGGCACTTCTGTAGGATCTATCCCTGTTCATGTTCTATCTAATAACACCATCTACTCCTTCCTTATAAAGGTGAGGATCATCCCAAAAGTAATGTCTCAAATCAAATAAGAATTTCTTCTTTTGCTGGTATGTGAAACTAGGTGGTATATATTTGCCAACGATATAATTTGCATAATCAGCATACCACGGTGTACTACGTGAAGCATTGAGGACATTCAATTGCTCATCAGGAAAGCTATCATCAATAGGTTGTGGGTCATCAAGAACATTCTCCAACCAAGACAAGTTATCTTCTATGGGGTTCTCAGCACCCTTCCTATCAACAACATGCAAATCAAATTCTTGTAGCAAGAGAACCCGTCTGATAAGTCTAGGTTTAGCGTCTTTCTTTTCCATGAGGTACTTAATAGCAAAATGATGAGTGTGAATAGTAACCTTCGAATCTACAATGTAAGATCTGAACTTTTCACATGCAAACACAACTGCTAAAAACTCCTTTTCAGTAGTAGTATAGTTTCTTTGGGCATTGTCTAGAGTTTTACTAGCATAGTGAATAACATTCAACTTCTTATCAACTCTTTGTCCTAGAACAACGCCAATAACATAATCACTAGCATCACACATGATTTCGAAAGGTAAGTTCCAATCAGGTGGTTGAACAATAGGCGCAGTTATCAAGGCCTTTTTAAGTATTTCGAAGGCTTCCTCACAATCATCTTCAAAAACAAAAGGAATATCCTTTTGCAAGAGATTTTTTAAGAGGGCTAGAAATCTTAGAAAAGTCCTTAATGAACCTTCTATAGAAACCAGTATGACCAAGGAAACTTCTTATACCTTTGATATATGTAGGGCATGGCAGTTTCTTGATCACATCAACCTTAGCCTTATCGACTTCAATACCTCTTTCAGAAATTTTATGTCTTAAGACGATGCCTTCATTAACCATAAAGTGGCACTTCTCCCAATTCAAGAAAAGGTTGGTGTCTTTACATCTCTGCAAAACTTGATCAAGGTTGCTGAAGCAATCATCAAAAGAAGACCCGTAAACGGAGAAGTCATCCATGAAAACCTCAACAATCTTTTCACAAAAGTCAAAGAATATAGCCATCATACATCTTTGAAAGGTAGCAGGAGCATTACATAATCCAAAAGGCATAGTCTGTAAGCAAAGGTACCGAAAGGGTATGTGAAAGTGGTTTTCTCCTGATCAGATTATGCTACAGGTATTTGGGAGAAACCAGAATAACCATCTAGAAAGCAGAAGTGTGTGTGTTTAGACAGTCTTTCAAGCATTTGGTCGATAAAAGGCAAAGGTTAATGATCTTTCCTAGTGGCTTTATTCAATTTCCTAAAATCAATCACCATCCTATAGCCAGTAATAATCCTCTGAGGGATCCATTCATCCTTATCATTAGGGACAACGGTAATACCTCCCTTCTTAGGGACGCAATGCACCGGACTTACCCAATCACTATGAGAAACAGGATAGATAATACCTGCTTCCAGGAGCTTTAGTATCTCTTTTCTTACTACCTCTTTCATCTTAGGATTTAATCTCCGTTGATGATCGACAACTCGTTTGGAATCAGGATCGATTTTAATTTTGTGCTGGCATAGAGTGGGACTAATGCCCTTAAGATCATCAAGAGTATATCCAATAGCAGCACGGTGCTTCCTCAGAGTTTTTAGTAACTTCTTTTCTACATGCTCTGAGAGGCTAGCACTAATAATAACAGGATATATCTCTTTTTCATCAAGATAAGCATACTTAAGAGTATCAGGCAACTATTTAATCTCGAACACAGGATCACCCTTTGGTGGGGGTGGATCTCCAAGCAGTTAAACATGCAAATTATTCTTAAGGATAGGATGTTGTTCAAAGATAACTCTATCTATCTCATCCCTTTCATCCATATGCATATCATTTTCATGCTCAAGCAAGTATTGCTCTAAAGGATTAGTAGGAGGCACATCAATAGAAGCTAGAGCAATAATTTCATCCTTACTAGACAACTCTTTTTCATGAGGTTGTCTATCAAACTTGGAGAAATTGAACTCATGTGACACACGTTCAAAGCCAACAGTGACAGTTTGCTTCTCACAATCAATATGAGCATTGACAGTATTGAGGAAAGGTCTGCCAAATATGATGGGACAAAAGAAATCTTGTGTGGTAGCAAGAACGAGAAAATCAGCAGGATACTTCCTTTTACCACACAAGACTTCAACATCTCTAACAATTCCCAAAAGACAGATAGTATCTCTAATGGCAAGCTAAATAGTGACACCAATAGGTTCCATCTCAACGGGTGCAATCTCGTATTTAATTTCATCATATAAAGATTGAGCTATTGCAATAACACTAGCACCCACGTCACATAAACCATGATAACAATGATCTCCTATCTTAACAGAAACAACAGGCGTGCCAACAACAGGCCTATGTTTGTCTCTAGCATGGGGTTTAGCAATTCTAGCAGCATCTTCACAAAAGTGAATATCATGGCCATCAACATTGTCGGACAGGAGATCTTTGATAATAACAATGATAGGTTCAACTCTAATTTGCTCAGGGGGTCTAGGTGTTCTAATGTAGCCCCTACGTATCATAGTTGAAACTTTAGAATGATCCTTTATCCTAACAATCCTTTATCCTAATAGGGAAAGGTGGTTTCTCAATGCAAGCACTAGGAACAATAGGATCATTATAAGCAAAGACTTTCTGTTCAACTGGATTGGGTTTAATTACATTGACTTCTAAGGGAGGATGATATTTAAACCACTTCTCTTTAGGGAGATCAATATGAGCAGCAAAAGATTCACACAATGAAGCTACTATCTCAGAGTCAAGTCCATATTTAGCGCTAAAATCACAAAAAAAATTGTTTCGACAAAGGATTTAACGCAATCGAACTTGATATTCATACCGGACTCCTTACCTTCACCAAACTCCCAATCTTCAGACTTGCGTTTAATTCTTTCCAATAAATTTCATTTGAAGTCAATATCTCTCTTCATAAAAGAACCGGTACAAGAAGTGTCAAGCATGGTGCGATTATCATGAGAAAGCCGAGCATAGAACTTCTGAATGATAATTTCTCTCTAGATACTCATGGTTGGGGCATGAATATAACATTGATTTAAGCCTCCCCCAAGCTTGAGCGATAGTTTCTCTGTCACGAGGCTAGAAATTATAAATATAATTTCGATCATGATGTACCAAATGCATAGGATAAAACTTTTGATGAAATTCCAATTTCAATCGATTGTAGTTCCATGATCCAGTATCATCACATAGCCTATACCATGTCAATGCTTTATCCCCCAAAGATAAGAGAAAGACCTTCTTCTTGACCTCATCCTCGGGCAAACCTGAAAGCTTAAATAAACCACAAACTTCATCTACATAGATTAGATGCAAGTCGGGATGTGATGTTCCATCTCCTGTAAAAGGATTAGCCAACAACTTCTCTAGCATACCCGAAGGAATTCCATAACAAGTATTTTCAGTAGGTGCAGCAGGTTGAGGAGCAACTCCTTGTTCTTCGATTTGAGTTGAAGATACCCGGAACAAGCTCCTCAAAGGATTAGTTTCCATAGTGACAAGTGACAATAAATTTCAGCACACTATATAAATGTTTCCTTACCAAATTCCACTTACCAAAGGCGCTTCACTCCCCGGCAACGGCGCCAGAAAAGAGTCTTGATGACCTACAAGTGTAGCGGATCTATCTACTCCTTTCGATAAGTAAGAGTGTCGAACCCAGCGAGGAGAAGAAGGATCTCACAAGTGGTTTTCAGCAAGGTATTCTCTTCAAGCACTGAAAATATCGGTAACAGATAGTTGTGTGATAAGATGATTTGTGGCAAGTAGCAAGTAACAATAGTAACAAAGGTGCAACAAAGTGGCCCAATCCCTTTTGTAGCAAGGTACAAGCCTGGACAAACTCTTAAAGGTGGTAAAGCGCTCCCGAGGACACATGGGAATTTCTGTCAAGCTAGTTTTCATCATGTTCGTATGATTTGCGTTCGCTGCTTTGATAGTTTGATATGTGGGTGGACCGGTGCTTGGGTGCTGCCCTTACTTGGACAAACCTCCCACTTATGATTAACCCCTCTCGCAAGCATCCGCAACTACGAAAGAAGAATTAAGACAAAGTCTAACCATAGCATTAAACTAGGGGATCCAAATCAGCCCCTTACGAAGCAACGCTTAAACTAGGGTTTAAGCTTCTGTCACTCTAGCAACCCATCATCTACTTACTACTTCCCAATGCCTTCCTCTAGGCCCAAATAATGGTGAAGTGTTATGTAGTCGGCGTTCATATAACACCACTAGAGGAAAAACAACATACAATGCATCAAAATATCGAACGAATACCAAATTCACATGACTACTTATAGCAAGACTTATCCCATGTCCTCAGGAACAAAAGTAACTACTCACAAAGCATAATTATGTTCATAGCCAGGGAGGTATTAAATAGAATCAAGGATCTGACATATAATCTTCCACTGAGTAATCCAACTAGCTAGCATCAACTACAAAGAGTAATTAACACTACTAGCAACCTTACAAATACCAATCGGAGTCACGAGACGGGGATTGGTTACAAGAGATGAACTAGGGTTTGGACATGAGATGGTGCTGAGGAAGATGTTGATGGTGATGAGTCCCCTCCGATGAGAGGAGTGTTGGTGACAATGATGGCGACGATTTCCCCCTCCGGGAGGGAAGTTTTCCCGGCAAGACGGCCCTGCCGGAGCTCTAGATTGGTTCTGCTCAAGTTCAGCCTCGTGGCGGCGGCGATTCCTCCCGAAAGCCTCCTCTTCATTTTTTTTGGAACGAAACCCTCCTTATAGAAAAAGAGGTGAGCCAGAGGGCCAACAAGGAGCCCACAAGCCCCCTAGGCGCGGCCAGGGGGCAGGCCGCGCCTAGCAGGCTTGTGGCCTCCTGGTGGCTCCCCTCTGGTACTTCTTCCGCCCAGTATTTTTTATAAATTCCAAAATAATTCCTCGTTGATTTTCACAGCTTTTGGAGTTGCGCAGAATAGGTATCCCAAACTTTCTCCTTTTTCAGGCCAGAATTCCAGCTGCCGACATTCTCCCTCTTCATGTAAACCTTGCAAAATAAGAGAGATAAGGCATAAGTATTGTACCGTGAAGTGTAATAATAGCCCATAAAGTGATAAATATCAACATAAAGCATGATGCAAAATGGACGTATCACCACCCTTTGCTAGGGGCGGGGCAGATTTATAGGTGGACCACGACCACCAACCGTCGTGGGAGCGCGAGCGTCGTGCGCCCCCTGGGTGCCATGAGGTGGGCCGGCAGACGCATTGCCGCCCACATCGCCTCACTTGACAATCGAGCGGTCACGTCCGTGAGGGTCGTTGGGCATGGGCAGGCCGTGCCGATGCCATTAAATGACAACAATGATGGCCAGCGCAGTTGTCGCCACATGGCGGCTGGACAGGTGTGCTCCCTGGCCCGCGACTCTTCAGGCCGACCTCAAGACTTCGCCGAGAAGCCAGCCCAGGCACGCCGTGGGCCCGGGGGCTACTATCGGCGTTCTGGGAATGGGGGTACCTAGCCTGCCTGCCTGCGGCCCATGGTTGGCCCACTTCATCAGCCAAAAACCAACAGGCCCAACACCACTCAAGGCAAGGCCCTCGCGAGGGGCCAAGCCTTGTGAGGAGAAACAACATCAAGACCCGCCAAAGGCCTCTTCAGGAGCCCGTCGGAGCGGTGGATATTCCAAGGTGAAACCCAAACTCAGGAGTCATAGATGACGCGGGGGAAGGACAGGCGAGCAAAAGATTGCAGGGCGGTGCACTTTCCCCTTTCGTGCAAAGGAGGGAAGGACGTATGCAAGTTCCCAATGCATCTTCCAAAGGTTCCCATTCTGGTGCAACAACGTCATAGCCGCCCGCCAGCAGGACGGACGTCACCCCTTGCATGCGAAGATCGCCTTTCAGACAGGGGAAGCATGTTCCCGTGACCCCCTTCGAAATTGGCCATTGTGGGATCCCTTCCCGCCCTTGTGATTAGGGAAGAGGACCCGGACCGCCACTATATATAGAGCATAGGTTACTTCATTGAGGGGGGCGATTCATTCATTAGCACACACACACCACACAAAGGCTACCCAACCTCCAGAGGGCCCTGAACACTGTACTAGTTCATCCACCAACCTCCACGAGAGGCAATCCACCAAAGCAATAGTAGGGTATTACGCTTCTCAGCGCCCCGAACCTGGGTAAACTGCTATGTTGTGTGTCTTCCACACCATCGAGTGAGTTCTTTGCCATCCCCAGCGAGTAGCGAGTTAAGCAAGGCGAGCCCGGGAGAGTTTTTTGTACACGCCCCTGAGTTCGAATCTTTAGGTATTTGTGGAGTCCGGAATCTGACAGAATCAAATAAGTCGGAGGAGTTGGTGGAAACAAGCGTAATCCCGGCAACACCTTCATCTTGAGTATAGTCGGAGTTGGAGTGATAGCTTCTCTCGGAGTGGTGATCAGACTCAGAGCTAGAGACCCATTCACTAACATTAGCTTGAGGTCTTCTTGTTGAACTGCTCTTTGTGTATTTGTACTTCTTCTCCGATTCCTTGCCTCTCCATGAGTGTCTTCGTTTATAGGGATCTTCTCTACTCCTTCTCTCTCTACGAGGTGACTCATGTCTTGAGCTTCGTCTTCGAGGTGACTCTTGTCTTCTTTTGTAGGGACCCGAGCACTCATTTGAGTAGTGTCCGGTCTTCCCACAATTGTAGAAGTTTCGGTCATGACTAGACGAACGCTTCGCATCATGTCATGAACTTGAGCATCTACCTTTGCCTCTACTCTTGTAGAACTTGTTGAATTTTCTGACCATGAGGCTTATCTCTTCATCAGTGACAAGATTATCTTTTGAAGTAGAGTGAGCATCACATGAACCTTTATAAGAACCTCTTGACTTGTTGTGCAGCTCATCTTTGTCCTTGAGTGACATCTCATGAGCAACAATCCTAACAAGGACTTTAGTTGGCTTGAGCTCTTTGTAATTTGGCATCATTTGGATCAATGTGTACATTGTGTCATACTTGCCATCAAGAAGTATCTTCTTGATGATGAATTTGTCGGTCATCTCTTCGCCTCCTAAGACGACAATCTCATTGGTGATGAGACCTATCCTAGAGTACATTTTAGCGACTCCTTCACCATCCTTCATCTTAAACTTGTCAAGCTGACTTTGAAGTACATCCAACATAGATTCTCTGGCAGAATCAGTACCATCATGCATATCAACCAAAGTATCCCAAATTTATTTTGCATTCTCAAGACGACTGATTTTGTTGAATTCTTCGGGGCAAAGGCAGTTGAAGATGATATCGCGGGCTTGAGCATTAAGTTGCAACATCTTCAGTTCATCAGCTCTCGGATCAGGATCTAGTTAATGCCCATCTCCAAAGAAGTTACCTTGAACACCAACATGAATAACAGCCCAAACATGAGGATTAAATCCAAGTATATGCATTTTCATTTTATGCTTCCAACTAGCAAAATTAGTTCCATCGAAGTAAGGACCTCTACGATGATAATTTCCCTCACTAGATGCCAAACTCTCCTAGGTTGCTAAACCAATGAAATGGAGACTAAATCTCTGATACCACTTGTAGGATCGAAAGTATGTCTAGAGGGGGGGTGATTAGACTACTTGACAAGATATATTTTTTGCCTTTTCCCAATTTTACTTGAGAGGCAGCTACGGCAGTTATGACAAGTCAAGTACACCCTACACATGCAGTTCTAATAGTATAGCAGCGGAAAGTAAACATGCAAGTGTAAATAGAGGAGTAAGGTAGGGAGATCAAGTGCATGAGGTTGACATGACGAGTTTTTGCATGGTTCCAATACGTGGCGCTATCGTACGTCCAAGTTAGTGGAGACTTCAACCCACGGAAGGTAACGGTTGTGCGAGTCCACGGAGGGTTCCACCCATGGAGGGTCCACAAAGAAGCAGCCTTGTCTATCCCACCACGGCTTCCGTCCACGGAGGACTAGCCTTACTCACGGTAGATCTTCACGAAGTAGGCTATCACCTTGCCCTTAAAAACATCTTGGTTCAACTCCACAACACAAAGTAGGAGGCTCCCAAGCGACACCTAACCAATCAAGGAGGCACCACCCTACAAAAGGTAATAGATGGGGTATATCAATGAACTCCTCTCTCTTGTGCTTCTAAACATAGTCTCCTCAACACAAATCACTATCTCACACAATATGCAAGGGTAGGACTGGTTGATTTGGTGGAAAGCAGTTTGGGGAAGCTACAGATCAAGTTTCAAATGATAGGATTGGAATATCTTGGTAACAACACATGAGTAGGTGGTTCTCTCTTAGAAAATGGATATAGAAATGAAGTGTGTGTTCTGAGTGCTTCGCCCACGAATGAGAGGTGGGTGAAGGGGTATATATAGGCAGCAGCCGAAATCCAATCGTTACAGACAAAAGAGCAAACTCGGTGACACCAAAGTTGGAAACATGGTGGTATGGAGTAGCACTAAAGGTGTGAACTTTTGAATCTCGGTGAGACCGATATATAAAACTCAGTGGCACCGAAAATGTGAATAACATTCAGATGGCCAAACTCGGTGGCATCGATACTCAAACTTGGAAATTCCGATTTTCTGTATCTTGGCAACAGAATGTTGATCACCCAAACTCGGTAGCACACATGCAGTTTTGGTTACACCAATTTGGTGGGAATGGCTAGGGTTTTGTGTGAGGTTCAAAATTGGTGGGTCCGATGTCGAAATGTTGGTGACACCGAATTTGTGAATGTGGAACTTGACACAGTGGATATGTGGGAAAATGACTGAGTGTTTTTGTGGCTAATTTTGAGCATTTGAGCAATCAGTTCATTTTACTACCTCACCCCCTTTTGATAGTATGGACTCAAAAAGTGATTTATCACAAATATAAAATGAAGAGTCTTCTATCTTGAAGCTTAAGCCAATATTATTCCTTTCTAGAATCAAGGGGCATCTCCGCAAAAACCTTAAGCCATAGCATCTTTTGAACTTTTCTGAAATATACTTGGAAAACACATTAGTCTGATGATGCATATTTTGTGATCAATTATCTAAACCACCCAAGGGAGAAATTGTGCTTTCACAATAGGAGGTCGTCGACTTGGCGCAACCTATGCACCAACAATTGGCCACGTTGTCCGGCAATGACGCGCTCATGCGGGCACGCACTCTATTGCCATTGCGGCCTCCGCCACGCCCACCTTGTGCATGTTGGTCAACACGAGCAATGGATCGGCGTGGGTGGAAAGCGCACATGTGGGTAATTCCAAGGTCAAAGCACTGCATGACTACACGCGTGATCGAGGGCTATGTTTGAAATATGGAGAGCATTGGGGCCATGAGCACGTATGCCCCACACCTATGCAGCTTCACGTTGTGGAAGAACTACTGGAATTGTTCGGTCTCAATGATAGTGTTGACTCTATCCAGCTGGCGTCACCTCCGCTACCTCAGCAGGCTGACGACACAGTCATGGCCATCTCTCCCCCGGCGCTGTTAGGGTGCGCTCCATCCAATCTAGGGCAAGGAAGTATTGATACTGGTAGAATCCAGCAGTTCAACCTCCTTCATCAAAAACTGCCTTGCAATCTTCCTCGAGGGCGTGGAACCACTTCCAAAGACTTACAAGGTGCATGTCGGTGATGGAGGAGAATTCAGCTGCTCCTCAATGATTCCCCGATGTTCCTGGTGTTCGCAAGGTCATAAGTTCACCACCGATATGAAAGTGTTCAAGCTGGGGGTATATGACACAATTCTTGGGATGGACTGACTGCACGAGCACAACCCTATAACCGTGGATTGGAAGACCAATACCATAGCAATACCTTCTCCGCAAGGTGTTCTGACTCTACGGGGGCATGATGCTGAGTCTATAGAGTGCCTCGTCATCAACAACTTGCAACTACATGGTCTGTGCAACAACAACTCAGTGGCTTACATGGTGCAGATTTATGCAATCGCAGAGGGGGAAGATTCAGTCTTGGAGACACCTGAGTGTATTCACATGGTGATAGCAGAATTTGATGATGTATTTGGGGAACTAACTTGTTTGTCACCCCGCTGTGCTTGTGACCACAAAATACCTCTCATTACAGGAGCTCAGCGAGTCTACATTAGACGATATCGGCACAAACCGGAGCACAAGGACGAAATTGAGCGTCAAATTGAAGAATTGCTGCAGACATGCGTTATTTAGTGCAGCTCCAGACCGTTTGCATCTCCACTAATTCTGGTCAAGAAAAAGGATGGCACATGGATGTTGTGCATCGATTACCTCCCTCTCAATGCCCTTACTGGTGTGGCTAAGTTTCTAGTACAAACCATTGAATATATGCTTGATGAATTATATGGTGTGCGTTGGTTTTCTAAACTAGATTTTCGGGCCAGTTATCATCAGATCTGATTGGTAGAGGGTGAAGAATATAAAACCGCTTTCCAAGCACACTCGGGGAACTTTGAGTTCCTAATGGTCTCTTTTGGTCTGGCTGGAGGACCCGCAACATTCAATGGTGCAATGCATACTACTCTGAAACCATTGCTGCGTCACTGCATGCTTCTTTTCTTTGATGATATTCTGATTTTCGACAAAACACTCAAAGAGCATAGTGAGCATTTGCGGTCGACTCTTGACCACGAGAAGGTAAAATTGAGCAAGTGCTCATTCGGACAGTAGCAACTCTCTTATCTCGGCCATGTCATCAGTACTCAAGGCATCGGCCATGTCATCAGCACTCAAGGCATCGCAACGAAACCCAAAAAGATTCATGCAGTGACTAACTGGAAGATACCAGCTACTGTCAAAGCGGTTCGCAGTTTCCTTGGCCTGACTAGGTACTATAGGTGATTTGTCCGCAACTTCGGAGTGATTGCTAAGACGCTCTTCCAACTATTGAAAAAGGGTGTTCCATTTGTGTGCACATAAGCTACAGACACTGCATTCCAACTACTAAAGCATCAGTTAGTGTCGACTCGTGTCCTTGCCCTACCTGATTTCTCAAGGCCGTTCTGTATCGAAACTGATGCCAGTGAGTAGTTTATTGGTGCGGTGCTCCAGCAAAATGGGCATCCCATAGCATTCACAAGCAAGGCGTTGTCTCCGCGCTACCAGGGACTGTCTACTTATGAAAAAGAGTACCTTGCAGTCATGGTCGCAGTGGACTGGTGGCGATCAGACCTGCAGCATGGTGAGTTTATCATTTACACTGACCACAAGAGTGTGATACATCTTGAGGAGCAACGACTCTCAACACCTTGGCAGCAAAAATCTTTCTCCGAACTCTTAGGACTTCAACACACCATGTGGTACAAAAAAGGATCTGAAAATTCCGCAGCTGATGCTCTATCTCGAGCAGCACTTGATGAAGTGCTCTTCACCGTGACGTCGTGTCAGCCGACCTAGTTGGATGATGTTGTCAACACCTACAACTCCAATTCCCAAGTGCAACGACTGCTCGAACAGTTAGCCATCATACTAGATCCCAAGGAGCGCTTCTCTCTAACCCAAGGGATGTTGTGCTTTCAGAGGCGCATCTGGTTGGGAGGACCTGCATCACTCCAACAAAGGATCATTGCTGCATTGTATGATATCCCCATGGGCGGCCACTCAGGTATTCCAGCCACCTACGAGCGTGGCCATCGTCTGTTTGTGTGGCCCAAGATGAAGACACATATTCACAACTATGTGTGATGCTGCTCCATCTGCCAACAAGCAAAGCTTGACCTCGCAGCTAGACCAGGTCTGCTGACACGACGACCCATTCCTTCAACTCCTTGGGAAATGATCACTATTTACTTCGTGGATGGTCTTCCCCAATCATGGCGATTCAATTGTCTCCTGGTCATCATTGACAAGAGAGCAAAGTTCGCACATTTGTTGCTAGTGGCTCATCCGTACATAGCATCCAAGTTGGCCTCACTCTATACGAACCAAGTTTACAAGCTGCACGGTCTACCCGGGGCCATCGTCTCAAATCGAGACCCGGTCTTCACCATCCACTTCTGGCATGAGCCGTTCAAGCATGCTGATTCATAGTTATCGTTGAGCACTCCTAATCATCCACAAATGGATGGGTAAACGGAGTGAGTTAACCAATGTTTGGAAACCTACCTTCGCTGTTTCACACACTCTTGCCCTCGGTGATGGAGCTATTGAATATCGTTGGCATAGTTCTGGTACAACTCCGCCCATCATTCAGCAATTGGCATGACTGCCTTCAAAGCACTCTATAGCCACGAACCGAGGCATTGGGGTATTACCCGCACCTCCTCCTGCTTGGTTCCTCCTTTGCAAAACTGTCTCGAGGAACGCATTGTGATTCAAGATTTGCTACAGCAAGATTTGAACCATGCCCGTCAATGCATGAAAATCCAAGCTGACAAGAAGCGGTCATAAAGGTAGTTTCATGTGGGCAACAAGGTATTTCTCAAGCTCCAGCCATACATTCAGACTTCTGTGGCACCACGCACCAACCACAAATTGTCCTTCAAATTCTCTGGGACTTTTCCGATCATCACCAAGATCAATGATGTGGCGTACAACGTCCAGCTCCCACCTGAAGCTACAATCCACCCGGTCTTTCACATATCTTTGCTACGCCGTGCTCTCCTTCCAGGTACAGAGGTATCCACTTATTTGCCCATCGTTGTTGACCTTTTGGCGATGCCAATCAAAGTCCTGCTGACGTGCTGGCAAAAGAGCGTGGGAGCCATGACGGAGTAGGTCAAGGTCCGCTGGTCGATGGGCGACTCCATCGATGCCACCTGGGAGGACAAGCCTGCACTCCTGGCTCGGTTGAGAGATCCACACCGAGTCCCTAACATGTGAGTCCCTTCCTAAATCAAGTGCATGCAGTAAAAAAGGGAAGCGGAAGAACATGGGCTGACCCTTTCAGTGAGGTAATTGCCTCATTAAGTGCCTCACCAGGTGAGTATTTTCCACACCAGTTAATATTGCATGCATGCAAGCATAACCATTTGTGGTATTTATTCCATTCAAAATACCATCCATGGAGGACACTTAGTCCACCCAAATATATTCATAGCTATGCTTACTACTAACTTGCAAGGTCATCCTTCTGTCATCGTCTTCAGACATTAGTTTATTCCTACGCACATTATGTTTGGGCTACTAACACGATGACACACAAACATTATTTCAAATGAAATTTATGTACACACGATCAACATGCAGTCATTCGGCCGTCCCATGCGTTGCCACTTTGCCGGATGCATCTAGATCACTTGGCCGCCCGTGTATCGCCACTCCGTTGCATGTTTCTACATCACTTGGCCGCCCCGCGCATTGCCACTCCATCGGATGCATCTATATCACTTGGTCGCCCCGTTCGTAACCACTCCGTTGAATGTGTCTTCATCACTTGGCCACCCTGCGCATCGCCACTCAACTTGACGTGTCTGTATCACTCGGATCGTACGCCTTGGGCATCATCACTCCACTGAACACGTCTTCGTCACTTGGCCGCCCCGTGCGTCGCCACTCAGTTGTACACGATTGTATCACTCGGTCGTCCCGCACGCCGTCACTCCACTGAATGTGTCTTCGTCACTTAGCCACCCCGCATGTCGCCACTCAGCTGGACATGTCTACGTCACTCGACTACCCCGCGCGTTGCCACTCTGCGAGGCACGTCTTCACCACTCGGCTGCCCCGCGCATCGTTACTCCACTGAACGCATCTTCATCATTTAGCTATCACTAAATGTGAGGTTCTTGAGCAATAATAAGGATCAAGCCTCCGTCCTGACATCGTTGACTTTGGTGATCCACGAAACACGAATTGAAGCGCAAGGCCATCAGAAGGAGCTCCACCAAGTCAAACTTATTGCGGATGGTAAGCGATACTTACTTCAGTGTCCCTTCTGTGGTAACAGGTTCGCATTGCTCACATGACTGTGGCATTCTCCACGCGCATTTCTGGATCTCCTAAAGAGTGTGGCGGAAGCAGCAATGCACTATGCATCCCAGGAGGGGGATGTCGAGCTAAGGCTATTCTGGGCGCAATTTCAAGCCTCCGAGCAACCTCTCCTTTTCCCCGATCATATGAAACAGCTCATGGAGTTGCATCGGACGGCGGAGCCGACCATGAAGGACCTCTACATCAGGCTATGGATTATAGAGCTATTGTTGAGTAGCTACTTTCACTTGGTGCAGAAGTTGATCGATGACGCACCACAGATTGACATCCTGAAGCGTTTTGTATGCATTGAGGGAGCTCGGATGGCCTTTGCGAAGATCATGGTGAAGTAGACAAGGATAAAGTCGACCGAGGTGGCCAGCGGACCCCCGCATCCTGGCAAGGAGCATAGGCAACCCGAGCAGTACTTCCCCATCGTAATGGATGTTGCTCGGGCGATAGATGCGTTGTGCCCAAAAGATGTAATCTAGGAATGAGCGTGCTATAATTTCTCATATAACTCTAGTGCGTTTATGATACCTTTGCTTTACATGGTTTATCATGCTTTGCTTTGTTTATTTTGACTCATATGTGGCCATCATAATCTGAAAGCTACCAGTCCTCGGCTCGAGCCCCCTCTTAGATGCTACAAGGGGTGTTTTGAATTCCGCATTGTTACCCATAGCCAACGTCTAGGTGCCCGGAGGCAGTAGTGCGGAGGTAAACGAGGTAATCAGACTATGCAGTTTTAATGCTTTCACTTAGCCATATGAGCTTGATTGCACAGACTAGTTACTAGCCCCCGGTATTTTGTGATGTTCAGGTATACCAAGGTTGAAACCATTATCACTTTGTTTGTGAAAATGCAAACCCTTCATATAACATGGCATAACCTCCATTGACTTTTAGTTTAACACGTGTCATTCGATCGCAGACCGGTTTGTGCTTATTATGGCAGTTAGTTTTTGGCTTTCTCCAGTGAGGTACTTAACCAGGCGAGCTAGAAGTACAATTGTAGCGGTTCTCCGATTACCCTTTTAGACGAACATGCACACATAAGAGGGTAAACACAGGAGCCGGGGAACCAAACTATTGGCCCAATACATAACTTGAAACCGAGGCATATAGCACAATATCCAAGATGCCGAGCACATAGAGTAAAAAATAGTGCCAGTGTGATGCTTGGGGTGAGATTTAAAGCCGAGCACCCGGTCGATTAGCCAGATGCATCTAAAATATGTATTGAACTAGCTTGTTTTGGTGTCGAAGACTGGAAAAAAGAAAAATGATATACAATATAAATAACTACCATGGGACCGTCAAAATTGGTCTTTGTTTCCAATGAACTTGTGACGTCTATTCGTACAATCCGAAATACCCAAGCAACTGTTACAGATACTTTATAATAATAAAAACTTACAGTGTAAAGGTTTACACAGGGCCTTTTTGAGTGGTTTCAAATCTTTACTATGCCCTGGTGCATGTCTGCGCCTTTGCTCTCCAGGGGGTGCTCCGTTAGTGGAGGTAGTGATCCGCGAGTGGACGTCTTTGAGAGAGGGTGTTGAGAAGTCGCGATAGTATTATAGCTTGATGCTAGGTAGGTCCTAGATGGTGTTGGCGAACGTTGCATGGGAAACAAAAACTTTCCTACACACACGAAGACCTATGACGGTGATGTCCATCTACAAGAGGAGATTTGGATCTACGTACACTTGTAGATCGCACAGCAGCAAGCGTTAAGAAATGCGGTTGATGTAGTGCAATGTATTCTCTTCCCTCGAACCGCCTCATGAACCGTCTCATGAACCGTCCTACGATCCATCCCACAATCCATCCCGCGATCCGTCCCACGAACCGTCTTGCGATCCGTCTCATGATTCGTTCCGATCTAGTGACGAACGGACGGCACCTCCGCGTTCAACACACGTACAACTCGACGATGATCTCGGCCTTCTTGATCCATCAAGAAAGACGGATAAGTAGATGAGTTCTCCGGCAGCATGATGGCGCTCTGGTGGTGGTGACGATCTACTCCTGCAGGGCTCCGCCCGAGCTCTGCAGAAATACGATCTAGAGGAAGAACTATGGAGTCTAGATCTAAGTTGCACGTGGCAAAAGTTGTCTCAAATCAGCCCTAAATCACCACTATATATAGGAGGGAGGGGGAGGAGGCTTTCCTTGAGGACCAAGTCCCCAAGGGGGCACCGGCCAGGAGGAGAGGAGGATTCCTACTCCAATCCAACTCCAATGACGATTGGAAAGTGGAGTCCTTCTCTTACTTCCCACCTCCCCCCTTTTTTTCTTTCTTTGATTTTCTTTCCTTGGCGCCAAGGCCCTCTTGGTCTGTCCCACCAGCCCACTAAGGGCTGGTGCGCCACCCCTAAGGCCATTGGGCTTCCCCCGGCTGGGTTGCCCCCTTCCCGTTGAACTTCCGAAACCCATTCATAACTCCCGGTACAATCCCGGTAATGCCCGAAAACCTTACGGTAACCAAATGAAACCATCCTGTATACCAATCTTCTTTCCGGACCATTTCGGAAACCCTCGTGACGTCCGTGATCTCATTCGGGACTCCGAACAACATTCGGCAACCACACATATAACTCAACTATACTAAAACATCATCGAACCTTAAGTGTGCAGACCCTGAGCGTTCAAGAACTATGTAGACATGCCCCGAGGCACTCCTCGGTCAATATCCAATAGCCGGACCTGGATGCCCATATTGGATCCTACATATTCTTCAAAGATCTTATCGGTTGATCCTCAGTCTCAAGGATTCATATAATCCCGTATGTCATTCCCTTTGTCCTTCGGTATATTACTTGCCTGAGATTTGATCGTCGGTATCCGCATACCTATTTCAATCTCGTTACCGGCAAGTCTCTTTACTCGTTCCATAATACAAGATCCCCATGACTCACACTTGAGTCATATTGCTTGCAAAGCTTATATGTGATGTTGTATTACCGAGTGGGCCCCGAGATACATCTCCGTCACAGGGAGTGATAAATCCCAGTCTTGATCCATACTAACTCAATGAACACCTTCGGACATACCTGTAGAGCACCTTTATAGTCACCCAGTTACGTTGCGACGTTTGATGCACACAAGATATTCCTCCGGTGCCAGTGAGTTATATGATCTCATGGTCATAGGAACAATACTTGACACGCAGAAAACAATAGCAATAAAACAACACGATCAATATGCTACGTTCGTAGTTTGGGTCTTGTCCATCACATGATTCTCCTAATGATGTGATCCCTTATCAAGTGACAACACTTGCCTATCGCCAGGAAACCTTGACCATCTTTGATCAACGAACTAGTCAACTAGAGGATCAATAGGGACAGTGTGTTGTCGATGTATCCACACATGTATTTGAGTTTCCAATCAATACAATTCTAGCATGGATAATAAACGATTATTATGAACAAGGAAATATAATAATAACTAATTTATTATTGCCTCTAGGCTACACACTGGTTGAAGTGACGGTTCACTAACCTCATCAAGTTCCACCACCCTCCCACTCAATTCTTTCGGGAGAAACTTTTCCTCGAGAAAGGAACCATTTCTAGAAATAAACACTTTGCTTCTGGATCTGAGATAGGAGATGTATCCAGCTGTTTTGAATATCCTATGAAGATGCATTTATCTGCTTTGGGTTCGAGCTTATCAGACTGAAACTTTTTCATAAGCGTCGTAGCCCCAAACTTTTAAGAAACGTCAGCTTAAGTTTCTCCAAACCATAGTCTATAGTGTGTCATCTCAACGGAAATATGTGGTGCCCTATTTAAAGTGAATGAGGTAGTCTCTAATGCTTAACCCATAAACAATAGTTGTAATTCGATAAGAGACATCATAGTATGCGTTATATCCAATAGGGCGCGGCTATGACGTTTAGACACACCATCACACTGTCGGGTTCTAGGTGGCATGAATTGTGAAACAATTTACACATTGTCTTAACTGTGTACCAAAACTCGCAACTCAGATATTCATCTCTATGCTCATATCGTAGACAATTTATCCTCTTGTCACGACGATCTTCACTCTGAAATAGTTTTGAACTTTTCAATATTTCAGACTTGTGATTCATCAAGTAAATACTCCCGTATCTATTCAAATCGTTAGTGAAGTAAGAACATAACGATATCCACTGCGTGCCTCAGCACTCATTGGACTGCACACATCAGAAATGTATTACTCCCAACAAGTTACTCTCTTGTTTCATGTGGCATGATTTGCATGTTTCAAGTGATTCAAAATCAAGTGAGTCCAAACGATCCATCTCTATGAAGTTTCTTCATGCATTTATACCAACAGGTATGGTTTACATGTCTCAAACGTTTCAAAAATGAGTGAGTACACGGATCCATCAGCATAGAGGTTCTTCATGCATTTTTATACCAACATTACTCAAGTGGCAGTGCCACAACTAAGTGGTACTATCATTATTACTTTGTATCTAGTGGCACCAATATTATGAACATGTGTAGCACTATGATCGAGATTCAATAAACCATTGAGGGTAATTATTCAAGCAAATAGAATAACTATTATTCTCTTTAAATGAATAATCGTATTGCAATAAACACGATCCAATCATGTTCCTGCTCAACGCAAACACCAAATAACAATTATTTAGGTTCTACCACCAATCCCGATGATAGAGGGAGTGTGCGATGTTTGATCATATCAACCTTGGAAACACTTCCAACACGTATCGTTACCTCGCCTTTAGCTAGTCCCCGTTTACTCCGTAGCCTTTTATTTTGAGTTACTAATCACTTAGCAATCGAACCGGTATCTAATACCCTCGTGCTACTAGGAGTACTAGTAAAGTACACATCAATATCATGTATATCAAATATACTTCTCTTGACTTCGCCAGCCTTCTCATCTACCAAGTATCTAGGGTAGCTCCGCCTCAGTGACCGTTCCCCTTATAACAGAAGCACTTAGTCTCGGGTTTGGGTTCAATCTTGGGTTTCTTCATCAGAGCAGCAACTGGTTTGCCATTTCATGAAGTATCCCTTCTAGCCCTAACGCTTCTTGAAACTAGTGGTTTTACTAACCATCAAAAATTGATGCTCCTTCTTGATTTCTACTTTCGCAGTGTCAAACTTTGCGAATCGCTCAAGGATCATCATATCTATCCTTGATATGTTATAGTCCATCACGAAGCTCTAGCAGCTTAGTGGCTGTGACTTTGGAGAACCATCACTATCTCATCCGGAAGATTAACTCCCACTTGATTCATGCGATTGTTGTACTCAGACAATCTGAGAACATGCTTAATGATTGAGCTTTCTTATTTACTTTGTAGACAAAGAATCTTGTCGGAGGTCTCATACCTCTCAACAAGGGCACGAGCATGAAATCTCAATTTCATCTCTTAGAACATCTCTTATGTTCCGTGACGTTTCAAAACGTCTTCGGCGCCTTGCTATTAAGCCATTAAGTATTACGCACTGAACTATCACGTAGTCATCAAAAACGTGTATGTCAGATGTTCGCAACATCCACAGACGACCCTCGAGGTGCAGCACACCGAGTGGTGCATTATGGACATAAGCCTTCTGCGTAGCAATGAGGACAATCCTCAGTTTTACGGACTCAGTCCACAAAGTTGCTACTATCATCTATCAACTAAATTTTCTCTAGGAACATATAAAAAAAGTAGAGCTATAGCGCAAGCTCCATCATAATTCGCAAAGACCATTAGACTATGTTCATGATAATCAGTTCAATTAATCATATTACTTAAGAACTCCCACTCAAAAATTACATCTCTCTAGTCATTTGAGTAGTACATGATCCAAATCCACTAACTCAAGTCCGATCATCACGTGAGTTGAGAATAGTTTCAGTGGTAAGCATCTCTATGCTAATCATATCAACTACACGATTCATGCTCGACATTTCTGTATCATTTGTTCTGAGGCCATGTCTGGACATGCTAGGCTCGTCAAGCTTAACCCGAGTGTTCCGCGTGTGCAACTGTTTTCCACCCGTTGTATGTGAACGTTGAGTCTATTACACCCGATCATCACGTGGTGTCTCGAAACGACGAACTGTCGCAACGGTGCATAGTTGAGGAGAACACAATTTCGTCTTGACATTTTAGTGAGAGATCGCCTTATAATGCTACCGTCATTCTAAGAAAAATAAGGTGCATAAAAGGATTAACATCACACGCAATTCATAACTGACATGATATGGCCATCATCTTGTGGTTCCTGATCTCCATCACTAAAGCACTGGCACGATCTTCTTATCATCGGTGCCACACCATGATCTCCGTCATCATGATCTCCATCAACGTGTCGCCATCGAGGTTGTCGTGCTACTTATGCTATTACTACTAAAGCTACGTCCTAGCAATATAATAAACGCATCTGCAAACACAAACGTTTAGTTTAAAGACAACCCTATGGCTCATGTCGGTTGCCATACCATCGACGTGCAAGTCGATATTAACTATTACAACATGATCATCTCATACATCCAATATATCACATCACGTCATTGGCCATATCATATCCCAAGCATACCCTGCAAAAACAAGTTAGACGTCCTCTAATTTGTTGTTTCATGTTTTATGTGGCTGCTATGGGTATCTAGTATGATCACATCTTACTTACGCAAAAACCACAACGGAGATGTGCAAATTGCTATTTAACCTCTCGAAGGACCGCCTCACTCAAAACCAATTCAACTAGAGTTGAAGAAACTGACACCCGCTAGTCATCTTTATGCAACGAGGTTGCATGTCAATCGATGAAACCAGTCTTTCGTAAGCGTACGAATAATGTCGGTCCGGGCCGCTTCAATCCAAGAATACTGCCGAATCGAGAAAAGACTAAGGAGGTCAGCAAATCAAACATCACCGACCACAAAACCATTTGTCTTCTACTCGAGATAACATCTACGCATGAACCTAGCTCATGATGCCACTGTTGGGGAACGCTGCATGGGAAACAAAGAATTTCCTACGCACACGAAGACCTATCATGGTGATGTCCATCTACGAGAGGAGATATGGATCTACGTACCCTTTTAGATCGCACATCAGGAAGCGTTAAGAAACACGGTTGATGTAGTGGAACGTCTTCACGTCCCTCGAACCGCCCTATGAACCATCTCACGAAACGTCCCGCGATCCGTCCCTGATCCGTCCCACGAACCGTCTTGCGATCCATATCATGATCCGTTCCGATCTAGTGCCGAACGGACGGCACCTCCGCGTTCAGTACACGTACAGCTCGATGATGATCTCGACCTTCTTGATCCAGCAAGCAAGACGGATAAGTAGATGAGTTCTCCAGCAGTGTGATGGTGCTCCGGTGGTGGTGACAATCTACTCCTGCACGGCTCCGCCCGAGCTCCGCAGAAATACGATCTAGAGGAAGAACTATGGTGTCTAGATCTGAGTTGCACGTGGCAAAAGTTGTCTCAAATCAGCCCTAAATCACCACTATATATAGGATGGAGGGGGAGGAGGCTTGCCTTGAGGACCAAGTCCCCAAGCGGGCGCCGTCCAGGAGGAGAGGAGGATTCGTACTCCAATCCTACTCCAATTAGGATTGGAAAGTGGAGTCCTTCTCTTCCTTCCCACCTCCCCCCTTTTTTTCTTTCTTCGGTTTTCTTTCCTTGGCACCAAGGCCCTCTTGGGCTGTCCCACGAGCCCACTAAGGGCTGGTGTGCCACCCCTAAGGACATTGGGCTTCCCCCGGGTGGGTTTCCCTCTTCCCGGTGAACTTCTGGAGCCCATTCGTCACTCCCGGTACAATCCCGGTAATGCCCGAAAACCTTCCGGTAACCAAATGAAACCATCCTATATATCAATCTTCGTTTCTGGACCATTCCGGAAACCCTCGTGACATCCGTGCTCTAATATGGGACTTCCAACAACATTCGGTAACCACACATATAACTGAACTATACTAAAACATCATCGAACCTTAAGTGTGCAGATCCTGCAGGATCGAGAACTATGTACACATGCCCCGAGGTACAACTCGGTCAATATCCAATAGCGGGACCTGGATGCCCATATTGGATCCTACATATTCTCCGAAGATCTTATCGGTTGAACGTCAGTGTCAAGGATTCATATAATCCCGTATGTCATTCCCTTTGTCCTTCGGTATGTTACTTGCCCGAGATTTGATCGTCGGTATCCGCATACCTATTTCAATCTCATTACTGGAAAGTCTCTTTACTCGTTCCATAATACAACATCCCTATGACTCACACTTGAGTCACATTGCTTGCAAAGCTTATATGTGATGTTGTATTACCGAGTGGGCCCCGAGATACCTCTCCGTCACACGGAGTGACAGATCCCAGTCTTGATCCATACTAACTCAACGGACACCTTCGGAGATACCTGTAGAGCACCTTTATAGTCACCCAGTTACGTTGCGATGTTTGATGCACACAAAATATTCCTCCTGTGCCAGTGAATTATATGATCTCATGGTCATAGGAACAAACACTTGACACACAGAAAACAATAGCAATAAAACAACACGATCAATAGGCTACGTTCATAGTTTGGGTCTTGTCCATCACATGATTCTCCTAATGATGTGATCCCGTTATCAAGTGACAACACTTGCCTATCGCCAAGAAACCTTGACCATCTTTGATCAACGAACTAGTCAACTAGAGGATCACTAGGGAGAGTGTGTTGTCTTTGTGTACACACATGTATTTGATTTTCCAATCAATACAATTATAGCATGGATAATAAACGATTATTATGAACAAGGAAATATAATAATAACTAATTTATTATTGACTCTAGGGCATATTTCCAACAGATGGTACCTACTATTGTCCGAGGAAGCGACTGACCTTATCTCGATCTAGCCGAATACTTGATCCTTGTATAGTCGGTCCCCACATCTGCCCATGGTATTTCGAGTGCAAAATTGCACTTCCGAGGCATGTACTTTGTGGATAGCGAGGGCATGCTATGGGTAGTGTATCCCTATTTATGTTGAGCATGGGAAGACTCCTTGAGCTGCAGTAGGGCTCGAGCTTGTTTGTTCACCTCTCGTGCTTTAACGGTGGACTGGGTCTTTGGAGCCTTATTGCCGATCCGGACTTCAACTGCCAAAGCCACTGTGTAGTACTCAGTTTGGAGTGAGCACTCAGTGTTTCAATTGACAAAGGTGATGCCCATGGGTCTCGACATCTTATGCTTTAGATGTGCATAATGGAGGACGATGTTAAAGCGAGTGCAAGTTGTACAAGAGAGAAGTGTGTGATAGCCGCTACGAAAAGGGACAATATACAAGATCAGGTCTTTGTTGCGGAAGTTCCTAGGAAAGACCGACAATACTTCCACAGTTATGGTGCCTCAGCAACGGTCTTTGAAGCCTTGGATTATTCCTTTAAAGGTGGTGTTGCTGGGTCTGATCCTTGATGGATTGATACCCATTTTCCTCACTGTATCTGAGTAAATTAGATTGAGACTACTTCCTCCATCCATGAGGTCTCTAGTTAGGTGATACCCATCGATAATGTGGTCAAGTACCAGGGCTGCCGAACCCCCATGTCGAATATTGGTCGGGTGATTCATACGGTTGAAGGTGACCGGTGATACCGGCCATGGGTTGAACTTCGGGGCAAAGGGCTCTATGGCATAGACAACCCGAAGCGCACGCTTCCTATCCTTGCTTAGTATGTGTGTGATGTAGATCATGTTCACAGTTTTTATCTCGGCCGGGAATTTCTTTTGGCGTCCATTGTTTTGCCTGCAGGGCATGTTATCGTCCTTGCTCCGGGGGCTCTTTCCCTTGTCGTTGGCTATAAGTTTGGTCGCTTGTTTGATCAGCCAACAGTTATGGTTGGTGTGGGTGGCAAGCTTGTTTGAGGTGTCGTGGATCTGGCAGGGCCTATCCAGTATTTTGTCCAGCGCGGTATGTCCATCCCGACTCCCTTTAAAGGGTTTCTTCCGTGGTCCGGACTTTGAGTTGCTGAATACGGCACTGATTGCCGTGTCTTCGGCATTGCTGCCGTTATGTCGACGCTTGGTCTTGTTGTTCCCTCGCTTCCCATTGCCATCCCGAACTTTAGAAGTGTCGGGGTCTCCGGGAGGGTTGTGTCGACGAGCTAGCCAGTTGTCCTCATCCGCACAAAACCGGATGAAAAGTAAGGTAAGGACCAACATTTTTGTCGGCTTGTCTTAGCCCAGCTGATGAGCTAGCCATTTGTCCCAAATGTTGTTCCTAAAGGAGGCCATTTGTCCCAGATGAGGCGTTTGAACAGTCGACAATTTGGTTTTCCTTAGTCAAGGATTGGTTCCGAAATTGTCGATATGACTCGCTAGCTTGTTGGATGGTGTGGCTCAAGTCATCGGCATCCGGGGGTCAACCATAGGCGCCTTTAAATTTAGCTCAGAAAGCATCCCTGAGCTCTTCTATTCCCAATAGAGATTTCACGGAAGTTGTTCAGCCAATGCAGTGCTGGTCCTTTGAGCTTTAATGGAAAGCATTTCATGGCATGGAGGTCATGTCCTCGGGCCATATCAATGTGGAGAAGAAAGTCTTGAATCCACATGCCTAGGTTTGTTGTCCGGTCGTATTATTCTATGTTTATGGGTTTAAACCCTTTAGCGAACTAATGATGCATCACCTCGTATATAAAACACATTGGGTGACGGGCGCCCTTGACTCGAGCTACGTCATGATGGAGGTCGAATGTAATCCGGACCGGGTGTTGTTCCCTAGCTCTATCTTTCTCGTCGAGCCAAGCTTGGTACCTGTCCCGTCTAGCAGGAGTTTGCCCTCTCGATTCGTAGATTGATCTTGTCTGACCTTCTCTAGCATTAAAGTTGTGTCATAGGTCTAATGGGTCCTCACGTTGTATGGGCTCTTTCTGTCATCTATGAGCGGGTGGTTGGGTCGACTTTCGGCTTCCCTAGCCGTCGTATCCTCTCCTCGAGAGGGGCAGTCTGGCTGGTCGCCCTAAGTGCATCTTGGGGGGTGCGGGCTCAAAGGCCTCGTCGTTGAATTGTGGGAGTAAACATCGTTGCAGGTAACTTTTATTTTGCCCGTGTCGTTCATGGTTGTACCCTTGTTCGGCTTCTAGGACTTACGTCCATATGTCGTTAAGAGTATCTTGTTCGGCTTTGATCTGTTTATGTTTCATATTCAATTTTTGGGCGATGGCTATAAGTTGCCGCTTGAACTGTTCTTGATCTAGCGGGTCTTCGGGGACGATGAATCCTCGTCTCTGAGACTATCCTCCTCTTTGGAAAGTGGGAGGTAATTGTTGTCTTTAGAGTCATTGAGGTCCTCGAGGTTATCCAGATCCTCGCGTCCCTTCGAATCATCGTGTTGTTGTTCTGGAGGAGCGGGTTCGACGAGGTCTTTGGGATTGTCTCGGGTATCATTTTCTGTGTTGGCCGTATTGATTTCTCTGCCCTTGTGCCCCTTGAATCTTTTGCACCGACGCTGATGCTTGGATGGCTCTTCGCCATCGTTCTTTATTTGGGCTGCCGCGGCCGCTCTTCCCTCTGGTGTCATTGCCTTGTCAACAGGAGTGTCCACCATATAGACATCATAGGTGGAGGTGGTTGTCCATCATCCAGTGGTGGGAGGAGCAGTTGCGTCGACATCCTCATCTATGTCTTCGGCCTCTTGTGAGGAGAAGTCCAACATATCGGTTAAATCTTCGATAGTGGCTACCAAGTGGATGGTGGGTGGGACGTAAAATATCCCATGGCCCGCCTCAAGACCGATCCAAGCATGGGTCGTGGACAGGACATCCGTGTTGGGGAACATCGCATGGGAAACAAAAAAATTCCTACGCGCACATAATATCTATCCATGGTGATGACCATCTACAAGAGGAGAGATTGGATCCACATACCCTTATAGATTGCTAAGCGGAAGCGTATATAACACGGTTGATGTAGTGTAACATCTTTGCGATCCAAATCGCAGCCCGTCCCGCAATCTCATCACGATCCGTCCCGCGATCCCATCACGATCCATCCCGATCTAGTGTCGAACGGACGGGAGCTCCGCGTTCAGCACACATACGGCTCGATGATGATCACCGCCTTCTTGATCCAGCAAGAGAGGTGGAGAGGTAGATGAGTTCTCCAGCACGACGACGTGGTGGTGGTGGTGGTGAACTAATCCAGCAGGGCTTCGCCAAGCTTCTGCGGAACTAATCTAGAGGAGTAAATGATCTAGAGGGAGAGAGGATAGAACATGGCTAATTAGGGTTGTGTTTGCCCTCAAAATCTCCACTATATATAGGAGGAATAGGAGGGAGGGCCTCCTTGCCTCCTACTCCAAGGAGGAGGGCTTGGCCGATCCAAGGGAGGAGAGTCCTCCTCCGATTCGGTTTCCGTGGAGGACTCCCTTCCTACTTGGCCACCTCCTTCCTTTTTTTTTCTTTTTCTTTTTGCACATTTGGCCGAAATAGGTTATTGGGCTGGCTGCACCATCCCACTAGGGGCTAGTGCGCCACCTATAGGCCTATTAGGCCCTCTCCAAGGTGGGTGCCCCTCCCGATAAAACCCCGGAACCCATTCGTCACTCCCGGTAATTCACCGTTAATGCCCGGAAACTTTTCGGAAGCCAAATGCAACTTTCCTATATATCAATCTTACCCTCCGAACCATTACGGAGCTCCTCATGATGTCCGGGATCTCATCCGGGACTCCGAACAAATTACGATCACCAACATACATAACTCAATAATACCGAAACGTCACCGAACCTAAAGTGTGCAGACCTTGCGGGTTCGAGAACAATGCAGACATGACTTGAGACACTCTCCGGTCAATAACCAATAGCGCGACCTGGATGCCCATATTGTCTCCTACATATTCTACGAAGATCTTTATCTGTTGAATCTCTATGTCTAGGATTCAATTAATCACGCATGTTGTTCCCTTTGTCCTTCGGTATGTTACTTGCTTGAGATTCGATTGTCGGTATCTCCATACCTAGTTCAATCTCGTTATCGGCAAGTATCTTTCCTCGTTCCGTAATACAAGATCCCATGACTAACTCCTAAGTCACATTGTTTGGAAGGCTTTTTGTGATGTTGTATTATCGAGTGTGCCCTGAGATACCTCTCCATCATACGGAGTGACAAATCCCAGTTATGATCCATGCTAACTTAATGGACACCTTCTAAGATACCTATAGCGCACCTTTATAGTCACCCATTGACGTTGCGACGTTTGATACACACAAGGCATTCCTCTGGTTTCAATGAGTTACATGATCTCATGGTCATAAGAATATATACTTGACATGTAGAAAATAGTAGCAATTGTCTGATTTTGGGCTCCGTAAAAACCCTAAAGATTCGAACTCAGGGGCGTGTACGAAGACCTCTCTGGGGATCGCCTCACCTAACTCGCTACTCGCTGGGATGGCAGAGAACTCACTCGATGGTGAGGAAGACACACGACACGACAGTTTACCCAGGTTCGGGCCAGTGAGAAGCGTAATACCCTACTCCTGCTTTGGTGGATTGCCTCTCGTGGAGGTTTGTGGATGAACTAGTCCAGTGTTCAAGGGCCTACGGAGGCTGGGTGGCCTTTGTGTGGTGTGGGTGTGCGAATGAATGAATCAGGTGGGATCCTCTACGAAACAACCTATCCTCTATATATAGTAGCAGCCTGGGTCTTCTTCCCTTACCGCAGGGATGGGAAGGGAACCCACAATGGCCAATTTTCAAGGGGAACAAGGGAACATACTCCCCTGCCCAAAGGTGGTCTTTGCCTACAAAGTGGTTGTCAACGCAGCAGGGACGGGTCCAGGGATGAAGTTTGTCCTGCTGGCGGGCGGTGGTGGCCTTGTTGCACCAGAATGGAAATCTTTGGAAGAAGCCTTGGGAACCCGCGTACGTCCTTCCCTCCTTTGCACGAAAGGGGAAACTGCACCATCCTGCAATCCCCTGCTCGCCTGTCATTTGCCTGCATCATCCTTGACTCCTGAGGCTGGGTCTTGCCTCTGAATCTTCGCCGCTCTGGAGGGATCCTGAGAAGGCCCCCTAGGGTCTTCGTGCTGCTCCTCCTCGCGAAGCTCGGGCCCTTGCGAGGGCCTTGCCTTGAGTGGTGTCCTACCCGATTGTGCTTGCTTGATGAAGTGGGCTAGCCCTGGGCCACAGCCAGGCAGGTCTGGGTACCCCCATTCCTAGAACGGCGACTGTAGGCCCTCAGCCCACGGCGCGCTCGGTTGGCTTCTGGGCGAAGCCTCAGGGACGGCGTGAGGTGTCGTGGGACCTAAATGCCTATGGGCCCAGCCGGTGTGCATCACGCTGCTGATGTCGGGTCTCCCTTGCCTTCTGTCTCCACCCGAGCTATTAGGAACTTGACTCATTGTGTTGGTCTTTTATTTCTTTACATTCTCCCACAGTCGCTCTTCCTCCTCGGTCTCTAACTCCACCGGTGTCTCCCAGATCCAGCACCGCATTGTTCCCTTGTCAGTTATGCGATGGCGCCCGCCGGCAAGCAGAAGCTAGAGACGCAAGGTCTTGCCCCAGCTCCTCCACTCCTGGAGTGCGCCCTCTCCAAGGATGTGGATCTTACTCCCGTGCTTCCATGGACATCGGCCGAGTCCAGCAAGCACGGGCGGACCCTGATCTGGCCCTGCGCCACAGCAAAGCGGCCCACGTCGAACACGGTATACCTCTTCTTCCTCCATAGCGTCTTCGCCGGGCTGGTGCCGCCTTTCTCCTCGTTCTTCACCGCCATCCTGAATCACTATGGGATCAAGGCCCTTCTTCTCCAGCCCAACTCCATCTTGCTTCTATCCGTCTTTGCTTTCTACCGTGAGGCCTTCGTAGGTGCGCGGCCTTCGGTAGCCCTCTTCCGCCATTTCTTCAGCCTATGCATGCACGACGGCGCCCATTTGTCGGCATGCGTCTCCTTCGTAGCGGCCTAGAGCGGCAATTTGCTCCTAAAGGACGAAAAGAAGGTGGAAAACTTCAGGCACCGTTGGGTTCTCATGGCCTCAAGGACGCCAACCATTGTCTGGAGGTGCCGAAGGGGCTGCCGGAGAAGACTTCTGCGTGGATATCGGCTAAGCTCTCCGACCCTCCTGTCGTGCCCATCCTGGAGCACTTCTCCCGGGACATCAGTACCAAGAGGCTGACCGGTGGGATGATAGTGAAGGAATTCTTGGTGCAGCGCCTGGCGCCCCTTCACGCCCATTCTAGGCCCCTGTGGGACTACCAGCTCGATGACGACAAGCTCAGGCTCAAGTCCCAGGACCTTCCTACTAAGGAGCTGAACAGGGCCGTAGCGACCATGCTCGGAGGTGATTCTGGTGACTTGCCCGAGGCTCTGGTTCCGCTGTACCGTCTCGATGGTCGGGCCGACCTAATCGCCGAGCTGCCTATCTTCGATAAGCGGGGGATCTTCCCGGCGAGGGCTCTGGTCCGGTAGAGGTGTCATCATACGACACCTTCGGCAGGGAGGACTCACAGAAGACCATCAATGACTGCCTTGCCAGCACGCCTCTCCCGTCATGGGCCGTCATTCTGCGCGAGCTTGAAGACGATGATGTCACCGGCGAAGTCTCCGCGGTGATCTCCTCGCACCTCACCAGGATCTCCAAGGGACCTACGTCGGCCCCGCGCGCCACGCGGTCCGCGAGCATGCTCGCCCCCCGGAAGCATGGGACTGAGTCGCCCTTGGCGCATCCTGACTCTGCCGGCGGGAAGTCTGAGGCCCCGGTCTCGCACCCCTCCATGGGGGGCCCTGCCGCCCCTACCGTGGTCGGGGAAGAGAGGAAGAGGAGTTGGGTCGACATCGAAGAGTAAGTGACTCCTCTTGGCACGCCCTGGTGTCCATCGTCTGCGCATGGCTGATTCCCCTTTTGCGTGATGTCCAGGGGCATTGCCTTGCCGGGGGCGAAGAAGAAGAACGCGGGCGTCAAGCGAAGGCGACACCTGACGCACTGTCGGCCCTCCCCAACACATTACCGCCTGCCGATGAAGAAGGGGAGACTCGCGAGGCGACCTCTCAGGCCTTGGTCGCCGAGCCCCCGATCCCCCAAAGCGTCCTCAGGCGCTCGTGGAAGCGCTGTTGCCCGAGGGGCATGCTCTGGAGGCCCCTCAGTCAACTGATGCGCCAATGCCCGCAATTTCCGAGCAACCTTTGGAGCCTGTGTCCCTCGTGGCACTGCCTCCCTGATGACACCGCCCGTGACAGCACTAGAGGCTCCCCAGGAGGAGATCCATATGACTTCGATATATGTCTAGGGCGTCCTGAACAAGGCCTTCGCTGCCTGGGCAAGGTAGCGGTCGTGATGGCGGAGGGCGAGAAGGAGGCCAAGGCCGCTTGCGCTGCACGCGTGGAGGCGCTGAAGGAAGTCGAATCTGCTCGAGCTGCACGTGACGAGGTGATGAAGGAAACTACAGCGGCTGCCAAACGCTGCGAAGAGGCACACGCTCGCGTGAAGGCCTTCCAAAAAGAACAAGCTGAGCTAGTCGATCAGCTTCGCTTGCGGGAGGAAGAACTCGAGGCCCGCAAGTTCAAGCTCGCCGCCCGGGAAGAAGAGCTATCTGTTAGAGCATATATCTCCATATGTGGTTTTGGTAATTGATGGCAATTCCTATGGGCTAATGGCTGCCTTAAGTTATGCGTATTACCTTATATAAACTCTCTTGAAGAGGTTGTCTTCAATTCCCAAAATGGGGGAGATTGTTAGAGCATATATCTCCATATGTGGTTTTGGTAATTGATGACAATTCCTGTGGGCTAATGGTTTCATTAAATTATATTTATACGATTTGTGCATAGGCACTTCTTGAAGTCCCTCTGTTGGGTTCAAGGAGTTTATATGATGACCAAGATGGTATTCAAGGTATTATCCAAAGAATGGTCATAGAGACACTAGATTTATCAAGATCTCAGACAAAGAGTAAATCAAGATAATCAAGACAAAAAGCGTATAATATGTACCAAGAGGGATCAAGTGATCCCATGGTCTGGTAAGCATTGTCCATTACGTGTTTCTGTACTAACCCATGGTCTTTGTGAGAGTCCTATGTGGGGGTTAGGTGTGCTTCCATGGGCTTGCGTCAAAACGAAGATCTCATACAACCCATGAAGGATGACGTCAAGTGGTGATCATCATCAAGATTGTGGTGTGCAAGTTCAAGTGGATCAACACAAATATATCATTGAAACTATTGTTAATGATCATGTGTTGATAAGGACAAGCTCATGTGCTAACAAGGACAAGATCAAGATAAGCATTCCTGAGCACTACATGCTTGATTCTTGTGGATGTTCACTTTGTGGACAAATGAAGATGAATACATAAGCTAGGCTTTCCACATTGTGTATGGGAGAGCTGCTTGAAGACTTCATCATGTCTTGCTTTCAACTTGAGCCAAGAAGGAACAACAACATCAAGCTCAAGTGAAAGGGCTAACTCAAAGGTATCAGTTCCTTTGACGTTAGTGGTGCGGAGTGATGATCAGCGAATAAAAGTATACACTCAAGTATGGATCATCGGTACCCCTTTTATAATTCTTGAGTCTTTAGGGATCCCGCACTATAAAGAGGGGATCACAGGTTTTGTGATGAACTTGCTCAAACTAGATATCCACTGTTCTGCTCTTACCAAATCTCCACTGCTCTGTTGTTATCAGAAAACAAGACCAGTGCCTCGGACATCCGGATTCCTCCGGACGTCCGAGGCCCGGACATCCGGCCTCCTCCGGACGTCCGAGGCCCAGACGTCCGACCAACTTCGGAAATCCGGAACTATCCACGAGAGAAACTTGAGCCATATAACTCGGACTTCCGGCTCCCTCCGGACGTTCGATGGCCGGACATCAGACCATCTTCCGAAATCTGGAACTTTGCACCACAGAAACTTGAGCCATATAACTCAGACTTCCGACTCCCTCCGGACGTCCCAGGACCGGACGTCCAACCAGCTTCGGAAATCCAGAGCTTTGCACCAGAGAAACTTGAGCCATATAACTCGGACTTCCGACTCCCTCCGGACGTTCGAGGGCCGGACGTCCGACCCCTTTCGGAAATCCGGAATCTTGCACCAGAGAAGGTTGAGTCGAATAACTCGGACTTCCGGCCTTCTTCGGACGTCCGGTCCCTGTTCAACTCCATAGTGGTTCCAGATATATTTACAGCCCTCGGACGTCCGACCCCTCTCGGACGTCCGACCCCTCTTGGACGTCCGACCCGTTGTGGACGCCGGGACATCCGTGAACTACCAGATGTCCGACCCGTGTGTGACTTAAAGTGTATCCAACGGCTATTTTTCTCTCCCCACTATAAATACCCCCCTCCCACTTCGTGAGAGGGTGCCCCAACACAGCCTTATCCTCATAAGAACTCATTTCTACCTCACACACATTTGCTCACACCAAATCTTAGATCCCAAGAGCATTTGTGAGCCCCTTTGAGAGTTGTTCCAATCAAAAGATAGATCGTCTCCCTCTCCTTCTCTCAACCCAAGCTATTTGAGATTTGAGCAAGTTTTGAGCATTCCCCGTGATCTTGTTACTCTTGGAGGTTGGAGACTCCTAGGCGGTAGGAGTTCTTCGGAGAGGAATCAATCCGTGTGATTACCCCCCGGAAAATTTTGTGAGGGTTTGGAAGCCACCTCAAAGGCTTACCACTAGTGGTTGAGAAACGCCTTCGTCGTGTTATCTCAAAGGGAGAATAGGTTGAGCCTTCGCGGCGTTGGTGTGCCTTCGTGGTAACATCCACCTCTCTAACGGTAACTAGCTTCCCTCCAAGGAAGTGAACATCGGGATACATCTTCGTTCATTGACCTTGGTTATCCTTAACCCTAACTCCTTACATGTGGTTTACTTGTGTTACTTGAGCATACATACATTGCATATTGTTTGTGCTCATTATATTGTGTTGGCTATTTCTTGTACAAGATTAATCATTCAAGCATACCTTCTATATCCACACGTTCACACTTGCAGCTTTTGATATATCGTGTGCTAGTGTGATCTAGTATCTTGTGTCGTTCACCTACTTGTCGTGTGATATAGCTCAAGTAAGTTTGTGTAACTTACTTGTGCTTGTTAGTAACTATATTGTGTCCATCTTGGTAGATCGTGTTGTTGATACACGTTGCAGTGCCTAGTGCATTTAGGATTTGTGCTTGACAAGTATCCTCTTAGTTTATTTCCACATTAGGTTTAAGCCAAATCCGAAGAAGTTTTTAAATAGCCTATTCACCCCCCCTCTAGGAGTCATCGAGGTCTTTTCAATTGGTATCAGAGCTAGGTCTCTGTTTAATTAGGTTTCACTACCTAGAGAGTATCGATGTCGACTATTGGATTAGTGCACAATGGCACCTTTGACTTTGATGGCATAAATTATACCCTATAGAGAATCCGTATGCTTCATCACTTTCGGGCCAAGGGCCCAAATACTTTACGAATTGTTCTTGTAGGGATTGCCGACAAAAAGGATGATGCATCTTCATCTACTAATGAAATGTATCTTGATTGTGAGGCTTTTCTTGCCATTCATCGAACCATAAGTCCTGAAGTGTTTAAGTCTATCTCGACTTGCAAGTCAGCTCATGAAGTTTGGACTAAACTTGAAGATATATATGGTGGGTCCAATCTTGATGAAGATAATATGATGATGAAGGAGTTGGTGCATGAGCTCTTCACTCTTTTCGATCATAAAGAGTCCACCACTACTTCCATATCTTATTGCTTGCACACCTCAGCATCTGCAATCTCACAAGGTAATGACATGGTGAGTGAAGAAATATATGTTGATGAAAATGTCATAGCCTCTATGGACATGAGCATATCTAGCACCACACATAGTGTAAATTATTGTGTTGATAGGTCATGCATTTCACCTAAAGATCCCTCGACAAATGTCTGTGGTGATATGCCTGCTCTCCCGTGTCCTCTTGATCAAAATATATTGTTTCTCCCTAGTTGTTCTATGACTAATCATTTAGGGGAAATCAAGAAATATGAAGTACTTTTGACTAATGAAGAATCTGATTCACCAAAAGAATCATCATCAACTCCTCCAGTTCACATGTGCCTCATGGCAAGAGGTAATAATGAGGTATCATCTTCCTTGTGCAATAACGATGATATTTGCGATGAGGATGATGATGATGACTTGACCTAAAATATCTATGTGATCAGTAAAATTCTTCATAAAGCTAAAACTAACGCTCTTCAAAAGTTCCAAGATGTTCTTGCTTACTTTAAAAATTGTAATGATTTACTTAATCATGAACAAGCTAAAAGTGCACAACTTGAACATGAACTTGAGAAGAGTCACCAAGCATGTAGAGACTTAAGATATTCAAAAGGAGAGATTGAAGTTACTCATGATAAACTTAAAAGGGATTTTGAGGTCCTTCTCCTTGAATGCAAGAATGTCAAGGGAGAGCTCGTGAAAACCTCTAAGATCTATGAGGAGCTTCAATCTACTCATGAGAAGTCTCTAATCGCTACTTACTCCTCTCATATTGTTGATGATACTTGTACATCTAACCCTATCTCTTTTGAAGTATCAACACTGAAGGAGAATGTTGAGCTACATGCTCAACTTGATTTACTAACTAGCAATTATGGGAAGTTGGAAGAAAACCATGTAATGCTCACAAGCTCTCATGCCGATCTTCTAACATCGCATAATGTGCAAAAGTTAGCTCATGAGGCTATCATCACCAAGGAAACATCAAGTGAGCCTCATGTGGACAATGGCACTACTTCTAGTCAAAGTACTATATTTCCATGTGCTAGTCCTCGTAATTCGTCTACTCATAATGTTGCTACCTCGTGTGATGAATTACTTTCCTTGCCTTGTTTCTCTAACATTGAAGCTTACACTTCCTCTAGTACTTGCATTGATACTAACCGTGCAGAGGAAATCGAAGAGCTCAAGGCCCAAGTCACTTCTTTGAAGAAATACTTGGAACAGTGTCATGAAGGGATGTCCACACTCAACAACGTCCTGTGTGAGCAAACATCTCCGAATGACAAAAATGATGTTGGAGTAAACTCAAACAAGAACAAGAGGGGCCTAGAACAAGTCAAGAATCCGGCCAAAATCATTTGCTTCAAGTGCAAAGTTAAAGGGCACCATGTTAGATCTTGCCCTTCGAAGACGAAGTCTCAAAGTCACAAGCAACAAGGGAAGCGGTCGCAAAATCAATCACATATTCAGCTACAAGTTGAAGAAAGGCCTCTTCGCAATAAGACCCAAGTCAACACTCCCCGAGGTGAGAAATCAACTGGGAAGAAAGCAAAGGGTAGATGTTGCTACTTATGTCGTGAGAAGGGTCACGTCGCTACGTCTTGCACAAGAGGTAACTTATCCAACCCAATCACTATTGATGATATATATTCCCTTGGGAAGGATAAGGTTGGCAATGTGTTTGCCAAGTTTGTTGGTACTCAAAATGGTGTCAAGAAAAGAACCATTTGGGTTTCTAAGCCTATTGTGATTAACCTCTTAGGACCCAACGTAGTTGGGGACCAACAAGCTCAAACTTGATCAATAGGTGACTATGGAGTACATTAGAGACCTGGATACATAATGAAGAATTAAGGGGTCTTCATCATTCATATTATCTCAAGCCAAGTCAGTTGGATTATCGAGTTTCTATCTTATATCCAATGTGCCTCCTTACGGTAACTTGTACTTAAACTGTTTACATTGTTAGGTGCTTGTCCCTTTGCATGCTGTGGTTTTGTACCTTGCATACGTTTGTATATGATGTGCTTCCAACTTGCTTATCTTGAGTAATCTAGTATGTGTATGTTGGTTTGCACATCATGTACATGTGGGTCTTGTATTGAGCCTTTTGCATCTTGTTTGTATTTTTGTTGCCTCTTGTGAGAGACTAATGGATTATCCCATTGTGGGGGAGTGATGTGCTTTGCACATCTCACAATCCTATAAATGTGTATACATGGGGAATACCACTTAGTTTTGATATTTCAAGATTATCTAATTTCTATGTGGTATGTCTTACTCATGAGAAATTCAAATTCTATATGGTCCATTAATTATCCCTTGCTGGTTTCAATTTGCCACTTGTTAATATTGTTGGTTTATCACATTATGGGGGGGTAATATGCTATGTGCATATTACAAACCTAGAAAATGTGTACATTTGAGGTGTTGCCACTTAGTGTTGATATTGTAAATTATCTTGTTCCTAGGTGGCATGTTAGCTCTACAAGTGTCATTTGCTTGCGTTTTATGGGTAAAGATGATCTTGGATATATTTGCGAACTACCAATGAGTATCACTTACAAAATACCTATTGTCCTTGACAACTGGTATTCCCATCATGTGAAAGGAATTGTTAATCGTCTTTACATTGGATTTTGTGTTTCGTTTGTCTTCCTTGCCTCTTATGGATCTATTTTAACATGTCTAGTGTTTATACAGATATAGAGAACGTGATGATCCCATCGTGTGCATTTTGTATTTAAATGCAAATTCTATATAATGCACGTCCCTTGGGCTAGCTATCCTATTTTCTTTAGAACACTCTCTTTATTCACCCATCATAAAATCTTTTGATCCCCATCAAGTGTGTGTTGATGGGAGGCAAGTCTTGCACTTTATGATGCTTTGTTGCATCATGAAAATTTATCAAGGGCTTGCTTTGTTGGAACCTAGCTCTCTTTTGGAAATTAGATACCTCGTGTTTGTTTTCCTTCCATTGGTTTCTTGTTTCCTTTTATTTGGCATGTGTTAATGGATATCTCATTCCTTGAGGTATGTTTTAATTGATATCCTTCAAGTGATAGTTCCTTTTTTGTTTAAGATCTTATTATCACTTGATACCTTGTGTTTTGGTGACTTAGCAACTATGTGTTGAGTTGATTCTTGAGAGTCTTGAGCATGCATATCTACTATATACAAATTCTATTGCTTGCTTTCCTTCTTTGACCCAATATATAGGGGAAACTCCACCTTGTCATAAATTGGCTAAAGTGTGCATGAAATTCAAATTCATATCTATATGCACATATGTATGTGGAGTTTGTCCTATGTATTGCTGGTTTTCTAACTCTTTGGTCCCAATGAGTTTGGGCACCATTTTGTTTGTTTTTGCTGTTCCAGGAACAACTAGAGATGCATTGGATGCTCGGCTCCCCTATAAGGAAGGTGTTGAGATCATGTGATTATTGGAGCCAACTTAGGATGATCAAAGAACAACTATCTACTACATCAATCCAATGTTGTCTCGGTAACAAGTATCCACTTCATGCATTCTTTTCTTGCAAAGGCCCCAACATGTCTTTTCTTTTCCAGGTTGCATCATGGCATGAATCTCTTGATTCGTTCTTGTAGTACTTGTTTGCTTTCTTAAAGCATCCGAACGATGATGTCTTACTACTAGTTGGGATGTCTTTGATGTTCGTATGTTGGAAGTTCATATTGTACAATAAGAAAATATTAGGCCATGTGCTATGCTTCCAAGCAAAAGATCTCATTGATATATTTATGACTTCCCTTTGGATATCTAGTTTGTTCCTTCTTGTAACCACTTCGTGTGTACATCCTTCTTTGTGGATATATATCATCATGATTGTCTTCTACTTAGAATCCTTTACACATGAGAGAAGCTACATCTCTAATTGATATCCTCTTTTCTTTCACGTCCATCGTTGCATTTCCTTTTTCAGTTTTTGGTGGCTTCATGAAAGGATTTGTTTTGAGTGCGTATCTTATTTCCCTACATATTGATGCACTCTTTGGCCGTGAAGATTATTTTTCCTCATGCTTGTCTTCATGAGGGTTTTAGCATTTCAATTAGTATCCCTCCTCTTGACAAGGTTTTAATTGCTTGCCTCTATTTTTGTATGTCTTTGTGGCATACGATCCTTTTATTTGCAATCTTTGGGTCCTCAATATAGTTTATTTCCTCCAACTACTTATCATTGTATTTGTGTATTTCTCTGCACTCATGTGCTAAGAAGTACACACTTTTTGGAGGACCACCTACTATATTGGCTTTCTTAACTTTTCGTCCATTTTGGCAATCGATGCCAATGGGGGAGATGTTTAGAGAGTTTACTTTGGATATGTTTAGAGGGTTTTGCTTTTATTACAAAAGCATTTACATCTTGGACCCATGCATTATTACCTTGTATGTGTGCGCTTGATTATGCTTATTACCTTATATAAACTCTCTTGAAGTCGTTGTCTTCAATTACCAAAATGGGGGAGATTGTTAGAGCATATATCTCCATATGTGGTTTTGGTAATTGATGACAATTCCTATGGGCTAATGGTTGCCTTACGTTATGCTTATTACCTTATATAAACTCTCTTGAAGTGGTTTCTTCAATTACCAAAATGGGTGAGATTGTTAGAGCATATATCTCCATATGTGGTTTTGGTAATTGATGACAATTCCTATGGGCTAATGGTTGCCTTAAGTTATATTTATAGGATTTGTCCAGAGGCACTTCTTGAAGTCCATCTCTTGGGTTCAAGGAGTTTATATGATGACCAAGATGGTATTCAAGGTATTATCCAAAGAATGGTCATAGAGACACTAGGTTGATCAAGATCTCAGACAAAGAGTGAATCAAGATGACCAAGACACAAAGCATATAAGATGTACCGAGAGGGATCAAGTGATCCCATGGTATGGTACGCATTGTCCATTACGTGTTTGTGTACTAACCCATGGTCTTTGTGAGAGTCCTATGTGGGGGTTAGGTGTGCTTCCATGGGCTTGTGTCAAAAGGAAGATCTCATACAACCCATGAAGGATGACGTCAAGTGGTGATTGTCATCAAGATTGTGGTGTGCAAGTTCAAGTGGATCAGCACGAATATATCATTGAAACTATTGTTAATGATCATGTGTTGCTAAGGACAAGCTCATGTGCTAACAAGGACAAGATCAAGATAAGCATTCCTGAGCACTACATGCTTGATTCTTGTGGATGTTCACATGGTGGACAAATGAAGATGAATACATAAGCTAGGCTTTCCACATTGTGTATGCGAGAGCTGCTTGAAGACTTCATCATGTCTTGCTCTCAACTTGAGCAAAGAAGGAACAACAACATCAAGCTCAAGTGAAAGGGCTAAGTCAAAGGTATCAGTTCCTTTGACGTTAGTGGTGCGGAGTGATGATCACCGAATAAAAGTATACACTCAAGTATGGATCATCGGTACCCCTTTTATAATTCTTGAGTCTTTAGGGAACCCGCACTATTAAGAGGGCATCACAGGTTTTGTGATGAACTTGCTCAAACTAGATATCCACTATTCTTCTCTTACCACATCTCCACTGCTCTGCTATTATCAGAAAACAAGACCAGTGCCTCGGACATCTAGCCTCCTCCGGACGTCCGAGGCCCGGACATCTGGCCTCCTCCGGACGTCCGAGGCCCGGACATACGGCCTCCTCCGGACGTCCGAGGCCCGGACGTCCGACCAGCTTCGGAAATTCGGAACTATCCACGAGAGAAACTTGAGCCATATAACTCGGACTTCTGGCTCCCTCCGGACGTTCGAGGGCCAGACGTCCGACCAGCTTCGGAAATCTAGAACTTTGCACCAGAGAAACTTGATCCATATAACTCGAACTTCCGGCTCCCTCCGGACGTCCGAAGGCCGGACGTCTGACCAGCTTCGGAAATCCGGAGCTTTGCTCCAGAGAAACTTGAGCCATATAACTCGGACTTCCGGCTCCCTCCGGACGTCCGAGGGCCGGACGTCCGTCACCTTTCGGAAATCCGGAATCTTGCACCAGAGAAGGTTGAGTCGAATAACTCGGACTTCCGGCCTTCTCCGGACGTCCGGTCCCTGTTCAACTCCACAGTGGTTCCAGATATATTTACAGCCCTTGGACGTCCGACCCTGTCGGACGTCCGACCCCTTGTGGACGCCCGGACATCCGTGAACTGCCGGATGTCCGACCCCTGTGTTACTTAAAGTGTCCCCAACGGCTGTTTTTCTCTCCCCACTATAAATACCCCCCCTCCCACTTCGTGAGAGGGTGCCCCAACACAGCCTTATCCTCATAAGAACTCATTTCTACCTCACACACATTTTCTCACACCAAATCTTAGATCCCAAGAGTAGTTGTGAGCCCCTTTGGGAGTTGTTTCAATCAAAAGATAGATCGTCTCCCTCTCCTTCTCTCAACCCAAGCTATTTGATATTTGAGCAAGTTTTGAGCATTCGCCGTGATCTTGTTACTCTTGGAGGTTGGAGACTCCTAGGCGGTAGGAGTTCTTCGGAGAGGAATCAATCCGTGTGATTACCCCCCGGAAAAGTTTGTGAGGGTTTAGAAGCCACCTCAAAGGCTTACCACTAGTGGTTGAGAAACGCCTTCGTGGTGTTATCTCAAAGGGAGAATGGGGTGAGCCTTTGTGGCGTTGGTGTGCCTTCGTGGTAACATCCACCTCTCTAACGGTGACTAGTTTCCTTCCAAGGAAGTGAACATCGGGATACATCTTCGTCTCAGTGACCTTGGTTATCCTTAACCCTAACTCCTTACTTGTGGTTAACTTGTGTTACTTGAGCATACATACATTGCATATTGTTTGTGCTCATTATATTGTGCTGGCTATTTCTTGTACAAGATTAATCATTCAAGCATACCTTCTATATCCACACGTTCACACTTGCAACTTTTGATATATCGTGTGCTAGTGTGATGTAGTATCTTGTGTCGTTCACCTACTTGTCGTGTGATATAGCTCAAGTAAGTTTGTGTAACTTACTTGTGCTTGTTAGTAACTATATTGTGTCCATCTTGGTAGATCGTGTTGTTGATACACATTGCAGTGCCTAGTGCATTTAGGATTTGTGCTTGACAAGTATCCTCTTAGTTTATTTCCGCATTAGGTTTAAGACAAATCCGAAGAAGTTTTTAAATAGCCTATTCACCCCCCCTCTAGGCGTCATCGAGGTCTTTTCACTATCCGAGGAGGAAACTCTCCTAGGCGCGAAGCAGGCGCGCTTGGACGAGCAGGAGAAGGAGATCTCATGGAAGAAGACCCTTCTCGATGCCAAGGGGTAAGCCCTTGCCGCGACCGAGAAGGAGAAGTCCGCGGAGCTGGTCGACCTCCATGATGTCGAGCTGATCAGGCTTCACACGACGCTCCACAACCTCTGTCGGACGGGTTCGACGAGCCTCTGGCCACCCTAGAGGGCGGCTTCGTCGTGCTCGAGGCGGATCTCGCCGTGGCGTCGGAGGACGCCATCATCCAGGTTGACAAGATCTTGGACAGTGATTGTCGCGACCTCTTTTCTGAGACCACAACCCGCGTCTTCAGTCACCTTTATCTTCGTGAGCCGGGGTTTGACTTCGGCTCCGTGATCCTACCGATCCCTACCGAGGCCCGCGACAACGCTGCTGAGGCGGTGAAAGGCCCTCTAGAGGTGTTAGTGAACAGGTTCTCCTGCGTAGCAGTTCCCCCATCTCCGGATGCCGCTGAAGCTGAGGGCGGGGAAGACGACGCCATTGACGCCGACGACAAGCCCCCTAAATATGGCGCGTCCGGCGACGGTGGTTCCTCTGAAGTTCATCCCCTTGTTTTTCCCTGCAATGCACATCGTGACTCGTGGAGGCGTCAAATTCATTTGTGTTTTCAAGAACTTGTTAAGGCTTGTAATAACTGGTTGACTGCCTGAATGTTTTCTTTGCCTTGTTATTTTATGTTTGATGTGATACTCTATATCGGCAGGGCCCGGCCCGCGCATACCTCAGTCGCCATTGAACCGAACGGATTCCAGGACGGCCCAAGAGGTGAGGGGCTACAGGTCCAGTTAGGCTCCTGAGTTGCGATTCTCAGGAGTCCCCCTTGACGCGCAAGGAGGCCTCATGAGGGGAACGCAACGAGGACTTTGAAACTTTAGAACACCTTCGCACTCTGTGTCGGCAGGGTCCGCCCCGCGCGTACCTTCACCGCGATAGTACCGACCGAATACCAGGACGACCCAAAGGGGGAAGGGGCTACGAGCACAGTTAGGCCCCTGAGTCGCGATGCTCAGGAGTCCCCCTTAACGTACGAGCGACCCCGATGTCCCTCCTAAGAAACTGACAATTTGAGACTCATGAACTCCTTCAGCACTCTGCGTCGGCAGGGCCCGCCCCACGCACAGTTCAGGCTCCTGAGTCGCGATGCTCAGGAGTCCCCCTTGATGTACGAGTAACTCCAGCGTTCTCCCTAAGAGATTTTAAGTGGCTTGTTGAGATCACTAGGCTCTGCGTCGGTAGGGCCCGCCCCGCGCATAGCTCCACCGCCGTTGAACTGACCGGATTCTAGGATGGCCCAAGAGGGAAGGGGCTACGAGCGCAGTTAGGACCCTGAGCCACGATGCTCAGGGGTCCCCCTTGACGTACGAGGGGCTCTGTACCTCCAGTTGTTTATCCCTTGCACTGGGTATGGGTGTAGTCGTAGGTGGACTAGGTTGACCTTCTGGCCAGTTGTAGGCATAGTCATTGGTGGAATGTGTTGATTTCCTTGCCAGCTGCGGGCATAATCATTGGTGGACTGTGTTGATTTCCTTGCTAGCTGTGGGCATAGTCATTGGCGGACTGAGCCGATTGCCTCCATCTTCTCCCCAGCGCGGAGCGTAGGGCTACCACTAGGCATGGGAGGGACCCTCCGCATCCTCGGTGGCCCCGGGCCTATACAGCCGCAGCTCGTTATTACGTGAGAGTGTCACGGTGGGGTGTATCTGGGAGGTCGCAAGGACATTTTGGCCTGAAGAGTGTCCCTACCCCCGAGGCATAGGCGTCTGATTCCATTTGAGTCTTCACCCAGCGCGGAGCATAGGTCATCCACTAGGCGTGGGAAGGACCCCTACACGTCCTCGGGGGGGCCCGGGCGTATACAGCTGCATCTCGTAATTCCGTGAGAGTGTCACGGTGGGGGTGTATCTGGGAGGTCGCGAGGATTCTTTTGCCTTGCGAGTGTCCCTACGCCCGACATATAGGCGCTTGATTTCTTTTGGGACATTGGTAAACCCTGCTGACTTCTTCTTCGGGAGTGAGGAAGGGTGTCTGCTTCCTGAGGAGGCCTGGAAGGATAAGACTCAGCCGGAGCCCCCAAGCGGGGAGCCGACCGCCGAAATATGCAAGCAAGGTAGAACATTAAGGTTCGAAGTGGTTGCGACAGAAACACGTCAAGGATGCGTAGATGAAAGTGGCAGCTGGGGAGTGCCTTGGACTCCTGGAGGCACATGTCCCTGTGGGCGCCCTCCGACAGAGTGAGCCAAAAATTTACCTGCCAACAGTGAACAAAAATTCACCTGGCGGCCATGCCGCTAAAGTGCCGAGGGCGCCTTCGTCTCCCAATGTCCTGCTTCCATGATCGCGACCCTCACAGGTCTGCTGTCTCCCGAGGCTCGGGAGTTTCTCTTGGCCTGAGCATCTCCTCCTCTTCCTCACCATGCCCTAGTAGGAAAGGCATGAGCATGGTCTGCTGGAGCCACAGGTAGGCAGCAGCTGCATTCCCTAGCCCGAAGGGCATGAGGGTGCCGGTGCCCCGGCACACCCACCGATAGTTAGCTCGCGCGGGCCAAAAGGGGCCTTGAGCCTCTCTATCGATTGTGAGCACGTTGATGCATATGCGGGGCCAATCGACCGTGCCAACGACGGCGACTGTGATTGGTGATGCAGGGCAGTCGCCACCTCGCACGGCCTGGGCCTCTCGAAGTTCTTGGATTGCTCTGATGACAGACTCATGGGAGCTGGGTGGATGCGCGCCGGAGTGCGCCCTCGGGTTGGGCTCGAGCGCCACACTCGCCTTACTGGTCAGGCCGGGAACCTCCCCGGTGGGAGCCCCCATGCCTGACCCGAGGGTGGCGCCGAGTGTAAGTGCATATAGTGCCCCTTAGTGATTTTGGTGGTTTGAAGACTTATAGGTTAAGTATCTAATGTGTTTATGAGTGTACACAGGATCTATAAGTCATTGAGGAGTTTGGGATATTTGAAGAATATCGACCCTAAAAATATATATCTTTGGTTGAAGAAATTGGTCTGAAGCTGAAGAAATGAATCGCGAGGAATCTGCGATGAAATTGATATTCCTCATGAAGATACTGAAATTGAGGAATTCGGTGTGTCCTGAAGAAAATCACTTTGAAGAATTTGAAGCATGAAGATTTACTCTTTCTGTTTTATTTTCTTCACATTTGAGTAATAGGAACACCGTACTCTTAAAGGGGGTCGAAGTTACACTTTGGAATGAATTTCCTCATGATGCTCAACCCAAGCCTAATCCTATCAAAAGCCTCAAGTGAGGAATACGAGTGATATGAGGACTCTCACAGTTGAGGGTTCCGACCATTTCGATAGCCACGCCAAGTCATTGGTCTTATCCACTCCAATGGTCATATTATTTAAGGGCATTAGTGTCAAATCATGTCAGGATGCTCCCAGCTATAAATAGCCACCCCCACAACCATTAGCTGGTTGGTTGCTCCGTTAGAATCTGACACTTGTCATAAGAGCAACCCAATTCCTCAGAGTCTTCGAGAGTAATTCATTAGTGAGGAAATACCCCATACATCGAAACCACAAACCAAACCTAGTGATTGAGCATCACTGAAGAAGTTGTTCCTATGTGGGACTGAAGCCTTTTACCTTTGAGGACTGTGCATCCTCCAGACGGTTAGGCGTCATGGTCTAGAGCTTTCCAGCAGTCAATTGTGGATCGCCGGGTGACCAAGTTTGTGAGGGTTTGGAAGTCTGCCCTGAAGACTTACCACGAGTGTTGGGCAAGGACTGTGTGTTCTTATCCCAAGGAGATCAAGGTAGGGACTGTGTGTCCCGTGACTGTGTGTCCTTTGGTTTCAATAGCAAGCCGCTCCAAACCAGATGTACGACTGTCACAACAGTTGGAACTGGGTCATCAACGACTGTCTTCATTGAGAAACGGGTTCTAGTTCCTCAACTCCTTACTTTCCTCGTATTATGTGTTGATGACTTTCACTGCTACTCTTTGAAGAATTTGCTGAAGACTTTCTCTGAATTTCCTCAACCCCAAATTCTTCACGTCAGTTAATCCTCATCTGTATTCTGCGTGCCTGCTCACTGTGCAATCTGTTTTCACATTCCTCACTCTGAAAAATAGCGGTTGTGAAACTTTGCACTTCTGATCCTTTACTGTTTCCGTTGTGAGTTAGTCATCAGTGAGGAATTTCCTCAAAAGGAATTTCCTCAGTGATGAAATTCTAAAAATCTCCTATTCACCCCCCTCTAGTCGATATAATGCACTTTCAATTGGTATCAGAGCAAGGTACTCCCTTGTTCTGTGTGATTTCGGTTTAACCACCTGGAGTTTTAGTTATGTCGACTGCAAGCATGTTTAAGCTGACTGCAGCATGTCCTACCTTCGAAGGAAAGAACTTTCCCTTCTGGAAGAACAAAATGCAAATGCATCTACAAGCTATTGATAATGATCTCTGGTATATTGTGGAACATGGCGTCCCCATCATCTCTGCTAGTGTCTGTGCTGCTGATGTGAATAAATTCAAGCAACTTGATTCTCAAGCGAAGAATATCATCTGTGCCATCTGAGCCTAGGCCGGTTTGGAAGAGTAAGTGCTTTGGGCTCTGCAACACTTATCTGGGAGAGACTGTGCAAAGTAAATGAAGGAGTATCAACCCAGTGTGACTCTCATGTTGATATTCTTCGCAGTCTCTTCAATCGCTTCAAGAGACATGACAATGAAAGCTGCCAAGATACCTTTGATCGCCTCACTGACATATCAAATGAACTGCAAGCACTGGGAGCTCGAGACATCACTGATCACGAAGTTGTGAAGAAACTGCTGAGATCTTTGGATTCTTCATTTGATACTTTAGTTCTGATGATTCAAGAAAGACCAGACTACAAGATGCTTGATCCAGCTGATATACTCGAAAGGCTAAATACTCATGAATTCTAGCTAGAAGAACAGAAAGATCTATATGGACCAAGCTATTCCAGACCACGTGCACTGAAGGCTAGAGTAATTTCCTCATGTGAAGAAGAAGACACAGATGACAGCATTGGTGACCCTGAAGAATTTGGACAGGAGCTTGCAATGCTCGTGAGGAAATTCCATAGATTTACACGACGTGGACAGTTTGGTAAATCTTCAAGAAGAGACATGAGGAAATCAGAATCTTCATCTGAGGACTACAAGAAACGAACCTGCCACAAGTGCAAGAAATCAGGTCATTACATTGATGATTGTCCCCGTTGGGGAAAGGAATCAAAGAAGAAGAAATACAAGGATGACAGTTCTGATGACTTGAAGAAGAAGAAGAAATCTTCAAAATCCTCATCTTCAAAGCCCTCATCGCACAAGAAGACTAGTTTTAGAAAGGCTCGGGCACTCATTGGCAAGGAAATGGACTCAGAGGCAGAATCAGAGGAAGGTGATGAAGAAGAGGGTTCTGATGAAGATTCAGATTCCGTACAGGCTAGTCTTGCACTGGCAACAACTTTCGTCAGCAAGTCAATCTTCAATCTTGAAGAAAATGATTGCACCATCCACACTGATGACTATGCTGATGACTTCACTCCAACCTATTGCTTCATGGCAAAAGGTTCCAAGGTACCAAATAATGCCTCCTCCTCTGATTCAAGTGACTGTGAACCTGATGATTATAAGAAACCCAGTTAGAGTAAACTTGCTATCATTGCCACTAAACAACAAACTGCCCTAGAAAAGCTTCAGAAACTACTAGATAAAAGTGATGATCTGTTGAATGATGAAATGAACCTTACCCAAATCCTCACTGAAGATGTGAAAAGTCTTCAGTCTAGATTTGATAATCCTCAGGATCATTATGATACACTCCTCACTGATCATGGGAAGCTTTCCTATGAATTTCTTCAAAGGAAGCTTGATGTTGAGAAGCTGAGGATGTCTCATGATGATCTTCATTTGGAAAATGATTCATTACTAGCTCAACAGATCAGCGCTGGTCAAGTTGAATTCATTCCTCCATGTCTTAAATGCATTGAACGTGAAACTGCTAATTCCGCACCAGAATCATCAAATGCTACTATTGCTACAAATTCTTCAACTGCACCTGTTGTGTCTATTTCCTCACTTGAGGAAAACACAAATGTTACTGATGAAAATGCAGGGTTGAAGGAATTGTACGTGACAGGCATATACAAAAGCCTCAAAGGACATCAAACCCTTTGTGATGTGCTCAAAAAGCAGATCTTGAAGAGGAACCCGAGGAAAGAAGGAATTGCCTTTGAGAGGAAATTAAATGCTGATGGATCTTATTGGAAACGTGAGCAGTATCCCAAAACCTCATGGGTTGCTGCTACTGGGCCTCCTTTTGATCCATCTAATCTAACTGGCTTTTCACGTGAATTATCCTATTCCTCAAATGAGTCATTTGACTCCAACTATAAACTGTTCAAAAATCAATCTGGTGAAGTATCTGCTCCATATGTTGGAAGTAACTGCAGGAATGGCCCTCCCTTGAGGAAAATCTGGGTTCCCAAAAGCTGTCTTGAAAATCTTCAGGTGGATGTCCTCATGACACCACCACTGAAGAATCTGAACCCCAGATAAAATTCCTCAGGAGGACCAAAGTCTTCAAGAGGATCAAAATCCTCAACTGGTCAAAACTATGCTCGTACCCATGCTAATGGGTCTAACATGCAGGGAAACTACAAGGAATATGAATATGAGCGTTACTCCTCAAATCATTATGTTCATAAATCCTCAAACCAGTTCTCTGCATATTCATATGAGTACTTTAACCCCCCTACTATTAAGAGAAGTGCATTGGCTTCAATGCCACCTTTCTCATATGGTGCTCGCAGGATGATGAATGCTTTGCCACCCCTTCAGATGTGGGTGGTGAAGCAATCGAACTAATCACTTCTACAGGTCAGGTCTCCTGATGAAAATCATCATCTGAAGAATTTGCTGGAGACCTGAGGAAATGCTTGATAGGACGCAAGCTAATGATTGATGAAATAGAAATATTTCACACGTCCTTATAGTTTTGTTATGATGAAATTTTTATCTGATGAAATCAATATCATATTCTTCAAATCTGAAGCATATGAGATGGTAAGCTGTACTAATTCATATGCAGGATGACAAACCCAAGAATACTGAGTGGGTTCTTGATAGTGGCTGCACACATCACATGACTGGTGATAAAAGCTTACTGATGAATATGCCTCTAACTCCATCACCTCTGAAGCAAATCACATATGCTGACAAAGGGAAAAGCAAGGTATTGGGACTTGGCAAAGTGGCTATTTCCAAGGATAGGCATATGGACAAAGTGATGCTTGTTGAATCCCTTGGTTTTAACCTCATGTCTATCTTGATGCTTTGTGATCTTGATATGATTGTTATCTTTTGTAGATATAGATGTGTAGTCATCATGGCATCTGACAGATCCAAAGTCTTCGAAGGTGTAAGAAGAGGGGATTTGTACATTGTTGTTTTCTCTACAGGTCCTCAACCAGCCACTTGCTTACTAGCAAATACCTCAGAAGGATGGTTGTGGCACCGAAGACTAGGTCATGCAGGCATGAGGAATTTGCACACGCTCGCGAAGAAGAAGCATGCCATCGGCATCGAATCAGTCAAAATCCTCAAGGATCATCTCTGTGGTGCTTGTGAATCTGGGAAAATGACCAGATCCAAGCATCCCTCGAAGACTATCATGACCACTACACGACCATTCGAAATGCTTCATATGGATCTATTTGGATCTACTCACTATGCCACACTAACCAATGCAGCATCTTTATATGGCTTCTTCATAGTTGATGATTATTCCAGATATACTTGGGTGCATATCATAGTGTATAAAACTGACGTGCAGGAAATCTTCAGACGATTTTCTTCAAGGGCCTCGACGAACTTTGGCATCAAGATCAAACATATCAGGAGTGGTAATGGAACCGAGTTCAAAAACACTGGTCTTGATGATTATCTTGATGAACTTGGTATTACCCACGAATTATCTGCTCCTTATACTCATGAGCAGAATGGTGTCGTCGAAAGGAAGAACAGGACTATGGTTGAAATGGCAAGAACTATGCTTGAAGAATATCAGACTCCTCATCGCTTTTGGCCTGAAGCAATCAACACTGCATGCCATATCATCAACAGGGTATATCTTCACAAATTACTCAAGAAAACCTCATATGAACTCCTCACTGACAAGAAACCCTATGTAAGTTATTTCAAAGTCTTCGGTGCAAAATGCTGGATTAGAGATCCTCACCATAGCTCAAAATTTGCACCTAAGGCACATGAAGGTTTTATGCTCGGTTATGGAAAGGACTCGCACACTTACAGAGTCTTCAACAACTATCACAACAAAGTTGTTGAGACTGTAGATGTGCGGTTCGATGAAACTAATGGCTCGCAAAGAGAGCAATTGCCTTCTGATCCAGATAAGTTGTCTCCTGAGGAAGCAATAAAGCTCAAACCTACTGAAGACATTGTCCCCACTCAGGAAATTGGTGAAGAAACGATCCCCATCACTGATGAAAATCAAGAAGATGCTCCTGAGGAAATTGCACCTGAACCACTTCCTCAGCCCAGACAAAATCCTCAACCAGCTCATCCGAGGATTGCAAATGAAGTAGAACTTGAAAAAATCCTCAACGACATCAACACGCCAGGTCCTCTCACTCGCTCAAAAGCTTCACACTTAGTTAACTTTTGTGGGAATTTTTCCTTTGTATCCATCACAAAACCCTCAAAAGTTGCTGAGGCTTTTCTGGAACCGGAGTGGATCCAAGCTATGCAAGACGAACTTCTTCAATTCAAGCTGAATGACGTATGGGAGCTCGTCAAACGACAAGATCCTCGCAAGCACAACATCATAGGCGCCAAGTGGATTTACCGAAACAAGCAAGATGAGGACGGTCAAGTGGTGAGGAACAAGGCACGACTTGTAGCCCAAGGCTACACCAGGTTGAAGGAATAGATTTCGATGAAACTTTTGCACCTGTTGCTAGACTTGAAGCTATTCGAATACTACTTGCTTATGCTAATCATCATAACGTCATCTTATATCAAATGGATGTGAAAAGTGCATTCCTCAATGGTAAGCTTGAGGAAGAAGTATATGTTGCTCAGCCCCCAGGTTTTGAGAATCCAAAGAATCCAGATAAAGTCTTCAGACTCAAAAAGGCTCTTTATGGTCTCAAGCAAGCCCCTCGGGCATGGTATGATACATTGAAGGAATTCCTCATGTAGAAAGGCTTCAAACCTGGTTTACTCGATCCAACTCTTTTCACTAAATCATATGATAATGAGCTATTTGTGTGTCAAATATATGTCGATGATATCATATTTGGCTGTACTGACAAACGATACAGTGATGAATTTGCCTACATGATGAGTGAAGAATATCAGATGTCCATGATGGGGGAGCTGAAATTCTTCTTAGGTCTTCAAATTCGTCAACAAAGCAATGGAATCTTCATATCACAGGAGAAATACCTCAAGGATGTTCTGAGGAAATTCGACATGCATGAATGCAAAGGTGCCAAGACTCCGATGCCTACCAACGGCCACCCCGGCACTGATGAAAATGGTAAAGATTTCGATCAGCAGGTATATCGTTCTATGATTGGTTCTTTATTGTATCTATGTGCATCTAGGCCAGATATAATGCTTAGTGTTTGCATGTGTGCACGTTTTCAAGCAAAATCGAAGGAATCACACCATAAGGCTGTGAAGCATATTCTTCGATACTTAGCTCACACACCAACACTAGGATTATGGTATCCCAAGGGCTCAAATCTTCATCTGGTAGGGTATTCTGATTCTGACTATGCTAGTGACCGTGTGGATCGCAAGTCAACTTCTCGCACATGCCATTTCCTCGGAAGATCACTAATTTGCTGGTCCTCAAAGAAGCAGAACTGCGTATCACTCTCCACTGCCGAAGCTGAGTACATTGTTGCTGGTTCATGTTGTGCTCAGTTACTATGGACGAAGCAAACCCTCAAGGACTACGGCATCAACTTGAAGAATGTGCCTCTCTACTGTGACAATGAGAGTGCTATCAAGATTGCATACAACCCAGTACAGCACTCGAAGACCAAGCACATCCAGATTCGTCATCATTTTCTTCGGGACCATGTCCTCAAGGGCAATATCCTCATCGACCATGTGAAGACTTATGATCAACTGGCAGATATCTTCACTAAGCCCTTGGATGAGAAAAGGTTTTGCAAGTTGCGGTGTGAGCTAAATATCTTAGAATCTTCAAATGTTTTGTAAAAACATGCACACATCCAAACACTTATGCAAAATTGATGACTTAGATGTGCAACACATGATGAATCGATTTTCTTCAACTGATGAAGAGTGTCACTCTGAATGTGAAGAAATCAGCGAAGAAATTGATTCTCAGGGCCCTACGATAATTGTACGCGGCGTCTGTAATCAACATTCTTATATGGTGGGTCACGCCACCGCCCAATGTGAAATTCCTCAAGTTGATTTTCTTCAAATGTTCCATTTCCTCAAATTGTGTTTTTTTAAAACAGTTGTTCTTCATTGTGACGATTCATCACAAAATCTTCAAACACACTTGATGACTTTCATTTTACTAGATAGACTGTGATTTCCAGTCCTCAACAGCATTCACTTATAGCTATTTCTTCAAGTTAATATTTCTGCTAAGTGAATGTGATCGGACCCTACTTTCCCTCTATGCTATACTCATCCAGTCTATTCAATTCTTCATATGCGTTCTACTTGAAACTTTGTTCAAAATCCTCACTGCGTCCTTGTCAGCTGATGATTTTGTAACGAAAATCCTCAAATCTTCAAAAACTGTTTCTTTAATGGACAGTAACTGAACCCCACTTCCCACGATCGGATAACCACGATCTCCACTATCTCCACCGCCTTGTTCGGGAACTACACGTGTCCTTAGGGGGCGTAGAGGCAGGGGTTGTTGGGTCCGAAATCTTCGCGCCAACAGTAACTGTCTAGCTATAAATATGTCCCTATCCCCCTCGGCAAACTCTTCTTTGCTCCATCGCTCTCCTGCTACAGCAAACACCACCGAACCCTAGCGCCATCGCTGGTAGTCTCGTCGCCGGTGAGAAAGAGCTTCACTGCCTCGACTTCTCCGTCGCCGGAACCACGCCGGAGTTGGACCTTCTTTGTCCGCCGCCACCATAGACGTCCTATGTCGCCGAGTTAGGGCACATTGGACACGCGACCGAAGAGCCTCTCTACACAACTTCTCTGTGTTCTTCGTGTGCTCCTTCAAGGGTAAAGGAAATCCCATTTTTACCGCAAGTTAGATCTACAATTTTACATCTTCTATGTGAAATCTGTTTTTCCTCAAGAATCGATAAGCACTTGATTCCTCAAACACTGCCTATCACCACATCATTGATGAACTATACTAAACATCTAAGATTTTCACGAGATTCCTCAGTTGTGTGAATTTTCGGATCTGTACAACTCTGGAACCCAAGAACAATATGCTTAGGCAAATTCCTCAACCACTGGTTAAATTCCTCAACTGTCAAACTTTTTCATTTTCTTCAAATCTGAGAACGCATATGACCTCTCCAAATTCCTCGCAACTATACTCTGTTCACAGGTACACACATGTCAGCTGATGAATCTCTCGGTTCTCGTCACATTAACTCATTTGCAGCATTTCTGGAAGAAAATCTTCAAGTCTCATCAGAATCCTCAAGAGTTCAATCTCATTAGCAAAATCCTCAGCTGAAGAAAATGGAGGATGACAGAAAACAAAAGGGAGGAAAGGAACTTGAGCAAAACACAGCTGTGGATATCCCTAAGGATATTTACTTGGACTATTGCACACCTGATGAAAATGAGACAATGGCCAAGAGAAAGATCCAGCTGCAGAAGATAGAACGCCGATGGGCGAAGGAATGGAAAGAATACAGGTTTGTGACTGCCAAGTATGCAAAGAAATTCGCTCTGAAGCCCCCTGGAAAACGGGCCCCACTTGAGGCTCATCAAGTAGCACATCCCTCAAGCCTCAAGACCCTTGATGACTATCCAGATGAGAAGGAAAAGCATCTCGCTAAGCTCAAGAAGCAGGCAGAAGCTGCAGTGAGGAAATTCAATGAATCCTCAGCTGCTACCTCAGCTGCAGCTACTTCCTCTGCCGCTGAGACCTCTGGTTCAGCAATTCCTCAACCACACTCTGTGTCGTCAAAGCCAAGGGCTCCAAAGCCTCAAGAGAAGTCTGCTCAGGCATCAGTTACAAAACCATCAGCGCCAATCTCCTCAGCTCCAAAATCCTGAGCACCACCACCAAAGCCTTGTTGGAATTATGCCCTAGAGGCAATAATAAATGTATAGTTATTATTATAATTCCTGTATCAAGATAATAGTTTATTATCCATGCTATAATTGTATTGAATGAAGACTCATTTACATGTGTGGATACATAGACAAAACACCGTCCCTAGCATGCCTCTAGTTGGCTAGCCAGTTGATCGATGATCGTCAATGTCTTCTGATTATGAACAAGGTGTTGTTGCTTGATAACTGGATCACGTCATTGGGAGAATCACGTGATGGATTAGACCCAAACTAATAGACGTAGCATGTTGATCGTGTCATTTTGTTGCTACTGTTTTCTGCATGTCAAGTATTTATTCCTATGACCATGAGATCATATAACTCACTGACACCGGAGGAATGCTTTGTGTGTATCAAACGTCTCAACGTAACTGGGTGACTATAAAGATGCTCTACAGGTATCTCCGAAGGTGTTAGTTGAGTTAGTATGGATCAAGACTGGGATTTGTCACTCCGTGTGACGGAGAGGTATCTCGGGGCCCACTCGGTAATACAACATCACACACAAGCGTTGCAAGCAATGTAACTTAGTGTAAGTTGCGGGATCTTGTATTACGGAACGAGTAAAGAGACTTGCCGGTAAACGAGATTGAAATAGGTATGCGGATACTGACGATCGAATCTCGGGCAAGTAACATACCGAAGGACAAAGGGAATGACATACGGGATTATACGAATCCTTGGCACTGAGGTTCAAACGATAAGATCTTCGTAGAATATGTAGGATCCAATATGGGCATCCAGGTCCCGCTGTTGGATATTGACCGAGGAGTCTCTCAGGTCATGTCTACATAGTTCTCGAACCCGCAGGGTCTGCACACTTAAGGTTCGACGTTGTTTTATGCGTATTTGAGTTATATGGTTGGTTACCGAATGTTGTTCGGAGTCCCGGATGAGATCACGGACGTCACGAGCTTTTCCAGAATGGTCCGGAAATGAAGATTGATATATAGTATGACCTCATTTGATTACCGGAAGGTTTTCGGAGTTACTGGGAATGTACCGGGAATGACGAATGGGTTCCGGGAGTTCACCGGGGGGGGCAACCCACCCCGGGGAAGCCCATAGGCTTTGGGGAGACACGCCAGCCCTTAGTGGGCTGGTGGGACAGCCCCAAGGGGGCCTATGCGCCAAGAGAAGGAAATCAAAGGAAAAGAAAAAAAAAGGAGGGAAGAAGTGGGAAGGGAGGGGACTCCTCCCACCAAACCAAGTCCAACTCGGTTTGGGGGGGCGGAGTCCTCCCCCCCTCGGCTCGGCCGACCCCTTGAGGGTCCCTTGGACCCCAAGGCAAGGTCCCCCTCCCTCCTCCTATATGTATGGGGCTTTTAGGTCAGATTTGAGACGACTTTCTCACGGCTGCCCGACCACATACCTCCATAGTTTTTCCTCTAGATCGCGTTTCTGCGGAGCTCGGGCGGAGCCCTGCTGAGACAAGGTCATCACCAACCTCCGGAGCGCCGTCACGCTGCCGGAGAACTCTTCTACCTCTCCGTCTCTCTTGCTGGATCAAGAAGGCCGAGATCATCGTCGAGCTGTACGTGTGCTGAACGCGGAGGTGCCGTCCGTTCGGTACTAGATTGTGGGACTGATCGCGGGATTGTTCGCGGGGCGGATCGAGGGATGTGAGGACGTTCCACTACATCAACCGCGTTCTCTAACGCTTGTGCTGTACGATCTACAAGGGTACGTAGATCACTCATCCCCTCTCGTAGATGGACATCACCATGATAGCTCTTCGTGCGCGTAGGAAAATTTTTGTTTCCCATGCGACGTTCCCCAACAGTGGCATCATGAGCTAGGTTCATGCGTAGATGTCTTCTCGAGTAGAACACAAAAGGTTTTGTGGGCGGTGATGTGCGTTTTGCTGCCCTCCTTAGTCTTTTCTTGATTCCGCAGTATTGTTGGATTGAAGCGGCTTGGACCGACATTACTCGTACGCTTACGAGAGACTGGTTTCATCGTTACGAGTAACCCCCTTTGCTCAAAGATGACTGGCAAGTGACGGTTTCTCCAACTTTAGTTGAATCAGATTTGACCGAGGAGGTCCTGGGATGAGGTTAAATAGCAACTCATATATCACCGTTGTGGTGTTTGCGTAAGTAAGATGCGATCCTACTAGATACCCTTGGTCACCACGTAAAACATGCAACAACAAAATTAGAGGACGTCTAACTTGTTTTTGCAAGGTATGATTGTGATGTGATATGGCCAACGATGTGATGAGATATATTGGATGTATGAGATGATCATGTTGTAATAGGAATATAGACTTGCACGTCGATGGTACGGCAACCGGCAGGAGCCATAGGGTTGTCTTTATACTAACATATGTGCTTGCAGATGCGTTTACTATTTTGCTAGGATGTAGCTTTAGTAGTAATAGCATAAGTAGCACGACAACCTCGATGGCAACACGTTGATGGATGATCATGGTGTGGCGCCGGTGACAAGTAGATCGTGCCGGTGCTTTGGTGATGGAGATCAAGAAGCACGTGATGATGGCCATATCATGTCACTTATGAATTGCATGTGATGTTAATCCTTTTATGCACCTTATTTTTCTTAGAACGACGGTAGCATTATGAGGTGATCTCTCAGTAAAATTTCAAGATGAAATTGTGTTCTCCCCGACTGTGCACCGTTGCTACAGTTCGTCGTTTCGAGACACCCCGTGATGATCGGGTGTGATAGACTCAACGTTCACATACAACGGGTGCAAAACTGTTGCGCACGCGGAACACTCGGGGTAAGCTTGATGAGCCTAGCATGTGCAGACATGGCCTCGGAACACATGAGACCGAAAGGTCGATCATGAATCATATAGTTGATATGATTAGCATAGGGATGCTTACCACTGAAACTATACTCAACTCACGTGATGATCGGACTTGGGATAGTGTAAGTGGATCATGAACCACTCAAATGACTAGAGAGATGTACTTTTTGAGTGGGAGTTTAGCATATAATTTGATTAAGTTGAACTCTAATTATCTTGAACTTAGTCTAAGTCTACTTTGAATATATTTGTGTTGTAGATCATGGCTCACGCAAGTGTCATCCTGAATTTTAATACGTTCCTAGAGAAAGCTAAGTTGAAAGATGATGGAAGCAACTTTGTAGACTGGGCTCGTAATCTTAAGCTAATCTTACAAGCTGTAAAGAAGGATTATGTCCTTAATGCTGCGCTAGGAGATGAACCACCCGCTACGGCTGATCAGGATGTTAAGAACGCTTGGTTAGCGCGTAAGGAGGACTACTCAATAGTTCAATGTGCAATCTTGTATGGCTTAGAACCGGGACTTCAACGTCGCTTTGAGCGTCATGGAGCATTTGAGATGTTCCAGGAGTTGAAGTTTATCTTTCAGAAGAACGCCTGGATCGAGAGGTATGAGACCTCCGATAAATTCTATGCTTGCAAGATGGAGGAAAACTCGTCTGTCAGTGAACATCTGCTCAAAATGTCTGGGTACTCAAACCGTCTGGCTGAACTGGGGATTGAACTCCCGCAAGAAGCTATCACTGACAGAATCCTTCAATCACTGCCGCCAAGCTATAAAGGCTTTGTGTTGAACTACAACATGCAAGGGATGAACAAGTCTCCCGGCGAGTTGTTTGCGATGCTGAAAGTCGCATAGTCTGAACTCCGTAAAGAGCATCAAGTGTTGATGGTGAGCAAGACCACTAGTTTCAAGAGAAACGGCAAAGGAAAGAAGGGCAATTCGAAGAAGAGCGGCAAGCCTGTTGCCAATCCGCCGAAGAAGCCCAAAGCTGGACCTAAGCCTGAAACAGAGTGCTTCTATTGCAAGGGTATGGGTCACTGGAAGCGCAATTGCCCCAAGTATCTGGCAGATAAGAAGGCCGGCAAAGAAAAATCAGGTATATTTGATATACATGTTATTGATGTGTACTTAACCGGCTCTCGTAGTAGTGCCTGGGTATTTGATACCGGTTCTGTTGCTCACATTTGCAACTCGAAGCAGGAACTGCGGAATAGACGAAGGCTGGCGAAAGACGAAGTGACGATGCGCGTAGGAAACGGTTCCAAGGTTGATGCAATCGCTGTCGGCACAGCGTCACTTCAGCTACCATCGGGATTAGTGATGAACTTAAATCATTGTTATTTAGTGCCTGCGTTGAGCATGAACATTATATCTAGATCTTGTTTATTGCGAGATGGTTACTCTTTTAAGTCTGAGAATAATGGTTGTTCTATTTCTATGAGTAACATCTTTTATGGTCATGCACCGAATGTGAGAGGATTGTTCATATTGAATCTTGATAGCGATACGCATATACATAACATTGAGACCAAAAGAGTTAGAGTAAACAATGACAGCGCCATATTTTTGTGGCACTGCCGCTTGGGTCATATTGGTGTAAAGCGCATGAAGAAACTCCATGCTGATGGACTTTTGGAGTCACTTGACTTTGATTCACTTGACACGTGCGAACCATGCCTCATGGGCAAGATGACTAAGACTCCGTTCTCCGGAACAATGGAGAGTGCAAGTCACTTGTTGGAAATCATACATACCGATGTGTGTGGTCCAATGAGCGTGGAGGCACGCGGTGGATATCGTTATTTTCTCACCTTCACTGACGATTTAAGTAGATATGGTTATGTCTACTTGATGAAGCACAAGTCTGAAACATTTGAAAAGTTCAAGCAATTTCAGAGTGAAGTGGAAAATCATCGTAACAAGAAGATCAAGTTCCTGCGGTCTGGTCGTGGGGGTGAATATCTGAGTTTCGAGTTTGGTGCTCACTTAAGACAATGTGGAATTGTTTCGCAGTTAACACCGCCTGGAACACCACAGCGTAATGGTGTGTCCGAACGTCGTAATTGTACTTTGTTAGAGATGGTGCGATCTATGATGTCTCTTACTGATTTGCCGTTATCATTTTGGGGTTATGCATTAGAAACAGCTGCATTCACTTTAAATAGGGCACCATCAAAATCCGTTGAGACGACACCATATGAACTGTGGTATGGCAAAAGACCAAAGTTGTCGTTTCTTAATGTTTGGGGATGTGATGCTTATGTCAAAAAGCTTCAGCCTGAAAAGCTGGAACCCAAAGCGAAAAAATGCGTCTTCATAGGTTACCCAAAAGAGACAGTTGGGTACACCTTCTATCTCAATTCCGAGGGCAAAGTGTTTGTTGCTAAGAACGGAACTTTTCTCGAGAAGGAGTTTCTCTCGAGAGAATTGAGTGGGAGGAAGATAGAACTTGACGAGGTTGTCGAACCTCTCATCCCTCTGGATGGTGGCGCAGGGCAAGAGGAAACCTCTGTCATTGCGACGCCGGTTGAGGAGGAAGTTAATGATGATGATCATGAAACTCCAGTTCAAGTTTCTGTTGAACCACGCAGGTCGACGACATCACGCGCTGCTCCAGAGTGGTACGGTAATCCCGTCTTATCAATCATGTTGTTAGACAACAATGAACCTGCAAATTATGAAGAAGCAATGGTGGGCCCAGATTCCAACAAATGGCTAGAAGCCATGAAATCCGAGATAGGATCCATGTATGAGAACAAAGTGTGGACTTTGGAGATACTGCCTGAGGGCCGCAAGGCTATTCAGAACAAATGGATCTTTAAGAAGAAGACGGACGCTGACGGTAATGTGACCGTTTATAAAGCTCGACTTGTGGCAAAGGGTTTTTCACAAGTTCCAGGAGTTGACTACGATGAGACCTTCTCACCCGTAGCGATGCTTAAGTCCGTCAGAATCATGTTGGCAATAGCTTCATTTTTCGATTATGAAATCTGGCAGATGGATGTCAAAACGGCGTTCCTTAATGGTTTCCTTAAGGAAGAGTTGTATATGATGCAACCCGAAGGTTTTGTCGATCCTAAAAATGCTGACAAGGTGTGCAAGCTCCAGCGATCCATTTATGGACTGGTGCAAGCATCTCGGAGTTGGAACAAATGCTTTGATGAGGTGATCAAAGCATTTGGGTTTATACAAGTGGTTGGAGAATCTTGTATTTACAAGAAACTGAGTGGGAGCTCTGTGGCGTTTCTAATATTATATGTGGATGACATATTACTGATTGGGAACAACGTAGAGCTTTTGGAGAGCATAAGAGGTTACTTGAATAAAAGTTTCTCTATGAAGGACCTAGGAGAAGCTGCTTACATTCTAGGCATTAAGATCTATAGGGATAGATCAAAACGCCTGATAGGACTTTCACAAAGCACATACCTTGATAAAGTTTTGAAGAGGTTCAAAATGGAACAGTCCAAGAAAGGGTTCTTGCCAGTGTTACAAGGTACGAGATTGAGTAAGACTCAGTGCCCAGCAACTGATGAAGATAGAGAGCATATCCGCTCCGTCCCCTATGCTTCAGCCATAGGTTCTATCATGTATGCGATGCTGTGCACTAGACCGGATGTTAGCCTGGCCATAAGGATGGCAGGTAGGTTCCAGAGTAATCCAGGAGTGGATCACTGGACAGCGCTCAAGAATATCCTGAAGTACCTGAAAAGGATTAAGGAGATGTTTCTCGTGTATGGAGGTGACGAAGAGCTCGCCGTAAAAGGTTACGTCGATGCAAGCTTTGACACAGATCCGGACGACTGTAAGTCGCAAACCGGATACGTATTTATTCTTAATGGGGGTGCAGTAAGCTGGTGCAGTTCCAAGCAAAGCGTCGTAGTAGATTCTACATGTGAAGCGGAGTACATGGCTGCCTCGGAGGCGGCTAAGGAGGGTGTCTCGATGAAGCAGTTCATGACGGATCTTGGAGTGGTGCCAAGTGCACTGGATCCAATAACCTTGTTCTGTGACAACACTGGTGCCATTGCCTTAGCAAAGGAACCAAGGTTTCACAAGAAGACCAGACACATCAAACGACGCTTCAACCTCATCCGCGACTACGTCGAGGAGGAGGACGTAAATATATGCAAAGTGCACACGGATCTGAATGTAGCAGACCCGCTGACTAACCCTCTTCCACGGCCAAAACATGATCGACACCAGAACTGTATGGGTGTTAGATTTATTACAATGTAATTCACATGGTGATGTGAGGGCTAGATTATTGACTCTAGTGCAAGTGGGAGACTGTTGGAATTATGCCCTAGAGGCAATAATAAATGTATAGTTATTATTATAATTCCTGTATCAAGATAATAGTTTATTATCCATACTATAATTGTATTGAATGAAGACTCATTTACATGTGTGGATACATAGACAAAACACCATCCCTAGCATGCCTCTAGTTGGCTAGCCAGTTGATCGATGATAGTCAGTGTCTTCTGATTATGAACAAGGTGTTGTTGCTTGATAACTGGATCACGTCATTGAGAGAATCACGTGATGGACTAGACCCAAACTAATAGACGTAGCATGTTGATCGTGTCATTTTGTTGCTACTGTTTTCTGCATGTCAAGTATTTATTCCTATGACCATGAGATCATATAACTCACTGACACCGGAGGAATGCTTTGTGTGTATCAAACGTCGCAACGTAACTGGGTGACTATAAAGATGCTCTACAGGTATCTCCGAAGGTGTTAGTTGAGTTAGTATGGATCAAGACTGCGATTTGTCACTCCGTGGGACGGAGAGGTATCTCGGGGCCCACTCGGTAATACAACATCACACACAAGCCTTGCAAGCAATGTAACTTAGTGTAAGTTGCGGGATCTTGTATTACGGAACGAGTAAAGAGACTTGCCGGTAAACGAGATTGAAATAGGTATGCGGATACTGACGATCGAATCTCGGGCAAGTAACATACCGAAGGACAAAGGGAATGACATACGGGATTATACGAATCCTTGGCACTGAGGTTCAAACGATAAGATCTTCGTAGAATATGTAGGATCCAATATGGGCATCCAGGTCCCGCTGTTGGATATTGACCGAGGAGTCTCTCGGGTCATGTCTACATAGTTCTCGAACCCGCAGGGTCTGCACACTTAAGGTTCGACGTTGTTTTATGCGTATTTGAGTTATATGGTTGGTTACCGAATGTTGTTCGGAGTCCCGGATGAGATCACGGACGTCACGAGGGTTTCCGGAATGGTCCGGAAACGAAGATTGATATATAGGATGACCTCATTTGATTACCAGAAGGTTTTCGGAGTTACCAGGAATGTACCGGGAATGACGAATGGGTTCCGGGAGTTCACCGGGGGGGACAACCCACCCCGGGGAAGCCCATAGGCTTTGGGGAGACACACCAGCCCTTAGTGGGCTGGTGGGACAGCCCCAAGGGGGCCTATGCGCCAAGAGAAGGAAATCAAAGGAAAAGAAAAAAAAGGAGGGAAGAAGTGGGAAGGGAGGGGGACTCCTCCCACCAAACCAAGTCCAACTCGGTTTGGGGGGGGAGTCCTCCCCCCCTTGGCTCGGCCGACCCCTTGAGGATCCCTTGGACCCCAAGGCAAGGTCCCCCTCCCTCCTCCTATATATATGGGGCTTTTAGGTCAGATTTGAGACGACTTTCTCACGGCTGCCCGACCACATACCTCCATAGTTTTTCCTCTAGATCGCGTTTCTGCGGAGCTCGGGCGGAGCCCCGCTGAGACAAGGTCATCACCAACCTCCGGAGCGCCGTCACGCTGCCGGAGAACTCTTCTACCTCTCCGTCTCTCTTGCTGGATCAAGAAGGCCGAGATCATCGTCGAGCTGTACGTGTGTTGAACGCGGAGGTGCCGTCCGTTCGGTACTAGATCGTGGGACTGATCGCGGGATTGTTCGCAGGGCGGATCGAGGGACGTGAGGACATTCCACTACATCAACTGCGTTCTCTAACGCTTCTGCTGTACGATCTACAAGGGTACGTAGATCACTCATCCCCTCTCGTATATGGACATCACCATGATAGGTCTTCGTGCGCGTAGGAAATTTTTTGTTTCCCATGCGACGTTCCCCAACAAGCCTCAAGAGACACCAGTACAGAAGCAAGTCAGGAAGCCTATGACCGCCAGCTCCAGCTCCTCACTCCCAGCTGCAACCAGCTCGGAGACAAAGTCTTCACCACCTCCTGTGAAGACTCAGGTGTCTGCTGAACGAGCAACTCTCCCGAGCCCCAGCACAATCATCACCGTCCCGTCTGCATCAGAGGGGAGTGATGAATATGATGATCAAACCCTGCAAGCCACATCAGAAACAAGCAGGAAAGAGTAGCTCACGCATCTGGCAGTGCCATCCCTCTGGCCATGGACCCCAAGGTCCTCCTTGACTACATCAATATCTGGTATGAGGACCCAAACACTCCGCTTGATGATTTGAAACTTCCCCCTGGCATCAGCCACATGGTGGCCACTTTCATCAGTGAAGCCAAGTGGAAAGAACAGCAGGCCAAGCAGGCCAAGGTAGCAAAGCTTAAAAAGGAGAAATTCCTCAAGCAGAATCTCCTCAGCTTGACGCCTGATGCACTAGTATCAACACAGGCAGAGCTGAAGAATTTGACTGACAAGTACTCCAAGCTGTCAGATCGTAAGAGTCTCAAGAGCAATTTCATCAAGCTGGCCACTAAAGCTGTTGATGACTACAACGAGAAGGCTGACCCAACTCCTCCAGCTAAGCAAGATGAAACTATTCCTCAGCCTGATGCACAGCCAGAGCAAGCCCCTCAGCCTGATGCACAGCCAGAGCAAGCCCCTAAGCCTGACGCCCAGTCAGAACCATCTCCTCAGCCTGAAGTCCCAGCTGCTGAAATTCCTCACCCTGGGGAAAATGCTGAGGAAAATGCACTTGACCAAGACAATGCATTCGTTGTGCTCAACCCCGAGACTGCAATTGTTGTCTCCCCTCCTGTTCCTCAGCAAAATCTTCAGCCAGTTCAGCGTCAGCCATTCTCCAAGCGTCCAAAGTTTCAAAAGGAGCATTTCTTTGAAGAACGCGTGTACTTCATTGGAGAGAACCCCTATGACAAGCCTCAAATGAGGAATCTGAAGTTTTGGACTAGGACGCAGATGAATTACTATGCCTCTGTGCTGTGTGGAAGAAACAAGATATTCCAGCACATGCATATTCCTCACGTTAAACTTGAAGCTATACTGTGCTTGGAGCCAGTCCTCAATGTACTCCATGATGCTGGTTTACTGTCAATGTGCTCCAACATCTCTGACTGGAACAACGAGCTAATTCTTCAGTTCTATGCCACTCTTCACATCTCTGGCAACCCTGAAGACATTAACACTTGGGTGTTTGACTGGATGACACAAAACACTCACTACAGGGCTCCTGCTACTGAGCTTCTCCGTGAACTGCCAGTACCAATTCCCTGAGATGAGGCTGTGAAGCTTTATGCTGAGCGTGAGCTGCCCAATGGGATGATGGAAGTCCTGATGAAGCCTTTGGTGAAGTAAAATCACCGAGAAAAACATTCCTCGTCCACGAGCTCAAGTATACACCCAGGTCTGTCTACAGAATCCTCTGCAGTGTGCTCGCGCCGATCAAAGGTCATGATGATGAAGAAGATGTCGTAGGCCTCATGAAGAATATCCTCTTCAACATCATCCATGGTATTCCTATCAACATCCATGATTTCTTCTTGAGGACTTTGGTCGAGAATGCTATGTGTCCTTTTGATCACAAGATATATGCCCCATGGATCATGAGATTCATCAGGACAAGGACAGGCATGAACTTTCTCGCTGAGTGCCAAAACCATGTTCGTTATATGCCTCCTATCCGGGTCAACAAGAAGACTTTCGAGCCCATTGAAGGAAAAGGCAAATCAGTGACTGAAGAAGGCAGTAGGGCCCTTGATGGTCAGTTCAAAGAGCCAGAAGCTTATTCTTCATGGGATGATACTGAGACTCGTTCGACAAGCCCCGTTCCTCTTCGAGTGATGAATACAAGAGAGCTCCTCCTGAGTCTTCACCAGAAGGTGGATCACAATCACAAGTGGGTCAAACGCTAGTTTGGCGCCATTGTGAAAACCCTCACTGAAACACAGAACTCTGTGAAGGTCAACCATCACTATCTGCATGAGGTTTTTTATCGCACCTGGGCTACACTTGCACATTTGAAGACTCAGACTGAGCTTGAAGAAATGGACTTTGAGAGAGACTTTGACTGGTCGTGGCCTCCCAAGAACAAGTTCAGGCCCATTCCAGTTCTAGACCTTGAAGATAGCTCCTTTTCTTCATTTCGCACTGCTGAAACTGATGAAGAACAGCTCGACACTGCTACCGGTCCAAGGAAGAAGACTACTCCCAAGAAGCGTCACGGCTCTTCCTCAACCGCCAAGAAGTGAAGTCTTCTCGGGCGTTAGTCCTCAGTTTGTCCCTTTTTGTCACTTGATGACAAAAGGGGAGAAACTTTAGAGTTAGTCTTCAAGCGGGATATTTTTGGGGCTTATGAACTATATTTAAGTTACAAACTCTTGGCTCTTCTGAAGTTTTTATGTAATGAGTTGTAACTTAAGCCCGATGGTACTTTGACGCTTTTGAACGTTTTTCTTCGCATGCTTATTCCTCAAGTTATAATGCACACATGCTGGAATTCGTCAGATACCATTTGTCATCATGCATTTTCATTTTCTTCATATGATATGTTACATGTATGCATGATTTACAAGACTCAGGGGGAGATCTCCATGATATAAATCATCAATGTGCATTTGCTGTGAAAAGCAAAATCCTCACGATATGCACATCTTCAGGGGGAGTCTCTCTGAATCTTGATTTAAAATTCCTCAAATGAGTATTTACACTTCATATTTTTTATCCCTGTTGAAGACTTAACCTAATTGTCATCAACCACCAAAAAGGGGGAGATTTGTAAGTGCATCTAGTGCCCCTTAGTGATTTTGGTGGTTTGAAGACTTATAGCTTAAGTATCTAATGTGTTTATGAGTGTACACAGGATCTATAAGTCATTGAGGAGTTTGAGATATTTGAAGAATATCGACCCCTAAAAATATATATCTTTGGTTGAAGAAATTGGTCTGAAGCTCAAGAAATGAATCGCGAGGAATCTGCGATGAAATTGATATTCCTCATGAAGATACGGAAATTGAGGAATTCGGTGTGTCCTGAAGAAAATCACTTTGAAGAATTTGAAGCATGAAGATTTACTCTTTCTGTTTTATTTTCTTCACATTTGAGTAATAGGAACACCGTACTGTTAAAGGGGGTCAAAGTTACACTTTGGAATGAATTTCCTCATGATGCTCAACCCAAGCCTAATCCTATCAAAAGCCTCAAGTGAGGAATACGAGTGACATGAGGACTCTCAGAGTTGAGGGTTCCGACCGTTTCGATAGCCACGCCAAGTCATTGGTCTTATCCACTCCAACGGTCATATTATTTAAGGGCATTAGTGTCAAATCATGTCGGGATGCTCCCAAGCTATAAATAGCCACACCCCCACAACCATTAGCTGCTTGGCTGCTCCGTTAGAATCTGACACTTGTCATAAGAGCAACCCAATTCCTCAGAGTCTTCGAGAGTAATTCATCAGTGAGGAAATACCCCATACACCGAAACCACAAACCAAACCTAGTGATTGATCATCACTGAAGAAGTTGTTCCTGTGTGGGACTGAAGCCTTTTACCTTTGAGGACTGTGCATCCTCCAGACGGTTAGGCGTCATGGTCTAGAGCTTTCCAGTAGTCAATTGTGGATCACCGGGTGACCATGTTTGTGAGGGTTTGGAAGTCTGCCCTGAAGACTTACCACGAGTGTTGGGCGAGGACTGTGTGTTCTTAGCCCAAGGAGATCACGGTAGGGACTGTGTGTCCCGGGACTGTGTGTCCTTTGGTTTCAATACCAAGCCGCTTCAAACCATATGTACGACTGTCACAGCACTTGGAACTGGGTCATCAACGACTGTCTTCATTGAGAAACGGGTTCTAATTCCTCAACTCCTTACTTTCCTCGTATTATGTGTTGATGACTTTCACTGCTAGTGTTTCAAGAATTTGCTGAATAATTTCTCTGAATTTCCTCAACCCCAAATTCTTCACGTCAGTTAATCCTCATATGTATTTTGCGTGCCTGCTCACTGTGCAATCTGTTTTCACAGTCCTCACTCTAAAAAACTGTTGTTGTGAAACTTTGCACTTCTGATCCTTTACTGTTTCCGCTGTGAGTTAGTCATCAGTGAGGAATTTCCTCAAAAGCAACTTCCTCAGTGATGAAATTCTAAAAATCTCCTATTCACCCCCACTCTAGTCGATATAACGCACTTTCACCGAACGCACCTTCATATTCTATGGGAGGCATGACCCCGTCCGTGGGCACGGAGCCCAAAGTCCTAGGGTGCTCTATGGGGATGAGCCGCTTCTTCTTCTTGCGGGGGTCCTCACGAGATGGCTCGTCTTCTTCATCGTCCGAACGTTCTGCCGCTGCGGCGTGGTAGGCATGCTCGAGTGTACAGACGACATCCTTCTCATCGCAGGCGATGGTGATGACGCCGCCGCTCCCTCGCATCTTGAGGACGTTGTAGCCATGGTGGGTCACTGCCATGAACTCGGCGAGAGCCGGGTACCCAAGGATCGTGTTGTACGGTAGATGGATGTGCGGGATGATCTCAGTGTGGTAGTTCTTGCGCTCGCCGAAGGTGACTGGCACACGCACCTGCCCAATGGGCACGGTGGACCCTTCCGTGACTCCTGAGAAGGGCTTGGTCGGCATGAGTTGTTCGTACGGCAGCTGGAGTGTCTCGAAGGTCTCGACCGAGAGGACATTGAGCTCCGCTCCACTGTCGATAAGAGTCTTGGTGATGAGGACGTTGCTGATGGTCGGGTTGCACATCATGCGGAGCTTGCTGATACGTCCATTTTGCATCATGCTTTTATGTGGATATTTATCGCTTTATGGGCTGTTATTACACTTCACGGTACAATACTTATGCCTTTTCTCTCTTATTTTGCAAGGTTTACATGAAGAGGGAGAATGCCGGCAGCTGGAATTCTGGCCTGAAAAAGGAGCAAGTTTGAGATACCTATTCTGCGCAACTCCAAAAGCCGTGAAAATCAACGAGGAATTATTTTGGAATTTATAAAAAATATTGGGTGGAAGAAGTACCAGAGGGGAGCCACCAGGAGGCCACAAGCCTGCTAGGCGCGGCCTACCCCCCTGGTCGCGCCTAGGGGGCTTGTGGGATCCCTGTTGCCCCTCTGGCTCCCATCTTTTGCTATGAGGAGGGTTTCGTTCCAGAAAAAATGAGGAGGCTTTCGGGAGGAATCGCCGCCGCCACGAAGCGGAACTTGTGTAGAACCAATCTAGAGCTCCGGGAGGGCCGTCCTGCTTGGGAAACTTCCCTCTCGGAGGGGGAAATCGTCGCCATCGTCATCACCAACACTCCTCTCATCGTAGGGGACTCATCACCATCAACATCTTCATAAGCACCATCTCATCTGCAAACCCTAGTTCATCTCTTGTAACCAATCTCCGTCCCGCGACTCCGATTGGTACTTGTAAGGTTGCTAGTAGTGTTAATTACTCTTTGTAGTTGATGCTAGTTGGATTACTCGGCGGAAGATTATATGTTCAGATCCTTGATGCTATTCAATACCTCTCTGGTCATGAATATAATTATGCTCTGTGAGTAGTCACTTTCGTTCCTGAGGACATGGGTAAGTCTTGCTATAAGTAGTCATGTGAATTTGGTATTCGTTCGATATTTTGATGCGTTGTATGTTGTTATTCCTCTAGTGATGTTGTGTGAACGTAGACTGCATAACACTTCACCATTATTTGGGCCTAGAGGAAGGCATTGGGAAGTAATAAGTAGATGATGGGTTGCTAGAGTGATAGAAGCTTAAACCCTAGTTTATGCGTTGCTTCGTAAGGGGATGATTTGGATCCACTAGTTTAATGGTATGGTTAGATTTTGTCTTAATTCTTCTTTCGTAGTTGCGGATGCTTGCGAGAGGGGTTAATCATAAGTGGGATGTTTTTCCAAGTAAGGGCAGAACCCAAGCACCAGTCCACCCACATATCAAACTATCAAAGTAGCGAACGTGAATCATATGAACATGATGAAAACTAGTTTCACAAAAATTCCCATGTGTCCTCGGGAGCGCTTTACATCCTATAGGAGTTTGTCCAGGCTTGTCCCTTAGTACAAAAGGGATTGGGACATCTTGCTGCACCTTTGTTACTATTGTTACTTGCTACTTGCTACGAATCATCTTATCACACAATGATCTGTTACCGATAATTTCAGTGCTTGCAGAGAATACCTTGCTGAAAACCACTTGTCATATCCTTGTGCTCCTCGTTGGGTTAGACACTCTTACTTATAGAAAGGACTACGATAGATCCCCTACACTTTTAGGTCATCAAGACTCTTTTCTGGCGCCGTTGCCGGGGAGTGAAGCGCCTTTGGTAAGTGGAATTTGGTAAGGAAATATTTATATAGTGTGCTGAAATTTATTGTCACTTGTCACTATGGAAACTAATCCTTTGAGCAGCTTGTTCGGGGTATCTTTACCTCGAACAGAAGCACAAGGAGTTTCTCCTCAACCTGCTGCACCTACTGAAAATATTTGTTATGAATTTCCTTCGGGTATGCTAGAGAAACTATTGGCTAATCCTTCTATAGGAGATGGAACATCACTCCCCGACTTGCATCTAATCTATGTAGATGAAGTTTGTGGATTATTTAAGCTTGCAGGTTTGCCCGAGGATGAGGTCAAGAACAAGGTATTTCCCTTATCTTTGAGGGATAAAGCATTGACATGGTATAGTCTATGTCAAGATACTGGATCATGGAACTACAACTGATTGAAATTGGAATTTCATCAGAAGTTGTATCCTATGCATTTGGTACATCGTGATCGGAATTATATTTATAATTTTTGGTCTCGTGATAGATAAAGTATCGCTCCAGCTTGGGGGAGGCTTAAATCAATATTATATTCATGCCCCAACCATGAGATCTCGAGAGAAATTATTTCTCAAAACTTCTATGCTAGGCTTTCTCATGATAATCGCACCATGCTAGACACTTCTTGTACCGGTTCTTTTATGAAGAGAGATATTGACTTCAAATGGAATTTATTGGAAATAATTAAACGCAACTCTGAAGATTGGGAGTTTTATGAATGTAAGGAGTTAGGTATGAATCTCAAGTTTGATTGCGTTAAATCCTTTGTCAGAACAAATACTTTTTGTGATTTTAGCGCTAAACATGGACTTGACTCTGAGATAGTAGCCTCATTATGTGAATCTTTTGCTGCTCATATCAATCGCCCTAAAGAGAAGTGGTTTAAATATCATCCTCCCTTAGAAGTCAATTTAGTTAAACCCAACCCAATTGAAGAGAAACTCATTGCTTATAATGATCCTATTGTTCCTAGTGCTTACATTGAGAAACCACCTTTCCCTATTAGGATAAAGAATCATTCTAAAGCTTCAACTCTAATACGTAGGGGCTACATTAGAACACCTACACCCCCTGACAAAATTAGACTTGAACCTAGCATTGCTATTATCGAAGATATTCTGTCCGACAATGTTGAGGGCCATGATATTCACTTTTGTGAAGATGCTGCTAGAATTGTTGAACCTCATGCTAGAGAAAAACATAGGCCTATTGTTAGCACGCCTATTGTTTCTTTTAAGATAGGAGATCATTGTTATCATGGTTTATGTGACGTGGGTGCTAGTGTTAGTGCAATACCTTAATCTTTATATGATGAAATTAAAGACGAGATTGCACCTGTCGAGATGGAACCTATTGATGTCACTATTCAGCTTGCCAATAGAGATACTATCTGCCCTTTGGGAATTATTAGAGATGTTGAAGTATTGTGTGGTAAAACTAAGTATCCTGCTAATTTTCTCGTTCTTGCTACTACACAAGATAGCTTTTGACCCATCATATTTGGCAGACCTTTCCTCAATACTGGCAATACTTATATTGACTATGAGAAGCAAAATGTCACTGTTGGCTTTGAAGGTGTGTCACATGAGTTCAATTTCTCCAAGTTTGGTAGACAACCTCATGAAAAAGAATTGTCTAGTAAGGATGAAATTATTGCTCTAGCTTCTATTGTTGTGCCTCCTACTGATCCTTATAGCAATACTTGCTTGAGCATGAAAATGATATGCATATGGATGAAAGGAATGAGATAGATAAAGTTATCTTTGAACAACATCCCATCCTTAAGAATAATTTGCGTGTTGAACTGCTTGGAGATCCACCCCCACCAAAGGGTGATCCTGTGTTTGAGCTTAAGCAGTTACCTGATACTCTTAAGTATGCTTATCTTGATGAAAAAGAGATATATCCTGTTATAATTAGTGCTATCCTTTCAGAGCATGAAGAAAAGAAGTTATTAACAACTCTGAGGAAGCACCGTGCTGCTATTGGATATACTCTTGAAGATCTTAAGGGCATTAGTCCCACTCTATGCGAGCACAAAATTAAAACCGATCCTGATTCCAAACCAGTTGTTGATCATCAAAGGATATTAAATCCTAAGATGAAAGAGGTAGTAAGAAAAGAAATACTAAAGCTCCTCGAAGCAGGTATTATCTATCATGTTGCTCATAGTGATTGGGTGAGTCTGGTGCATTGCGTCCCTAAGAAGGGAGGTATTACCGTTGTCCCTAATGACAAAGATGAATTGATCCCACAGAGGATTATTACTGGCTATAGGATGGTGATTGATTTTAGGAAATTGAATAAAGCCACTAGGAAACATCATTACCCTTTGCCTTTTATCGACCAAATGCTAGAAAGATTGTTTAAACACACACACTTCTTCTTTCTAGATGGTTATTCTGGTTTCTCCCAAATACCTGTTGCACAATCTGATCAGGAGAAAACCACTTTCACCTGCCCTTTCGGTACCTTTGCTTACAGACGTATGCCTTTTGGATTGTGTAATGCACCTGCTACCTTTCAAAGATGTATGATGGCTATATTCTCTGAGTTTTGTGAAAATATTGTTGAGGTTTTCATGGATGACTTCTCCGTTTACGGGTCTTCTTTTGATGATTGCCTCAGCAACCTTGATCGTGTTTTGCAAAGATGTAAAGATACCAATCTTGTCTTGAATTGGGAGAGGTGCCACTTTATGGTTAATGAAGGCATCGTCTTAGGACATAAAATTTCTGAAAGAGGTAATGAAGTCGATAAGGCTAAGGTTGACGCGATCGAGAAAATGCCATGCCCTACAGATATCAAAGGTATAAGAAGTTTCCCTGGTCATGCTGGTTTCTATAGAAGGTTCATTAAGGACTTTTCTAAGATTTCTAGGCCTCTTACCAATCTCTTGCAAAAGGATATTCCTTTTGTTTTTAATGATGATTGTGAGGAAGCCTTTGAAATACTTAAGAAGGCCTTGGTAACTGCACCTATTATTCAACCACCTGATTGGAACTTACCTTTAGAAATTATGTGTGATGCTAGTGATTATGTTGTTGGTGTTGTTCTAGGATAAAGAGTTGATAAGAAGTTGAATGTTATTCATTATGCTAGTAAAACTCTAGATAGTGCCCAAAGAAACGATGCTACTACTGAAAAGGAATTTTTAGCAGTCGTGTTTCCATGTGAAAAGTTCAGATTTTACATAGTTGATTCCAAAGTCGCTATTCACACTGATCTTGCTGCTATTAAGTATCTCATGGAAAAGAAATATGCTAAAACTAGACTTATCAGATGGGTTCTCTTGCTACAAGAATTTGATTTGCATGTTGTTGATAGGAAGGGTGCTGAGAACCCCGTAGCAGATAACGTGTCTAGGTTGGAGAATGTTCTTGATGACCCACAAACTATGGATGAGAGCTTTCCTGATGAGCAATTGTATGTCATCAATGCTTCACGTATTACATCGTGGTATGCTGATTATGCAAATTATATTGTTGCCAAATATATACCACCTAGTTTCACTTACCAGCAAAAGAAGAAATTCTTCTTTGATTTGAGACATTAGTTTTGGGATGATCCTCACCTTTATACAGAAGGAGTAGATGGTGTTATTAGACATTGTGTACCTAAGCATGAACAGGGACAGATCCTACAGAAGTGTCACTCCGAGGCTTACGGAGGACACCATGCGGGGGATAGAACTGCACACAAGGTATTGCAATCAGGTTTCTATTGGCGTACTCTCTTCAAGGATGCCCGTAAGTTTGTCTTGTCTTGCGATGAATGTCAAAGAATAGGTAATATCAGTAAACGTCAAGAGATGCCTATGAGTTATTCACTTGTCATTCAACCATTTGATGTTTGGGTTTTTGATTATATGGGACCTTTTCCAAAATCCAACGGGTATACTCATATCCTAGTTGTTGTTGATTAGGTTACTAAGTGGGTAGAAGCTATCCCAACTAGTAGTGATTATCACAACACCTCTATCAGGATGCTTAAAGAAGTTATTCTCCCTAGATTTGGAGTCCCTAGATATTTAATGACTGATGGTGGTTTACATTTTATTCATGGTGCTTTCCGTAAAACTCTTGCTAAGTATGATGTCAACCATAGAGTTGCATCTCCCTATCATCCTCAGTCCACTGGTCAAGTAGAGCTAAGTAATAGAGAGATTAAACTAATTCTGCAAAAGACTATTAATAGGTCTAGAAAGAATTGGTCTAAGAAGCTTGATGATGCGCTATGGGCTTATAGAACTGCTTATCAGAATCCCATGGGCATGTCTCTGTACAAAATGGTTTACGGTAAAGCATGTCATTTACCTCTTCAGCTAGAGCATAAGGCTTATTGGGCAATAAAAGAGCTCAACTTTGATTTCAAACTTGCTGGTGAGAAGAGGTTATTTGATATTAGCTCACTTGATGAGTGGAGAACTCAGGCATATGAAAATGCCAAGTTGTTCAAAGAAAGGGTTAAGAGGTGGCATGAGTCCGCGTTCCACCATCCTTGGCACTTGAAGACTTGCTGCTCCATTGCCTCGAGCCTTGCCTCCATGCTTCCGGTCTTCTAGGGCCCCTCAACATCATAGATGTGCAGCAACCCCTCACGCATCTTGATAGATTGAGGGTATTGCACCACTCCCGCGAGGTAGGGATTGATGACCTTCTCAAAGAACTTGTCCTTCGAAGCTTTTGGGGATGCCATAGCGATCTAGACCTGTCTGCACAACAGCTTGAAACGAAAACAGAGGAAATTTGCATGATACGAGGGTCAGACCTTTCGAGAGAATATATAATGAATTTTTCCCGACCAGAAGGAGTACTCCGCAATAAAACTGAGTCCGGGAGGCACACGAGGTGGTCACAAGCCCCCCAGGAGCGGCCAGGGGGGTGGCCCGCGCTTGGCAGGCTTGTCGCCTCCTCGTGCGCTTTTCCGGACTACTTTGAATTTTTCTATTTTTCTAAAAATTCCAAAACGGAGAAAAATTCCTATTGGAAAAGTTTTGGAGTCGGTTTACTTACCGAATCACATACCTCTTCGTTTTTGGAGTCTGAAACAGGCTGATAAATATCCCTTATGTACTCCTCCGGAGTTATGGTATTAATAACATTGCTTTCAACATTTATGGGAGTACCTGAGATATAATGCTTGATTCTTTGCCCATTTACCACTCTCAGAACTTAACTTCTGTGTTGTTGATCTTGATGGCACCGGAACGATATACTTCCTCAACAATGTAAGGACCTTCCCATTTAGAGAGAAGCTTGCCTACAAAAAAGCTTAAACGAGAATTGTATAGCAAGACATAATCACCTAAATTGAACTCACGTTTTTGTATCCTTTTATCATGCCACCTCTTAACCTTTTCTTTAAACAACTTGGCATTTTCATATGCCTGAGCTCTCCACTCATCAAGTGAGCTAATATCAAATAACATCTTCTCACCAGCGAGTTTTAAATCAAAGTTGAGCTCTTTGATTGCCCAATAAGCCTTATGCTCTAGCTCAAGAGGTAAATGACATGCTTTACCATAAACCATTTTGTACGGAGACATGCCCACGGGATTCTTATAAGAAGTTCTATAAGACCACAGTGCATCATCAAGCTTCTTAGACCAATTCTTTCTATACCTATTAACGGTCTTTTGCAGAATTAGTTTAATCTCTCTATTGGTTAGCTCTACTTGACCACTGGACTGGGGATGATAGGGAGATCCAACTCTATGGTTGACATCATACTTAGCAAGCATTTTACGGAAAGCACCATGAATGAAATGTGAACCACCATCAGTCATTAGATATCTAGGGACTCCAAATCTAGGGAAAATAACTTCTTTAAGCATCCTGATAGAGGTGTTGTGATCAGAAATACTAGTTGGAATAGCTTCTACCCACTTAGTAACGTAGTCAACATCAACTATGATATGAGTATACCCGTTGGATTGTGGAAAAGGTCCCATATAATCAAAGCCCCAAACATCAAATGGTTCAATGACAAGTGAATAATTCATAGGCATCTCCTGACGTTTACTGATATTTCCTATTCTTTGATATTCATCGCAAGACAAGACAAACTTGAGGGCATCCCTGAAGAGAGTGGGCCAATAGAAACCTGGTTGCAATACCTTGTGTGTAGTTCTATCTCCGGCATGGTGTCCTCCTTAAGCCTTGGAGTGACTTCAGTAGGATCTGTCCCTGTTCATGCTCAGGTACACAACGTCTAATAACACCATCTACTCGTTCCTTATAAAGGTAAGGATCATCCCACAAGTAATGTCTCAAATCAAAGAAGAATTTCTTCTTTTGCTGGTATGTCAAACTAGGTGGTATATATTTGGCAACGATATAATTTGCATAATCAGCATACCACGGTGTACTACGTGAAGCATTGATGACATTCAGTTGCTCATCATGAAAGCTATCATCAATAGGTTGTGGGTCATCAAGAACATTCTCCAACCTAGACAAGTTATCTGCTACGGGGTTCTCAGCACCCTTCCTATCAACAACATGCAAATCAAATTCTTGTAGAAAGAGAACCCATCTGATAAGTCTATGTTTAGCATCTTTCTTTTCCATGAGATACTTAATAGCAGCATGATCAGTGTGAATAGTTACTTTGGAATCAACTATGTAAGATCTGAACTTTTCACATGGAAACACGACTGCTAAAAATTCCTTTTCAGTAGTAGCATAGTTTCTTTGGGCACTGTCTAGAGTTTTACTAGCATAGTGAATAAGGTTCAATTTCTTATCAACTCTTTGTCCTAGAACAACACCAACATCATAATCACTAGCATCACACATAATTTCAAAAGGTAAGTTCCAATCAGGTGGTTGAACAATAGGTGTAGTTATCAAGGCATTCTTAAGTATTTCGAAGGCTTCCTCAGAATCATTGTCAAAAACAAAAGGAATATACTTTTGCAAGAGATTGGTAAGAGGCCTAGATATCTTAGAGAAGTCTTTAATGAACCTTCTATAGAAACCAGCATGACCAAGGAAACTTCTTATACCTTTGATATTTGTGGGGCATGGCATTTCCTCGATCGCATCAACCTTAGCCTTATCAACTTCAATACCTCTTTCAGAAATTTTATGTCCTAAGACGATGCCTTCGTTAACCGTAAATTGGTATATTTAGATCTCTGCAAAACTCGATCAAGGTTGCTGAGGCAATCATCAAAAGAAGACCTGTAAACGGAGAAGTCATCTATGAAAGCCTCAACAATCTTTTCACAAAAGTCAAAGAATATAGCCATCATACATCTTTGAAAGGTAGCATGTGCATTACATAAGCCAAAAGGCATACGTCTGTAAGCAAAGGTACCGAAAGGGCAGGTGAAAGTGGTTTTCTCCATATCAGATTATGCAACACGTATTTGGGAGAAACCATAATAACCATCTAGAAAGCATAAGTGTATGTGTTTAGACAATCTTTCTAGCATTTGGTCAATAAAAGGCAAAGGGTAATGATCTTTCCTAGTGGCCTTATTCAATTTCCTAAAATCAATCACCATCCTATAGCCAGTAATAATCCTCGTTGGTATCAATTCATCCTTATCATTAGGGACAACGGTAATACCTCCCTTCTTAGGGACGCAATGCACCGGACTTACCCAATCACTATGAGCAAGAGGATAGATAATACCTGCTTCCAGGAGCTTTAGTATTTATTTTCTTACTAGCTCTTTCATCTTAGGATTTTATCTCCTTTGATGATCGGCAACTGGTTTGGAATCAGGATCGGTTTTAATTTTGTGCATAGAGTGGGACTAATGCCCTTAAGATCATCAAGAGTATATCCAATAGCAGCACGGTGCTTCCTCGGAGTTTTTAGTAACTTCTTTTATTCATGCTTTTAGAGGCTAGGACTAATAATAACATGATATATCTCTTTTTCATCAAGATAAGCATACTTAAGAGTATAAGGCAACTGTTTAAGCTCGAACACAGGATCACCCTTTGGTGGGAGTGGATCTCCAAGCAGTTCAACTGGCAAATTATTCTTAAGGATAGGATGTTGTTCAAAGATAACTCTATCTATCTCATTCCTTTCATCCACATGCATATCATTTTCATGCTCAAGCAAGTATTGCTCTAAAGGATCAGTAGGAGGCATAGCAATAGAAGCTAGAGCAATAATTTCATCCTTACTAGAAAATTCTTTTTCATGAGGTTGTCTAACAAACTTGGAGAAATTGAATTCATGTGACACATATCAAACTATCAAAGTAGCGAACGCGAATCATATGAACATGATGAAAACTAGCTTTATAGAAATTCCCATGTGTCCTCAGAGCGCTTTACCTCCTATAAGAGTTTGTCCAGGCTTGTCCCTTGCTACAAAAGGGATTGGGCCATCTTGCTGCACCATTGTTACTATTGTTACTTGCTACTTTCTCCGAATCATCTTATCACGCAATTATCTGTTACCGATAATTTCAGTGCTTGCAGAGAATACCTTGCTGAAAACCACTTGTCGGATCCTTCTCCTCCTCGTTGGGTTCGACACTCTTACTTATCGAAAGGACTACGATAGATCCCTTACACTTGTGGGTCATCACTTGCCATCCATGAACGAACCCCTGAGCTGATCACTTGGGTCGAAGGTGATGGCGGTCTGGGATCAGTTTAGGGGGTGCATCGCTTCAGGCTTCGGGAGAGCGGCATTCACCTCCCGGGTGAACTTCTTGAAGGCGCGGTTCGAGGCCGGGGTCTGGGCGCCGCCCAGGATGGAGGCCACCGCCCTGACCTCCTGGAAGCTCCCAGCCCCATCATTCTTCATGTCTTCATCCCTCCTTCTAGGTGGCGGAGGCAGCCCAGCCTCACGAGGGCAAACCTCACGAGGCTGACCGCGTGGTTGCCCCTCCTGACATGTGCCCTTCCCCTCGGTCGTGCTTCGCCTCAGGCTCGGCTACGAGAACCTTCGGAGCCTTGCGCTTCACCTCCTTGGGCTTGATCTTGTTGTCTTCTGGTTCCGCTGCCTGAGGCTCGAGGAGCGATAGGCGTCCTTCTTCAACCCTGGGCCACTTGTTTGTCGGGTTGAACATCTCTGGTGCAGTGCTCATTTCATCATTCATGGCGAGCTCCTCTTTCATCTTGACGTCGGTGACTCCGTCGGAGAAGGCCGAGATGACTGCCTCATCCGACGCCTTGGGGATCTTGAGTCGCATGTCCGTGAAATGTTGTATGAACTTGTGCAGGGTCTCCCTTGTTGGGAAACGTTGCATGGGAAACAAAAAATTTCCTACGCACACGAAGACCTATCATGGTGATTATCATCTATGAGAGGGAGATCAGATCTACATACCCTTGTAGATTGCTAAGCGGGAAGCGCTAAGAAATGTGGTTGATGTAGTGGAACGTCTTAGCGATCCAAATCGCAGCCGTCCCACGATCGGTCCTGATCTAGTACCGAACGGACGGCACCTCCGTGTTTAGCACACGTACAGCTCGATGAAGATCTCCGCCTTCTTGATCCAGCAAGAGAGACGGGGAAGTAGATGAGTTCTCCAACGGCGTGACGGCGTGCCGGTGGTGGTGGTGATCTATTCCTGCAGGGCTTAGCCTAAGAACCGTAGAAATCCGATCTAGAGGAAGCACTATGAACTAGAGGAGAGGGTTGAACGTGGCTGAAATTGTGTCTCAAAAACTCTAAAACCTCTAGTATATATAGGTGGAAGGAGGGGCTAGCCTTGAGCACCAAGAAGAACCTCCTTGGGCTCGGTCGAAGCTAGGGAGGTGGAGTCCTCCTCCAATCCTACTTGGAGTAGGACTTCTCCCCAAGTTGTCCACCTCTTTTGGTTTTTTCCACTTTTACCTCATGGGCTTTCTTTGGTTGACTAGACAGCCCACTAAGAGCTATTGTTCCACCATCAAGTCCATGTGGCCCTCTTGGGGATTGGTGGGCCAACTTGGTGGGCTCCCGGTACCCATTCGTCACTCGTGGTACACTGTCGGCAATGCCCGAAATTCTTCCTGAATCCAAATATCAACTTCCTATATATCAATCTTCATTTCCGGACCATTCCGGAGCTCCTCGTGATGTCCGGGATCTCATCCGGGTCTCCGAAAAAAATTCGGTCACCAACACCTATAACTCAACTATACCGAAACGTCACCGAACCTTAAGTGTGCAGACCCTGCGGGTTCGAGAACTATCCAGACATGACCTAAGACACTCTGAGGTCATACAATAGCGGAACCTGGATGTCCATATTGGATCCTACATATTCTACGAAGATCTTATCGGTTGAACATCTAATTCAAGGATTCATATAATCCTGTATACCGTTCCCTTTGTCCTTCGGTATGTTTATTTCCCGAGATTTGATCGTCAGTATCTCTATACCTATTTCAATCTCGTTACTGGCAACTCTCTTTACTCGTTCCGTAATACAAGATCCCGTGCCTAACTCTTTAGTCACATTGCTTGCCAGGCTTATATGTGATGTTGTATTAGCGAGTGGGCCCCGAGATACCTCTCTATCACACGGAGTGACAAATCCCAGTCTTGATCCATGCTAACTCAAGAGACACCTTTGGAGATACCTGTAGAGTACCTTTATAGTCACCCAGTAATGTTGCGATGTTTGATACACACAAGGCATTCCTCCGGTGTCAGTGAGTTACATGATCTCATGGTCATAGGAATGAATACTTGACATGTAGAAAATAATAGCAACAAAATGACACGCACATGCTACGTTCATATTTTGGGTCTTTGTCCATCACATCATTCTCCTAATGATGTGATCCTGTCATCAAGTGACAACACTTGTCAATGGCTAGGAAACCTTAACCATCCTTCATCAATAGGCTAGTCAACTTGAGACTCACTAGGGACACAGTTTTGTCTATATATCCACACATGCATTTATGTTTCCATTCAATACAGTTATAGCATGGATAATAAACGATTATCTTAAAACAAGAAATATAATAATAACTATTTTATTATTGCCTCTAGGGCATATTTCCAACATCCCCCTCCTGCTGCTTGATGCGCCGCAGGTCGTTCATGGTGGGAGCGCGGTCGCGGGTGCCCTGGAAGTTGGCGATGAAGCCTTCGCGTAGATCATCCCAGGAGGTGATGGACGCCCATGGGAGGTTGAGGAGCCAAGAGAGAGCGCCGCCCTTGAGCGCCGTGGGGAACTAGCATGCCATGACGTTGTCGATCCCTCCAGCCGCCCTGATACTCACCGTGTAGAGTTGCAGGAATTCGGCCGGGTCCAGGGTGCCGTCCTAGCGCGAGCGTCGGTCGGGCTTGAACTTGCAGGGCCACGCAGTTGGGTAGAGCTCAAGGGCGATGGCGAGGCACCCGACCGGCCCTATGGGTGCATCACGCGTGGGGACGACCTGGTCCTGGTGCTCCACTGGGTCTACTTCAAGCAGGGCACTCTCGCGGTGCAGGATTTACAGCGCCGGGAGCGCACGCGAGTCGGCGCGTGGCCGAGGAACCACCTGACAGCTTGTCTCATCTCCTGGCCCCGCCCTGGGTTCTTGAGGCCGGTCACGGGGACGCGCTTCCTGCATGGGCTCGAGGTGCGCGCCACGTCGCGGAGGTGGGGGTAGTGTGTCTTGCTCCTCGTCATTCGCCACGGATGGTTGGGGTCGAAACGAGCTCCTTGATGCGCTGGAGCCAGTAGTTGAGGCGGTCAGGGACGGAGCAGCTTGGTGGGCATGGCAAGCACGTGCCAGCCATGCGGCATCTCCGGCCGGGCGCATGAGGCCGACCCGGAAGCCCAGATGAGCGATGGAGTGCGGTTCGGCCGTCGGGCTGCTCGGTAGCTGGCTCGAAGGAACCTTGATGTTCTTGAGCGTCGGGGCCCATGGCGATGGTGACCGACGTGTGCCAGTGGGGCCCACGGGCATCGTCTGAGCAACGCGGTTGGCGCGGTGCTCGACGTGATCCCGGCGAGCGTCAGCCATCGGAGCGGCGAATCTTGGTGTAGGCAAAGTTTGGAGGAAACCTTGACACGCCCCCTACCCGGCGCGCCAAATGTCGTATTTCGAGCTCCGCAAAAATCCTAAAGATTCGAACTCAGGGCGTGTACGAAGATCTCTCTCAGGATCGCCTCACCTAACTAGCTACTCGCTGAGATGGTAGAGAACTCACTTGATGGTGAGGAAGAAACAGAACACGACAATTGACCCAAGTTCGGGCTGCTGAGAAGCGTAATGCCCTACTCCTGCTTTGGTGGATTGCCTCTCGTGGAGGTTGGTGGATGAACTAGTACAGTGTTCAAGGGCCTCCGGAGGCTAGTTGGCCTTTGTGTGGTGTGGGTGTGCGAATGAATGAATCAAGTGGGACCCTCTACGAAATACCTATCCTCTATATATAGTGGCGGCCCGGTTCCTCTTCCCTTATCGCAAGGGCGGGAAGGGATCCCACAATGGCCAATTTTGAAGGGGAATAGGGGAACATGCTCCCCTGCCCAAAGGTGGTCTTCGCGTGCAAAGTGGTGTTCAACGCAGCAGGGACGGGTACAGGGATGATGTCCGTCCTGCTGGTGGGCGGTGGTCGCTTTGTTTCACCAAAATGGAAACCTTTGGAAGATGCCTTGGGAACCCGCGTAAGTCCTTCCCTCCTTTACACAAAAGGGGAAACTACACTATCCTACAATCCGGTGCTCACTTGTACTTTCCACGCGTAATCCTTGACTCCTCAGGCCGGGTCTTGCCTCGGAATCTCCACCGCTCCGGAGGGGTCCTGAGGACACCCCCTGCGGGTCTTGGTGCTGCTCGTCCTCACGAGGCTCGGGCCCTTGCGAAGACCTTGCCTTGAGTGGTGCCGCGCCCGATTGTGCTTGCTCGATGAAGTGGGCCAGCCCTGGGCCACTGGTAGGCACGTCTGGGTACCCCCATTCCTAGAACGCCGACAGCAATAAAATAACATGATCATATGCTATGTTCATAGTTTGGGTCTTGTCCATCACATCAATCTCCTAATGATGTGATCCTGTTATCAAGTGACAACACTTGTCTTTGGCTAGGAAACCTTAACCATCTTTGATCAACGAGCTAGTCAACTAGAGGCTTACTAGGGACAGTGTTTGTCTATGTATCCACCCATGTATCTAAGTTTCCATTCAATACAATTATAGCATAGATAATAAACGATTCTCATGAAAAAGGAAATTTAATAATAACCAATTTATTATTCCCTCTAGTGCATATTTCCAACAGTCTCCCGCTTGCACTAGAGTCAATAATCTAGTTCACATCACTATGTGATAATAATGAATCCAACACCCATACAGTTTTGGGGTTTGATCATGTCTTGCTTGTGAGAGAGGTTTTTAGTCAACGGGTCTGAGTTTTACAAATCTTGATGTCATCCTATAGATGCTTCTACCACGTGCCATTTGGAACTATTCCAAACGACAACTCCACTATACGAATCCGGTTTACTACTTAAAGTCATTCGGATTGGAGTCAAAGCTTGCATCGACCCCTTTACGATGAACTCTTTTATCACCTCCATAATCGAGAAAAATTCCTTATTCCACTAGTTAAAAAGGATAATTTTTGACCACTTGTCCAGTAATCCATTCCTAGATCACTTTTGTACCCCTTGATAGATTCATGGCAAGGCACACATCACGCGCAGTAGACAGCATAACATACTATAGAGCCCGCGGCTAATGCATAGGGGACGACCTTCGTCCTTTCTCTTTCTTATGTCGTGGTCGGGCTTTGAGTCTTACTCAATATTCACACCTTACAACACAGCCAAGAACTCCATCTTTCCCGATCTATTTTGAACTCCTTCAAAAACTTGTCAAGGCATGCATTTCATTGAAAGTTTTATCAAGTTCTTGATCTATCTCTATAGATTTTGATTCTCGATGTTCAAGTAGCTTAATCGAGGTTTTCCTTTGAAAAACACTTTTCAAACAACCCTTTATGCTTTCCATAAATTCTACATCATTTCCGATCAACAATATGTCTACCACATATACTCATCAGAAATTCTATAGTGCTCCCACTCACTTCCTTGGAAATACAAGTTTCTCACAAACTTGTATAAACCCAAAAGCTTTGATCATCTCATTAAAGCGCATATTCCAACTCCGAGATGCTTACTCCAGTCCATAGAAGCATCTCTGGAGTTTGCATACGTCTTAGCATCCTTAGGATCGACAAAACCTTCTGGTTGTATCACATACAACCTTTCCTTAAGAAAACCGTCGAGGAAACAATGTTTTGACTTCCATCTGCAAGATTTCATAATTGAAAAATGCAGCAACTGCTAACATAACTCCAACAGACTTTTAGTATCGTTACGAGTGAGGAAGTCTCATCGTAGTCAACTCCTTGAACTCCTCGGAAACTTCTTTGCGAAAATTCGAGCTTTCTAAATGGTGACTTTCACCATCATCGTTTGTCTTCCTTTTAAAGATCCATCTATACTTAATAGTCTTACGACCATCAAGTAGTTCTTCCAAAGTCCACCCTTTGTTTTCATACATGTATACTCTCTAGAATTTCATGGCTTCCAGCCATTTGATGGAATCCGGGCCCACCATCGCTTCTACATAGCTCGTAGGTTCATTGTTGTCTAGCAACATGACCTCCAAGATAGGATTATCGTACCACTGTGGAGTAGTGTGTGTTCTTGTTGACCTACGAGGTTTGTAAGTAACTTGATCTGAAGCTTCATGATCACCATCATTGGCTTCCACTTCAACTGGTGTAGACGCCACACGAACAACTTCCTGCGCCCTTCTACTGTCTGGTTGAAGTGGTGGTCCAAAACCTCACCATGTTCCACCATCCTCCCACTCAATTATTTCGAGAGAAACTCTTTCTCGATAAAGGACCCATTTCCTGAAACAAAAACTTTGCTTTTGGATCTGAGATAGGAGCTATACCCAACTATTTTGGGTATCCTATGAAGACGCATTTATCCGCTTTGGGTTCGATCTTATCAGGGTGAAACCTTTTGACATAAGCATCGTAGCCCCAAACTTTTAAGAAATGATAGCTTAGGTTTCTCCAAACCAAAGTTCATGCAGTGTCATATCAATGAACTAAGTGGTGCCCTATTAAAGTGAATGTAGTTGTCTCCAATTCATAACCCAAAAACGATAGTGGTATTTCGATAAGAGACATCATAGTATGCACCATATCTTAATAGGGCGTGGCTACGATGTTCGGACACACCATCACACTATGGTGTTCCAGGTGGCATTAGTTGTGAAACAATTTCCACATTATCTTAAATGTGTGCCAAACTCACAACTCAGATATTCATCTCTATGATCATATTGTATACATTTCATCCTCTTGTCATGACGATCTTAAACTTCACTCTGAAATTACTTGAACCTTTCAATAATTCAGACTTGTGTTTCATGAAGTAAATATACCACTATCTACTCAAATCAAATGTGAAGTAAGAACATAACGATATCCACTACGTGCCTCAACACTCATTGGACTGCATACATCAGAATGTATTACTTCCAATAAGTTACTTTGTTGTTCCATCTCACTGGAAAACGAGGCCTTCAGTCATCTTGCACATGTGGCATGATTTGCATGTCTCAAGTGATTCAAAATTAAGTGAGTCCAAACGATCCGTCTGCATGGAGGTTCTTCATGCGTTTACACCAATAGGCATGGTTCGCATGTCTCGAACGATTCAAAAACGAGTGAGTTCAAAGCTCCATCAGCATGGAGCTTCTTCATGCGTTTTATACCGATCTCACTCAAGTGGAAGTGCCACAAGTAAGTGGTACTATCATTACTACTTTGCATCTTTTGGCATCAATATTATGACCATGTGTATCACTACGATCAAGATTCAATAAACCTTTCATATTAGGTGCATGACCATTAAAGGTATTATTCAAGTAAACAAAGTAACCATTATTCTCTTTAAATGAATAACTGTATTGCAATAAACACAATCAATTTGTGTTCATGCTCAACGCAAAAACCAAACAACATTTAAGTTCAACATTAATCTCTAAAGTAGAGGGAGCGTGCGATGGTGATCACATCAACCTTGGAAACACTTCCAACACACATCGTCACCTCGCCTTTAGCTAGGCTCCGTTTATTCTGTAGATTTAATTTTGAGTTACTAACACTTAGAAACTGAACCGGTATCCAATACCCCGATGCTACTAGGAGTACTAGTAAAGTATACATCAATATCATGTATATCCAATATACTTTTGTCAACTTTGCCAGCCTTCTCATCTACCAAGTAACTAGGGTAGTTCCGCTTCAGTGACCGTTCCCCTCATAATAGTAGCACTTAGTCTCGGGTTTGGGTTCAAACTTGGGTTTCTTTACTAGAGTGGCAACCGGTTTGCCATTTCATGAAGTATCCCTTTTAACCCTTGCCCTTCTCAAAACTAGTCGTTTCACTAACCAGCAACACTTGATGCTCCTACTTGATTTCTACCTTCGCGGTGTCAAACATCGCAAATAGCTCAAGGATCGTCATCTCTATCCCTGATATGTTATAGTTCATCATGAAGCTCTGTAGCTTGGTGGCAGTGACTTTGGCGAACTATGTCAATCACTATCTTATCTGGAAGATCAACTCCCACTCGATTCAAGCAATTGTAGCACCCATACAATCTGAGAAGATGCTCAACGATTGAGGTTTTCTGCCTTACTTTGCAGGCAAAGAATCTTGATGGAGGTCTCATACATCTCAACACGGGCATAGGCCTGAAATCGTAATTTCAACTCTTGGAACATCTCGTATGTTCCATGACGTTCGAAACTTGTTCGGCGCCTTAATTCTAAGCCGTTTAAGCATTACACACTGAGCTATCATGTACTTATAAAAAAAGTGTATGTCAGATGCTCGCAACATCTATAGATGATGCTTAGGGTTTAGCACACCGAGTGGTGCATTAAGGACATAAGCCTTCTGTGCAGCAATGAGGACATTCCTGAGTTTACACACCGAGTCCGCATAATTGCTGCTATCATCTTTCAAATAAGTTTTCTCTAGGAACATATCAAAACCAGTAGAGCTACAACGCAAGCTACAACATAATTTGCAAAGACATTTTAACTATGTTCATGATAATGAGTTCAATTAATCATATTACTTAAGAACTCCCACTCAAATTGACATCCCTCTCGTTATTCGAGTGGTACATGATCCAAATTCACCAACTCATGTCTGATCATCACGTGAATTAAGTTGGCTTCAATGGTGAACATCTCTATGTTGATCATATCGACTATATGACTCATGTTTGACCTTTCGGTCTCTTGTGTTCCGAGGCCATGTCTGTACATGCTAGGCTCATCATGTTTAACCTGAATGTTCTACGTGTGCAATTGTTTTGCAGCCGTTGTATGTGAACATAGAGTCTATCACACCCGATCATCACGTGGTGTCTCGAAACAATGAACTGTCGCAATGGTGCACACTCGGGGAGAACACAATTTTATATTGAAATTTTAGTGAGGGATCACCTTATAATGTTACCATCGTCCTAAGCAAAACAAGGTGCATAAAAAGGATTAATATCACATGTAAATCATAAGTGACATGATATGGCTATGAACTTGTGCTTCTTCATCTCCATCACCAAAGCACCGGCATGATCTCCATCATCGCCGACGTCACACCATGATCTCCATCATTGTGCTACCATTGAGGTTATCCCGCTCCCTATGATGTTACTAGTAAATATACTGACTAGCTATAGAGCAAAGCATCACCAAGCGCAAAATAATTAAAGACAACCCTATGGCTCATGCCGACTGCTGTAGCACCGACGTGCAAGTTGATATTTAACTATTAGAATATGATCATCTCATACATCAAATATATCATATCATGTCTTTAGCCATATCACATCACAACATACCCTACAAAAACATGTTAGACGTCCTCTAATTTGTTGTTCCATGTATTACGTGGCTGATATGGATATCTAGCATGATCGCATCTTACTTATGCAAACCCAGAACGATGATACACAAGTTGCTATTTAACCTTCTCCAAGGACGGCCTCAGTCAACTCCGATTCAACTAAAGTTGGAGAAATAGAAACCTGCAGTCATATTTATGCAACAAGTTGCATGTTAGCGATGAAACCGGTCTCTCGTAAGCGTACGAGTAATGTTGGTTCGGGCCGCTTCATCCAACAATACCGCAGAATAAAGAAAAGACTAAGGAGGGTAGCAATGTGAATATCAACGCCCACAAACTCCTTTGTGTTCTTCTCGAGATGTCATCTAAGCATAGACCTAGCTCTGGTACCACTATTGGGGAATGTCGCATGGGAAACAAAAAATTTCCTACGCGCACATAAGATCTATCCATGGTGATGACCATCTACGAGAGGAGTGATTGGATCCACATACCTTGTCGATCGCTAAGCGGAAGCGTATATAACACGGTTGATGTAGCATAACATCTTCGTGATCCAAATCGCAGCCCGTCCCATGATATCATCATGATCCGTCCCGTGATCCCTTCATGATCCATCCCGATCTAGTGCCGAACGTATGACACCTCCACAGTCAGCACATGTACGGCTCGATGACGATCATTGCCTTCTTCATCCAGCAAGAGGGGCGGAGAGGTAGATGTGTTCTCCAGCACGACGGCATGGTGGTGGTGGTGGTGTACTAATCCATCAGGGCTTCACCAAGCTTCTGCGGAACTAATCTAGAGGAGTAAACGATCTAGAGGGAGAGATGGCAGCACATGGCTAATTAGGGTTGTGTTTGGCCTCAAAATATCTACTATATATAGGAGGTATAGGAGGGAGGGCTGCCTTGCCGCCTACTCCAAGGAGGAGGGCTCCGCCAAGCCAAGGGAGGAGAGTCATCCTCCAATTCGGTTTGGGTGGAGGACTCCCTTCCTACTTGGCCAACTCCTTCCTTTTTTTCTTTTTATTTTTCTTTTTGCACCTTTGGTCGAAATAGGTTATTGGGTTGGCCGCACCATACTCGAGGGGCTGGTGCGCCACTTATAGGCCTATTAGGTTCTCTCTCGGGTGGGTGGCCCCTTCCAGTAAAACCCCGAAACCCATTCGTTACTCCGAGTATTTTACCGGCAATGCGCGAAAACTTTCTGGAAGCCAAATGCAACTTTCTTATATATCAATCTTTACCTCCAAACCATTACGGAGCTCCTCGTGACGTCCGGGATCTCATACGGGACTCCGAGAAACTTTCGGTCACCTACATACATAACTCAATTTTACCGAAACGTCACCGAACCTTAAGTGTGCAGACCCTGCGGGTTCAAGAACTATGCAGACATGACCTGAGACACTCTCTGGTCAATAACCAATAGTGGGACCTAGATGCCCGTATTGGATCCTACATATTCTATGAAGATCTTTATCGGTTGAACCTCTATGTTAAGGATTCAGTTAATCATGTATGTTGTTCCCTTTGTCCTTCCGTTTGTTGCTTGCCCGAGATTCAGTCGTCGGTATCTCCATACCTATTTCAATGTCGTTACTGAAAAGTCTCTTTACTCATTCCGTAATACAAGATCTTGTGAATAACTCCTTAGTCACATTGCTTGCAATGCTTGTTGTGATGTTGTATTACCGAGTGGGCCCTAAGATACCTCTCCATCATATGAAGTAACAAATCCCAGTTTTGATCCATGCTAACTCAATGGACACCTTCAGAGATACCTTTAGAGCACCTTTATAGTCACCGAGTTACGTTGCGACGTTTGATACACACAAGGCATGCCTCTGGTGTAAGTGAGTTACATGATCTCATGGTCATAGGAATATATACTTGACATGCAAAAACAGTAGAAATAAAATAACATGATCACATGCTACGTTCATAGTTTGGGTCTTGTGCATCACATAGATATCCTAATGATGTGATCCCGTTATAAAGTGACAACACTTGTCTACGGCTAGGATGCCTTAACCATATTTGATCAATGATCTAGTCAACTAGACGCTTACTAGGGACAGTGTGTTGTCTATGTATTCACACATGTATCTGAGTTTCCACTCAATACAATTATAGCATGGATAATAAACGAGTATCATGAACAAGGAAATATAATAAAAACGAATTTATTATTGCCTCTAGGGCATATTTCCAACAATGTGTAGTGTTCATTGTATGCACCCGGGCTAGCATCTCTTTCAATAGCGAGAGGTCGGCCAGGCTAGTATTTTGAATTTTGGCAGAGTTAATCTATGGCGCATCGACATGGGGAGCATGCTTGGTCAGGGTTAACCTCTGGTGTTTGGACGCTATAATCTAATCCACGCTCGAAGTCGGATACAAGGTAAGCAATAGCCTGTATACACGGCTGGACCGGAGGTCCGAAGTTAAAGCTTCAATGTTTCCGTGCTCATCGGATGAAGCCGAGAGCCTTGTGAGGACCAGATCGCCTTGGGCATGACAGCGTATTCTAGGTCGCCGAACTTGATCTTCTGCTCTAGGGCATAACCGACAATATAATCGAGCTAACCGGCCGCATCGGCATATAGAATGATGCTGCCGAACGTGAAGAGTTGGCCGGGGACGAAAATGCCCCTTGTGTTGATGCTATCGTTGATGACTAAGCGTGCAATTGATACCTTCACGATCCTACATCGAAACTATGAATGAGAGCACCCATGTTTTTGTTATAACTAGCAAATCTCGAGTAGGGGGTCCCGAGCTGTAGATCTTGGATTGGGGGGTAACAGGAAACAGAGAGACAATTTTTATCTAGGTTCGGACCCACTCGAAGAGGTAATACCCTACGTCCTCCTGAATTATACTGATGTGTATGACAGTTATACAGTCGAGCAACCATTAGATTAGATGAACTAAACCCTAGATGGTGGTTATGTCGATGTTATCTACGGACTAAAACCCTATGGTTCATATAGACACCAGGGGTACCTAGGGTTACATATAGTCGGTTACATCAGATAGATAACATGTTGATTCTATCAACTTGACTTGAAGTACACGCCACGGCTTCAGAGGTTTCCACCTTGAACATAGTGTCATCTTGTAATTCGACCCTTTAATAGTGGACACAGAGCGGCCCACTTGTCCGGCCTATAGAGATAGCCCGGTGGCTCGAGGACCCCTTAGTCCTGGAATCCCTCACCCACCATCTAGGTTACTTTGGGACAACTCTCGGTCGCCGGTCAGAGATGTTTCCTTGGAATCCGCTGCCAAGTCTGATGATTAGTTCGGCTTCGGGGCCCCAGCCAAGGGGGCGTGGGCTGGATAATACATGTAGGCCACCAGATCTATCTCCAGAATTTGCTCTATGTGAAGATCGGATTCGATATTAGATTAGAGATCTGCTAAGGAGTTCCCACACTAGAGGGATCTTCAAATTGATCTACGTTCCGAGAGAACTAGATCACCACGAACATTTGTAACATACTTCACGCTTCCGAACATCACAACCAATGTTGCTATCAAACTGCGGGCGAGCCACTGATCATTGTTGATGCACCAAACAGGCTCTCAATTAAACAACCATTGTCGGTGTGAATACCAGCAGAACTCGGGTAGGGGGCGAACTTTTAGATTGGATCCTTGGGTGATGTCTACTATGCAACTTTATTCTTGTAGCGTTGTTGGGCCTCCAAGTGCAGAGTTTTGTAGGACAACAGCAAATTACCCTCAAGTGGATGACCTAAGGTTTATCAAACATTGGAGGTGTAGGATGAAGATGGTGTCTCTCAAACAACCATGCAATCAAATACAAAAAATCTCTTGTGACCCCAACACACCCAATACAATGGCAAATTGTATAGGTGCACTAGTTTGGTGATGAGGTGGTGATACAAGTGTAGTACGGATAGTAGATATAGGTTTTTATATTCTGAAAATATAAAAACAGCAAGGTAGCAAGTGTAAAATAGTGAGCAAAACGTTGTATATATGCTTGGTAATAAGGCCTAGGGTTCATACTTTCACTAGTGCAATCTCTCAACAATGCCAACATAGTAGAATCATATGATCATCCCTCAACGTGCAACAAAAAATCACTCCAGAGTTCCTATCTAGTGGAGAACAATAAGACAGAATTGGTGTATGTAGTATAACCACCTCAAAGTTATTCTTTCTTATCAATATTTTGAGCTACTCCTATAAGTGTCACAAACAGCCCTAGAGTTTGTACTAGAATAGCACCCATGATACATATCAATCAACCCTAATGTCACCTAGATACTCCAATGTAACCTCAAGTACTCGCGGGTAAATTATGCGACATGCATCAAACAATTTCAGATCTGTCATATTCAATCCAACACAAAGAACTTCAAGGAGCACCCCAAGATTTCTATCGGAGAACATAGTATGAAAACATAAAATCAACCCCTATGCATATATAGATCCCCAAGGTCACCAAAATCTGCAAGTTGATGCCATAACATATATCTAGTGAATCACTTGAATACCCCAATGTCACTAGAGGAATCAACTTCTTTGTCGTTGCCATAGGGGAAGGCAAAGGACCACTTCACAAATGGCAAACACCTTTGTCGTCTACTAGCCGACGGCCCAACTTTCAGCACTAAAAGTCACGGCAAAGAACTTCTTTGTCGTCTGTTAGGAGGTAGCGGACGTCAGAGACCTTTTTCATAGGTATTTCTAGACGAGAAGACGACAAAGGGGCTAGGCGGCATTAAATAGCTATCAGCCCTGTTAGGTGGCTAACGATAGCCTTTGTCGTCCGCCTGCTGACGGTAGCCTTTGACGTCTGCCAGCTCACATCACCCTACCTCCACCAGCCTACCTGCCATGCCCTTTGTCGTCTGCTCGCCATGCCCTTCGCCATCTGCCTGCCATGCCCTTTGCCGCCAGCCTATTTCTAGCTAACAGCAATGTGCCTAAATGGGTCAAACCTGTTGCTCCCATGTTGCACGGGTAGTTGCCACGTGGCACCTTTACCATTAGCTCGGAGACGTCAAAAGCGTTTGTCGTCCGCTGGTAGATGGCAAAAAGCATGTGTTGCAACTTTTTGTGTGTTTTCATTTATTTCCCTACATTTTTAGAATAAATATATGATATATATAATTTTAAACATCACATATAGTTTAAACATCACATATAGTTTCAAACATCATATAAGAATCATAGGCCATGTATCCAACATCATCGTGAAAATATTGAGCAAGACAACAAATAGGCTAGCTTTACATTCTTCATACATATATACACAGAGTTTCAAACATCAAACTGTTCATCCATACAAATCAAAACGAAAAGTAAACAACAGTAGTCCATCAATACCAGCTTCCATGAATGCCAGCTTCCATGAAGTGAATCAAATCTGCAAAATGAGAATAAGAAAGTTAGAAGAAGAAGAAGAAGAACAAGAACAAGAAGACTAGAAGAACAAGAAGAAGAAGAAGAAGAAGAAGAGGACTAGAATAGGAAGAAGAAGTAGTAGTAGAAGAAGAAGACTAGAAGAAGTAGAAGACTACAATAAGAAGAAGAAGAAGAAGAAAAATAAGAAGAAGACTATAATAATAATAATAATAATAATAATAATAATAATAATAATAATAATAAGAAGAAGAAGAAGAAGAATAAGAAGAAGAAGAAGAAGAAGAAGAAGAATACTAAAAAAAGAACAAGAAGAAGAAGAAGAAGGCTAGAAGTATAAGAAGAAGACTAGAAGAAGAAGTAAAAAATAAGAAGAAGAAGAAAGAAGATGCTCATTCTTCTTCTTCTATTCTTTATTTTTCTTCTCTTTCCTATTCTATTCTTTCTTTTTATTTTTGTGCCATTTTTGAGCTTATTATGTCATTTTGGGGGAAAATACGCTAAGTATATGAAATTTATGATCTAACTAAGGTTATTATTCCATTTTTGACCTAACTATGTTAATTATGTCAGCTTGGAGGATAATTAGCTAAGTATGTGTTTCTTGGGGAAATAAGCTAATTTTGTGGCATAATAGGGCTAACTAGCATGTACGAAGCTAATTATGCATTTGTTAAGCAAAACACTAGAGAAAACTTATAGTCGTAGTCATCATGGATGTGAAGCACCAGAGCTGCTCGGGCCGGTTTCACCTGGAGAAGGGTTGTGCGATGCGGCTCGGGAGTTATTCTGGACCAAAGATCATTTGTAATGTCTCATTAGCATGATGACACTCAAATGTTAATACTAGTAACTAATGACCATTCAAATTAAACTCACGGTTCCAACCGCACAAATGACTCGCATTGGCGGAGGGGTCTGACCGGTCTTATCGCACATAGACTGCACATTTGGTTTTGACGAGCCGGTCATATTAGTTTGTAATCAAATGGAAATTACATGCATGATTTGGATAATATGAAAAAGAAACTTACCACAATGAGCTCATACATGGCCAGTGATCCGCCTCATTATGTGCCCTCTCCTCCTCCAACAATCGAGTTGTCTTCTCCCCCGCGGCCCGAGCCGTCTTCGCCGCCACCTCGTCCCTCTCCTGTAGAAGCGCTTCGGTTGTCTCTCTCTCTCTAAAGATCAGCATGCAACACCAAGCCTTGTTAGTATTGTAATCCTTGATTGCCCCACACACAATGTAATGGAGGAAAGTTATCTGAGTCCATATAACTAACCTCGATGGCAAGATCGAGTGGCCGTGGACGACTCCTTATCTCGAGACAGGAACTTGTTTGGCGGGCCTTGATCTCCGAGAGGGTGAGAGGAAAATGTATCACCCCATCTCCAATGGCTATCGAGCCATGGGGCCTCCGCCAGTAGATATCATCACCAGCTCTTCATCCAAAGGTTGCTGGCTCGGGTTAAAGTCCTCCCCTTTCCTCGCCTTCCCCACCTCATTGTAACTTACGAGCTTGTGGTGGGAGGAGATGTTGGTGAACTTTTCTGGAGGATCGAGGACAGACTCATAGAATACATTGGCCTTTTGTAGGAGGCAGTATGGGCCATGGCATAGAGGTCGTACACCTCTAGCACCTCCATATTATTGTGAAGCGCCTAAACGAGAGGAACAAAGTATTAGTAAAGGGCTCAAGCTAGCATGAAGAATGAATTGCATGAATCATGAGGCAAACCACATACCCATTTCCGTGCGAATTGAAATAAGTTGGTGCTACCTTGATGGAGTGTCACACCAACCATTTGGGAACGTCGGTCCTTCGCATTGTTGTGGATGGCTCGCCATTGGCCTATGCACCATTCATCCACCAACGCCTCCAACAATCCAGCTTATCCACACACCATCTTGGGGGCACCTATAAGTTAGTAAAGAGAAATTTGAGCGCTACGCCTACGAATCAAATTAAGGAAACTAAGTACAAGTCTTTAAGAACAGGTAATTACCTTCATGTGTTGCTCCTTCCACGGAAACTTTTCGCGGCACGATGACTTGTCCTTCTTAATACGACACGATGTGTAGTAGTCTCGAAGATCCTGTGGCCGAGCCTCGTGGTGTAAGTTTTGTAATAGGCGCTTGCACTCGATATCGATAACCTTGGCCTCCTCCTCCTCGTATCCCTCCTCACACGTGTAGAAGGTCTGCTAACCAAACGAGACAATAATGATTAGTACAATAACTAGCTATATTGTTAATTTTAGATTGTTTAAAAGAGAAATTACCCAAAAGATGTTGATCATCATCTCGGCTTTTGTGTGGCACAAGAAACCATCGATCATCTCCACTGGAGGGTCCTGGGCCGCCTTGTAGTGCTCCCAGCTCAATCCTAGTTGAGGAATCTAACCCTCATCGGGAAACGCGACAAACCCCCGGAAATTTTACCGACAAAGCACCCCAAGGACAGTGTTCAGCTTGCGGACTCCACGGGGGTGATCCCAACCCCTGCAGTATGACAAGCTCAACGCATTATATATTAGAAGAAACATGAAGGCACAAGCTACAAAAAGAGTAAGTGCACTTACTTCTCCCCATCACGCCTAATCACCGGCCTCTACTCGTGGGTCGCCGGCATAGGCAGGAGACGAGTACCACCTTACTGGTACACGGTGACCCCCTCAACCACCTCGCCCTCACTATTAGTAGATTCATCCCCGCCACCATTAGCATGGCCACCCGGACCCTCGGTCGTATCCATCTAGGTACCCCATCCAGACGTCTCCTGGGACATAGCCCGTGGATCCCGAGTCTCGTTGGTCCAAGCCTCTAGGACCGGAGTCTCTTGGATGTAGCCCCTGGGAGAGGAGTCTCATGGGCCGAAGTCTCATTGTCCGAAGGCCCATCGTCCTGAGACTCGTGGTCCGGAATCCCCGTAGCCTCCACATAAAACGGGTCCAGCCTAGTAGTCATGTTCTCGGGTGAATGAGCTGGGGGTGGTGACAAGGACGGCATAGTAGTCCGCCTACCTCTCCCACGACCACGTCCTGTACCCTTCAGCTTCTTCCCTACCCGACCTCCTCTCCCGATGGGTAATGACACCGACGAAGAAGCGCACGCGGGTGTCCCCAGACTGTCTACCAACGCTCTATGGAGAGATTGGGGTGGAATGGAAGTATCGGCGGGCCGCCAATGAAGAAGTACCTGTGGAGCGATCTAGACACGCGCCCACCATCTTTCAAAACCTGCCATCGCAAATATTAAAAGAAATTAGTACAACATATATTTTTTTTGCCTCAGACCGAACTAGAACACGGGAAATGAAACCCAATCTGCACATACTTGGGATGTCCATGGATAACATGGACAATTCGAAAGACATGCATATTTATATATGCCACCCTTTCTAACGGGAGACGCCTAGGTTATGAGACTTTACATGAAAATATAATAAAGTGACATCGACATGACAACCGAAACAGAGCAAATATGGTAGGGTCGGGGAGGATATGGAAGTAGTTCTCACCACTAGACCATGTAGGGGAGGTAGTCACATGGGAAGGTCGTCGAACACCAAACTCTCGAAGCAAAGAAACAAGTGCACATTTAAAACTACACAATCAACATGAATATTCAATCCCGATAGAAAAATCCCTATATATAACGACTTTTTCACTTCTATTTTTATATTTTTCTCCTCTATTTCTTCTTCTTCTCCTCTTCTTATTTCTTTTCTTCTCTTCTTACTCTTCTTCTTCTTATTATTATTCTTGTTCTACTTTTATTCTCCTCTTGTACTTCTTCTCCACTTATTCTTCTTATTTGACCTCTTCATCTGTTTTTACTCTTCTCCTCCTCCTCTTCTTCTTCTTCCTTCTTTTTCTTTTTCCTCCTCTTCTTCTCCTCTTCTCCTCTTTTTCTACTTCTTCTTCTTCTTCTTTTCTTCTTCTTCTTCTTCTTCTAATTCTAATTCTTCTTCTTCTTCTTCTTCTTCTTCTTCTTCTTCTTCTTCTTCTTCTTCTTTATCTTTCTTCTTCTCCTCTCTTCTTCCTCCTCCTCTTCTTCTAATTCTTCTTCTTCTTCTTCTTCTTCTTCTTCTTCTTGTTCTTCTTCTTCCTCTTCTTCTTCTTCTTTCTTCTCTTCTTCTTCTTCATCATCATCATCTTCTTCTCCTCCTCCTCCTCTTATCCTCTATTTCTTCTTCTTCATCATCCTATTCTTCTTCTTATTATTATTCTTCTTCTTCTTCTTTTCTTCTTTTCCTTTGTCTTTTTCCCTTTTTCCTTCTTGTTTCCTTGTTCTTTTCCTTCTTCTTTTCTTATTTTCTTCTTTTCCTTCTAATTTTCTTCTTCTTCTAATTACTAATCTTATTTTCTTCTTCTTCTAATTACTAATCTTATTTTCTTCTTCTTCTAATTACTAATCTAATTTTCTTCTTCTAACTAACCTAACTAATCTAACTAATAGTAGCTAGATAATTATGAATCTAGTTAGATGAAAAAAAGAGAGAAAAACATAGTAGCCGACGGTTGGGCGAGAAAGGATACAGAGAGGGGAAGAGACGAGGCAGAGAGAGCTCACTGGAGGTGGCGGCACGGGAGCCGAGATGGTGGGTCACCGAGGCGTCGGGGCGGTACGGCGTTCGGGTGCTGGTATGGCGAGGCGGCCGGTGGGCGGGGGCGATGGTCGGTGAACATCGGGGATAGGGAGGAAGGGAGGGAGAGATAATTTCAGAGAGGGGTGGGGCGGGGCAAGGCTGTTAGTAGGCCGTGCTCTTTGTCATATGATTTTGGGCGGTTTGCCGTGTGCTAGCCAACGACAAAGAAAGCAGCCTCTTTGTCATCTGCTTTTGGGTGGTTTGCCTTCTCCTAGCAGACGACAAATAAGGCATCCATTTGACCTAACTAGGTCCACGGTCCAGTAGGCCCATCTAGGTTCTTTGCCATCTTCCTTTGGGCTTGTTGACATCTGCTAGCAAACGACAAAGACTAGCTTTTTGGCAAATAATATCTTTGCCATGAGTCCCTTTGTGCCGTTTGTGTTTTGGAAGCTGGCGGCAAAAAACTTCTTTACCGTCAGCAAGCATACATCAAAGGATGGACCGATGGAAAATTTTCTGATTCCTCTAGTGAAGTGTTCTCAAACCAAAATAGTCAATCCAACATAACGAGATCTTAAAGGGAAAGATTTAATTCATCACAACAAGGTAGAAAAGGAATAACATCATATCATCCAACTAGATTAACAAAGCCCGTGATACATTAAGATCATGCCATCTCAAGAACACGAGAGAGGGAGAGGTTGAACACATGCCTACTAGTACATACCCCCAGCCCCAAGGGTGAACTACTCCCTCCTCGTCATGGCCTCTGTAGGGATGGTGAAGATGGAAACCAAAGATGATTTCCCTCCTCATTCGGTATTGGAAAGGATCTAGATGGGTTTTTTGTCGATACAAAGAGATGTGACGGCGGAGCGGAAGTTCTGTCTTTATTTCTGGGGTTTCTGGTATATATAGGATTTTTCAGCGTTGGAATCACGCCAAAAGGAGCCACGTTGGCCTGACAAGCCATCAAGGTGCGGCCTAGGGGGTGCCATGTTGGCTTGTGGCCCACAAGTCGCTCTCCTCAAGTGGGTCTTCGCTCCAATATTTCTTATTTCCTCGAGAAAATATTATAAAAAAGTTTCGGGCGATTCCGGGAACTTTCATTTTCTACATAAGAACAACACCATTGTAATTCTGCTGAAAGCAGCATCAGTCCTAGTTAGTTCTAAATAAATCATATATAATGCATAAAAACCATATAAAAGTATTATAAACGTAGGAAAACATGGCATGAATACTTCATAAATTATGGACACGTTGGAGACGTATCAGCATCCCCAAGCTTAATTCCTACTCGCCCTCGAGTTGGTAAATGATAAAAGATATAATTTATAAAGTGTGAATGCTAGCATAGTTTATAAGTTTGATCAATGATAACTCCAATCACTTTTTCTAGCATCATAATCAACAACTTTTTCATAAAAATATTCATGGTTGAGTAGCAATTAATTCACATGTCATGGTTCAAACAATGCATTCTCTTGAAACTGAACATCATATATTCTTAGTCATCAAACAATTTCAATGCATCATCAAATCTAAGTAAGAGCTCCACATACTCAATTATCATATAGTATTCTATGATTTCTAATACTCAAATCATATTTTTAGAACAAATAACAACCATCGAACACAGAGAAAGATAAGGGTTTAATGTTTCGCGTGCCAACATATTTATCATAAAAATAACTATTAATAATAATGAACCATGATCAAATATATTTGAGTGGATATATATATGTTTGGATCTTTTCCTACCGCATGGTGCTTGCCAACTAATAGACTAAGGTTGGAATAAGAAGTTAACTCACCATGAGAAGTAAGTAACATGAAAGTAAATAGATTGTCACTTCGCGGAGGGAAGCAGGGATTTGCACAAGTGCGAGAGCTCATTGTTTTAAAATGGAGATGAATATGTAATATTGGGTGGTGTGCCTTTCATGTTAATGTCACAACAGAGTTTTCAATATATGCCATGTTAATCTCATTATTGGTGGTTCCCAAACAGAACGGAAATTTTACCCCCCCCCCCTCCACCATTCAAACACATTCTATGGCTAGCCATATCTACGGGTACCTTCCAAACAATCAACTTTCTAGGGGGGTTGTAGTTTATTTATTTTTGTGTTATGCAGGAATGGGCATCCTTTTTACCAGCCTCTCTCTTGCAATGACAAGTGAATAAACAGTCATCTTGAGAATAACTCACTTAGCATGGAAGATAATGACCGCCCCGTAGCTCCATGAGAGGTACGCGCACAAAAAAGGATGTTTATTTGAATGTTTAGAGGTGGAACATGCAAATTTACTTGGAATGGCAATGAAATACCATATATACATAGGTATGGTGGATTCTCATGGAGGAAACTTGGGTCAATAATTTGGATGCACAAGTAGTATCTCTACTTAGTACGATTTTTTGGCTAGCAAAAGGTTCGAAACAAGCACCACATGTTGGAGGATCCATAAAAATATAACTTCTATGCAAATATACCCAAACATAACCATTAAGTTGTCTTCCTTGTCGAACTTGAGCAATTTGATCAAGGTTAAAAATAATTAAGGGGTGTTCACAATCATAAAAGATGTCCAAGATAATATATTTGTATGCGGAAGTTCTCTTTCTTATACTAATCATTCATGGATTGCTCATATGACAAATATAGTGATTGTCAAACTTCAATAGATTTACTTTCTAAACCAAATGTGAAACTACTACAAGACATAAAGCATATTGATAATTTCATATTTATGATATTACATTCATTCACAATTTACTCTTAAGGTATAAGTGAAACACAAGAGCAAACAATCAAACTACTCTCAAAATATATAAGTGAAGATCAATGAGTGGTCAAACAATTAAGTAGCTACGCGAGGACTCTCTCTCAATAAAGATTTTCAGATCTAAGTATTTTATTCAAAAATAAAAGTAAATAAAAATGCGCTCCAAGAGTAGCACATGTCATTTGGACAAATAAGAACTTAGGATCAACATGGGCTAACCGATTAGATGCTTGAGAATTTCTATAATATTTACTTGGGATACCTTGGGTGTCCCCAATATTGAGATTTTATATCTCCTTCCATCCTCTCATATCCTGGTTTCACCTAAGTCTCAAAAAACTTGATCCACACAAAACTTGAAAAGAACTCGTGAGGTAAGTTAGTACATATAAGAATAAATCAACACTTCATGTACTACCAAGACAAGTTGCATAATTATTTTCAAACATTAGGTACTTTATACTATCATTCACACAATATATATCCACTACTATAATCCATGGAAACCCTAGGATAAGTTGATAACAAAACTATGGCAGTAATCTATCCAAACAGAATAGTCTGTAGCAACCTATTTAAACAGTGTACTTCTGTAACTCCACGAATTCTGAAAATTTAGGACGTGATAAACAATTTGTATGATAGTACTATGTCAATATTTCAGAAATTTTCCATGTTCCAGTAAAATATGGTAATTCAAATACTACATCAAAAGTTTCTCTTTTTGTACAACACACATCACACATGCAATTCAAGAATAATTAAGGCAATTCTAGGAACTTGTTATTGAAAAGCAAGATTATAAATAACATCTAATAGAGAAGAACAGAATAAAATTATAAATATCATGTGATGAATAAAAATATAGCTCCAAGTACGATATACCGATAATGTTGGAGACGAAAGAGGGGATGCCTTCCGGGGCATCCCCAAGATTGGACGCTTGAGTCTTCCTTGGATATTACCTTGGGGGTGCTTTGGGCATCCCAAGCTTAGGTTCTTGCTGCTTCATCGTGGCAGTTGAGTCGCCAGATGAAGGTGGTGATACCTAGTAATTTGAGTTAGCAGGATTGAGAGGTTGTATAAAAAGACCAGCCTGAGGATAAGACGCAGTTGGACTATGAGGCACCTCATATTGTAGATTCCGAGTAGCTCACTTGTTGGATAAGCCGATCACAAGAGTAACATAGCTACCTCGAGTATGGTCCCTTGAGACTTGTTGGGTCTTCTTCAAAATAAAATTGGGATCCAAATAAGCATCTGGGTGAGAAAAACTTACTTTTCATATGACCCACCTTATTTTTCCTTGAAGACAAGGATTCCGAGTCGGAGGGAATAGAAATTACCTCAGCATTGTCGGCGCGCCTTGTAGCAGCATGACACTGAATTCAAAAGTGTTATCAAATTCAATAAAAAACAGCTAACGAAATCCAATATTACCTCCATAGATGCACTTGTTGATGGAGACTCGCCCCTAAATGACGAATCGACTACAGCCGCCTTGTTCTTTTTCTTATTGGGGTCGACTATAGGCTTGCTAGCCCGGACTTTCCTTTTCTTCTTCCAGAATGGTGAAGACGCATGCAAGGTTTGTTGATATAAGTAGTAGATCAAAGTATTTAATAATTTGGAGAAGTTTTAGAAAGATAATCAAAAAATGGTTGGATAGTTTCTTACTGAAGGAGTCGGGTTCAGGGCATTAAAGCCCTTCAAGCCAATTTTATTACAAACTGCTTGAGGTTCCCCCAACAGTTTCTTCACAATCTTATTTACATCATCTTCTACCAAAACCATGCTACTATATCTTTGTGGATAATCCACACGGCCAGAATAGTTGCACATCAAATTATTTCGGTGGCTCAACGGGAGGATCATCCAGGATTCCCAGCATCGGGTGAGGTCCACTCCAGTTAAACCCCGAGTGTGTAAAGCCGCCATTTTTGTAAATACAAAACCAAAATTATCACGCTCTTCTTGAGAAGAGGACCGACGAGGAAGTTCAAACTCCATAGGAAGGCGGTCTGATCTATAACCCCGCGGGAGGTTCTCATCGTAGGATTAGTGTTCTGCCAATAAAACCAAGTTTTAGCGCACCCTTTGGGGTGACTCGGCAGGATACTAGAAGGGAAAACGCCATCTCTACATCTTTGAAGTGAAATTCCACCCAACACTTGGCTAGGATCATGTGTGTACTTAGTCTGGCGTTTCTAATAGAAGAACTCCAGGAAAAGTGGGACAATGGGTTGCATTTGCAAATATATGCCACATAAGACTTGAAATTGGCATAGGTTTAATATGGAGTTAGGGGACAAATCTTGCGTATGAGGGTGAAGGAAGTTGAGTGCATGACGAAAGAACTTTGACCCAGGAGGAGAAAATCCTGTGAAAAGGTGATTTGTAAAAACTACAATCTCTCCTTCGCTGGGATTCGGACGTGCCTCTCTTTGAGGAGCCCGCGATCCAGTTGTCTCTTTAGATGGCAACAAACCTTGGTCTACATATTCTTTGAGTACCTCCTCCGAAACTTGTGAAGGCACCCAATTATAGATGGAAGTGTTTGACACAATGAAACATCTAGACACAAGCAAAGGGGGTTACAAGAACACCCGTGTTATAATCAAGGATAAGACATGACAAATGGCTATAGCAAAAGAGACGCCCCAAAGATAAGCCGACACCCAAAAATTGACAATATCTACATATGGTGGGTTATGATCATAAGGACAAGCCGGCGACTATAAAGATGCCTTACACCAAATGAATAGTTTCTAATTTTTTATTTAGTGCAGGACAAATAGGTTCCTACCAAACTGGCTATAATCATGGATCTGAAAAGGGTTCACAAAAAGAAGCAATTGCTAGAATTAAAGCATGAAAGCGGCATTGGTCTGGGCCACGGGTTTCATAGAAGGGATCTGAGCATATTGCGTCTAAAATGGAACCATTGTTTCCACCGCTTCATTCTTACAAGGAAAGGAGATTAGAAACATGCAGGAAGCGACAATGGGGATGAACGGGCGGGAATATTTTGTTTTTTTCGACGAACTTCAAATGAATCGAGTCGAGATCTAAAAGGAAATACAGATTACGTACCTCGCTCATTGCCGGAGGCACCAAAACTATTTGGACGAATCTTGGAGGAGATGAAGTGCCGCTGCAACCTAGAGATGGTTGCCGGAGAGGGCAGACGAACAACAACAATGGCGCAACTGGACTTCAGGCCAAAGGAAGAAGAAGAAGAGAAGGTGAGGTAAAAGGTGAATTGAGGGGACCTCCACCAATATTTAGAAAGAAATACTCGAAGTGGCGACTTCTAGGCACGGGAACAGAGGAGCCGCGATAAATTTTAGAGAAGGTGACGCCTCGATTCTCGGGATAAAGATATGCACAGAAATCTATTGTGATGTCAGTGTGTGTACCTTAAATTCTGGCTGGTGACGTCATAGGCAAACAACGCAGGGAAAATTACAAAGTCTGATAGTGCCATAAGCTGGCCTGTGGAGAAACTAAGAAGACATAAATACAAGGAAAAAGCTAAGCCGCCTAATGAAAGCATGGAATATTGACATGAACAGGTTCAAATCAACCTGGGGCCTAATGTCGGGGATATGAACCCGCGGTATAACTCGTCGTTTGGGCCAGGTTAGATCGTAGGCGGCTTAAGAAGCATATATTCGATGGGTCGTAGAGATGATAGAAAGGAAAGCAAGAAGACTTACCAAGTGAGCCGCCTAGCGGCCGAGTGCGTGAAGATGATGACTCAAGGCCCACGAGGCGGAAGACACCAGAAGCCTTCCTAACTTGGGAAACATGATAAGGAAGAATTATAATAGGTCACGAGACATAATATGACTCGGATTCTTCTAAACTCGGGGCGCGTAGACCCGTATATAAAGGGGAGCCCCTAATGTCAATAGAAGAGGAGAAACTCCTGAAAGCTAGGTTAGCTATTTGGTACCTTTGTAATCGAGATCACCATCAATATACACCAAAGGAGGACGTAGGCTTTTACATCCATTGAAGGGGCCGAACCTGGGTAAATCCCTCTCTCGTTCCGGGTCAACCCCTTCGAATCTCCACACATGGCAATGACCTAACACTTGAGTTCTCCAATGAAAACATCTGTCATGTCAATACCACGATAGTAGGCGAGGAGGTGGTGCATGCCACAACATGACGTGCATACGAATGAGTGGTGTATGCGTCGATGTGCTCGTCAGTGACTCTCGTGGAACCGTCCACAAACATTGTAAGTGTTAACGAATACAGAAGGTGATTGCAAGGCACATCTATCCTTTAGGCCATGGGCCACCTGGGTGTTATTCTTCTTCCATAGTTTGTAACATGTTGTTCTCCTGGAAGTGCTGCTCCATCGACTCTCCACTGCGAGGCATTCTTGTTGTCGTGTTTCTTTATATTTTGCCATGACCTTGTATTTCCTTTGCCATGGTAGAGCTTTCAGTGTATTAATACTTTTGGTGTAACTTGAGATGTTGAAAGGATCGATATGGTTGACTAGAGGGGGGTGAATAGACAACGACCACTTTTTAAATAATCTTAACAAGTTAAGGTAAACACTATACGGGTTCACAAATAATATGACAATGAGGTGAACCCTATAAAAGCTAACAACGAGAGCTATTAAGACAAGTAAGATATAGTCACAAGCATAAGAAAATACAAAGTAAACGGTAGAGATAACCACAAGTGGAACGGATGGAGACGAGGATGTGTTACCGAAGTTCCTTCCCTTTGACAGGAAGTACGTCTCCATTGGAGCGGTGAGCAGGCACAATGCTCCCCAAAAAGCCACTAAGGCCACCGTATTCTCCTCACGCCCTCGCACGATGCAAGGTACCGTGATTCCACTATAGGTGCCCTTGAAGGCGGCGACCGAACCTTTACAAACAAGGTTGGGGCAACTCCACACAAAGCTTGGAGGCTCCCAACTAAACAACGAAGCTTCACCACAATGGAATATGGCTTCGACGTGACCTCAACCGTCTAGGATGCTCAAACACCCAAGAGTAACAAGATCCGCAAGGGATTGGTGGGGGAATCAACTTTTCTCTTGGTGAAAGTGTGGATCTAGGCCTTCTCAACCAATCCCTGAAGAATCAACAAGTTTGATTGTCTAGGGAGAGAGATCGGGCACTTTTGAGCTTGTGGAGCAACAATGGAGCTTAGAGAGGTAAGAGATAGGGTTCCTCAGCTAGAAGAACCCTTTATATAGTGGGGGGGGAATCAGACCGTTTTCCCACTCTCTGCCCGAAATCCAGCGGTACTACCGCTGAGCCGGAGCGGTACTACCGCTGCCTGGCGGTACTACCGCTGACACCAGCGGTACTACCGCTGGCCCCTTGGTAGTGCACAAGCACTACTACCGCCGGGAATGTCTTCGCAAAAGGGTCCGTCCACGAACTACCGCTAGGTAGGTGGAACAAAGCACCTGGAGCGGTACTACTGCTGACCAGGGGCGGTACTACCGCTGTCTAGCGGTACTACCGCTGGCTGCAGCGGTACTACCGCTAGCTGTCCAGCGGTACTACCGCTGGGGACCATTTTGCAGAAATACTCAAGACGAAATAGGCGAGGGCCGCTCCAAACATGAGGAAGGGGAGAATGTGAAGTGTGCGTGTGCAAAGATAGATTCCACCCAAACCTTTCCACTACGGATCCCCTCTTAATAGTACGGCTTTCCTATGACTCAAATAAAGATAATCGTAGAGAGCGCCGTGCTTCCGTTCCCGGATAGAGGAGACGTGTCGTCTTGTGCCGTTGACGAGAGTTACCTGAAACCTTGACACACACGGTTAGTCCTGTACGGTACTGTCATCAATCACCAAAATTACTTTGGCATAATCTATGCCCAACAATCTCCCCCTTTTTGGTGGATTGATGACAATACCGGATTTGCATAGGAATAATATGAGAACAAAAAGATAGAGATATATGACAATACGGGACATATGACTCACAGCATATGATGGAAATAAATCTCACATAAGATCATGTCTCACAAAAGATAGCAAACGAGAATCAAACCAAGTTCGAAGCAAACCATACGAGATAAAGCAAAGCAATGCAAAGTTCAAAATGAAAGCAAATCCTAGACTCTCTCCCCCTTTGGCACAAGACAACAAAAAGGGGGCACACCTAATGCCACAGGTAACTACTCCTCGTCTTCAGGATCACCAGACTCGTCTGTCCCCTCCTGGTCGGTGTGCTCCTCCTCTTCTGCCTCATCGCCAGACCACTGGTACCCCTGAGCCTGCATCCAAGTGGCCTCAGGAGTGATGTCGTCCTCTGAGCCGCTGGAGATGTCCACATCCAAGGTCCTGAGAACACGCTTATGCCTCTGGCGGCTCTGCTTCTGAGCCACATGTGTCTGGTACTAACCCTTGGCCTGCATACAGAAAAGTGTCTTCATCTTGTCCTGCAGTTTGATAGCCCAAGATGGCATGGCAGACGAGCGGGACTAAGAGGCAGTTCCTCTGTCAGCAGCGGTCTCTGTATCAGTATCCATGTGCTGAGAGGATGTAGATGGGTTGGCCCACTTGTCCTTGACGCGAAGCCTGATTGGGTCATGCACAATGTAATCAGACTGTGCGTAGAGCAGCTCATCCGGAAAAGCCTGTTGCCACTTATGGCTGATGTATGCGAACAGGTAAGGCCCGTAGATAGGAACCTTATGATTGATGATGCAGTTCCAAAGCTCTATGAACATCACATCTGAAATATCCAGCTGAGCAGACTCCTGAGACATAGCGTCCTCACAAAGTAACAGCATCTCAGCCAAGTAGCCATGGACCTCATCGAAGTTACCACTCCGAGGGAAGAGGGTGTTGCGAAAGATCCAATGCATGATGTCCAGGTGCTTGGGAAGCACCCCCTTCCTCAGATACAGTGACTGCCGTCTGTCCTTTGCGGGGGCCCTATCGGTCGGGGCTGCAGCATGGGGACGCAGCCCAAGAGGAGTGTCAGCACCCTGAAAGTCAATGTGAAGGAACTGCATGAACTCAGTCCAGGAACCGGTCATCTTCTGTGACCCAGTCATCCATATCATGGAACGCTGTGCATCAGGAGAGAAATGGACTGTGACATAAAACTGAGCAACTGCAGTGGGATCAAAGTCCGTCTTGAAGGTGATGATGTCTTTGATGCCCAGTTTGTCAACCAGAGAGAGGGCATCACCAAAGTAGTCCATGTTCCGCTGAAGATGTGCCAGATCAATCCACTGGACAGAGACATAGTTCTTCTTGAAGTGAGCAACAACATCTCGATAGATCCTGCACTGGTCCCTTGCCCAGACATTTTCAACACCATCTATCACCTCCCTCTCCTTGAGATAGAGGTTCTTCGTGCGAAAATGCAGAAAGTCCTTGGGGGACATTGTACGGATATTGACCCTCTTGTCCTTGTGAGCGACCTTCTTGAAGGACTTCTTCTTGGGAGGCAGACCAGACGTGGCAGACCCCTCGGGCGCCTTTGTGTTGCGAAACTGTTTGGACGCCGTGTCCCGTGGGGGGTTCGAACGGCGAGCAGAGCTACCTATGACACAGACCACATAGCGAAAAAGAGGCGACAAGAGAAGTCAAGGCAATGAAACTTGAGAACGCAAAACAAGTAAACACGCATTGCTAAGCAAAAACAAGCAGAAAAAGTACATAGTGAACGCTCACGGCGGTAGTACCGCCACCCCTGGCGGTAGTACTGCTGGGGCCTGGCGGTAGTACCGCACCCCTGGCGGTAGTACCGCTGGGGTCCTAGCGGTAGTACCGCTACCCCCTGGCGGTAGTACCGCACCCCTGGCGGTAGTACCGCTGGGGTCCTAGCGGTAGTACCGCTACCCCCTGGCGGTAGTACCGCTGGGGGTTTGACTTTCAGATCTGACATATAAGACTCGTTTTCGAGGGCATGGGCTGAATATGAACACTAAGACGTACACCCCAGCCCTACTGTCATGAGGAACACTTAGCAAGAAGAGATACATACATGCCTAGGCAAGAGATAGCACGTTTTAGATCTAATCCAAAAGTTCAAGTGTTCGATCTAAGACGAGTAAATCCTAGGACATGGCAGCAAATTCAACACCAAATCATCGGACCTATACTCCCCTCAAATATTTCCTTCATGCCATCCAAGAACTAGCCATAGGATCAAAAAATATGAATCCAATCCCCAATGCTCCTAACCCTAGAACAAAAACAACAACAGAATAGAAGAAGGGAGGAGCCTTTTTACAGGGATTCATGGTTTTGGAGGAGGAAGAAGAGATGAAGCGACCCTTCCACACAAACGGGGAGAAGGAGCTCCACGAAGTGAGATCCAAGCAGGGGGTTTTCGGGCTAGGGAGGGAGGAGCCGCGAGGAAGAAGAAACAGATGAGAAAATCGGGCTCCCCCTCCCTTTATATAGCCCAAGGGGTAGGGGCCAACGGTAGTACCGCTGTGGCCCCAGCGGTAGTACCGCTGGCTGGCGGTAGTACCGCCAGATGCAGCGGTAGTACCACTCCCCCTGGCGGTAGTACCGCTCCCCCTTGAAACCCTAGAAATTTTCTAGCCGGTCGTGTTAGATTTTGAATCCTGGCGGTAGTACCGCCATACCTGGCGGTAGTGCCGTTGGGGTCCTGGCGGTAGTACCGCTACCCTGGCGGTAGTACCGCTGTACATGTTTCAACACGGCTAAGGAAAAAGGGAAACTTGGGCACATGACAAGTGAGTAAAAAGGGATGACATCCAAGAAAATGTACTGACTTGTCATTGTATATCCTCTCCTTTATACGCAAGAGAGGATGGAGGGGCGGTGGCTGAGGCCACCTATGTTTGAGATAATGGTATGACACCGCGAAGAATTATCCTTGGGTTCATGACCAATGCTCGTCTTTGAAGCACAAGTGCCATTTGACAATGGCTAAAGTGAACTAGATTGATTTACGCATAATGGGGGGAGGGAGAGTTCATTGAGAGAACAACACTCCCCCTATGTCCATGCCTACATCTAGACTAAGATGAAATGTAAAGTGAGGTGCAACATGCCTAGTTTCAATCCACATTACTTGAATCAATGATATTTAGCTCATGCCTTAACTCCCGGAACCTTGCTTCATCTAGTGGCTTGGTGAAAATATCTGCAAGTTGCTCTTCAGTGTGGATGAAGTGAACCTCAATATCACCTAGCTTGATATGTTCACGAATGAAGTGATGACGAATATCAATGTGTTTGGTTTTGCTATGTTGCACTGGGTTGAGGAAAATTTTGATGGCGCTTTGATTTTCACATAGAAGAGGCACTTTGTCACAAGTGACACCATAATCCTTTAAAGTTTGCCTCATCCATACCAATTGTGCACAACAACTTGCAGCCGCCACATACTCAGCCTCGGTGGATGATAAGGAGACGAAGTTCTGCTTCTTTGAAGACCAACTTACCAAAGAGCGACCAAGGAATTGGCATCCTCCAGACGTTGACTTCCTCTCCACACAATCTCCAGCCCAATCTGAGTCAGAATAGCCAACTAGATTGAAGTTTGCTCCTTTGGGATACCAGAGGCCAAAGTTTGGGGTATGAGCCAAATATCGAAAGATTCGTTTGACAGCCATGTAATGACTTTCTTTTGGTGTGGATTGAAATCATGCACATATCCCTACACTCAACATAATATCCGGTCTAGATGCACAGAGGTAAAGGAGGGATCCAATCATGGAGCGGTATACCTTTTGATCCACTGCTTTACCATTGGGATCACTGTCAAGCTTGCATCTGGTTGGCATGGGGAACTTGACCGGTTTGACATCTTCGAGCTCGAACCGTTTGAGCATGTCTTGAGTGTACTTGGCTTGTTTGATGAATGTCCCTTCTAGACCTTGTTTAATCTCGAACCCGAGGAAGAACTTCAACTCTCCCATCATGGTCATCTCAAACTTCTCAGTCATTAGTGCAACAAATTCTTCATTGAATGAAATGTTAGGAGAGGCAAAGATAATATCATCAACATATAGTTGGCATATGAACAAATCCCCTTTAACCCTCTTAGTAAAAAGAGTGGGATCAATCTTCCCAATTTCAAACCCACGATCTTGTAACAACTCAGTAAGGTACTCATACCACGCGCGTGGGGCTTGTTTAAGGCCATAGAGTGCCTTATTGAGTTTGTACACATGATTGGGGAGCTTGGGATGTTCGAATCCCGGGGGTTGTTTGACATATACTAACTCATTCAAAGGACCATTAAGAAATGCACTTTTCACATCCATTTGCTGTAATTTGAAGTTATGATGAGAAGCAAATGCAAGTAGCATGCGAATAGATTCTAGACGAGCAACAGGGGCAAAGGTTTCACCGTAGTCGATACCCTCGACTTGGGAGTAGCCTTGAGCCACCAATCTTGCCTTGTTTCGAATCACAATTCCATTTGCATCTTGCTTGTTCTTGAATATCCATTTGGTCCCGATGACATTATGTTCCTCCGTTGGCCGAGGCACTAAATCCCAGACTTGGTTGCGCTCGAAGTTGTTAAGTTCTTCGTGCATGGCCATAAGCCAATCCTCATCATCGAGCGCTTCCTGTACCTGTTGAGGTTCACAATACGAGACAAACGCGTGATGCTCACAATAATTCCAAAGCTGTTGACGAGTGGATACTCCCCTTTTTAAGCTGCCAAGGACATTCTTCATAAGATGTGACTTGACTCTCAGCTTGTTCGCATTCTTGGCTGCTCGGCGCTCCAAGAGTTCTTCATTAGATAACGGGGGAGCATCGACTTGTTGCTTCTATTTGCCTTGCGTCTTGAGCCGATTGTTGGAGCTCCAGACGGGAATTGTGAGACAGTCTGCTGATCATCTTGTCCTTCGACTTGAGCAGGTTCACTAGTTTGATCTTGTATTAGTGGTTGCTCTTGATCTTGATCTTGTGCTTCTACTTGTTCTGGATCTCGGGGTTGCACTTGATCTTGATCATGAGTAGGTTCGGGGTCTTGGGGTAGTGCTTGAATATCATGGGGCACATCACCATTGTTAGGCAAGTGATCTTGACCGAGAGCTTGATCAACTTGTTGAGAGTCTTCTCTTTGTTCGTCGGAAGCGTGTGGGGCTTGTGGGGGTGATGGCTCCACTTGAGTAGAGCATTGTCCTTCTCCTTCGGCCACAAGGGGTTCCTCAATGGGGAGTATTTGACCAATCCCCATTCTTCTTATGGCTTCGGGAGGAATTTCATCACCTATATCACAAAGACCACTTTGCTCCACTTGGGAGCCATTATTTTCGTCAAACTCTATGTTACACGTCTCCTCAATTATTCCGGTGGACTTGTTGAGGACACGGTAAGCATGAGAGTTTGTAGCATAACCAACAAAGATACCCTCATGTGCTCTAGAATCAAATTTAGCTAACCGAGCTCCCTTTTTGAGAATGAAACACTTACAACCGAATACCCGGAAGTACTTGAGATTGGGTTTGTTTCCAGTTAGAATCTCATACGGAGTCTTGCTCAAGCCTTTACGGATGTAGAGCCGATTGGACGCATGACATGCTGTGTTGATGGCTTCTGCCCAGAAGTTGTATGGAGATTTGAATTCTGCCATCATTGTTCTTGCCGCGTCTATCAAGGTCCGGTTCTTCCTTTCTTCCACGCCGTATTGCTGAGGGGTGAATGGTGCAGAATATTGGTGCTTTATCCCCTCATCACCTAGAAACTCATCTAGGGTGTAGTTCTTGAACTCGATGCCGTTGTCACTCCTAATCATCAAGATCTTTGCTTCATGTTGACATTGCGCTTCATTAGCAAAGTTGATGACCGTTTGTTGAGTATCACTCTTCCTTTTAAAGAAATATACCCAGGTATATCTTGAGTAGTCGTCAACAATCACTAAGCAATATTTTCTGCCTCCAAGACTATCAAATGTTGGAGGACCAAACAGATCCATATGGAGAAGTTCCAATGGCCTCTTAGTGTAGATAAGAGTCGTTGGGCGATGAGCAGTTTCATGAATCTTTCCTTCAATGCAAGCACTGCAAACACGATCTTTAGCAAAGCTCACATTTGTTAGTCCACGAACATGGTCCCCTGTCAGAAGACTTTGCAAAGATCTCATATTGACATGAGCTAACCGGCGATGCCAATGCCAGCCCACGTCAACTTTAGCCATTAAACATGTCGCAGTCTTAGTGGGTTGCTTTGAGAAGTTCACCACATAGAGACCATTTTCGACATGTCCAACATAGGCTACTTTAAGAGTCTTACTCCTTAGGAGGACCACAGTGTCAATATTAAAGAATGTGGAAAAACCCATGATTGCAAGTTGACGAACCGAAAGTAAATTGTAGGCAACTGACTCAACAAGCATGACCTTCTCAATAGATAACTCTTGAGAGACGACCACCTTACCAAATCCCAATACCTTTGACGAGGATGCATCGGCGAATTGGACATGGGTGGGCATAGATGGAGAAGGATGCACATCCACCACTAAGTCCTTGCTTCCGGTCATATGATTTGTTGCTCCACTATCGAGCAACCATGACACCCCACCGGAAGCAAACTCCTGCAATAAATCAAGGCTTGGTTTTAGGTACCCATTTTTTAATGGGTCCTTTCATGTTAGAGACAAGGGTATTAGGAACCCAGATAGCCCATTCAATATCTTCATCGTAGGAACCAACAAATCTAGCATAAACATGCCCATCACTAGCACAACATAAAACATAAGAAGAGTTGAGTTTGCCGGCTGTGTTAGTAGGAGCGGTTTTGCCCTTCTTGGGGTTCCCATAGTCCACCTTGTTCCTGTTCACCTTCTGAGTCCCCTCACCCTCTCTGACAAAGATGTCCATGAGGGTGAGAGATCGTTTGTTCTTGTTCTTCCTTTTACCTTTTGACTTGGAGGTAAGTCCAAGTCCTTCCTTTCCTACAACACCCTTTTGAGTGCTCAAGAGATCGTTCAGACTCTTCTCACCTTGTCTGCATGCCACAAGGCCCTTCTCAAGTTTCTCCTTTAACTTGGCATTTTCCTCCACAAGATGAACATGCTCACAACAGGGGTTAGTTGCACAAGTATTATCAATTAACACAAAGGGAGGACAAGTAGAGATCTCCTTGGTAAGCTTTGCCTGGAGTTGATCATGAGACTCTTTTAGAGAGAAATGAACACCTTTCAAGGCTTTGTGAGCCTTGTCAAGTATGTCAAATTCTTCTTTGAGTCTGTCACGGCCAACCTCAAGAGCATACTTTTCAGATTTAAGCATGCGAGTAAGAACAACATCATGATCTAGTTTCTTTTGCATTTTAGCGCAGTCATCGTTATATGACTCCTCAAGAGCCAAACGAAGAGTGCGCTCTTCTTCTAGAGCAATAGATAATTCGGCAATTTCATCGGCATAGTCACGACTATGTCCCTGAAGCTCGGAGATGGTCTCCTCATGAGACTCAATGAGGTCAGTGGCCTCACCCAGTTGTTCCAAGAGAGCAACAAAGTGCTTCTTGGGTTCTCCCTTAATAGTGCATAGAAACTTATCAAGATCATGCTCATTAAGTTCTCCAACATCACTATCTTCAACACAATTTAACAATGAAGGAGCAGAACCAATGTTGGTCTTAATGATGGGAGTTACCTGATTGGTACCTTTTGCCATGAGACACTTGGTGATGTGGTTCTCGTTGGGGGCTTTGAAGAGAGACACCTTCTTGGAAGAGGTAGTGGCAATAGCAACAGTTGTACTTGCCACTGTATCATCATCATCATCATCATCGAAAGGATACTCCTCCAGGGCCACCATCCCTTTTGGGTGAGGTTTCTTCGCAAAGTTGTTCTTGATAGGAAATGATTTGGTTTTGTCTTTGCGAATGAGCTTGCCTCCGTTGTCTTCCCTTTTCTCATAGGGACATTCTGCCACGAAGTGACTCACGTTGCCACAGTAATAACATGTCCTTACTCGTTGTTTGGGTTTGAATCCACTCGAGTTGTTCTTGTTGAAGGTGGGTCTTGAGTTCCTTTTATTTCCCCAGAATTGCCTTGATGCAAGAGCCATGTGCTCATGATAGGCATACTTTGTGTCTTCAGGGCAGCTCTCCTCTTCCTCATCTTCTTCTTCTTCTTCAAGCATTGCTCTTGCTTTCAATGCAAGGTTCGGTGAAGTTGTCTTTGATCGAACACGAGCAAGTGCATTGTCGGCTGTTTCGTTCATGATTGACATTGCAATGAACTCATCCAACACTTCACTGGAAGACAAGGAGTGGAAGTCTGGCCGCTGACGAATGACAGATGACATGGCTATATTGAAAGGCATGAAGGCTTTGAGAAACTTGCGCTTGACCCATGTGCCATCCACATCCTTACTCCCATGGTCCTTTAGTGCCACAGCAATAGCAGTCACCCTCCGATAGAGATCACGAGGGTCCTCTTCTTCCTTCATCACAAACTCATCGGCCTTATCAAGTATCACTTCATAGTTGGATCGTTGAATACTTGAGCTTCCCTTATACAACACCATAATATGCTCCCAACAATCCTTGGCCAATGTGAAGGGACGTAAGTGGGGAAGATCTTCAGGTGGCACAGCAGACTGGAGAATAAACAACGCAGAGTGATTATATTGATTGTCTGCATCTTCTCTTGGAGTGAGGTTGCTTGGGTCATGGGGATAATATCCTTGCTCGATAATTCTCCAGAAGTTTGTTGAGCTGTGATTCAAATGAGACTTAATAGAAAATACCCAGTTAGCAAAGTCACCTTTCACAAGTTTAGGAGGAGGACCAACAGGATTAAGACGAGGTGCGAGAACGGGTCCTCCATAAGTCATGGGAGGTGGAACAGAAGCATATGTTCCAGTCCCATCCTTTTCGTGAGGTGAAGCAGGTCGCATACCTTTAGCCGCTTCCTTAGAGGAGTTGGCCTCCGAATCAGAAATGGTGGGTTTAACCACTAAAGCCGGTTCGGGTGAACTCTTAAGACCATCAATTAATTCTTTAAGCATGGTTTTGACTTCGCTCGTCAAGGACGTCTTGAGGGCTGCCATAGCCGTATTCAAGTCGTCCCTTGTGACCGAAGTCAAGTCCATGTCCTCGGGTTGCTCACGGTTAACTTCCTCTCCGCCTTCCATACTCTTCGGGTGGTTAAACCCTTAATAAAGAGACGTGGCTCTGATACCAATTGAAAGGATCGATATGGTTGGCTAGAGGGGGGTGAATAGACAACGACCACTTTTTAAATAATCTTAACAAGTTAAGGTAAACACTATACGGGTTCACAAATAATATGACAATGAGGTGAACCCTATAGAAGCTAACAACGAGAGCTATTAAGACAAGTAAGATATAGTCACAAGCATAAGCAAATACAAAGTAAAGGGTAGAGATAACCACAAGTGGAACCGATGGAGATGAGAATGTGTTACCGAAGTTCCTTCCCTTTGACAGGAAGTACGTCTCCGTTGGAGCGGTGTGGAGGCACAATGCTCCCCAAAAAGCCACTAAGGCCACCGTATTCTCCTCACGCCCTCGCACGATGCAAGGTACCGTGATTCCACTATAGGTGCCCTTGAAGGCGGCGACCGAACCTTTACAAACAAGGTTGGGGCAACTCCACACAAAGCTTGGAGGCTCCCAACTAAACCACGAAGCTTCACCACAATGGAATATGGCTTCGAGGTGACCTCAACCGTCTAGGATGCTCAAACACCCAAGAGTAACAAGATCCGCAAGGGATTGGTGGGGGAATCAACTTTTCTCTTGGTGGAAGTGTGGATCTAGGCCTTCTCAACCAATCCCTAAAGAATCAACAAGTTTGATTGGCTAGGGAGAGAGATCGGGCACTTTTGAGCTTGTGGAGCAACAATGGAGCTTAGAGAGGTAAGAGATAGGGTTCCTGAGCTAGAAGAACCCTTTATATAGTGGGGGGGAAAATCAGACTGTTTTCCCACTCTCTGCCCGAAATCCAGCGGTACTACCGCTGAGCCGGAGCGGTTCTACCGCTGCCTGGCGGTACTACCGCTGGCTGCAGGTGTACTACCGCTGGGCCTCCAGCGGTACTATCGCTGACACCAGCGGTACTACCGCTGGCCCTTGGTAGTGCACAAGCACTACTACCGCCGGGAAAGTCTTCACAAAAGGGTCCGTCCACGAACTACCGCTAGGTAGGTGGAACAAAGCACCTGGAGCGGTACTACCGCTGTCTAGCGGTACTACCGCTGGCTGCAGCGGTACTACCGCTAGCAGTCCAGCGGTACTACTGCTGGAACCAGCGGTACTACCGCTGGGGACCATTTTGCAGAAATACTGAAGACGAAATAGGCGAGGGCCGCTCCAAACATGAGGAAGGGGAGAATGTGAAGTGTGCGTGTGCAAAGATAGATTCCACCCAAACCTTTCCACTACGGATCCCCTCTTAATAGTACGCCTTTCCTATGACTCAAATAAAGATAATCGTAGAGAGCGCCGTGCTTCCGTTCCCGGAGAGAGGATTCGTGTCGTCTTGTGCCGTTGACGTGAGTTACCTGAAACCTTGACACAAACGGTTAGTCCTGTACGGTACTGTCATCAATCACCAAAATTACTTTGGCATAAACTATGCCCCAACAGATGTCGCATCCATAGACATTGGTTCTTCTTCGTGTGTGATATCGTTTATAGTGTAGCCGTGTACTAGACACCCGTACATGGCCAGAGTTGGCACGTATTTTGTGCGAGCAATTCAACTCTTAAGATGGACTCGAATAAAAAAAGCATGAGAGTTTGTTTGTCTCCTCGAAACATATCCACCCGAGGTCCTATGCGACATGCGGGTACAAAAAAATTAAGTATTTTCCCAGACCTACCTTCATATGAGTTCCGTCAATTTAGATGAATTTGGACGGGATTTCGAGTTATTTTCTTCTACGGAAAATCCAACCGCCTCATACATAGATGAGAGGTTATGCTCGATTGAACAATACAAAGTCGATCTAGCAATCTACCTATTTTTTACCTTTTCATTCTCCCTTGTTCTTCTTCCTCGTTCTTCATGTTGAAGAACGATGATCCATGCGACGCTAGGGACACCCATAGACACCGCATGGCCTGACGGGCCCCACTCATGCATGTGGGGTTGCGCAAAAGTGGCCTCGGGCCCCAGGCAGCTCAGGCTATGGCTTGGGGCGTGACCGTTAGAAGCTTCTAATATTTCAACTCATGTAGCTTTGTTCCATACTATAGATACAAAGCCTGCCTAGGGCGTGTCTTTGTTCCGGCTCCGACATTGAGTTTCATATCCTCAAAATACCTCGCTGACGTGTCTTCCGTGTTCAATTTTTATTTTTCAAAAAGGAGGTAAACCCCCGGTCTCTTCATCAATAGATACAAACAACCATCTTCATTGAATTATTCAACACATGTGAGACAAAGAGCATACATTAAACAATCTGAAGCCACCAATCGATACCTACAAACTCGATAATGGGGAATGCCATCACGCCCCGTCATATAAAACCGGGGTCACCGCCGAGCCGCCCACATGAAATACTTGGAACACATGCCCGGTATAGAAAACTCAAAGCATGCACATGCTTCAGAAGCCGTCTCCATCATAGAACCTTTGTCCTATCTTCGGGATGGAAATCCGCATTATCCTTGCTAGGCCGGCCAAACGTCGACGACATCACGGCGCCAAACAGGGTGACCGCCTTGTGCACGTCCATCAAGACGCATTGGTCGACCGGACTCTGCTGTACAATGCCATTGAGACCCACCGTCGTGGATGCGGCAGATGCCATGCTACTCCACCTCATGACGACTCCGACAAGTATATACTCCAAAAGGTGCCCTTGTGAGGGCAGACGATACTGAAAGTGCCACCACCATTCGATTTGGCACATGAAGATTAAGGGTTCCCCACGGAACAACCCGAGCTAGGAGATGAAGACGTCACTTACGATGCCTTCAATAAGATAACGATGCATAAAGCACCGTCATCACCCGTCAAGACCGAAGTCGGGGCTCAGCTTTCACCGGTCGCATCTCCTCCTCAACTTGCAACCGGCTGGATCAACACCAAGTAGCGTCGTCGGCTACACGCTTGCCCCCAACCGACGGATTTGTCGCCCCGTGCCTACAACACCGCGGCACCTGCGACCACTATGATAGACTCACGTGGAGGCGAACCTCCAAGGAGCAAAAACCGCCTCGTCGCGCCATTGGGAGCCATCGTGCAACCGAAAGCTGCTGCACCAACGGGAGGTGCCATGCCACGCTGCAGGCGCCGCACGCCCACCACGACGACACCAGAACACACTCCGAGAACCTCTCAGCCTGTCGTGAACAAAGTCTTCGTCTTAAAGGAGAATACGTATAGATCACGAGAGGCCACAACCCCTACACCGCAACACCGTGGAGAGAGGGAGGAACGCTCCGTCGCCATCTTTCCTAGGACACGTGCAGGCTTTGCCAGCGATGACGAAGTAGTGGAGGAGGAAGTGGGGAGCCTTGTGACGGCGACACTGGGTTGCCCCTATCGCCCGAGCAAGGTGACACAGGGGTCAGATCCGTTTCATCCACTTTTCTCGCAAGGTACTAGCTGAATGTTCTATGATGACGTGTTCATGTGCAAATACAACTTTGAAGATTCCCGTATCCGTGTCATCAAGGGACGTTGTAGTCCCTCTTCGTACGTTGAGCTTGATCAATGAGAAGGGATGAGCACTCCATGCGAGGGCTCTGGTTTGCACAAAGGAAAAAAGGGTGGTCGAAGGAGTGGCACTTTCTCTGCAGAACCGCACATTGTCGCTCGCGTCGACGCTGCGCGACCACGCTTGCGTTCTGTACGTATGGGTGCAGCTGTCAGAGACAGTCCGTGCAATCACTCATTCCCGTATGATGGGTGACTCGTGTTGTGACAGCGAGCGAATCGCCCGGGAGATTCTGCTCCTATGTACGCGCCTACCACCTACCTAACGTACACAGGGCGCTGACTACCGGCGCGAGCACCCAGCCTGCGCCCGACACGGCGCTCCGCGGCCTGGAGATTGGCGCCACCGGACCACGCGAGTTCCGAGGCTCGTAGCAGTGGCGGTGGTAAAGCGAAAAAGACCGCGGCCGGGGTAGAAAAGTGGACGACACGTACCAGTTCCATTCGCTCGGGTCCAGCGATTCGTCCATGTTGGAGTATTGTGTGCCACGTGAAAATGGAAGTATATGCATATGGACGACCCTTTTGTCAAACATCAACACATAGTATTACAGGTAATGAAAAGTATATGCATATAGACAAGATTTATTAATTTCATAATACATAGTATTACACGTTAGTATTTTAAATTGTTCTCATAACTGCTATACTGACCATACGGTGCTGACCTCCTTCAGCCGCCGCCTCCTCCTTTACAAAAAAAAACTAGGGTTTCTGCCTCTTGTCGGCGCGGCCGTAGATCCGCCTCCACTCTAATGACCCTTGGGCCATGAGGGCACGGTGGATTTCGGCAACGGCTGGCGGGGGGGGGGGGGGGGGTTCTTTTAGTCGTTATTTTCAGTTTTGCTAGGGGTTGCGCCTGCTCACACAGACGAGACGACGGCGGCTTCCTGAAGATGGAATAAAGATATCATCGTCCAGCCCTTGTTTCGGCGGTGCGTCTAGCACCGTTGGTGGGCGAGTGGAGGTTTGTCTCCAACAGATCTATCTTTGTTTGATTTACTCGGATGTCGTCGTTGTTCGTCTATATACGTGCGTCTTCGGGCTGGATCCTTCTCACCTATGATATTATTTATCTACGGCGATAGCTGTTCTCATGCGCTGGTCCTATGGGGCCTTAGCACGACGACTTTCCAACTGTCTACTACAACAAGTTGTGCCCAACTCCGGCGATGGAGGGGCGATGACGGCGGCGCGCCTTCGGCTCGCTTCAGTGCTTATAGCCGTCGCTAGGTGGTCTACGGATCTAGATGTACTTTTTGTTATTTCTACTATTCGTTGTACTACCATGATTAAGAATGAACGTTGTACTACCATGATTAAGAATGAACGGAAATTTTCCCGCAAAATAGTTAATATTTTAAATTGCCTTATTAATTGCCATGCATGATACTTCCTCTGTACCGTAATATATGTCGCTGGAGTAGCTAAAGTTCAGCTACTCCAACAACATATATTACGGTACAGAGGGAATACAAAGCAGTAGAACATTTAACATGATACTGTATCATAATATGATACCATGTCACCTCTTTCCTCATTTAATGGTGTGCCATATCATAAAAAAGCCTAGTTGGCTTAAATGATACCTCTTATGATACTCCCATTACGACCAGCCTAATGAACCCTATCTAAAAATAGTTTACAAAAGACCCCCTTTTCCATGACATGCGGGGCTAGTGCGCCATGCTAGAGAGCATTACGCCACGCTCTATGGCGCCATGATAGAGACATATATCATGGTGTCCCGGTCAAGGGCGCCATGCCAAATAGTACAACATTCTAGCACGGGCCGTCATGCTATCTAAGCATGGCGCCCTAGCCCCGAGCATCATGCAAAAGGGCCAATTTTTGAAATATTTTCAGTTTGGGGCCATTTTATGTTGATGTTTCAGAAAAGGGCCACTTTTGTCCATTTTCACGTGTGCGACGAGGAGGTACGTTGTGCTCCACGCACACGAATAAAATTTCACTTGCGTCTCTGCGTGTTCCACTCTCCAGATTGATTTGAATATTATGACTTATTTGATAGTCTACAGTAAGCTCAATCATGCCAGCACGATGTAAAATGAGCAAGGGAGCGGTGACCGCGCGGCTCGAGCACGGATGGAGGAGGCATTAGGGAAGTTGGACATCTCAGAGGAGGAGGCGATGCCTTTGGTGATTGATGACTCCGACGAGGGTGCTCCATCAAAGTGGCTTCTAGCGGGCAAGATCATGTTCAGAAATTTGTTTCACATCCAAACAATCTCAAGTGCTCTTCCCCCGATAAGGTAAAACCGTAGAGGTTATATCTTCCGTCCATTGGAAGAAAACATGTTTGCTGTTGAGTTTGAATCTAAGTGTGATCGTGACGGCGTTTGGGGATGATCACCTTGGATCTAACAAACATGATGAGATCTTGGTAGAATTTCAAGAGCACATGCAACCATCCGAACTCAAGTTTCACAAGCTGTTGGTTTGGATTAGGGTAGTGAATCTGCCCTATAATCCGAGGAACGATTCATGGGGCTTGGCAATCGACAAGCAGATTAAAAAGACTACATCCGTTGTTCAGATTGAGCATGTAGGAGGGCTTCTTCGAGCACAAGTCATGATTGAAGTCCAGAAACCAATCCATGGAGGGATCCTTATTGAGTCAGCCAAGAGGAAGAGAACGGATCAATATAACATAGAATATGAACAAACCCCACCCTTTTGTTTCTCCTGTGGCTGGGAGGGACACTCAGACCTGTTCTGTCCTACTCCCGAGACTAAAGACGAGTACGGCAACCTCCCGTACAAACAAATACTGCATGCCTCGGAGGATCAAAAAAAAGGGAACTCGGGATAAAACATGACTAAGGAGAAAAAAATTCTCAACATAGCTGATGCGGGGCATCCTACGGACATCACCATGACAAGAATGTTGGAAATATGCCCTAGAGGCAATAATAAAGTGATTATTAATATATTTCCTTGTTCATGATAATCGTTTATTATCCATGCTAGAATTGTACTGATTGGAAACTCAAATACATGTGTGGATACATAGAAAACACATTGTCCCTAGTGAACCTCTAAAGGACTAGCTCGTTGATCGAAGATGGTCAAGGTTTCCTAGCCATAGACATGAGTTGTCATTTGATAACGGTATCACACAATTAGAACAATGATGTGATGGACGAGACCCAAACTATAAATGTATCATATGATCGTGTGAGTTTACTGTTACAGTTTTTCTTCATGTCAAGTATCTATTCCTATGACCATGAGATCATGCAACTCCCGGACACCATAGGAATGCCTTGTGTGTATCAAATGTCACAACGTAACTGGGTGACTATAAAGGTGCTCTACAGGTATTTCCGAGGGTGTCTGTTGGGTCGGCATGAATCGAGACTCGGATTTGTCACTTCGTATGACGGAGAGGTATATCTGGGACCACTCGGTAATACAACATCACAATGAGCTTGCAAGCAATGTGACTAAGGGGTTCTTCACGATATCTTGTATTACGGAACAAGTAAAGAGACTTGCCGATAACCAGATTGAATTAGGTATGGAGATACCGATGATCGAATCTCGGGCAAGTAACATATTGATGGACAAAAGGGAACAACATACGGGATTGATTGAATCCTTGGTAATGAGGTTCGATTGATAAAGATATTCATAGAATATGTAGGAGCCAATACGGGCATCCAAGTCCTACTGTTGGTTATTGACCAAAGAGTGTCTCGGTTATGTGTGCATAGTACTCAAACTCGCAGGGTCTACACACTTAAGGTTCGGTGATGATATAAGCATAATTGAGTCATTGTGTTGGTAACCGAAGGTTGTTCAGAGTCCTGGATGAGATCCCGAACATGACGAGGAACTCCAGAATAGTTCGAAGGTGAAGATTGGTATATAGGATGAAGGTCATCGGAGTACAAAAGTATTCCGGGGTGTACCGAGGGAATGATGGAGTGCCGAAAGGGGTTTCGGCAGGCCCCAGAAATTGTTGGCGGGGGGGGGGGGGGGCTCATGGTCCAAGGAGAGGGGGCACTGCAGAGCACCAGGGGGCTGGGCGCAGCCCCTCACCCCTGCTCACTTCGGCCGAAGGGGTGGAGGCTTCGTCCTAGGGCGCCGTCATCCCAAACTTGGGTGGCAAGGCACCCAAGAGGAGGGGCCACCAACCCTAGCCACCCCCTTGGCCGCCGGCACCTAGGGGAAACCCTAGGACACCCTCCCCTCTCTCTCCCCCTAAATATAGAGAGGTAGAGAGAGGGAAGCCACACAACTACTTTCCGTGACGCTGCACCTTCTCTCCCTCATAGTTTCTCTCCTCCAAATACCCTACGGCGAAGCCCTGCTGAGTTGTCACCACCAACGCCTCACTATGCCATCGTGCTGTCAGAGGACTCAGGCTGCTACTTCACCATCGCTTGCTGGATCAAGGAGGTGAAGGTGTAACCAAGGTGTACGTGTGTTGATGGCGGAGGTGTCGTCCGTTCGGCACTTGATCGGGAGATCACTGGATGGTTCGTGATTGGATTGTGAAGACGTACCACTACATCAACCGCGTTCTTGAACGATTCTTCTTGGCAAATTACAAGGGTGTGTAGATTAAATCTCTCCTCTCGTAGATCATCATCACCATGGATAGATCTTGTATGTGCGTAGGATTTTTTTGTTTCCCATGCAACGTTCCCCGACAATGGTATCAGAGCTAGGTCTATGCGTAGATGACATCTCGAGTAGAACACAAAGGAGTTTGTGGGCATTGATATTCAGATTGCTTCCCTCCTTAGTCTTTTCTTGATTCGGCGGTATTGTTGGATAAAGCGGCCCGGACCAACTTTACTCGTCTACATACGAGAGAACGCTTCCATTGACTGACATGCAACTTGTTGCATAAAAATGGTTGGCGGTTGTTTGTCTCTCCTACATTAGTTGAATCGGATTCGATAAAGGCGGTTCTTGTAGAAGGTTAAATAGCAACTTGCATATCACCTTTGTGGTTTGAGGTAGGTAAGAAATGTTCTTCCTAGATACCCATAGCAGCCACATAAAACTTGCAACAACAAATTAGAGGACGTCTAACTTCTTTTTGCGGGGTATGTATGTGATATGATATGGCCAAAGACTTGATGATGTATATTTGATGTATGAGATAATCATGTTGTAATAGTTAATATCGACTTGCATGTCGATTCTATGTCAACCGGCATGAGCCATAGGGTTCTCTTTAATTATTGTATGACCTTCGTGCCACTCATTAAGCGTTATGTAATGCTTTAGTTTATCGCTAAACGATAGCAATACTAGTACAAGCATGGTTGGCGCGACAACCTCGATGGCAACACAGTGGTGGAGATCATGGTGCAGTGCCGGTGACGATGGAGATCATGCGTGCTTTGGAGATGGAGATCAAAAGCACAAGATCATGGCCATATCATATCACTTATAATTTGCATGTGATGTTAATCCTTTTATGCACCTTGTTTTGCTTAGTACGATGGTAGGATTATAAGATGATCCCTCACTAAAATTTCAAGATAAATGGTGTTCTCCCCTAGTGTGCACTGTTGCGAAAGTTTGTTGTTTCGAGACACCCGTGATGATCGGGTGTTGTAGACTCTATGTTCACATACAACGGGTGCAAGACAGTTTTGCACATGCGGACACTCGGGGTAAACTTGACGAGCCTAGTATGTGGAGACATGGCCTCGGAACACAAGAGACCAAAAGGTCGAACATGAGTCATATAGTTGATATGATCAACATGAAGATGCTCACCATTGGAACCAGCTCATCTCACGTGGTAATCGGACTTGGGTTGGTGGATTTAAATCATGTATCACTCGAATGGCTAGAGGGATGTCAATTTGAGTGGGAGTATTTAGTAACATGATTAACTAAACTCATTATCTTGAACAATATTCTAAGTAATCTTCGCAAATTTATGTTGTAGATCAATGGCTCGCACAGTAGCACCCCTGAATTTTAATGCGTTCCTAGAGAAACCCAAGCTGAATGATGATGGGACCAACTTTGTATACTAGGCCCGTAATCTCAGGCTTGTCCCCACGGTTTCACAAAAGAGTTATGTCCTTGATACACCGCAAGGAGATGCACCCCCTTCCCGGCGGCTGAAGATGTTATGAACGTCTGGCAGTCGCGTCTGGATGACTACTCAGTAGTTCCATGTGCAATTTTGTATGGCTTAGAACCGGGACTTCAAAGACGTTTTCAACATCATGGAGCATATGAGATCTTCCAAGAATTGAAGTTTATATTTGAGAAGAATGCCCGGATCGAGAGGTATGAGACCTTCGATAAGTTCTATGCTTGCAAGATGGAGGAGAACGGGTGTGCGAGTGAGCACGTACTCAAAATGTTTGGGTACTCCAACCGTCTCGCTGAGTTGGAAATCGTTCTCCCGCTAGAGGCAATCACTGACAAAGTTCTTCTATTACTTCCACATAGCTACGAAAGATTTGTGATGAACTAAAACATGCAAGGGATGAATAAATTAGTCACCGAGCTGTTTGCGATGCTAAAACCACCAGTTTCAAGAAAAATGACAAGGGTAAGAAAGGTAACTTCAAGAAGAGTGGCAAATGTGTTGCCCCTCCCATGAAGAAACCCAAGGCTGGACCCAAACCAGAAACCGAGTGTTATCATTGCAAGGGGACTGGTCATTGGAAGCCGAATTTCCCCAAGTATCTGGCCGACAAGAAGGCGGCCAACACCAAACAAGTTATATGTGATATACATGTTATTGATGTGTACCTCACCAACTCTCATTGTAGTGTCTGGGTATTTGATACTGGTTCAGTTGCTCACATTTGCAACTCAAAACAGGAACTGCGAAATAGATGGAGGTTGGCAAAGGATGAAGTGACGATATGCGTGGGGAATGGTTTGAAGGTTGATGCGATCACCGTCAGCACACTCTCACTTCAATTACCATCGAGATTAGTGACGAACCTGAATAATTGTTATTTAGTGTCTGCGTTAAGCATGAACATTATATCTAGATCTTGTTTATTGCGAGACGGTTACTCATTTAAATCAGAGAATAATGGTTGTTCTATTTATATAGGTAATACCTTTTGTGGTCATGCACCCAATATGAGACATGTATTCTTATTGAATCTCGATAGTAATGATACACATGTTCATAACATTGATGCGAAAAGATGTAGAGTTGATAATGATAGTACCACTTTTTTGTGGAACTGCCACTTAGGTCATATTGGTGTAAAGTGCATGAAGAAACTCCATGCTGATGGACTTTTGGAGTCACTTGATTTTGAATCACTTGACACATGTGAACCATGCCTCATGGTCAAGATGAACAAAACTCTATTCTCCGGAATAATGGAGCAAGCAACTGACTTATGGGAAATCATACATACTGATGTGTGTGGTCCGATGAGCATTGAGGCATGCGCTGGATATTGTTATTTTCTCACCTTCACCGACGACTTGAGTAGATATGGTTATCTTTACTTAATGGAACACAAGTCTGAAATGTTTGAAAAGTTCAAGCAATTTCAGAGTGAAGTGGAGAATCATCATAACAAGAAGATCAAATTCCTACGATCTGATCAAGGAGGAAAGTATCTGAGTTATGAGTTTGGCAATCACTTAAGACAATTTGGAATTGTTTCATAGTTAACTCCTCCTAGAACACCACATTGTAATGGTGTGTTCGGACGTCGTAATCGTACTTTATTGGATATGGTGCGTTCTATGATGTCTCTTCCCAATTTGCCGTTATGATTTTGGGGTTATGCATTACAGACATCTGCATTCACTTTATTTAGGGCACCATGAAAATCCTTTGAGACAACGCTGTATGAGCTGAGGTTTCGCAAGAAACCAAAGTTGTCATTTCTTAAAGTTTGGGCATGTGATGCTTATGTAAAAAAGCTCCAGCCGGAAAAGTTGGAACCCAAAGCGGAGAAATCTGTCTTCATAGGATACCAAAAGAGACAGTTGGGTACACTTTCTATCTCAGATCCGAAGGAAAGTGTTTTTCACTAAAAAGAGAACATTTCTTGAGAAAGAGTTTCTCTCAAAAGAATTGAGTGGGAGGAAGATAGAACTTGATGAGGTTGTAGAACCTTTACTTCAACCGGAGAGTAGCCAGCACAGAAAGATGTTTCTATGGAGCATACAGCAGTTAAAGAGGAAGCCAATGATGATAATCATGAAGCTTCAGATCAAGTTGCTATCGAACCTCGTAGGTCGACAAGGGCATGAACCATTTCAGACTGGTACGATAACCCTGTTTTAGCAGTCATGCTGTTAGACAACAATGAACCTCCGAGCTATGGAGAAGCGATGGTGGGCCCAGATTCCAACAAATGGTTAGAATCCATTAAATCCGAGATAGTATCCATGTATGAAAACAAAGTGTGGAATTTGGAAGCATTACCTGAAGGGCGAAAAGCTATTTAGAATAAACAGATCTTTAAGAAAAAGGCGGACTGTCGGTGCACTAGAGTGTGGGGTCTCCTGTGCCCCAGACTTGTGCATGGGCACCAGAAACACATTTGGTGGCAATACACTAAGAGAGGCGATGGGAAGTTAAACCCCACGCTCGCCAATATCCCACCCCACCAAAGGTGTGACGAGCCAGCCCAGGCTACAAGGCACCGGCAAGCCCTCCTTGCCGGGAAGACTCACAAGGCCCCGACAAGCCCTCCTTGCCGGGAAGACTTGCAAGGCCCCGGCAAGCCCTCCTTGTAGGGAAGATGTCCAAGGCCCCGGCAAGCCATCCTTGCCTGGAAGATGGGCGAGGCTGGACGCAAGGACGCCATGCCGACAAGCTCGCAAGGTGTCCTTCCTGCCACAGTGCCACCGACCACCACTGCTCCAGCGCATCCCTCATGCGCTAGCACAAAGCCCAGGTGTCAATACACCTGGGTATGTGCCGAAGCCACCTTGATGCTGGTTAGGGGGCCTGCCAAGGCATTTACTACCCCTGACACCACAGTAGATAGATAAGCGGTGAACCCTGTTCACTATGCAACCTGTGAGCACACTATTGGTGACCGCTTTGCCTATAAAAGGAGGCCCAAGGATCATTTCTAGTGGTGGGACCTTTTGGGGGGTTGGACCTTTTGGGGTTTTAGACTCTCTAATCACCAGCTAAATTACTCTAGCAAATAACCCTACAGTAAGCACCCAATACAAACGAGGCAGGAGTAGGGTTTTACTCGCTAAGCGGCCCGAACCTAGGTAAACAACCTTGCCGGTGCTGATCGCCAGTTCCGCCCTTGGCGCCACCTGTCTCCCTCCGCCAAGCGCCAAGGGACCCCTAGAGCTTCCCCCAGGCGCGTCGTTTTCCCGACATCTATGGCGCGCCAGGTAGGGGGAGCTGCTGAGAGCTTTTGCACAGATTCGAGCAAGTTCCACACCAGATCTTGAGAAGTTGAGCGCACCGCCGCGGTTCCCAAAGGCGGAATGCAACAGTGGTTGCTCCACTTCGCTATGGCCTCCTAACGCCTGCGCGAGCGCGTGTTGCACGAGCGCAAGACAAGGAGGCGAAAACCCCGACTTTGATGGCATCGGGATGATGCGCTGCTCCAGGACAGTATGTTGTTGTCAAGAGTGCGCCTGGGGGCTTCGACGAGGCCTCCGGCGCATACTTCGGCTGACGCACCTCCGTGGAGTGATGCATAGCAGTTGAGGATGCGCCAACAGGTCCTGAAGCCCAGGCGCGCACTCCAGCAGGACCGTTTCCCCCCTTTGGAAGCGTCGCGTCACCGCCGAAGATGCGCTCGGGGGCTCCGCCAGCACGGCCTGGCAAAAGAGAAAAATGTGTTATACTCCGGCAACCCCTTTCCTATACTATAGTCAAGGACTATCGGCAAGAACCTTGCCGACGGGGGAAGTTGCGAAGAGAGTGTAACATCCTGCTTGCCGTGGGTCTCAGGCCCCGGCAAAAGACCCAAATGCCGCGAGAAGAAGTGCCGCGGCAGAACAGGTAAGTGATAAAGATTCTCGATGAAATTTTCGAGTAGATAGGTTGTTTCCTTTCTAGAAATCCCAATATTTGTTTGAGAAACCTACGTGCAGATGGAACCTTGTCAGGATCAGTGCACCTTGGATCCGTTTCAAACTCGTTCAACGACCTGAATGGCCACAGAGTGCCTTCACACTATTTTGAACTTGTTCAACAGACCAAGCGGCTACGCAGCGCCTTATTTTGCCTCGAGCCACGCTCGACGATCTAATGGTTGCACTGAGTGCGGCAAGGAGTCTTACCGGTGCCAGTAACGACCCCTCCGACAAACTGCTAAGGATCCATTCCTCAAAGCACTAGCGACAGGACCAGCCATGCCGGCAATCTTCCGGAAAACGCAAAGGGTGTATCATACAAAGAGGGGGATCAGACACAAAGGAAACAACATTTCATTCATTTGTTTGAGGCCAACTCAGACATATTACATGGATGATTTTTACTACTCTAACCTATGGTACTGTCTATTGGCGAGGAACATGCTTGCCGGACAGAAGTTCCAGAAGACAAAAAGCAGGGCTCGCGGCACAACCTAGGCTGGCTCCTCTAGGACCAGCACTATGCCGACGAGAATGGGACCAACCCCGACAAGCATCGTCCGATCTCTTTGGTTCGGTGCCAGAGGATAGGTCCACACGAAGGGGCAAAGGATCTGGAGCCCGTGAGCGTGCCTCCTCCTTGAAGACAACACACCGGAGCTAGCCCCGGCGAGTTGACCCCAACAGGAGGGGATGGAGAAGCCAGAGCTTGGGGAGGTGCCTCCTCCTGGAACACGAGGCACAGACGCCAGCTCCGGCAAGATAACCCTGCCGGGCGGGGGAGAGGCATGAGAGGGCCTCAACGGAGTGGCCGACGGTCACTTAGAAGTCTGGGTGTCGTGCTCCGACTTGACGCCCCGAGATCCTGACCTGCCAAGAGCCCCACGGCCACCGCAGTCCTCTTCATCGCTATCGCTCGAGGAGGGACATTCGGCGCCGCTCGAGCTCTCTTTGAAATAGCCGAGACGCACACCTGAGCGCCCGTAAAACTTGATGGATAGCATATTATCCTCCGCTAGCTTGAAACAGAGGACATGCCCATCCTCGAGGCTGTGGGCGCAGGCAAAGGATTTCCATGCCCCGCACGACCAACATGAACCGGCATCTCGGGTACTCCACGTGCACCTGCATAGCACCGTGGGAGCAACCGTACGCCCGCAACCACAAGAAGGGAGGCTTGGCGGCTTCCATTGCCATGGCAAAGGGATGAGGGAGGTGCAGACGGCCCCGAGGAATGCCGTCCGGCTCCACGACAAACTCCAGCGCCGTCCCGTCCGAGTGCCCGCCCCATTGAGGAGAAGCTGCCGCTGGGGGAGAAGGCGGGGGTGCTGGAGTAGCATCCCGCCTTCCCCGGCAACGGCCTCCGCGGAGACCGCGACCCCGCGCCCCTCTGCCTCCTCGGGCGCTCGAGCTGCCCTACGCAGCTGCGGCCCCTAAAGTTGTCGCATGATCCGAATGGGATCCTCTTGCTGCTCTGGCAGCCGATGGTGGCCGCCCTCGTCCCCTAGCCATGGTTAGGGGCGAGCGCCATCTGAAGCTAAAGAAGACACTTCAGGAACAAGATGAGGATGCTGAGTGTTTCAGGAGTTGGATGGATGAGTAAAACCCCCTCGCAAACCTCCTAAGTTATAGGGCGAGGCCCCGGGGCTAGTTCTCCTGACTCTAGAAACCGCGGACCCTCTCACCCAATCACCCCTGATCACGGGCGAACAGGGAACCACCCTGCTACACCAATGCATGCAGGGGCGGGCTGTGCTACGACTGCGACCTTCAAGGCCAAGAACGTCACTTGCGTGACCCTTACTACGCATGCCTCACGCATGGCAGTAATGCTTCGGGAAGTAGGGAGGACACTGTGCGCACACCTCTACACCTCACGCGCTCGATGCACGACGTGGGGAAGGGCCACTTGAAATGGCTCCAAGCTACCCAGCAGAAGCCCGTGCACCACTTTGGGCCTAGTCCAACTAGGCCTACATGCGTGTGTGGCCCAGGCCCGGGGGCTCCTGTCGGTGCACTAGAGACTGGGGTCTCCCGTGCCCCAGAGTTGTGGAGGGACACCAACAACACACTTGGCGGCAATACACTAAGAGAGCCCACGGGAAGTTAAACCCCTGGCTCACCAACACCGCACCCCACCAAAGGTGTGAAGAGCCCGCCAGGCTACAAGGCCTCGGTAAGCCCTCCTTGCCGGGAAGACTCACAAGGCTCCGGCAAGCCATCCTTGCCGAGAAGACATGCAAGGCCCCAGCAAGCCCTCCTTGCTGGGAAGATGTCCAAGGACCTGGCAAACCATCCTTGCCGGGAAGATGGGCGAGGGTGCATGCAAGGACGCCAGGCCGGCAAGCTCCCTTCGCCCGCTAGGTGTCCCTCCTTCCACAGTGCCACTGACCGCCACCCCTCCAGCGCATCCCCCATGTGCCAGCACAAAGCCGAGGTGTCAATACACCTGGGTACGTGTCGAAGCCACCTTGATGCTGGTCAAGGGGCCTACCAAGGCATTGTTGGGGAATGTTGCATGGGAAACAAAAAAAATTCTACGCACACGAAGACTTATCATGGTGATGTCCATCTACGAGTGGAGATTAGATCTATGTACCCTTGTAGATCGCATAGCGGGAAGTGTTAAGAAATGTGGTTGATGTAGTGTAACGTCTTCACGTCCCTCGAACCATCCCACGAACCGTCCATCGATCCGTCCCACGAACCGTCTCGTGATTCGTGCCACAGTCTGTCCCGATCTAGCGCCGAACGGATGGCACCTCCGCGTTCAGCACACGTACAGCTCGATGACGATCTCGGCCTTATTGATCCAGCAAGTGAGACGGAGAAGTAGATGAGTTCTCCGGCAGCGTGATGGCGTGCCAGTGTTGGTGATGAACTATTCGTGCAGGGCTCCGCCCGAGCTCCGCAGAAATCTAATCTAGAGGAAGAACTACGAGGTGTAGGTTTGAGTTGCACGTGGGCAAAGTTGTGTCTCAAAAGCCCTAAACCTCTAGTATATATACTAGGAGGGGAGAGGCAGACCTAGGCTGCCTTGGCGCACCAAGGAGTCCTCCTTGGGCCAGCCGAAGTGGGAGAGAGGGAGGAGTCCTTCTCCAATCCCACTTGGATTAGGACTACTTCCTTATTTTCCCACCTCTTTTGGATTTTCCACTTTTTCCTCATGGGCTTTCTTTGAATGACTTTGTCAGCCCATTATACCTTATTGTACATCCAATAAACCCACTTGGACCCCTGGGGCGTGGTGGGCCCCCGGAACCCATTCGTCACTCCCGGTACACTGTCGGCAATGCCCAAAAACTTTTCGGAATCCAACACCAACTTCCTATATACCAATCTTCGTTTACGGACCATTCCGGAAACCCTCACGACGTCCGTGCTCTGATCCGGGACTCCGAACAAGCTTCGGTCACCAACACATATAACTCAACCATACTAAAACACCATCGAACCTTAAGTGTGCAGACCCTGTGGGTTCGAGAACTATGTATACATGACCCGAGACACTCCTCGGTCAATATCGAATAGCGGGACCTGGATGCCCATATTGGATCCTACATATTCTATGAAGATCTTATTGGTTTAACCTCTATGCCAAGGATTCATATAATCCCGTATAACATTCCCATTGTCCTTCGGTATGTTACTTGCCCGAGATTTGATCGTCGGTATCCCTATACCTATTTCAATCTCGTTACTGGCAAGTCTCTTTACTCGTTTCGTAATACAAGATCCCTGTGACTCTCACTTGAGTCACATTGCTTGCAAGGCTTATATGTGATGTTGTATTACCGAGTGGGCCCCGAGATACCTCTCCGTCACACGGAGTGACAAATCCCAGTCTTGATCCATGCTAACTCAAAGGACACCTTCAGAGATACTTGTAGAGCACCTTTATAGTCACCCAGTTACGTTGCGACATTTGATACACACAAGGTATTCCTCCGGTGCCAGTAAGTTACAAGATCTCATGGTCATAGGATTGAATACTTGACACGCAGAAAACAATAGCAACAAAATAACACGATCACATGCTATGTTTATAATTTGGGTCTTGTCCATCACATGATTCTCCTAATGATGTGATCCCGTTATCAAGTGACAACACTTTCCTATGGCCAGGAAACCTTGACCATCTTTGATCAACGAACTAGTCAACTAGAGGCTCACTAGGGAAATTATGTTGTCTATGTATCCACACATGTATTTGAGTTCCGATCCAATCAATACAATTCTCGCATGGATAATAAACGATTATTATGGACAAGGAAATATAATAATAAGTAATTTATTATTGCCTCTAGGGCATATTTCCAACAGTCTCCCACTTTCACTAGAGTCAATAATCTAGTTCACATGACCATGTGATTTAACGAATCCAACACCCATATAGTTCTGGGGTTTGATCACGTCTTGCTCGTGAGAGAGGTTTTAGTCAACTGTTCTGAATCTTTCAGATCCGTATGTGCATTACAAATCTTTATGTCATCTTATAGAAGCTGCTACTACATGCTATTCAAAAATACTCCAAATATATACTCTACTATACGAATCCGTTTTACTACTCATAATTATTCAGATTAGTGTAAAAGCTTGCATCGACGTAACCCTTTACGACGAACTCTTTAACCCCATCCATAATTGAGAAAAATTACTTAGTCCATTAGTTACTAAGGATAACTTTGACCGCTGTTCAGTGACTCAATCATGTATCACTCCCTGTACCTCTTAACAGACTTGTGGTAAGGCACACATCAGGTGCGGCACACAACATGGTATACTTTAGAGTCTACGCCTAAGGAATAGGGGACGACCTTCGTCCGTTCTCTTTCTTCTGCCCTGGTCGGGCTTTTGAGTCTCACTCCTTCTTTGCTGATCTATTTTTAACTCCTTCAAAAACTTGTCAAGGCATGCATTTCATATGAAAGTTCTGTTTAGCAATTTGATCTATCTCCATAGATCTTGATGCTCATTGTTCAAGTAGCTCTTTCCAGGTCTTCCTTTGAAAAACCCCTTTCAAACAACCTTTATGCTTTAAAGAAATTCTACATTACTTCCGATCAACAATATGTCAACCACATATACTTATCAAAAATTCTATAGTGCTCCCACTCACTTCTTTGGAAATACGAGTTTCTCATAAAACTTCTACAAACCCAAAAGCTTTGATCATCTCATCAAAGCGTATATTCCAACTCCGAGATGCTTGCACCAGTCCATAGAAGGATCTCTGGAGCTTGCATACTTTTCAATATCCTTAGGATCGAAAAACCTTCTGGTTGTATCACATACAACCTTTCCTCAAGGAAACCGTCGAGGAAACAATGTTTGGACATCCTATGTGCAATATTTCATAAATAATGCAGCAACTACTAACCTAATTCCAACAGACTTTTAGCATTGCTACGATTGAGAAAGTCTCATCATAGTCAACTCTTTGAACTTGTCGGAAACATCTTTGCGACAAATCGAACTTTTCATAATGGTGAATTTTCACCATCATCGTTTGTCTTTATTTTAAAGATCCATCTTTACTTGATAGTCCGACGACCATCAAGTAGTTCTTCCGAAGTCTACACTTTGTCTTCATACATGGATACTCTCTCGGATTTCACGGCCTCCAGCCATTTGTCGGAATCCGGGCCCACCATCGCTTCTCCATAGCTCGTAGGTTCATTGTTGTTCAACAACATGACCTCCAAGACAGGGTTACCGTACCACTCTATAGTAGTACGCGACCTTGTCGACATACGAGGTTTGTAGTAACTTGATCCGAAGCTTTAATGATCACCATCATTAGTTTCCACTTCAAAAGGTGTAGGCGCCACAGGAACATATTCCTGCGCCCTGCTACACACTAGTTGAAGTGATGGTTCACTAACCTCATCAAGTTCCACCACCCTCCCACGCAATTCTTTCGAGAGAAACCTTTCCTTGATGAAGGACCCGTTTGTAGAAACAAACACTTTACTTTCAGATCTAAGATAGGAGATGTATCTAACTGTCTTGGATATCCTATGAAGATGCTTTTATCCGCTTTGGGTTCGAGCTTATCAAACTGAAACTTTTTCACATAAGCGTCGCAGCCCCAAACTTTCAAGAAACGACAGCTTAGGTTTCTCCAAACCATAGTCTATACTGTGTCATCTCAACGGAAATACGCGGTGCCCTATTTAAAGTGAATGCGGTTGTCTCTAGTGCATAACCCATAAACGATAGTGGTGATTCGATAAGAGACATCGTAGTATGCACCATATCAAATATGGCGCGACTATGACGTTTGGACACACCATCACTCTATGATGTTCTAGGTGGCATGAATTGCGAAACAATTTCCTCATTGTCTCAACTATGTACCAAAACTCGCAACTCAGATATTCATCTCTATGCTCATATCGTAGATAGTTTTATCCTCTTGTCACGACGATCTTCACTCTGAAATAGCCTTGCACTTTTCAATATTTCAGATTTGTGATTCATCAAGTAAATACTCCTGTATCTACTCAAGTCGTCAGTGAAGTAAGAACATAATTATATCCACTGCGTGCCTCGGCACTTATTGGACTGCACACATCAAAAATGTATTACTTCCAACAAGTTACTCTCTTGCTCCATGTGGTATGATTTTGCATGTCTCAAGTGATTCAAAATCAAGTGAGTCCAAACGATCCATCTGCATGGAGTTTCTTCATGCGTTTATACCAACAGGTATGGTTTGCATGTCTCAAACGTTTCAAAAATGAGTGAGTACAAAGATCCATCAACATGGAGCTTCTTCATGCATTTTACACCAACATGACTCAATCGGCAATGCCACAAGTAAGTGGTACTATCATTATTACTTTGTATCTTTTTGGCACCAATATTATGAACATGTGTAACACTATGGTTGAGATTCAATAAACCATTGAAGGTAATTATTCAAGCAAATAGAATAACCATTATTCTCTTTAAATGAATAATCATATTTGAATAAACACGTTCTAATCATGTTCATGCTCAACGCAAACACCAAATAACAATTATTTTGGTTTAACACCAATCCCGATGGTAGAGGGAGCGTGCGATGTTTGATCACATCAACCTTGGAAACACTTCCAACACGTATCGTCACCTCGCCTTGAGCTAGTCTCCGTTTATTCCGTAGCTTTTATTTCGAGTTACTAATCACTAAGCAATCGAACCGGTATCTAATAACCTCGTGCTACTAGGAGTACTAGTAAAGTACACATCAATATCATGTATATCAAATATACTTTTGTTGACTTCGCCAGCCTTCTCATCTACCAAGTATCTAGGGTAGCTCCGCCTTAGTGATCGTTACCCTCATAACAGAAGCACTTAGTCTCAGGTTTGGGTTCAATCTTGGGTTTCTTCATTAGAGCAACGACTGGTTTGCCATTTCATGAAGTGTCCCTTCTAGCCCTTGCCTTTCTTGAAACTAGTGGTTTTACTAACCATCAACTATTGATGCTCCTTCTTGATTTCTACTTTCGTAGTGTCAAACATTGCTAATCGCTCAAGGACCATCATATCTATCGTTGATATGTTATAGTTCATCACGAAGCTCTAGCAGCTTAGTGGGAGTGACTTTGGAGAACCATCACTATCTCATATGGAAGATTAACTCCCACTTGATTCAAGCGATTGTTGTACTCAGACAATCTGAGAACATGCTCAACGATTTGGGATTTTCTCCTTTACTTTGTAGACAAAGAATCTTGTCGGAGGTCTCATACCTCTCAACAAGGGCACGAGGATGAAATCTCAATTTCATCTCTTAGAACATCTCTTATGTTCCGTGACGTTTCAAAACGTCTTTGGTGCCTTGCTTCTAAGCCATTAAGTATTACGCACTGAACTATCACGTAGTCATAAAAAACGTGTATGTCAGATGTTCGCAACATCCACAGACGACGCTCGAGGTGCAGCACACTGAGTGGTGCATTAAGGACATAAGCCTTCTGCGCAGCAATGAGGACAATCCTCAGTATCACGGATTCAGTCCACAAAGTTGCTACTATCATCTTTCAACTAAATTTTCTCTAGGAACATATAAAAACCAGTAGAACTACAGCGCAAGCTACATCATAATTCGCAAAGACCTTTTGACTATGTTCATGATAATTAGTTCAATTAATCATATTACTTAAGAACTCCCACTCAAAAAATACATCTCTCTAGTCATTTGAGTGGTACATGATCCAAATTCACTAACTCAAGTCTGATCATCATGTGAGTTGAGAATAGTTTTAGTGGTAAGCATCTCTATGCTAATCATATCAACTATACGATTCATGCTCGACCTTTCGGTCTCATGTGTTCCGAGGCCATGTCTGCACATGCTAGGCTCGTCAAGTTTAACCCGAGTGTTACGCGCGTGCAACTGTTTTGCACCCGTTGTATGTGAATGTTGAGTCTATCACACCCGATCATCACGTGGTGTCTCGAAAGGACGGACTGTCGCAACGGTGCACAGTCGGGGAGAACATAGTTTCATCTTGAAATTTTAGTGAGAGATCACCTTATAATACTACCATCGTTCTAAGAAAAATAAGGTGCATAAAAGGATTAACATCACATGCAATTCATAATTGACATGATATGGCCATCATCTCGTGCTTCTTGATCACCATCACCAAAGCATCGACATGACCTTCTTGTCACCGGCGCCACACCATGATCTCCACCATCGTGCCGCTATCGAGGTTATCGTTCTATCTATGCTATTACTACTAAAGCTATGACCTAACAATATAGTAAACGCATCTACAAACACAAACATTAGCTTAAAGACAACCCTATGGCTCCTGTCGGTTGCCGTAGCATCGACGTGCAAGTCGATATTAACTATTACAACATGATCATCTCATACATCCAATATATCACATCACGTCATTGGCCATATCATGTCACAAGCATACAATGCAAAAACAAGTTAGACGTCCTCTAATATGTTGTTGCATGTTTTACGTGGCTGCTATGGGTATCTAGTATGATCGCTTCTTACTTACGCAAAAACCACAACGGAGATGTGCAAATTTCTATTTAACCTCTCCAAGGACCGCCTCAGTCAAAACCAATTCAACAAAAGTTGAAGAAACAGTCACCCGCCAGTCATCTTTATGCAACGAGGTTGCATGTCAATCCATGAAACCAGTCTCTCGTAAGCGTACGAGTTATGTTGGTCCGGGCCTCTTCAATCCAAGAATACCGCCGAATCGAGAAAAGACTAAGGAGGGAAGCAAATCGAACATCACCGTCCACAAAACCTTTTGTGTTCTACTCAATATAACATCTACGCATGAACCTAGCTCTGATACTATTGTTGGGGAACATTGCATGGGAAACAAAAAATTTCCTACGCACACGAAGACCTATCATGGTGATGTCCATCTATGAGTGGAGATTAGATCTACGTACCCTTGTAGATCGCACAACGGGAAGCGTTAAGAAACACGGTTTATGTAGTGGACCGTCTTCACGTCCCTCGAACCGTCCCACGAACCGTCCCTCGATCCGTCCCACGAACCGTCTCGCGATCCATCCCACGATCCTTCCCGATCTAGCGTCGAACGGATGGCACCTCCGCATTCAGCACACGTACAGCTCGATGACGATCTCGACCTTCTTGATCCAGCAAGAGAGACGGAGAAGTAGATGAGTTCTTCGGCAGCGTGACTGCGCGCCGGTGTTGGTGATGAACTATTCCTGCACGGCTTCGCCCGAGCTCCGCAGAAATCTAATCTAGAGGAAGAACTACGAGGTGTAGGTTTGAGTTGCACGTGGAAAAGTTGTGTCTCAAAAGCACTAAACCTCTAATATATATAGGAGGAGGAGAGAGGCAGCCCTAGGCAGCCTTGGAATCCTCCTTGGGTCGGTCAAAGTGGGAGAGAGGGAGGAGTCCTTCTCCAATCCCACTTGGATTAGGACTCCTTCCTTATTTTCCCACCTCTTTCGAATTTTCCACTTTTTCCGCTTTCCTTGGATGACTTTGTCAGCCTATTATACCTTATTGTACATCCAATAAATCCATGTGTACCCCTTGGGGCGTGGTGGGCCCACCCAGTGGGCCCCCGGAACCCATTCGTCACTCCCGGTACACTGTCGGCAATGCCCGAAAACTTTCCGGAATCCAAACACCAACTTCCTATATATCAAACTTCATTTCCGGACATCTCTGGAAACCCTCGTGATGTTCGTGATCTCATCCAGGACTTCGAACAACCTTCGGTCACCAACACATATAACTCAAGTATACTAAAACAGCATCGAACCTTAAGTGTGCAGACCCTGCGGGTTCGAGAACTATGTAGACATGACCCGAGACACTACTTGGTTAATATCCAATAGCGGGACCTGGATGCCCATATTGGATCCTACATATTCTATGAAGATCTTATCGGTTGAACCTCTGTGCCAAGGATTCATATAATCCCGTATAACATTCGCTTTGTCCTTCGGTATGTTACTTGCCCAAGATTTGATCGTCGGTATCCCTATACCTATTTCAATCTCGTTATCGGCAAGTCTCTTTACTCGTTCCGTAATACAAGATCCCCGTGACTCACACTTGAGTCACATTGCTTGCAAGGCTTATATGTGATGTTGTATTACCGAGTTGGCCCCGAGATACCTCTCCGTCACACGGAGTGACAAATCCCAGTCTTGATCCATGCTAACTCAACGGACACCTTCGGAGATACTTGTAGAGCCCCTTTACAGTCACCTAGTTACGTTGCGACGTTTGATACACACAAGGTATTCCTCCGGTGCCAGTAAGTTACATGATCTCATGGCCATAGGAATGAATACTTGACACGCAGAAAAAAATAGCAACAAAATAACACGATCACATGCTAGGTTTATAATTTGGGTCTTGTCCATCACATGATTCTGCTAATGATGTGATCCCGTTATTGATACGTCCATTTTGCATCATGTTTCATGTTGATATTTATCACTTCTTTGGCTGTTATTTCACTTCACGGTACTATTCTTATGCCTTTTCTCTCTTATTTTGCAAGGTTTACATCAAGAGGGAGAATACCGGCAACTGGAATTCTGGCGTGAAAGTGGAGCAAAGTTGAGATACCTATTCTGCGCAACTCCAAACGCCATGAAAATCAACGGGGATTTTTTCCCAATTTATCAAAAATACTGGGCCGAACAAGTGCCAGAGGGGCACCAGGGGGTTCCCACAAGCCTGCACGGCGCGGCCACCCCCAGGCCGCGCCATGGGGGCTTGTGAGCAGCCCACTGGCCCACTGGCCCCCCTCTTTCGCTATATGGAGGGTTTCTTCCAGAAAAAAATCATAGAGGAGCTTTTTCGTGGTTTCGCCGCCGCCACGAGGCGGAACTTGAGCAGAACCAATCTAGAGGTCCGACAGGACGATCCTGCCGGGGAAACTTCCCTCCCGGAGGGGGAAATCGTCGCCATCGTCATCACCAACACTCCTCTCATCGGAGAGGACTCGTCACCATCAACATCTTCATCAGCACCATCTCATCTCCAAACCCTAGTTCATCACTTGTAACCAATCTCCGTCTCGTGACTCGGATTGGTACTTGTAAGGTTGCTAGTAGTGTTGATTACTCTTTTAGTTGATGCTAGTTGGATTATTTGGTGGAAGAGTTTATGTTCAGATTCTTGATGCTACTCATTACCTCTCTGATCATGATTATGATTATGCTTTGTGAGTAGTTACTTTTGTTCCTGAGGACACGGGGTAAGTCATGCTAATAGTAGTCATGTGCATTTGGTATTCGTTCGGTATTTTGATATGTTGTATGTTGTTTTTCCTCTAGTGGTGTTATGTGAACGTCGCCTAGATAACTCTTCACCATTATTTGGTCCTAGAGGAAGGCATTGGGAAGTAGTAAGTAGATGATAGGTTGCTAGAGGGACAGAAGCTTAAACCCTAGTTTATGCGTTGCTTCCTAAGGGGCTGATTTGGATCCACTAGTTTAACGTTATGGTTAGACTTTGTCTTAATTCTTCTTTCGTAGTTGCGGATGCTTGCGAGAGGTGTTAATCATAAGTCGGATGCTTGTCCAAGTAAGGTCAGTACCCAAGCGCCGGTCCACCCACATATCAAACTATCAAAGTAACGAACGTGAATCATATGAACAAGATGAAACTAGCATGACAGAAATTCCCGTGTGTCGTCGGGAGCGTTTTTCCTCCTATAAGACTTTTTCCAGGTTTGTCCCTTGCTACAAAAGGGATTGGGCCACTTTGCTGCACCGTTAATACTTTTGTTACTTGTTGCTTGCAACGAATCATCTCACCACACAATCAGTTGTTACCGACAATTTCAGTGCTTGCAGATATTTCCTTGCTGAAAACCACTTGTCAGATCCTTCTGCTCCTTGTTGGGTTCGACACTCTTACTTATCGAAAGGACTACGATTGATCCCCTATACTTTTGGGTCATCAAGACTCTTTTCTGGCGCTGTTGCCGGGGAGTGAAGCGCGTTTGGTAAGTGGAAGTTGGTAAGGAAACATTCATATAGTGTGCTGAAATTTCTTGTCACTTGTCACTCTGGATACTAATCCTTTGAGGGGCTTGTTCGGGGTATATTCACCTCGAACGGAAGCACAAAGAGTTGCTCCTCAAGTTTCTTGACCTACTGAAAGTATTTTCTTTTAATTTCCTTCGGGTATGCTTGAGAAACTGCTGGCTAATCCTTTTACAGGAGATGGAACATCACATCCAGACTTGCATCTAATCTATGTAGATGAGGTTTGTGGTTTATTTAAGCTTGCAAGTGTGCCCGAGGATGAGGACAAGAAGAAGGTCTTTCCTTTATCTTTGAAGGATAAGGCGTGGACATGGTATAGGCTATGTGATGATACTGGATCATGGGACTACAATCGATTGAAATTGGAATTTCACCAAAAGTTTTATCCTATGCATTTAGTACATCGTGATTGAAATTATATTTACAATTTTTGGCCTCGTGACAGATAAAGCATCGCTCAAGCTTGGGGGAGGCTTAAATAAATGCTATATTCATGCCCCAATCATGAGCTCTCGAGCGAAATTATCATTCAGAACTTCTATGCTCTACTTTCTCATGATGATCGCACCATGCTTGACACTTCTTGCACCGGTTCTTTTTTGCAGAGAGATATTGACTTCAAGTGGAATTTAATAGAGAGAATTAAACGCAACTCTGAAGATTGGGAGCTTGAAGAAGGTAAGGAGTCTGATATGCTTTTTGTGATTTTAGCGCTAAGTATGGACTTGACTCTGAGATAGTAGCTTCATTGTGTGAATCTTTCGCGGCTCATATTGATCTCCCCAAAGAGAAGTGGTTTATATTTGATCCTCCTTTAGAATTCAATGTAGTTAAACCCGATCCAGTTGAAGAGAGAGAGTCATTTCCTATAATGATCTTGTGGTTCCCAGTGCTTACATTGAGAAACAACCTTTCCCTGTTAGGATAAAGGATCATTCTAAAGCTTCAACTGTGATACGTAGAGGCTATATTAGAACACCTACACCCCGTGAGCAAATTAGAGTTGAACCTAGCATTGCTATTATCAAAGATCTTCTGTCTGAAGAAGTTGAGGGACATAATATTCACTTGTGTGAAGATGCTGCTAGAATTGCTAATCCTCACGCTAGAGACAAACATAGGCCTGTTGTTGGCATGCCTGTGGTTTCTGTTAAGATAGGAGATCATTGTTACCATGATTTATGTGACATGGGTGCTAGTGTTAGCGCAATACCTCAATCCTTATACGATGAAATCAAAGATGAGATTGCACCTGTAGAGATAGAACCTATAGATGTCACTATTCAGCTTGCCAATAGAGATACTATCTGCCCCGTGGGAATTGTTTGGGATGTTGAAGTCTTGTGTGGTAAAACGAAGTATCCTGCTGATTTCCTCGTTCTTGCTACCGCACAAGATAGCTTCTGTCCCATCATATTTGATAGACCTTTTCTCAATACCGTCAATGCTCATATTGATTGTGAGAAGCAAACTGTCACTGTTGGCTTTGAAGGTGTGTCACATGAGTTCAATTTCTCTAAGTTTGGTAGACAACCTCATGAGAAGGAGTTGCCTAGTAGGGATGAAACTATTGCCTTAGCTTCTATTGCCGTGCCTCCTACTGATCCCTTAGTGCAATACTTGCTTGAGCATGAAAATGATATGCATATGGATGAAAGGGATGAGATAGATAGAGTTGTCTTAGAACAATATCCTATCCTTAAGAATAACTTGCCTATTGAACTGCTTGGGGATCCACCCCCACCAAATGGTGATCCTATGTTCGAGCTTAAACAGTTGCATGATACTATCAAGTATGCCTATTTGGATGAAAAGGAGATATATCCTGTTATTATTAGTGCTAGCCTCTCAGAGCATGAAGAAAAGAAGTTGGTAAAAACTCCGAGGAAGCACCGTGCTGCTATTGGATATACTCTTGATGGTCTTAAGGGCATTAGTCCTACTCTATGCCAACACAAGATCAAAACTGATCCTGATTTCAAACCAGTTGTTGATCATCAAAGGACATTGAATCCTAAGATGAAAGAAGTAGTAAGAAAAGAAATACTAAAGCTCCTGGAAGCGGGTAAACATTTATCCTGTTGCTCACAGCGATTGGGTGAGTCCGGTGCATTGCGTCCCTAAAAAGGGAGGTATTACCGTTGTCCCTAATGATAAGGATGAATTGATCCCACATAGGATTATTACTGGCTATAGGATGGTGATTGATTTTAGGAAGTTGAATAAAGCGACTAGGAAAGATCATTACCCTTTGCCTTTTATCGACCAAATGCTAGAAAGGCTATCCAAACACACACACTTCTGCTTTCTAGACGGTTATTCTGGTTTCTCCCAAATACCAGTTGCACAATCTGATCAGGAGAAAACCACTTTCACCTGCCCCTTCGGTACCTTTGCCTATAGACGTATGCCTTTTGCCTTATGTAATGCACCTACCACCTTTCAAAGCTGTATGATGGCTATATTCTTTGACTTTTGTGAAAAGATTGTTGAGGTTTTCATGGATGATTTCTCCGTTTACGGGTCTTCCTTTGATGATTGTCTCAGCAACCTTGATCGAGTCTTATAGAGATGTAAAGACACCAATCTTGTCTTGAATTGGGAGAAGTGCCACTTTATGGTTAATGAAGGCATCATCTTAGGACATAAAATTTCTGAAAGAGGTATTGAAGTCGATAAGGCTAAGGTTGACGCAATCGAGAAAATGCCATACCCCACAGATATCAGAGGTATAAGAAGTTTCCTTGGTCATGCTGGTTTATTTAGAAGGTTCATTAAAGACTTCTCTAAGATTTGTAGGACTCTTACCAATCTCTTGCAAAAGGATATTCCTTTAGTTTTTGAGGATGATTGTGAGGAAACCTTCGAAATACTTAAGAGGGCTTTGATAACTGCACATATTGTTTAACCACCTGTTTGGAACCTACCTTTTGAGATCATGTGTGACGCTAGTGATTATGCTGTTGGTGCTGTTCTAGGGCAAAGAGTTGATAAGAAGTTGAATGCCATTCACTATGCTAGTAAAACTCTAGACATTGCGAGAGAAACTATGCTACTACGGAGAAGGAATTTTTAGCAGTCGTGTTTGCGTGTGAAAAGTTCAGGTCTTACATAGTTGATTCCAAATTCATTATTCACACTGATCACGCTGCTATTAAGTACCTCATGGATAAGAAGGACGCTAAACCTAGACTTATCAGATGTTTCTCTTGCTACAAGAATTTGATTTGCATGTTGTCGACATAAAGGGTGCTGATAACCCAGTAGCAGATAACTTGTCTAGGTTGGAGAACGTTCTTGATGACCCACAACCTATTGAGGATAGCTTTCCCGATGAGCAACTGAATGTCATCAATGCTTCACGTAGTGCACCATGGTATGCTGATTATGCAAACTATATCGTTGCCAAATACATACCACCTAGTTTCACGTACCAGCAAAAGAAGAAAATCTTCTTTGACTTGATACATTACTTTTGGGATGATCCTCACCTTTATAAGGAAGGAGTAGATGGTGTTATTATTCGTTGTGTACCTGAACATGAACAGGGACAGATCCTACAGAAGTGACTCTCCGAGGCCTACGGGGGACACCATGCGGGAGATAGAACTGCACACAAGGTATTGCAATCAGATTTCTATTGGCCCACTCTCTGTAAGGATGCCCATAAGTTTGTCTAGTCTTGTGACGAATGTCAAAGAGTAGGTAATATTAGGAAACGTCAGGAAATGCCTATGAACTATTCACTTCTCATTGAACCATTTGATGTTTGGTGCTTTAATTATATGGGACCTTTTCCCAAATCCAACGGGTATACTCACATCTTAGTTGCTCTTGATTACGTCACTAAGTGGGTAGAAGCTATCCCCACTAGTAGTGCTGATCACAACACTTCTATCAAGATGCTGAAAGAAGTTATCTTCCCTAGATTTGGAGTCCCTAGATATCTAATGACCGATGGTGGTTCACACTTCATTCATGGTGATTTCCGCAAGACGCTTGCTAACTATGATGTCAACCATAGAATTGTGTCTCCCTATCACCCTTAGTCCAGTGGTCAATTAGAGCGAAGTAATAGAGAGATTAAACTGATTATGCAAAAGACTGTCAACAGGTCTAGAAAGAATTGGTCTAAGAAGCACGATGATGCACTGTCGGCTTATAGAACTGCCTATAAGAATCCCATGGGCATGTCTCCGTACAAAATGGTGTACGGTAAAGCATGTCATTTACCTCTTGAGCTAGAGCTTAAAGCTTATTGGGCAATCAAAGAGCTCAACTTTGATTTCAAACTTGCCGGTGAGAAGAGCTTATTTGACATTAGCTCGCTTGATGAGTGGAGAACTCAAGCATATGAGAATGGCAAGCTTTTCAAAGAGAAGGTTAAGAGGAGGCATGATAAGAGGATACAAAAGCGTGAGTTCAATGTAGGTGATTATGTCTTGCTATATATCTCTCGTTTAAGATTCTTTGCAGGCAAGCTTCTCTGTAAATGGGAAGGTCCCTATGTTGTTGAGGAAGTATATCGTTCCGGTGCTATCAAGATCAACAACACGGAAGGGAATTGTCTGAGAGTAGTAAATGGGAAGAGAATCAAACATTATATCTCAGGTACTCCCATAAATGTTGAGAGCAATATTATCAATACCATAACTCCGGAAGAATACCTAAGGGACATTTATCAGCCTGCTTCAGATTCCTAAAACGAAGAGGTATGTGATTCGGTAAGAAAACAAAGTCCAAAACTTTTCCAATAGGAAATTTTCTCCGTTTGGAATATTTGAAAAAATACAAAAATTGGAAGTAGTCCGGAAAGTGCGCGAGGAGGCGACAAGCCTGCACGGCGCGGGCCCACCCCCTGGCCGCGTCGTGAGGGCTTGTGGCCACCTCGTGCGCCTCCCGGACTCCTTTTTCATGCAAGGACTCCTTCTGGTCTGGAAAAAATCATTATATATACTCCCGTTTGGTCTGAGCCTTGCATCACGCAGATTTCCTCTGTTTTTCGTTTCGAGCCTGTTTCTGTTGCAGATCTAGATCACCATGACTTCCCCAAAATCTCCTAAGGACAAGATCTTCGAGAAGGTCATCAATCCCTACCTCACGGAAGTGCTGCAACACCCTCAATATATCGAGATGCGTGAGGGGATGTTGCACATCCATGATGTTGAGGGGCCTAAGCAGACCGGAAGCATGGAGACGAGGCTCGAAGCAATGGAGGAACAAGTCTTCAAGTGCCAAGGGATGGTGGAGCGTGGACTCAACGCCAACCACATGATGATCACAATGTTCACCAACAAGCATAGGATTGATGCCAATGACATTGGGAAGCATCTCTCCAGGCTCTATGACAGGGTTGATCAACTCCAGGGCCAAATCTATGACCTGCAGAACCAAAACTGTGAGTATGAGTATACATTTAAATCAATAAGGTTGGCTGCAGATTTGAGGATTCCGGAGACTCGTTCATCTTTCCATGATGGAGCACCTATGCCTTGGAAGATAGAGGATCAAACTCATGTTGCAACAACTCCACCATCACCACCAAAGGAAGACAATTGAGCATTGGTATGGGCAATCCCCTTGGCTTGTGCCATGCTTGGGGGAGTTGCCCCCGTATCTTATCACCATCACATCTTTTGCCTTTACCTTTGTTTTAGTTTTCCTTTTCAGTTTTCTCGTTTCTGTAGTAGTTTAAAAGTCTTAGTGTTTTAGTCTTGAGTTTTTCTTTGTGTCACCCTCGATGTATTCTTGCTCATGAGCCATATAATAAAGAGTGTCTTAGTTGAAGGGCTTTACCTCTTGCCATGATCAAAAGAGTGAGAATGGAACAAAAGCATGAAAGATCATGTAATGATCTTATGGGAAGTGATGGCTTCACATATAAAAAGAATGAGGATTGAAACTTGTTGAGGGTAGGCAAACATAGACCTTGGTCATTGTTCCAATTAATAGGAAGTGATAAAGAAGGAGAGGTTCACATAGAAATATATCATCACTGACACCATCTATGATTGTGAAAACTCACCAAACTATTGCATGCCTAGAAGTAGATGTTGGACAAGGAAGACAACGTAATGAATTGTATTTGCTTGTCTCTGAACAATGTTATATGATTAGAGATCCCTTAGCATGTGAAGATCGCTTCCACATCATATTAGCCAAAACTCCCGCACTAAGTAGAGATACTACTTGTGCATCCATAAAATTCAAACCAGTTTTGCCATGAGTGTCCACCATACCTACCTATGGATTGAATAAGATCCCTCAAGTAAGTTGTCATCGGTGCAAGCAATACAAAATTCTCTCTAATATGTATGATCTATTAGCGTGTGGAAAATAAGCTTTATACGAACCTGTGATGAGGAAGACATAAAAGCGACAGACTGCATAATAAAGTTCTTTTTCACAGAGGGCAATATAAAGTGACGTTCCTCCGCACTAAGAGGACACACATCCGAACCTCAAAAGAGCATGACAACCTCTGCTTCCCTCTACGAAGGGCCTATCTTGTACCTTTACTTTTTGCCCCTGAAAGAGTCATGGTGATCTTCACCAATTCCTTATTTTGCCTTTGTCTTGGCTACCGTCACATGCTTGGGAAAGATCTATATTCATATGTCAACTTGGAGGTAAGTATTCATGAATTATTATTGTTGACATTACCCTTGAGGTAAGCAGTTGAGAGGCAAAACTATAAGCCCCTATCTTTCTCTGTGTCCAGCTGAAACTTTGATCTCATGAGTACCACGTTAGTTGTAGCAATTGTAGAGAACGAAATAATGATTGAGTATGTGGATTTTCTTTACAAGCACTTACTTGAATCTTTCTGATGTTGTGATAAATTGCAATTGCTTCAATGACTAAAGGCTATCGGTTGTTACTTCTCGGTAAGGTTCTTGATCCATGCTTTAATTTGTGAAGGAATTATCACTTTAGCCTGAGAGATTATATGTTGGTATTGTTGTTCTGATCATGATCATGATGCATGCATGTTCGTATCTTGTTTTGTCGACACCTCTCTCCCTAAACATGTGAACATATTTATTGAGCTCGTCTTTCGCTTCAGGACAAGCGAGGTCTAAGCTTGGGGGAGTTGATACGTCCATTTTGCATCATGTTTTCATGTTGATATTTATCGCTTCTTTGGCTGTTATTTCACTTCACGGTACTATTCTTATGGCTTTTCTCTCTTATTTTACAAGGTTTACGTGAAGAGGGAGAATACCGGTAATTGGAATTCTGGCCTGAAAGTGGAGCAAAGTTGAGATACCTATTCTTCGCAACTCCAAACATCGTGAAAATCAACGGGGATTTTTTTCCCAATTTATCAAAAATACTGGGCCGAAGAAGTGCCAGAGGGGCACCAAGGGGTGCCCACAAGCCTGCACGGCGCGGCCACCCCCCAGGCCGCGCCATGGGGGCTTGTGGGCAGCCCACTGGCCCACTGGCCCCCCTCTTTTGCTATATGGAGGGTTTCGTCCAGAAAAAAATCATAGAGGAGCTTTTTCATGGTTTCGCCGCCACCACGAGGCGGAACTTGGGCAGAACCAATCTAGAGCTCCGGCAGGACGATCATGGTGGGGAAACTTCCCTCCCGGAGGGGGAAATCGTCGACATCGTCATCACCAACACTCCTCTCATCGGAGGGGACTCGTCACCGTCAACATCTTCATCAGCACGATCTCATCTCCAAACCCTAGTTCATCACTTGTAACCAATCTCCGTCTCGCGACTCCGACTGGTACTTGTAAGGTTGTTAGTAGTGTTGATTACTCTTTGTAGTTGATGCTAGTTAGATTATTTGGTGGAAGAGTTTATGTTCAGATTCTTGATGCTACTCATTACCTCTCTGATCATGATTGTGATTATGCTTTGTGAGTACTTACTTTTGTTCCTGAGGACATGGGATAAGTCATGCTAATAGTAGTCATGTGAATTTGGTATTCGTTCGGTATTTTGAAATGTTGTATGTTGTTTATCCTCTAGTGGTGTTATGTGAACTTCGGCTACATAACACTTCACCATTATTTGGGCCTACAGGAAGGCATTGGGAAGTAGTAAGTAGATGATGGGTTGCTAGAGTGACAGAAGCTTAAATCCTAGTTTAAGCGTTGCTTCGTAAGGGGCTGATTTGGATCCGCTAGTTTAATGCTATGGTTAGGCTTTGTCTTAATTCTTCTTTCGTAGTTGCGGATGCTTGCGAGAGGGGTTAATCATAAGTGGGATTCTTGTCCAAGTAAGGGCAGCACCCAAGCGCCGGTCCACCCACATATCAAACTATCAAAGTAACGAACGTGAATCATATGAACATGATGAAACTAGCGTGACAGAAATTCCCGTGTGTCCTCGGGACCGTTTTTCCTCCTATAAGACTTTGTCCAGGATTGTCCCTTGCTACAAAAGGGATTGGGCCACCTTGCTGCACAGTTGCTACTTTTGTTACTTGTTGCTTCCTACGAATCATCTCACCACACAATCACTTGTTACCGACAATTTTAGTGCTTTCAGATATTTCCTTGCTGAAAACCACTTGTCAGATCCTTCCGCTCCTCGTTGGGTTTGACACTCTTACTTATAGAAAGGACTACGATTGATCCCCTATACTTGTGGGTCATCATTTATCAAGTGACAAACACTTGCCTATGGCGAGGAAACCTTGACCATCTTTGTTCAATGAACTAGTCAACTACGGGCTCACTAGGGACAGTATGTTGTCTATGTATCCACACATGTATTTGAGTTTCCAATCAATACAATTCTTGCATGGATAATAAACGATTATTATGAACAAGGAAATGTAATAATTAGTAATTTATTATTTCCTCTAGGGCATATTTACAACAAGCATTTACTGCCCCTGACACCACAGTAGATAGATAAGCGGTGTACCCTGTTCACTATGCAACCTGTGAGCACACTGGTGGTGACCCCTTTGCCTATAAAAGGGGGGCCAAGGCTCATTTATAGTGTTGGGACCTTTTGGGGGTTGGAAGTTTTGGGGTTTTATACTCTCTAATCACCAGCTAAATTACTCTAGAAAATAACCCTACATTAAGCACCCAATACAAACAAAGCAGCAGTAGGGTTTTATGCACCAAGCGGCCTTAACCTCGGTAAACGACCTTGTCGGTGCTGATCACTAGTTCCGCTCTTGGCGCCACCTCTCTCCCTCCGCCGAACGATCAAGGGACCCTTAGAGCTTCCCATAGGTGTCGTTTTCCCGACACGGAGCCCGAAGGTAATGTCACCGTCTATAAAGATCGACTTGTGGCAAAAGGTTTTTCACAAGTTAAAGGAGTTTACTATGATGAGACTTTCGCACCTGTAGTGATTCTTAAGTCCGTCAGAATCATGTTAGTAATAGATGCATTTTTCGATTATGAAATTTGGCAGATGGATGTCAAAGCAACATTCCTTACAGTCTCCTTAAGGAAGAGTTGTATACGGTGCAATTGGAAGATTTTGTCAATCCAGGGAATGCTGACAAAGTGTGCATGCTCGAGCGATCCATTTATGGACACGTGCAAGAATCTCGGAGTTGGAATCAGCCTTTTGATGAGGTGATCAAGGTATTTGGGTTTATACACATTTATGGAGAAGCTTGTATTTACAAGAAAATGACTGGAAGCTCTATAGCGTTTCTAATATTATATGTGGATGACATATTGCTGATTGGAAACAATATATAATTTTTGGGAAGCGTAGAGGATTATTTGAATACGAGTTTTTTTAATGTAGAACCTAGGATAAGCTACTTTTATATTAGGCATAAAGATCTATAGAGATAGATCGAGACGCTCGATAGGACTTTCACAAAGCACATACCTTGACAAAGTTTTGAAGAAGTTCAAAATGGCCCAATCTAAGAAAGGGTTCTTGCCTGTGTTGCAAGGTGTGAAGTTGAGTAAGACTCAATGCCCGGGGACTGAAGAAGATAGAGAAAAGATGAGTGTCATCCCCTATGCTTCAGCCATAGGCTCTATCATGTATGCAATGATGTGCACAAGAGCTCATGTCAGCCTTGCCATAAGTATGGCTGGAAGGTTTCAAAGTGATCCACGAATGAAACACTGGACAACGTTCAAGAATATTCTGATGTACCTTAAATGGACTAAGGAAATGTTTCTCGTATATGGAGGTGATCAAGAGCTCATCGTAAAGGTTTACATCGATGCAAGCTTTGACGCAGATCCGGATGACTCCAAGTCACAAACCAGATATGTATATATTCTCAATGGGGGTGCGGTAAGCTGGTGCAGTTCCAAGAAAAGTGTGGTAGCTGATTCTACATGAGAAGCGGAGTACATAGCTGCCTTGGAGGCGGCTAAAGAAGGTGTCTGGATGAAGGAGTTCATGACAGATCTTGGAGTTGTGCCTAGTGCATTGGATCCAATGACTCTATTATGTGACAACACTGGTGCCATTGCTCCAGCCAAGGAATCGAGGTTTCATAAGAGGACTAGGCACATAAAGCGATGCTTCAATTCCATCTGCGATTACATCAAGGGGGAGGGCATAAATATTTTCAAAGTGCACAAGGATCTGAATGTTGCACACCCGTTGACTAAGCCTCTTCCATGAGTGAAATATGATAAAGAACATAATTGTATGGGTGTTAGATTCATTACAATGTAAATCACATAGTGATGTGAGCTAGACTATTTACTATAGTGCAAGTGGGAGACTGTTGGAAATATGCCCTAGAGGCAATAATAAAGTGATTATTATTATATTTCCTTGTTAATGATAATCGTTTATTATCCATTCTAGAATTGTATTGATTGCAAACTCCAATACATGCGTGGATAGATAGATAACACACTGTCACTGGTGAGCCTCTGAAGGACTAGCTCATTGATCAAAGATGGTCAAGGTTTCCTGGACATAGACATGAGTTGTCTTTTTATAATGGGATCACATAATTAGGAGAATGATGTGATGGACGAGACCCAAGGTATAAATGTAGCATAGGATCGTGTCAGTTTACTGCTACTGTTTTTCTCCATGTCAAGTATCTATTCCTATGACCATGAGATCATGCAACTCCGAGACACCGGGAAAAGTCCTTATGTGTATCAAATGTCACAACGTAACTGGGTGACTACAAAGGTGCTCTACAAGTATCTCCGAGGGTGTCTGTTGGGTTGTGATACGTCCATTTTGCATCATGCTTTCATGTTGATATTTATTGCTTTATGGGCTGTTATATTACTTTGAGGTATCATATTTATGACTTTTCTCTCTTATTTTGCAAGGTTTATTTGAAGAGGGAGAATTCAGGCAGCTGGAATTCTGGACTGGAAAAGGAGCAAATCTTAGTCCACTATTCTGCACATCTCCAAATGCCCTGAAAAGTTATATGGAATTTTTTGGGATTATATAAAAAATACTGGGCTAAAGAAGTACCGGAGGGGGGCTGCCAGGGCGCCACAAGCCCTGCCACCGGGACCCCCTGGTGGCGGAGGGCAAGCTTGCAGGCTCCCTAACGGCCTACTAGCCCCCCTCTTTTCCTATATGAAGGGTTTTGTTCCAAAAAAATCAATCGGGAGCTTTTTCGCGGTTTCGCCGCCGCCACGAGGCGGAACTTGAGCAGATCCAATCTAGAGCTCCGGCAGGACGATCCTGCCGGGGAAACTTCCCTCCCGGAGGGGGAAATCGTCGCCATCGTCATCACCAACACTCCTCTCCTCGGAGGGGAGGCATCTTCATCAACATCTTCATCAGCACCATCTCCTCTCCAATCCCTAGTTCATCTCTTGTAACCAATCTCCGTCTCACGACTCCGATTGGTACTTGTAAGGTTGCTAGTAGTGTTGATTACTCTTTGTAGTTGATGCTAGTTGGATTACTTGGTGGAAGAGTTTATGTTCAGATCCTTGATGCTATTCATTACACCTCTGATCATGATTATGATTATGCTTTGTGAGTAGTTACTTTTGTTCCTGAGAACATGGGATAAGTCATGTTAATAATAGTCATGTGAGTTTGATATCCGTTTGGTATTTTGATATGTTGTATGTTGTTTTTCCTCTAGTGGTGTTATGTGAACGTTGACTACATAACACTTCACCATACTTGGGCCTAGAGGAAGGCATTGGGGAGTAGTAAGTAGATGATGGGTTGCTGGAGTGACAGAAGCTTAAACCCCAGTCTATGCGTTGCTTCGTAAGGGGCTGATTTGGATCCACTAGTTTAATGCTATGGTTAGACGTTGTCTTAATTCTTCTTTCGTAGTTGCGGATGCTTGCGAGAGGGCTTAATCATAAGTGGGATTCTTTTCCAAGTAAGGGGAGTACCCAAGCGCCGGTCCACCCACATATCAAACTATCAAAGTAACGAACGCGAATCACATGAACATGATGAAACTACCATGACAGAAATTCCCGTGTGTCCTCGGGAGCGTTTTTCCTCCTATAAGACTTTGTTCAAGCTTGTCCCTTGCTACAAAAGGGATTGGGCCACTTGCTACACCATTGCTATTACTTGTTACTTGTTACTTTTCGCTTGCTACGTTTCACCTCGCTACACCATCACTTGGTACCGCAACTTTCAGTGCTTGCAGTTATTACTTTGCTGAAAACCGTTTATGAGAGCCTTATGCTCCTCGTTCGGTCCGACACTGTTACTTATCGAAAGGACTACGATTTATTCCCTATACTTGTGGGTCATCAAGACTCTTTTCTGGCACCGTTGCCGGGGAGTGAAGCGCCTTTGGTAAGTGGAAATTGGTAAGGGAACATCTTTATACTGTGCTGAAATTTATTGTCACTTGTCACTATGGAAACTGTTTCTTTGAGGATTTTGTTCGGGGTATCTTCACTACAAACGGAAGCACGAGGATTTGTTCCTCAACCTGAGGTATGCTTGAGAAAATGCTGGCTAATCCTTTTACAGGAGATGGATCTTCACATCCAGACTTTCATCTGATCTATGTAGATGAAGTTTGTGGTTTATTTAAGCTTGCAGGTTTGCCCGAGGATGAGGTAAAGAAGAAAGTATTTCCTTTATCTTTGAAGGATAAGGCGTTGACATGGTATAGGAAATGTGATGAAACTGGATCATGGGACTACAATCGGTTGAAATTGGAATTTCAACAAAAGTTCTATCCTATGCATTTAGTACATCGTGACCGGAACTTTATTTATAACTTTTGGCCTCGTGACACGGAAAGCATAGCTCATGATTGGGGGAGGCTTAAATAAATGCTATCTTCATGCCCCAATCATGAGCTCTCGAGAGAAATTATCACTCAAAACTTTTATGCTCAGCTTTCTCATGAAGATTGTACCATGCTTGACACTTCTTGTACCGGTTCTTTTATGAAGAAGGATATTGACCACAAGTGGAATTTATTGGAGAGAATCAAACGTAACTCTGAAGATTGGGAGCTGGAAGAAGGTAAGGAGTCAGGTATGAATTTCCAGTTTGATTGCGTTAAATCTTTTGTTGAGACAAACACTTCTAGAGATTTTAGCGCTAAGTATGGACTTGACTCCGAGATAGTAGCTTCTATATGTGAATCTTTTGCTGCTCATGTTGATCTTCCCAAAGAGAAGTGGTTTAAGTATCATCCTCCTGTAGAAAGCAACATAGTCAAAAACAATCTAGTTGAGGAGAAAGTCATTAGTTTTAGTGACCCCGTTGTTCCTTGTGCTTACACTGAGAAACTACCATACCCTGCTAGGATAAAGGATTATTCTAAAGGTCCAACTGTGATATGTAGGGGTTACATTAGACCACTTGCACCCCCTGAGGAAATTAGAGTTGAACGTGGTGTTGCTATTATCAAAGATCTCTTAGCCGAAGACGTAGGCGAGCATGTTGTCAAATTTTGTGAGGACTCCGCTAGAATTGCTAAACCTCACGCGAAAGACAAATACGGACCTGTAGTTGGCCTGCCCGTTGTTTCTGTCAAGATAGGAGATCACTCTTACCATGGTTTATGTGATATGGGAGCTAGTGTTATTGCAATACCCCGTTCTCTATATGATGAAATCAAAGATGAGATTGCACCTGCTGAGTTAGAACCCATTGATGTCACTATTACGCTAGCTAATAGAGACACTATCTGCCCTCTGGGAATTGTGAGAGACGTAGAAGTCCTGTGTGGTAAGACGAAGTATCCCACTTTTTCCTCGTCCTTGGTACTGCACAAGATAACTTTTGTCCCATCGTATTTGGTAGACTCTATCTCAACACTGTCAATGCTCACATTGATTGCATTAAGCAGACTGTCACAGTTAGTTTCGAGGGTGTGTCTCATGAATTTAACTTCTCCAACTTTGGAAGACAACCCCATGAAAAAGAGTCGTCTGGAAGGGATGAAATTATTGCTCTTGCCTCTATTGCCGTACCTCCTACGGATCCTTTAGAGCAATATCTGCTTGAGCATCAAAATGATATGCATATGGAGGAGAGAGATGAGATAGATAAAATTGTCTTAGAAAAATATCCTATTCTCAAGAATAATGTGCCTGTTGAACTGCTTGGGGATCCTCCGCTACCAAAGGGTGATCCTGTGTTCGAGCTTAAACAGTTGCCTGATACTCTTAAGTATGCCTATCTTGATGAGAAGGAGATATATCCTGTTATTATTACTGCTCTCCTCTCAGAGAACGAAGAGAAGAAGTTACTAAGAACTGTGAGGAAGCACTGTGCTGCTATTGGATATACTCTTGATGATCTTAAGGGTATTAGTCCCACTCTATGTCAGCACAAGATTAAAACCGATCCTGACTTTGAACCAGTTGCTGATCATCAAGGGAGATTAAATCCAAAGATGAAAGAGGTCGTTAGAAAAGAAATATTAAAGCTTCTGGAAGTAGGAATCATTTATCTTGTTGCTCATCGTGATTGGGTAAGTCCAGTACATTGCGTACCTAAGGAGGGAGGTATCACCGTAATTCCTAATGATAAGGATGAACTAATCCCACAAAGGATTATTACTGGCTATAGGATGGTGATAGACTTCCGGAAACTGAACAAGGCAACCAGGAAAGATCATTATCCTTTGTCGTTTATCGACCAAATGCTATAAAGGCTATCCAAACACACACACTTTTTCTTTCTAGACGGTTATTCAGGTTTCTCGCAAATACCTGTTGCACAATCTGATCAGGAGAAAACCACTTTCACCTGCCCCTTCGGTACCTTTGCTTATAGATGTATGCCTTTTGGCTTATGCAATGCACCTGCTACCTTTCAAAGATGTATGATGGCTATATTCTCTAACTTTTGTGAAAAGATTGTCGAGGTTTTCATGGATGACTTCTCCGTTTACGGGTCTTCCTTTGACGATTGCCTCAGTAACCTTGATCGAGTCTTACAGAGATGCGAAGATACCAACCTCGTCTTGAATTGGGCGAAGTGCCACTTTATGGTTAATGAAGGTATCGTCTTAGGACACAAAATTTCTGAAAGAGGCATTGAAGTTGATAAGGCTAAGGTTGATGCAATTGAGAAAAAGCCTTGCCCCACAGATATCATAGGTATACGAAGTTTCCTAGGTCATGCTGGTTTCTATAGAAGGTTCATTAAAGACTTCTCTAAGATTTCTAGGCCTCTTACCAACCCCTTGCAGAAGGATGTTCCTTTTGCTTTTCATGAGAATTGTGAGGAAGCTTTCGAAATACTTAAGAAGGCTTTGATAACCGCACCTATTGTTCAACCACCTTACTGGAACTTGCCCTTTGAAATCATGTGCGATGCTAGTGATTATGTTGTTGGTGTTGTTCTAGGACAAAGAGTTGACAAGAAGTTGAATGTTATTCACTACGCTCGTAAAACTCTAGACAGGACCGAAAGAAATTATGCCACTACGGAGGAGGAATTTTTAGCAGTCGTGTTTGCATGTGAAAAGTTCAGATCTTATATAGTTGACTCCAAAGTCACTATTCACTCTGATCATACTACTATTAAGTACCTTATGGAGAAGAAGGACGCTAATCCTAGGCTGATCAGATGGGTTCTCCTGCTACAGGAATTTGATTTGCACGTCGTTGACCGAAAGGTTGCTGATAACCCTGTAGCAGATAACTTGTCTAGGCTAGAGAATGTCCTTGATGACCCACGACCTATTGATGACAACTTTCCTGATGAGCAATTAAATGTCATCCGCACTACACATAGTGCATCGTGGTATGCTGATTATGCAAACTATATCGTAGACAAATACATACCACCCAGTTTCACCTATCAGCAAAAGAAGAAATTCTTCTTTGTTTTGAGACACTACTTTTGGGATGATCCTCACCTTTATAAGGAAGGAGTAGATGGTGTTATTAGACGTTGTGTGCCTGAACATGAACAGGGACAGATCTTGCAGAAGTGTCATTCCGAAGCCTACGGAGGACACCACGCTGGAGATAGAACTGCCCATAAGGTATTGCAATCAGGTTTCCATTGGCCCACTCTCTTCAAGGATGCCCGTAAGTTTGTCTTGTCTTGTGACGAATGCCAAAGAATAGGGAATATCAGTAAGCGTTAGGAAATGCCTATGAACTATTCACATGTCATTGAACGATTTGATGTCTGGGGCTTTGATTATATGGGACCTTTCCCGAGTTCCAATGGGTACACTCACATCTTAGTTGCTGTGGATTACGTTACTAAGTGGGTAGAAGCTATCCCCACTAAAAATGCTGATCACCACACCTGTATTAAGATGCTTAAAGAAGTCATTTTCCCAAGATTTGGAGTTCCTAGATATTTGATGACTGATGGCGGTTCACACTTCAATCATGGTGTTTTCCGCAAGATGCTCACTAAGTATGATGTCAACCATAGAGTTGCATCTCCTTATCATCCTCAGTCTAGTGGTCAAGTGGAATTGAGTAATAGGGAGATCAAATTGATCCTCCAAAAGACCGTCAATAGATGTCAGAAGAATTGGTGTAGCAAACTTGACGATGCACTATGGGCTTATAGGACTTCCTATAAGAATCCCATGGGCATGTCGCCGTATAAAATGGTTTACGGTAAGGCCTGTCATTTACCTCTTGAGCTAGAACACAAAGCTTATTGGGCAATCAAAGAGCTCAACTTTGATTTCAAACTTGCCGGTGAGAAGCAGTTGTTTGATATCATATCGTTAGATGAATTGAGGGCCCAAGCATATGAGAATACCAAGTTGTTCAAGGAAAAGGTTAAGAGATGGCACGACAAACGAATACAGAAACAGAATTCAATGTAGGTGATTATGTCCTTCTATACAATTCTCGGTTAAGATTCTTCGCTGGCAAGCTTCTCTCTAAATGGGAAGGTCCTTATGTTATGGAGGAAGTATATCGTTCCGGTGCCATCAAAATCAATAACACGGAAGGAAATTTTCCTAGAGTGGTAAATGGGCAAAGAATCAAGCATTACATCTCTGGTACTCCCATAAATGTTGAGACCAATATCATCAAAGTCATAACTCTAGAGGAGTACATAAGGGATGTTTATCAGCCTGTTTCATACCCTGAAAATGAAGAGGTGTCTGTTCCGGTAAGAAATTGGACTCCGATGCTTTTCCAATAGGGAATTTCCTCCGTTTTGGAATTTTTGGAAAATTAGAAAAAGAAAAAGCAGTCCGGAGAGCGCACGGGGCCGCCACAAGCTTGGCCACCGCCACCTACCCCCCTAGTGGCGGAGAGAGGGCTTGTGGGCACCTCGTGTGCCTCCCAGACTCCGTTTTCTTGCGGAGCACTCCTTCTGGTCTAGAAAAAATCAATATATATTCGCCAGAAGGTTTTGATCTCCGTATCGTGCAGTCTTCCTCTGTTTTCGTTTCGAGCCTATTTCTGTGGCAGATCTAGATCATCATGGCTTCCCCAAACGCTCCTTAGGACAAGATATTCGAGTAGGTCATCAATCCCTAGCTCACGGAAGTGCTGAAACACCCTCAATCTATCAAGATGAGCGAGGGGATGTTGCACATCCGTGATGTTGAGGGGCCTAAGAAGACCGAAAGCGTGGAGACGAGGCTCGAAGAAATGGAGCAACAAGTCTTTAAGTGCCAAGGGATGGTGGAGCGTGGACTCAACGCCAACCACATGATGATCACGGAGTTCTCCAGCAATCACAAGATGGATGCCATTGACATTGGGAAACACCTCTCAAGGCTCTATAACAGGGTTGACCAACTTCAGGGCCAGATCTATGACCTGCAAAACCAAAACTGTGAGTATGAGTACATATTTAATCAATAAGGTTGGCTGCAGATTTGAGGAGTCCGACGACTCGTTCATCCTGCCATGATGGAGCACCTATGCCTTGGAAGACGGAGGAACAGACTACTTCAACAACTCCACCACCATCACCACCAAAGGAAGACAACTAAGCATTGGTATGGGTAATCCCCTTGGCTTCTGCCAAGCTTAGGGGAGTTTCCCTGGTATCGTATGACCTTTATATCTTTTGCTTTTACCTTTGTTTTAATTCCTTCCTTTTCAGTTTTTATTTCTTCTTTTAGAGGAATAAGTCTTTAGTATTTAGTTTGAGTCTTTTGCTTTTGTCTCTCCCCCGATGTATTCGAGCTCGTGAGCTATATAATAAAGAGTATCTTAGTCAAGGGCTTTGCTTTGTGCCATGATCAAAAGTATGAAAAGAACGATAGCATGAAAGATCATGAGACGATTTTATGGAGAGTGATAACTTCACTTACTACACATATGATGATTGAAACTTGTTGAGAATAAATCAACATAGACCTCAGTCATTGTTGCAATTAATAAGAAGTAATAAGGAAATAGAGGTTCACATATAAATATATCATCTTAGACACTTTTTACAATTGTGAGCACTCACCAAACTATTACATGCTTAGGAGTAGATGTTGGACAAGGAAGACAACATAATGAATTGTGTTTGCTTGGTTCCAAACAATGTTATATGATTAGAGATCCCTTAGCATGTGACGATTGCTTCCACCTCATATTAGCCAAAACTCCCGCACCAAGTGGAGATACTACTTGTGCATCCATAAACCCCCAACCCAGTTTTGCCATGAGAGTCCATCATACCTACCTATGGATTGAATAAGATCCTTCAAGTAAGTTGTCATCGGTGCAAGCAATAAAAACTGCTCTCTAATATGTATGATCTATTAGTGTGTGGAAAATAAGCTTTGTCCGAACCTGTGATGAGGAAGACATAAAAGTGACATACTGCATAATAAAGTTCTTTATCACAGGAGGCAATACAAAGTGACGTTCCTCCGCACTAAGAGAACACGCATTCAAACCTCAAAAGCGCATGACAATCTTTGCTTCCCTCTACGAAGGGCCTATCTTGTACCTTTACTTTTTTCCTTTGTAAGAGTCGTGGTGATCTCCACCAATTCCCTATTTTTGCCTTTGTCTTGGCTACCGTCACATGCTTGGGAAAGATCTATATTCATATATCAACTTGGAGTTGAGTACTTACGCTTTATTATAGTTGACTTTACCCTTGAGGCAAATAGTTGGGAGGCAAAACTATAAGCCCCTATCTTCCTCTATGTCCAGCTGAAACTTTGACACCATGAGTACCACGTGAGTTGTAACAATTGTGGAAAAGAAAAGAGATGATTGAGTATGTGGATTTTCCTTACAAGCTCTTACTTGACTCCTTGTGATGTTATGATAAATTGCAATTGCTTCAATGACTATGGACTTTTGTTGGTTACTTCTCAGTAAGGTTTTTGCTTCATGCATTGCTTTGTGAAGGAATTGTTACTTTCCCATAAGAATCTTTATGATGTATTGCTGTCCTATGTGTGATCATGATGCCCTCATGTCCGTAATATGTTTTATCGACACCTTCGTCCCCCAACATGTGGACATGTTCATGGAACTTGGTTTTCGCTTGAGGAAAAGCGAGGTCTAAGCTTGGGGGAGTTGATGCGTCCATTTTGCATCATGCTTTCATGTTGATATTTATTGCTTTATGGGCTGTTATATTACTTTGTGGTATCATATTTATGCCTTTTCTCTCTTATTTTGCAAGGTTTATTTGAAGAGGGAGAATTCAGGCAGCTGGAGTTCTGGACTAGAAAAGGAGCAAATCTTAGTCCACTATTCTGCACATCTCCAAATGCCTTGAAAAGTTACATGGAATTTTTTGGGATTATATAAAAAATACTGGGCTAAAGAAGTACCAGAGGGGGGCTGCCAGGGCGCCACAAGCCCTGCCACCGCCACCCCTTGGTGGAGGAGGGCAAGCTTGTGGGCTCCGTGACGGCCCACTAGCCCCCCTCTTTTGCTATATGAAGGGTTTCATTCCAGAAAAAAATCAATCGGGAGGTTTTTCGTGGTTTCCCGCCGCCACGGGGCGGAACTTGAGCAGATCCAATCTAGAGCTCCGGCAGCACGATCCTACCGGGGAAACTTCCCTCCGGGAGGGGGAAATCGTCGCCATCGTCATCACCAACACTCCTCTCGTCGGAGGGGAGGCATCTTCATCAACACCATCTCCTCTCCAATCCCTAGTTCATCTCTTGTAACCAATCTCCGTCTCACGACTCTGATTGGTACTTCTAAGGTTGCTAGTAGTGTTGATTACTCTTTGTAGTTGATGCTAGTTGGATTACTTGGTGGAAGAGTTTATGTTCAGATCCTTGATGCTATTCATTACACCTCTGATCATGATTATGATTATGCTTTGTGAGTAGTTACTTTTGTTCCTGAGTACATGGGATAAGTCATGTTAATAATAGTCATGTGAATTTGATATCCGTTCGGTATTTTGATATGATGTATGTTGTTTTTCCTCTAGTGGTGTTATGTGAACGTCGACTGCATAACACTTCACCATACTTGGGCATAGAGGAAGGCATTGGGGAGTAGTAAGTATATGATGGGTTGCTGGAGTGACAGAAGCTTAAACCCCAGTCTATGCGTTGCTTCGTAAGGGGCTGATTTGGATCCACTAGTTTAATGCTATGGTTAGACGTTGTCTTGATTCTTCTTTCGTAGTTGCGGATGCTTGCGAGAGGGGTTAATCATAAATGGGATGCTTGTCCAAGTAAGTGCAGTACCCAAGCGCCGGTCCACCCACATATCAAACTATCAAAGTAACGAACGCGAATCACATGAACATGATGAAACTAGCATGACAGAAATTCCCGTGTGTCCTCGCAAGCGTTTTTCCTCCTATAAGACTTTGTTCAGGCTTGTCCCTTGCTAAAAAATGGATTGGGCCACTTGCTGCACCATTGCTATTACTTGTTACTTGTTACTTTTCGCTTGCTACGTTTCACCTCGCTACACCATCACTTGTTACTGCTACTTTCAGTGCTTGCAGTTATTACCTTGCTGAAAACCGTTTATCAGAGCCTTCTGCTCCTCGTTGGGTTCGACACTCTTACTTATCGAAAGGACTACGATTGATCCCCCATACTTGTGGGTCATCAGGTTGGCGTGAATCGAGATTGGGATTTGTCGCTCTGTATGACAGAGAGGTATCTTTGGGCCCACTCGGCAATACAATATCAGAATGAGCTTGCAAGCAATGTGACTAATGATTCAGTCACGAGATCTTGTATTAGGGAACGAGTAAAGAAACTTGTGGATAACAAGATTGAACTAGGTATGGAGATACCGATGATCGAATCTCGGGCAAGTAACATACCGATGGACAAAGGGAATAGCATACGAGATTGATTGAATCCTTGACATTGAGGTTCGACCGATAAAAATCTTCGTAGAATATGTAGGAGCAAATATGGGCATCTAGGTCCCACTTTTGGTTATCGACCGGAGAGTGTCTCAGTCATGTGTGCAAAGTTATGGAACCCGTAGTGTCTACACACTTAAGGTTCGATGACCATATAAGAAAAATTGAGTCATTGTGTTGGTAACCGAAGGTTGTTTAGAATCCCGGATGAGATTCGGACGTGACGAGGAACTCCAGAATAGTCCGGAGGTGAAGATTGATGTATAGTATGAAGGTCATCGGAGTTCGGAAGTTTTCCGGGGTGTACTAAGGGATTGATGGAGTGCCGAAAGGGGTTTTGGGAGGCCCCAACAATTGTTGGGGCGGCTCATGGGCCAAGGAGAGGGGACACCGCAGCCCACTAGGGGGCTGGGTGCAGCCCCTCACCCGGCCCACTTCGGTTGAAGGGGAGGAGGCTGATATATCTCCAACGTATCTATAATTTTTGATGGTTTCATGCTATTATCTTGTGAAACTTTGAATGTTTTGCATGCCTTTTATATATTTTTTGGGACTAACTTATTAACTCAGTGCCAAGTGCCAGTTCCTGTATTTTCCATATTTTTTACCCCTTTCAGAGGAGGATTTTGAACGGAGTCCAAACGGAATGAAACTGCCAAAAAGATTTTTTCCGAAATAGAAAAAGATCGGGAAGCCGGAGAATCAGGGCAGGGGGCCTGCAGGGACTCCACAAGCTCCCTAGCCGCGGCCAGGGGGGCCCGCGCCTCCCTGGCTTGTGGGATCCCTGGGCCACCTCTGCTCTAGGTTTTGCGCCTATATATTCCCTAAAATCCGAGAAAAAATCAGGAGACCATCGGAAGTACTTTTCCGCCGCCGCAAGCTTCTGTCTCCACAAGATCCCATCTGGGGTACATTCTGGTGCCCTGCCGGAGGGGGATTCGGATACGGAGGGCTTCGTCATCAATACCATGACCTCTCTAATGATGCATGAGTAGTTCACCATAGACCTACGGGTCCATAGCTAGTAGCTAGATGGCTTCTTCTCTCTCTTGGATCTTCAATACAAAGTTCTCCATGATCTTCATGGAGATCTATCCGATGTAATCTTCTTTTGCGGTGTGTTTGTCGAGATCCGATGAATTGTGGATTTATGACCAGATTATCTATGAATCTTATTTGAGTTTGTTCTGATCTCTCTTATGCATGATTTCATATCCTTGTAATTCTCTTCGAGTTGTGGGTTTTGTTTGGCCAACTTGATCTATGATTCTTGCAATGGGAGAAGTGCTTGGTTTTGGGTTCATACCGTGCGGTGACGTCACCCCAGTGACAGAAGGGGTAGCGAGGCATGCATCATGTTGTTGCCATCAACGGTAAAAAGATGGGGTTTTCATCATTGGTTTGAGTTTATCCCTCTACATCATGTCATCTTGCTTAAGGCGTTACTCTGTTCGTCATGAACTTAATACACTAGATGCATGCTGGATAGCGGTCGATGTGTGGAGTAATAGTAGTAGATGCAGAGAGTATCGGTCTACTTGTCTCGTACGTGATGCCTATATGTATGATCATTGCCTTAGATATCGTCATGACTTTGCGCGGTTCTATCAATTGCTCGACAGTAATTTGTTCACCCACCGTAATACTTGCTATTTTGAGAGAAGCCTCTAGTGAACACTATGGCCCCCGGGTCTACTCCACACCAAATTTTCAGCCTTACACTTCTATTTCGTTGCACTTTCCGCCTTTAGATCTCACTTTGCAATCAATCTTGAAGGGATTGACAACCCCTTTAAAGCGTTGGGTGCAAGCACTTTTGTGTTTGCGCAGGTACTCTGGACTTGACGAGATTCTCCTACTGGATTGATACCTTGGTTCTCAAACTTGGGAAATACTTACTGCTCATGTGCTGCATCACCCTTTCCTCTTCAAGGGAAAAACCAACGCAAGCTCAGTCTCTGTCAACGTGCCAATTTCTGGCGCTGTTGTCTGTTGCCGTAGCAGAGGCTTCCTCGCAGGGCGCCGCTATCCCAAATTTGGGTGGTAAGGCACCCAAGAAGAGGGTCCACGAACCCTAGCCACCACCCCCTTGGCCTCCGGCCCCTAGGGGAAACCCTAGGGCGCCCTCCCATCTCCCTCCCCCCTATACATAGAGAGGTAGAGAGAGGGCAGCTACACGACAACTTACCGCGATGCTGCACCTCCTCTCCCTTGTAGTTCTCTCCTCCAAATACCCTACGGCGAAGCCCTGCTGAGCTGTCACCACCAACACGTGACCACGCCATCATGCTGTCGGAGGACTCGGGCTGCTACTTCACCGTCGCTCGCTGGATCGAGGAGGTGAATGCATCACCAAGCTCGTGTCGTCCGTTCACCACTTGATCGAGAGATCACGGTACAGTTCGTGATTGGATCGAGGAGACGTACCACTACAACAATCGCATTCTTGAACGCTTCCGCTTAGCGATCTACAAGGGTATGGAGATTCAATCTCTCCTCTCGTAGATGGTCATCTCCACGGATTGATCTTGTATGGGCGTAGGAATTTTTTCCCATGCAAAGTTGCCCAACAAAGAGTGTGTTTGGCAAGTGACACATGCGACATCTACTTCACATTCATCAAGGTGAATCATCTCATTTACCCATGTTCACTTGACTCCTTTGAGGATGGTATACTAGCTGAGATTCTTCTCGTGTGCATACCTAGGTATTGTTGGAATTCCATGAACGACGAGGAGGTAGGCAAGCATTGACATATGAGTATACCATCTGCGAGGGAAGCATGGAAGCAGAGAAGAAAGAAGAATCAATGACAAGTCTCTACATATCCGGGAACCTCCGTCCATGAGGATGGAAGTTCCGCCCCCTGTAACGTCCGGCCACCCTAGAACTTCTGCCTGTCCCGGACCCTGTCCGGAATCTTTCCTAGAACTTTTGGCGCCCGAAACTTCCGGCCACTCGTGGAACTTCTAGCCCGGCTGCTCTTGGAGACTTTCGGCCACCCAGTTACCTGTTTTCCCCCTCACTTACCCCTTCGCAACTTGTATTTTATATACTCCTTTCCCACATTGGTGACCCACAAGTATAGGGGATCAATCGTAGTCCATTCGACAAGTAAGAGTGTGAAACCCAACGAGGGGCAGAAGGAAATGATAAACAGTTTCAGCAATGTATTCTCTACAAGTCATGTGAGTAACAATAGTAGCAAGTGTGAAGCAAGATAGCCCAATCATTTTTATAGGAAAGGACAGTCCGGAAAGTACTCTTATATGAAGCAAATGCTCCTCGGGAGACATGTGAATTTCTGCCTAGTCACGTTTAGCATGTTAAGTTGAATCACGTCCGTTAATATGATAATTTGGTCGGTGGATCGGTGCTAAGGTGCTGTTCTTTCTTAAAAAAGTAACCCACTTATGATTACCCTCTCTCGCAAGCATCTGCAACTACAAAAGAAGAATTAAGATAAATGTAATCATAGCATGAAATGTGTGGATCCAAATCAGCCCCTTATGAATTAACACATAAACTGGGGTTTAAGCTTCTGTCACTCTCACAAACCATCGTCTACTTGTTACTCCACAATGCGTTCCCTTAGACCCATTACATGGTGAAGTGTCATGTAGTCGACGTTCACACGACACCACTAAGAGAAGCAACATCATACACATCATTAAAATATCAAACGAATTCCAACTTCACATGATTACTTATAACAAGACTTAACCCATGTCCTCAGGAATAATAGTAACTACTCACACCTCGTCAACATGTTCAAGACCAGAGGAGTAATAATGGTTATCAAGGATCTGAACATAATATCTTCCACCAAGTAAACCAACAATCATTAAATATGATATTAGTCAACACTACGTGTAACCCACAGGTACAAATTTGAGGTTTTGAGACAAAGATTAAATACAATAGATGAACTAGGGTTTGAGATGAGATGGTTCTAGTGAAGACGTTGATGAAGATTAGTCCTCCCATGAAGGAGGAAGCGTTGGTGATGACGGTGGCTTTGGTGTCCCCTACAGGAGTGAAGTTTCTCCAGTAGAATCTCTGCGTCATAGAGCAAAAGGGCCTCTGCCGAGGTTTCCACCTCGAGAAGGCGGTGCTTCCTGCCGGAAGTATCGTTCTAATTTTTCTAGGGTAAAGCACACCATATAGGAGTAGAGGGGGTCGCGAGACCTACTGGGCCCCACAAGTCAACACGACACGCAAGGGGGTGGGTTCGCCTTATTTGTTTGTGGCCAACAGTTGGACCCCCTCTGGTGTATTTTTGGACCATTAATTCTTATATATTCCACAAAAATTCTCCATGAAGTTTGAGGTCATTTGGAGTCAAGTGATTTTCAGCCTTTTTCTTGGTTTTTAAGTTCAGATTTCCAGTTACCAGTAATTTCCCTATTCGTGACGTACCTTGCATATTCAGAGAGAAAAGGCATATGACTTGTATCATAATGCAGAATAATGGATAAGAATAACATACTCAATGAGAATTTTTGATGCAAAATGGGCATATCGACTCCCCCAAGTTTAGACCTCGCTTGCCCTCAAGCGTAAGCCGAACCCGATAATAATGACCACGTGATGTGAGAGAGATATGTCGATAAAAACAAAATACGAACATGACAGTGTCATGAATATTAACATAACAACATTTTTGTCTTATTATATAACTTCTCATATACAAGTAACAATCTATCCACAATTTAGAGTTAAAAAATCTATCCACAATTATTGAAGTATGAAGCACAAACTTTATTGGCAATAAACAAACTATTGTCTTAGTCATCAAGATAATCATAATTCATCAGATTTTAGAGGAGAGTCTATGTAAGAGCTTTTATATTAGCAAGTTTACATACTCATTGCCCATTTTTGGAGCTAACATTTCCATCGGACACATAGGAAGATAGGGGCTTTATTGTTTTACCACCCAACTTATTTACCTCAAGGATAATGTCAACAATAATGAATCATGATCTCCTACATCCAACTTGAGATATATATATATATATATATATATATATATATATATATATATATATATAGATCTTTCCCAAACACATGGTGCTTGCCTACTAGAGAGTTAATAGGTAGCAATAGGGATAGACATTGGTCGACTCTTGCATAGAAGTAAATACGTAAAAGTAAAAGGAAGGCCCTTCGCAGAGGGAAGCATAGGTTGACATGCACTCTTAGTTTTTGGATGTGCAAACTCTTAATGGAAAGGAACGTCACTTTATATTGCTCCTTGTGATAGCAACTTTATTATGGAGTGTGTCACTTTTATTTCTTTGCCATCACAAGATCGTATAAAGCTTATTTTCCCTTACAATAAATGATCATACATGATTAGGGGCAATTTTTTATTGATTTTTGCACCAATGACAACTTACTTGACGAATTTTATTCAATCCATAGGTTTGTATGGTGGACTCTCATGGCAAAAAAATTGGGTTTAAGGGTTATGGATGCACAAGTAGTATCTCTACTTCATGTAGAAAATTTGGCTAGTAAAAGATCTAAAGCAAGCACAACGTGTTAGAGGATCCAGGACAACATAACTTCTATGTGAATGTAAAAAAATATGATCATTACGCTATCTTCCATGTCCAACATCAACACTTGATCATTATATAATATTTGGTGGGGGCTCACAATCATAAAAGGTGTCCAAGATAGTTTATTTATATGTGAATCTCTTCCACTCTAACATAATCTTTCACAAATCGTACCAATTACCAAGGCTATGTTTGTTTATTTCCAACAACTTTTACCTAACATACCTCTTCTATGTGAAGTCATTACTCCCCATGGGATTAGCATATGATTTTTCTATTTATTTTATTTCAATGCTATGATTGATGCACGAGTGTAAAAAAAGCAAACTTAAACCAATCTATATTATATAACTCTCATACTCGGTTACAAGGATAGATAGATATCAAAGCAAAAATTCTAAGCAAAGAAAATCTGAAATTTTATTTCTCTAAATCACGACATAACTAAGGATCGAACTAGGATAGGTGATAATGCTAAAAGTGACCGTGATACAATACCTGGGAACCTCCCCCAAGCTTGGAAGAAGCTAAGGGTGGTGCCCATACCCATGTACCCCATTGTATGTAGTAGATTTGTCCTCCATCTTCCAAGGCATGGGCTCACCATCATAGAAACAGGATCTCTTCTTCGGAATCCTGAATTTGGCAGTCATGCTCATCCTTTTAAACCTAGATTCATACTCACAATTTTGGTTCTGCAGGTCAAAGATTTGCGCTTGGAGAAGTTCGTTTTGCTCTTGAAGCTTGAAGAGAGCTTCTCCCATGTTCTTGGTATCCATCTTATTTCTCGGATGAAGTCCCTGATCATAGAGTGATTATCACTGAAACCTCGTTCAACCATCCCTTGGCACTTGAAGATTCCCTGCTCCACCATTGCAAGCGTGGACTTCTAGTTCTCCTCCTTTTTTGGGACCTTGGACATACAAGATGTGTAGCACCCCCTCACGCATATCAATAGCTTAAGGGTTCTTCATCACCTTCGACAGGTGGGGGTTGATGACCTTCTCATAGAACTTGTCCTTGGAGGAACTTGACAACATCATAGTGATTTAGATGTGTTAGAAAAATAGCTCGAAACAAGAACTAGGGAGAAACTCGCACAACAGTGGTCAAAATAGACGAGAGTATATATGATAAAATTTTCTAGGTTAGAATACCTGTCCAAGAATAAAATGGAGTCCGGGAGGCACACGAGGGCCCCAAAAGCTATTAGGGTGCACCGAGGGGGTGGGCGCACCCTCTTGGCTTGTGCAACCCTCGTGGGTCCCCCTGACTCATTTTTATTCGTAGATTTTTTCTAAAATACCAGAACCAACATAATATATATGTTTGGAATTTTTGGAGTCGGTTTACTTACCATACCACATACCTACCAATAATGTTCATTATTTCTGAGCTTCTACAGAGTTCCGGCAGGTTTGTCTTATGTGTTCTTTCGGGGTCATCACTTCAATAATATTAGTTTCAACATTGATGGGCATACGATATAGTCTTTAATTCTTTGCCCATTTAGCACTCTCGATTTTTTGCCTTTGAATTTTTTAATTTTTGTAGCACCAGAGCGATAGACCTCCTCGACGACATAAGGGCTTTCCCATTTGAAGAGAAGCTTATGTGTAAAAAATCTGAAACGAGAATTGTACAAAAGAACCAGATCTCCTACATTGAATTCTCGTTTTTGGATTCTTTTGACATGCCATCTTTCAAATTTGTATTTGAACAACTTGGCATTTTCATAAGCTTGTGTCCTCCATTTGTCTAAAGAACTTATATCAAATAACCTCTTTTCACCGGCAATTTTAAAATCATAGTTAAGTTCTTTGATTGCCCAATAAGATTTATGTTCTAACTCAATAGGTAAATGACATGCTTTTCGATAGACCATTTTATATGGGGACATTCCCATAGGTTTTTTACAAGCAGTTCTATAATCCCATAAAACAACATCAAGTTTCTTAGACCAATTCTTTTTATATCTATTAATAATCTTTTGTAACATCAATTTTATTTCTCAATTGCTCAACTCAAATTAACCACTAGTCTGAGGGTCATAAGGTGATGCAATTCTGTGGTTAACATCATATTTAGCGAGAAGTTTACGGAAGTCACCATGAATAAAGTGTGATACACCATGAGTCGTTAAATATCTAGGGACTCGAAACCTCGAGAAAATAATATTTTTAAGCATTTTAATAGAAGTGTTATGATCATCACTACTAGTTGGGATAGCTTCTACCCATTGTAGGATCGATAGAAGATGTGTCTAGAGGGGGGTGAATAGACTACTTGTCAAGATAAAAATCCTAGCCTAACCCAATTTCAAGGAAGGCATAAATTGATCCGTTCTAACAAGTCTAGTACACCCTACACATGCTAGTCAACATATATGGCAGCGGAAGAGTAAAGACTTTGCACATGTAAAGGAGTAGAGTTTAGGAGATCAAACGCAAAGAGGTTGACACAACGATTTTTTGCATGGTACCGATAGGTGGGGCTATCGTACGTCCATGTTAGTGGATACTTCAACCCACGGAGCGTAACAACTACGAGAGTCCATGGATGGCTCCACCCACAAGGGGTCCATGAAGAAGCGGCCTTGTCTATTCCACCACGGATTCGGCCCACGAAGGACTAGCCTTACTCACGGTACATCCTCATGAAGTAGGCGATCTCCTTTCCCTTACAAACATCTTGGTTCAACTCCACAACACGAAGTAGGAGGCTCCCAAGTGACACCTAACCAATCTAGGAGGCACCACCCTTCAAAAGGTAATATATGTGGTAGATCAATGAACTCCTTGCTCTTGTGCTTCTAAAGATAGTCTCGTCAACATAAAATTACTCTCCCATAGAATAGGCATGGGTAAGAGAGATTGATTTGGAGGGAAGCAGTTTAGGGAGGCTAGAGATACAACTTCAAATGATTGGATTGGAATATCTTTGTGTCAACACATGAGTAGGTGGTTCTCTCTTAGAAAATGGATTTGGTATTGAAGTGTGTGTTCCGAGTGCTTCCCCCATGAAGGAAAGGTGGGTGAAGGAGTATATATAGGCAGCACACAAAATCCAATCATTACACCTAAAGTGGCAAACTCGGTGACACCGAAGTCATAAAATCGGTGGTACCGACTTGCACAAAAGGCACTAACTTTTGAACCTCGGTGGGACCGATATACCCAACTCGGTGGCACCAAAAAGGTGGCTAACGGTGAGATGACCAAACTACGTGGCAACGATACTCAAACTCGGGAATTACAATTTGGTGTACCGAGGGAACAGAAAGTACGTCACCCTGAACTCGATAGCACCGATATGGATTCGCTTGCACCGATTTCATGGGAATGGCTAAGGAGTCTGTTTGAGGGAAAACTTGGTGGGTGCGAAATATGGAAGTTTGTGACATCGATTTTGAGTATGTGGAATTGGACAAAATGGTTATGTGGCAAAAATGACTGAATATTTTGGTGGCAAACATAGAGCACTTGAGCAACCACTTCATTTTAATACCGCACCCCCTTTTAATAGTATTGGCTTTCCTATGGACTCAAAAGTGATTTCTAATAAATATGAAATGAAGAGTCTTCTAGCTTGAATCTTGAGCCAATCCTATTCCTTTCTTGCTTCAAGGGGAGTCTCCACATAAGCCTTTAGCTAATGCTCTCCATAGACAATTGCTGAAATATGTAAGTAAAAATGTTAGTCCAGGAGACAATGTATGTTGTCATGAATTATCAAAACCACCAAGTGAGCATATTATGCTTTCAATCTCCCTATTTCTAGTAATTGATGAAAACATACAACCAAAGCTTCAAATAAAGATAAGCATTAAAATATAACAACTTTTAAGGGACCATGACTGGTACAGGATGCCCTAAATGTGTGCAATTCCTTTTAAAGGATAGTTGCTTTGGAATGCATGGACACAGACAAGGTAGAAGAACCAGACAAATCATAAATATCCTGGCTATATGCATCAAACATGAGTGAATGAAGAGCTTCCATGTTCAAGACTCACTCTTGCAAACAATATGTGCAAGGAACAAGAGGTTATCATGAACAAGGATATGATGCATATACTTAACTTGAGGATCTTGAGCGTTTTAACATTGGAGAACACTTGGGAAAACATATGTTAGATAACACAAAAGTACTCAATTATAAAGATGCAAAGAGCTTCGAAAGGACCAAGATATTGAAGACATATTAAAGATAGGATTTGATGAAAGATATGTATCCAAGAGAAATAAGAACTTTCTCCCCTAATGTTGAAAATGTAATAATTTCCTCTCCCCCTGAATCATAGCATTGTAGGTATTGGGAGTAGGTAGGGTCAGATAAGTTCGAACCAATAACAAGTTTATATCTCCCCCCTTAATATGTAAGGTTTGATACATCTCCCCTTAGGTAAGGCGACCTATCTTTGGGAACAAATATCTCCCCCTAGTGATAGTTCTCCCCTATAAATAAGTTCATTGGATGTAAGCTTTGATATCCTCCCTTGGCATTAATTTCCAAAAAGGATAGAGGGTAAGGGCTCATTGAGAGAAAGGGATCCTTGAATCTTCTCTATTTTATAAGGGTTCCTTGAATTTGTCTTTTCTACTCCTTGGATACTTTGTTAGGTTCATCGAATCCCCCCTTGATATGGATAAGAGTTCCTTGAACTATCCCCCTATGTTAGGTATCCTAGAGGATTCTCCCTCTTATATTGTATGGGATCACCAAGGTTTTTCTCCCCAAAGATAAGTTTTATCCCCTAGAAAAATAATGCTCAAACAGATTTTGTCTCATAATATTTTCAATATGATGTTATGAGGCAATGAAACATGGGATCATTGATAATATTTATCCCCATAAGGAAAAAAACCAGAAGAAAATATCAGAAAAGCTAAGGCAGTTATAAAATCAGAGTCACTGAGGCAAATTGTTTTGGTAGAACGGAGAATTAGAATCAGGACTTTGGCAGAAATCAGTTGGACCGAGTTTCTCAGATCACTGAGACCGAGCTGTAATAAAAATCATCTCCTTAACTGAAAATAGGCAGATAAGAATCGAATAATTGTTTCAAGATACCAATTGTAGAAGATACCAATTGTGAAATAAAACAATTGTAAAATAAAAACATAAAGTAGAAGCAAATATTTTTTTGTGCTTTTTTTGAAACATATACATACATTTAGATGAGAGTTGAATGGTTCCAAAAGAATATGAAATGTCAAATGTGAACCATAGAATAATCTCCATCTAGATGAGGGGTAGTGACTAGGTCACCTATATTAGAGTATTTGACTTGAGCATTCAAGCAAGGATGCTTGATCATTGGTCATACTCATCGTTAAGCGCAAAAATGGGGTTACCATTTTTCGATTAAGCATTGCAATGTATTCATATCACTTGAGTTGCTTTACCCCATGAATTTGTGTAAAGCTTTATCAAGGATATGAGTACATACGTTCAAATAATTTTCATGACGTGGCATGTAGGTGAACTTGTTGTGGATGCTCAAAGTTGATCAAGATCATCTTGAGTTGGGAGCTATCCATGTTTTGGTTCATTTTTCACCTACAATGGTGAGTCATGCAAGGAAGACCATAATATATCCAAATGATAAGACTGAATAACTTCATCAAATGATAGTCAAGGATATGATTTTTTTGTATCCTCCATCTCCGAAGAAAACGGGATTGTAGATACTTGGCCATGTCAAGATTGCTTTTGATGTGAGTTGATTGCAATCTTGTGGAGTGTATTTATTGCAAGTACCTACAAAGGGTTAGATGTAATACAAGGAAGCATAGTTTCCAAGATACAAGGTAGTCATATCAATGGCATCATGGATTTGGCACTCAAGCTCATGCCCCTGCATGCATCCAGTGAGTCGAGCTCAGGTTTGAAGCATCGATGATGTTCAACTCACTCCTCAAATGATAGAACACTTTCTCATCAAGTGGTTTGGTAAAGATATAACCTAATTGTTTGCCAGTATGAACATGCTTGAGATCTATATCTCCTTTACCAACATCATCAAGAATGAAATGATGTCGCACTTGGATATGTTTTGTTCTAGAATGTTGCACAGGATTATAGGCAATCTTAATAGCACTTTCATTGTCGCATAACAGTGGAACTTTTCTAACAGGAATGCCATAATCCTTAGGCGTTTGAGTCATCCAAAGTAATTATGCACAACATGATCGAGCGGCAACGTATTGAGATTCGGTAGTAGATAAGGATACCTAGTTTTGTTTCTTGGATGACCAAGACACAAGAGATCTCCCAATAAATTGACATGTACCCGAGGTGGATTTTCTGTCAACCTTGTCTCTGGCATAGTCCGATTCAGAATAGCCAAGAAGATTAAAAGAAGATCCCGTGGGATACCTTATGCCAAAGTTTGGTATATGTATGAGGTATCCCACTATCCTTTTTATAGACAATAGATGACACTCTTTCGGTGTTGTTTGGTATCGGGCACACATGCAAACACTCAATATGGTGTCAGGACGGGAGGCACATAAATATAGCAATGAACCAATCTTTGATCGATAAACCTTTTGATCAACTCGTTTGTCCTCCTTAGTGAGGTTAAGATGTCCACTAATAGGCATGGGGGTTCTCATACCTTTGCATTCTTGCATGTTGAACTTTTTGATTAAGTCCTTGGTGTACTACGTTTGAGAGATAAACATACCTTCTCTTGATTGTTTGATTTGCAATCCAAGGAAGAACTTCGGTTCACACATCATGGACATCTCATACTTCTCTAACATCAACTTTCCAAACTTTTCACTAAAATGTGGGTTCGTAGAACCAAAGATAATATAACCACATATATTTAGCAAACAAATAGTTCTCCATTAACTCTTTTAGTGAATAAGGTTGCATAAATTTTTCCAATCTCAAAACCCTTTTCAATAAGGAACTACGTTAGGCATTTGTACCAAGCTCTAGGGGCTTATTTAAGACCATATAAAGCTTTACGAAGTTTGTAGACATGACTAGATTTCTTAGGGTTCACGAATTCGGGAGGTTGTCTAACATAAACTTCCTCCTCAATTTCTCCATTGAGAAAAATCACTTTTGATATCCATTTGGTAAACAGTAATATCATGGTGATTGGCATAAGCTAAAAGAATGCAAATGACTTCAAGTCTAGCAACAGGAGCATAAGTCTCACCGTAGTCCATACCTTTGACTTGCGTGTATCCTTGGGTTACAAGATGCGCCTTGTTATGTACAACTTGTCCGTCTTAATCTTGCTTGTTCCGAAACACCCATCTTGTATCAATGATTATTTGCTTGCCTTCGGGATTTTCAACAAGTCTCCATACTTCGTTCCTCTCAAAGTTGTGTAGCTCTTCGTTCATGGCATTCACCCAATCCAGGTCTAGAAGGGATTCTTCGACCTTCAAAGGTTCAATGATAGAGATGAAAGAATAATGCCCACAAAATTTATCTAAACGAGATTTAGATCAAGTGATTATGGCGGTTTTTATGTCACTGTAGATTTCATTCAATAGATGATCTCTATCCACTCTTGCTCTAACTCTTGACAACTTCTTCTTATTGGATGGCCGAGCTTGTTTTTAATCATCATCGTCTTGCATGTTGTCGTTAACATTGTCATCTCCTTGAGGTGGTGGTGAGGAAGGTTTAGGTGGATCATCACGATGTACTTCTTCCTCTTCTTCATCATGTCATGTACTCCTTGTGGATGGCTCCATGTCGTTTTGTGGTTCGCCTTGATGCGAAGTAGGAGCTTCCACTTGAATTGCTGAGGTACTTTCCTTCACCTGTATGGGACGGATCTTGACAATGGACAAGTCTTCGATAGCTTCCAAAGGTTCCTTATCTCCTACATCATTTGGAAATTTTTCAACTTGCCAACCATTAGTCTCATCAAACTTCATATCTACCATCTCTTCAACTCTTCAAGTGAAGTTGTTGTCGACACGGTAAGTGTGAGAGTTCGATCTGTAACCGAGTAGGAAACCTTCATAAATTTAGGAGCAAATTTAGAGCGACGATGCTTATCAAGAATATAGCATTTTAGAGCCAATACCCGAAAGTATCCAACTTGGGGTTTGTTATCGGTGAGTAGATCATATGCCTTTTTACCGAGAAGCTTGTGCAGGTAGAGTCGGTTTATGGCATGGCAAGCTGTTTCCACGGCTTTGTCCAAAAGTGTCTTGGAGTCTTGTATTCGTCAAGCATCGTTCTGGCCATCACTATGAGAGTCCGATTCTTCCTCTCAACAACTCCATTTTGTTGCGATGTGTACGTCGCCGAGAACTCATGTGAGATACCTTCTTCATCAAGAAAAGTATCCACATTCGTGTTCTTGAACTCCATTCCGTTGTCACTCCGAATCTTCTTCATCTTCAGTTCAAATATATTTTGAGATTTCCGAGCAAAGTTCTTTAAGATCTTATGTACCTGCGACTTATCATCAAGAAGGAATACCCACGTAAATCTGGAAAAATCATCAACAATGACTAAACCTTAAGTATTTCCATCGAGGCTTTTGTAAGCATTAGGACCAAAGAGATCCATGTGAAGCAGCTCAAGTGGTCTTCTAGTAGTTGTGATGTTCTTCACGGGATGACTTCCACCAACTTGCTTTCCTGCTTGACAAGCACTACAACGTCTATCTTTGTCAAAGATAACATCTTTAACACCAAGAATATGATCACCTTTGATAAGTTTGTCTAGATTACGCATACCAGCATGTCCTAACCTTTTATGCCATAACCAACGTTTAGAATATCTTGCAATAATACATGTACGTGGTTTGGATATGTTAGAGAAATCAACAATGTATAGATCACCTCTAGGGAAACCAGTAAAGACAATGTTATGGTTGTCACTATGAAACACTCGGCAGTCAACTTCCGTAAATAGCACATCGAAACTGAAGTATGCTAGTCTAGATACGGAAAGACGATTATAGCCAAGGGATTCAACAAGCATGCCATTTTGAATGGAACTATCATGAGATACGACCACCTTACCAAGACCAAGTACCTTACCCTTGGAGTTATCTCCAAAAGTCACATACCTTCGAGGTCCACGGTTTGGTGTGATCTCATGCAACATGTCTTTATCTCCAATCATGTGATCGATGCATCCACTCTCGAGAACCCACTCCTTTCCACCGGCCATGTAGTCTATGAGGTTCGTCATATGACTAAGGTTCCTCATGGTCTTCTCATACTCGATGTCAAATTCCTCATCTTCATCGTAGTAGCCATGCTCCACATAATCATCATCGGATGAAGTTCCCTCATAAGAAACAAGAGTTTCATTCGAATTTTGACGATGACAATGTTCATGTTTATGCATTTGAATGGCTTCAACAATGATGATGCTAACAGTGATGACATCTCCTTTAGCACGCATGAGGTCACGAAGCTCAAATAGACATTTATCAAAATCAGGATCGGTTGGCTTCATTTTGTGAAAAGCAATGCATTTGTGGACAATGATATCAAGATTTTTCAAGGAATTATTGGGATATATTTTATCTAAGTATTTCCACTAGGTATGAGCACACTCAAAGTTATGCAACTGGTTAAGCACATTTCTTGGTAATCCTCTAATTATTAGACTGACAGTGTTAAGATTAGCAAGCATATTAGTTTCATCATCATGAGAAGGATGTATAGGATCAAGGGGAGGCACATAGGGATATTCAACATACTTGCGCAAATGGAACTCATCAAATATATCAAGTATTTCATCTTTCCATTGTCTAAAATACTTCCCATCAAGAATAGCACTCTACAACTAAAAATCCCGAAACTAGTCACATTCATCTTCCTCCAATAGTGATTAAACCAAGGTTTTGGAGACCTTGCTCTGATTCCAATTGTAGGATCGATAGAAGATGTGTCTGGGGGGTGAATAGACTACTCGTCAATATAAAAATCCTATCCTAACCCAATTTCAAGGAAGACAGAAATTCAGCAGTTCTAACAAGTCTAGTAGACCCTACACATGCTAGTAAACATATAAGGAGCGAAAAAAGTAAAGACTTTGCAAATGTAAAGGAGTATAGTTTAGGAGATCAAATGCAAAGAGGTTGATTCAACAAATTTTGGCATGGTTCTGATAGGTGGCGCTATCATACGTCCATGTTAGTGGAGACTTCAACCCACGGAGGGTAACGACTGCGAGAGGCCACGGAGGGCTCCACCCACAAGGGGTGCACGAAGAAGGAGCCTTGTCTATTCCACCACGGCTTCTACCCAAGAAGGACTACACTTACTCACGGTAGATCTTAACGAAGTAGGCGATCTCCTTGCCCTTACAAACATCTTGGTTCAACTCCACAACATGAAGTGGGAGGCTCCGAAGTGAAACCTAACCAATCTAGGAGGCACCACCGTCCAAAAGGTAATAGATGTGGTAGATCAATGAACTCATTTCTCTTGTGCTTCTAAAGATAGCCTCCTCAGCACAAAATCACTCTCTCACAGAATAGGCATGGGTAGGGAAGATTGATTTGGTGGAAAGCAGTTTGGGGAGGCTAGAGATCAAGTTTCAAATGATTGTATTGGAATATCTTGGTCTCAACACATGAGTAGGTAGTTCTCTCTCAGAAAATGGATCTGGCAATGAAGTGTGTGTTCCAAGAGCTTCCCCCACGAATGAGAGGTGGGGGATTGCGCATATATAGGCACCACACAAAATCCTACCGTTACACCTAAAGTGGCAGATTCGGTGACACCAAAGTCATAAACTCAGTGGTACTAACTTGCAAAAAAGGAAGTAACTTTTGAATCTCGGTGGGACCGATATACACAACTCGGGGGCACCAAAAAGGTGGCTAACGGTGAGATGACCAAACTCGGTGGCACCAATACTCAAACTCAGAATTTCCTATTTTGTGTACCGAGGCAAAAGAAAGTTGGTCACCCTAAACTCAGTAGCACCGATATGGATTCAGTTGCACCAATTTGGTGGGAATGTCTAGGGTTTCTGTGCGAGGCCACACTCGGTGCGTACGAAACATGAAAGTTGGTGACAACGGATTTGAGTATGTTGAATTGGATAGAATGGTTATGTGGGAACGACGACTAAGTATTTTGGTGGCTAACTCTAATGATTTAATTAGACATGAAATTCTACAGGGAGCCAGACAAGCATAACAGCTAACAAACATTAGTTCGTTGCATGGGCTAATTCCCACCACATGAGCTAATTCACACAAGACAGCAGGGGAAGAAAATAACTCCAGATTCCCAGACTTAGTGAAATTCTCAGGGCTTCACAAATCTGACAGATTCAGCCAAGTGTGCACTTTGACAAAGCACAATAGGTGCATACAAAAACCTAAGAACAAAATGAATGTCCCATGCTGTAGAGGGGTTCACCCACTACCATTCCATCAAGGAATCATCCCCAAAGGACCAAAGCATCACCTGATATGAATCTCTAAACAGGGCATCACAACAGAAAATAGCAGTTTTATGAAGTTGCTCTAAAGTGAAATCTGATGGCACCAGAGGATTCGTGGGATGATTCTACCCCAAAACTCATATTCATACATAGGTACTTGCATGCAACATCAATGCACAAAGCCAGCTCGAAAATATCACCTGGATTTCTGTAAGCTATAGTTGACTTATTGCCATCTATAGAACCTACCATATTTGGCAATACCTACATATGGACACTTGCTAGAAGAAGACTAGACCCCCAATAAACTATCTTGGCATGCATAGCATCACAAACAAGGATGAACTAACATGGGGAGATGTGGTCATCCACACACACACACACATGAGCACACACACATGCCCGAGGCATATGTGCTCACACATGCACATGTATATGTAGACTCACACACACACACTCAAATACACCAACATCTACACATGCATCCACATACAAAGATCTACTCACACACACACATCACACCATATGTATATAAGCACATATATATGAATATGCCTACTTGCACAAGTGTATGTGCAACACATGCACACATACACTCCACACACCTATATCTACAACACACCACAAACTACAAAGCCCTTAGTGCAACAGGACAGAAAAATCAACAACCAAAATCCCTGGCAGTAAATAAAACAAAAAGAAAAAAGAAAAAGGTGGGGATTTGGAAGTCGAACCCACAACCTACTGGTTGTTCCCCTAGACACACCACCAATGCGCTAGCGCAACGACGCTTAACGGAGAGGGGGTGTTGCTCTTTTGAGCAGCCCCCTCTGCTCTAACTGAACCCCAGGCAGCCGAAACACGGGAGCTACTCCGACGACGCACCGGTGAACTAACTGGCACGTCGATCCATGACGCCAGACGCGGGGTCCCTGGGGGTCCCATTTCCAGGCTCAGATCGCGGGAGGGATCCCGGAGTGGCGACTGGCCAGCGCAGCACCTTCCTGCCACGGCGGCGACAGCAAAGCGGCGAGATAGCTACGCGCGCCTATGGGAGAAGGGAGACGGGGAGGAGAGGGCCTGCTCACTGATACGTTTGTGTCGTATCTACTTTTCCGAACTCTTTTGCCCTTGTTTTGGACTCTAATTTGCATGACTTGAATGGAACTAACCCGGACTGACGCTGTTTTCAGCTAAATTGCCATGGTGTTATTTTTGTGCAGAAATGAAAGTTCTCAGAATGTCTTGAAAATTTACGGAGATTTTTTCTGGAATAAAAGAAAAATACATGCGCAAAGATCCACGTGAGGGGGTGTGCCAGTGGGCCACAAACCCACACGGTGCGGCCACCCCCCTAGTACGCGCCATGCAGGCTTGTGGGGCCCACGTGGCACCACCGCCCTCAATCTCAGTCCTATATCTTCCGTTTCGCTTGGAAAAAAATCAGAGAGAAGGTTTCATCGCGTTTTGCGATACGGAGGCGCCGCGACATCCTATTCTTCATCTGGAGGGCAGATTTGGAGTCCGTTTCAGGCTCCGGAGAGGGGAAATCCTCGCCATCGTCATCATCAACCTTTCTCCATCGACAATTCCATGATGCTCTTCACAATTCGTGAGTAATCTCATCATAGGCTTGCTGGACGGTGATGAGGTGGATGAGATCTATCATGTAATCTTGTTAGTTCTTGACGGGATTGATCCCTAGTATCCACTATTTCGAGATTGATGTTGGTACTACTTGGCTATGCTTAATGCTTGTCACGAGGGCCCGAGTGCCATGATTTCAGATCTGAACCTATTATGTTGTCGTCAATATATGTGTGTTTTAGATCCTATCTTGCAAGTAGTCACCTACTTTGTGTTATGACCCGGGAACACCGGAGTGACAATAGCCGAAACCACTCCCGGAGATGACCATAGTATGAGGAGTTCATGTATTCATTGTGTATTAATGCGTTGATCCGGTTCTTTATTAAAAGGAGAACCTTAATATCCCGTAGTTTCCATTAGGACCCCGCTGCCATGCAAGTTCTTTTCCCTAAGCACGTATGACTACATACGGAATACATGCCTACATTAGATTGATGAACGGGAGCTAGCCACATATCTATCCGTGTTATAGCTATTACATGATGAATCACATCCGTCACACTCATCCATCACTGATCCACTGCCTACGAGTCTTTTACTACTGGTCCTTGCTATGTTACTTTGCCTAGGCTTGTCCCTTGCTACAAGAGGGATTGGGCCACTTTGCTGCTGTCACTACTGCTGTTACTTTGCTGCTGCTGTTGCTACTGTTGTTACTTGTTACTTTGCTGCTGCTGCTACTACTCTTCCTTGCTACTCCGTTGTTACTTGTTGCAAGAGTTTGTTGGCGCTAACATCCCGTCAACGTGGTTTTTTCTAGCGCCATTGCTAGGAATTGCCAAAGCTTTTTCTGGTGTCGTTGCTATCGTACTACCTTGCTACTGATACTTTGCTTGTAGACACTAATCTTTCTAGTGTGGTTGAATTGACAACTCAACTGCTAATACTTGAGAATATCCTTTACTTCCCCTTGTGATCGAATCAATAAATTTGGGTTGAATACTCTACCCTCGAAAACTGCTGCGATCCCATACGCTTGTGGGGCATCAAGGCTTTTTCTGGCGCCGTTGTCGGGGAAGCACAACTATATTCTCTGAGTCACTTGGGATTGACGTCTGCTGGTCACTATGAGGATTCCGAAAGATCCAAGAACTAAAATCCTACCTTCCGCTACGAGGAGAGGTAAGGAACTGCCATCTAGCTCTGCACTTGATTCACCTTTAGTTCTGAGTAAGTTTGCGCCTTCGCCTCCTGCTAGAAACCTTGGTATCTCGCATGTGCGTGATGATGCTATGCTTGATACTACTGTGCTTGATGATGCGACTGCTGCTGCTTATGATGCTATGCTAGATATTATGCCTGATGATGCTATGCTTGATACTATGCTTGCTATGTCTGATACTGCTTTGCCAGTTCGTGCATTCCTTGATGCACATATTGCTAGAGTTGCTGCTAGATGTGATGATACTGCTGATACTATTGAAGAAGAGCCTGCTACTATGCCTGAATTGCCTGTTATGCCTAATACACGCTATGTTATGGAGGGAGAGATAGCTGAGGATTTTCTTGCGTGTAAGGATAGCTATGATGTTGAGAAACTTCTGCGCAAGAGGAAAGAAAAATCTCTGAACGCTAGGACGAAATACGACCCGAAGTTTACTACTCCTCCTATCTTTGTGACCAATAAGGATTATGAATTCTCTCTCGACCCTGAGATAATCACTCTCGTCGAATCTGATCCTTTTCACGGTTATGAGTCTGAAACGGTTGTAGCCCATCTTACCAAACTGCACGATATAGCCACCCTATTCACTAGTGAGGAAAAGATCCGCCACTACTATATGCTCAAGTTGTTTCCTTTCTCGCTAAAGGATAATGCTAAGACCTGGTTCACTTCTCTTGCTCCTGGTTGTGTGGGTAGCCCCTAGGATATGGTCTACTACTTCTCTGAAAAATATTTCCCTGCCCATAAGAAGCAAGCTGCCTTGTAGGAAATATACAACTTTGCAAAGCTGAAGAAGAGAGTCTCCCACAAGCTTGGGGAAGGCTCATCCATCTACTGAATGCTTTGCCTGATCACCCTCTTCATAAGAATGAGATACTTGATATCTTCTATAATGGACTTACCGATGTTTCCAAAGACCATCTAAATAGTTGTGCCGGTAGTGTTTTTAGGGAACGAACCGTAGAACAAGTTGAGATTCTGTTGAATAACATCTTGTGCAATGAGAATGCTTGGACTATTCCCGAATCACCACCTAAGCCAACTCCGAAGAAAAGAGGTATTATATTCCTCAGTCCTAAAGATATGCAAGAAGCCAAGAAATCTATGTGAGAGAAAGGCATTAAATCTGAAGATGTCAAAAATGTACCACCTATCAAAGAGATCCATGGTCTTGATAACCCGATACAGGTAGTAGAAGTAAATTCTCTGCGTAGGTTTGATGAGAGTGATATTCCTTTTGATAAACATGATAGCTTATGCATGGATGAATTTGATAACTTTGTTGCCAAACAACAGAGTTTCAATGATTATGTTAGCAGAAAATTGGAAAATAATGCTCGTATGCTTAGTCATTTAAGTGCTTGTGTGGACAGAAACGTCAATGATCTTAAACCTGTGAGTAAACATGATTCCATGGTTACTACTCACGTAGAACAAGTACTTAAAGCTCAGAATGACTTGCTCAACAAGTTGAATGACAATTCTGTGAGAGTCGTTACTAGAGGCGGTAGAATGACCCAGGAACCTTTGTATCCTGAGGGTCATCCGAAGAGAGTTGAACAAGAGTCTCAAGGAGTTAGCATTGATGCACCTAGTCATCCTAGAAAGAAGAAGAAAGATGATAGGAACCTGCACACTAGCAACCCTGTTGCTGCTACCCCTGAGAGTCGAAACGATGGCTCTGTTTCTGATTCTGAAACACAATCTGGTGATGAACATGAGCCTAATGATAATATCAATAGTGATGTTCATGAAGATGCTCAACCTAGCAATGAAAAGGATGTGGAGATTGAACCTGATCTTGATAACCCAAAGCCTAAGAATAGAAGATATGATAACAATGACTTCGATGCTAGGAAGCATGGTAAAGAAAGGGAACCATGGGTTCAGAACCCCATGCCCTTTCCTCCAAACCATCCAAGAAAACGATGATGAGGATTTTGAGCGATTTTTTGAAATAATCAGACCTGTCTTTCTGCAGATGCGTTTGACAGATATGCTCAAGATGTCTCCGTATGCTAAGTACATGAAAGATATTGTGACTAATAAGAGGAGGATACCTGATCTTGAGATCTCCGCCATGCTTGCCAATTACACTTTCAAGGGTGGAACTCCGAAGAAACTAGGTGATCCCGGTGTGCCCACTATACCTTGCTCCATTAAAGGCAACTACATTAGAACTGCTTTATGCAACCTTGGAGCCGGTGTTAGTGTTATGCCTCTCTCTCTTTCTTGTAGACTTGAACTGGATAAGTTGACACCAACTGAAATCTCTCTGCAAATGGCCGACAAATCAACTGCTTTCCCTATCGGCATTTTCGAGGATGTGCCTGTTGTGGTTGCTAACACCACTATCTTAACAGACTTTGTTATCTTGGATATTCCCGAGGACGATGCCATGGTTGTCATCCTCAGAAGACCCTTTTAAACACTATAGGGGCTGTTATAGATTGCAACAAAGGCAATGTCACTTTCCATGTCAACAGTAATGAGCATACGGTCCACTTTCCGAAAAACAATATCGAGTACATTGCATCAATGCTATCGAAAAAACTTCATCGACTCTTATCGAGAGCTTTGAATGCCCTATTCCTCGTGTCAAGATGAAGTATGATTTGCTTGTTGGGGAGATACACATCCCCATTGAGGTGACCTAGTGACTATTCAAAAATTCTCCGTCTTCTTTTGCGATTCGAGAAACTTTTGTCGAGGGGATTTTATCAACCCCATTGACGGATTTGTTTCGATGACCATGAGATGGATGAATCGAGGAGTCACAAACCTTTGTTCCAAGCTTTCACTTTAGGTTTCTTAGAAGAAAAATGATAGGTTCAGTTTAGTTTCCCCTGTTTTCTGTCTTAGCGTCCGGTGGAAAAATACCCCGAAAATAAAAGTTCTCCGAACGTTGTGAAAATGTAGTATGATTTTTTCTGGAATATTTGAAAAATACCAGGACAAAGAGTCTGTCTGGGAGCCACACCAGTGGGCCACAATCCCTAGGGGCGCGGGCACCCCCCTGGCCGCGCCACCTAGGCTTGTGGGGCCCACACGCACTCCCTCCACTCATTCTTGCTCCCATCCGCTTCACCTTCCTCCAGAAAAAATCGTTTCACAGCTCAAACCCGTGTTCTTGCTCCTCTTGCTAGGATTTTCGATCTCTTTGCTCAAATCATCGTTCTCTAAACTTTTTTGGGGAAATTACTCCTTGGTAAGTGACTCCTCCATTGGTCCAATTAGTTTTTGCTCTAGTGCCTTATACTCCGCGTATTTTTGCTGCCTTCGTGACCATGTTCTTGAGCTTTGTATGCTTATTTTAGCTGGTCCTAAGTAGTTTTGATGCGTAATATGGTCTCTAGGCACTTGTGGGAGTAGTTGCACAAGTTTAGTTGAACCTTGTTCACCTTTCCTTTGGGTCACTGCAAATTTCAGAAAAGGAAGATGTTCAGGAGAAACTTTCATGGTGGTTCCTCAAGCAAGAGAGGTCCCCGTCTTGGAATTCGGGAGCCTGATCTTTACAAACCTAGGGACACACACGTACAACCATCTGAATGGCCTTCTGATGAATTTATGATTGAGGCAGGCTTCAAAGATGAGTTTGATGCATTTGTTCGCAACGTCGGACTCGAAGAATTCATCTCCGATAAATGGGAACAGTATGTTGCTCTCACTGCCTCTTTTGTTCATAGATTCAAATTCTCAGCTGGCCGTGAGCCATCGGTACTGTTTGATCTCTATGATAAATCGTATACCATGGATTTAGAGGATTTCAGTAGAATTTGCAAAATACCTATTTGGGGTAACCTCAGTGATCCTCCTAAATCTTCGGTTAGAGATTATTGCGTTGGTATTATGGTTGGAGAAACTAGAGACATTACGCAAGCTACCATGGGGAGTATTCATTTTCCTGCCTTGCATTATTTCTCCCTCTTCATAGGCAGATGCATTAATGGCAAGATTGAGCATTGTCACCTCTGCGCAACCGACCTTAGTATCCTTAAGAGCGCAGTGACGGGTGAAAAAAGCTTCAACATGGGAGCTATTACAGCAAGGAGGCTGAATAAGAATGCTATTGATGGGGATTTCTTTGGTGGTATCTATTCCACTCGCATAGCAAATTTTCTTGGAGTACCCATCCGCGCAGGAGATCCCTCGCTCCATATAGCTTTCCTTGACCACGTCACTATGACACGCTACCAGTTCCTTGAGATGAATGACGAAACCCTCCTATACCGGTTGGTATTTAACCGACAACGTGTTTTCCATAATACCCTTCCTGCTCCTGCTTTCTTTGACTTTCAGGTAAAACAGAGATATTACATAACCAGAGGAGAAGTAGAGGAGTATGAGAGGGAGGCGACGACTGCTCGTCTTCGTGAGGCAGATATTCAGGCAGTGGCTGCAGTGCTCCCGTATAACCCTGATTATGATTTTCGGTTTCGCGAGGACCGTCCTTGGGAGTAGACCAAGTTAGGCCAAAAGCCTAAGCTTGGGGGAGTACGTGTTCTCACCGACTTTACATTCTTGCTTATGCTTTCACTTTGTTAGCCGGTGTTCACACTTTGCCACTGTATCATCCATACTAGTTTATTTTCTTTTTCTCGTTTTCTTTTCGTGTGTCTATCTAGTTTGAGAAAGTCCAAAAAGATTTTCTTTTCTTATTTTGCTTGTTGGGAGCTTTCACGTGTAGATAGTTTTATTTTTCTTTGGGTCAAGGTAGAAGATAATGGTTACAATGTTTAGTGGCTCTTGCATGCATACCTGTTTAGCTTTCAAAGAGCCACATTACTTTGTCTTCTCCTTTGTGTTTGCCTGCAGATTCCAGCATAGTCCAATGCACGAGCACTCTTATTATTGTTCATATCGTTTGGTCGTGCAAGTGAAAGGCAATAATGACGATATATGATGAAGTGACTAACCTGGAAAAGCTGGTATGAACTCGATCTATTTTGTTTTTGTAACTATGACTAGCTCATCATGCCTGATTCAGCTTTGTTGTGAGAGAAACATGTTTGCAATGACAACTTAGATATCATAGTTGCTGATGCCATGCTTACTTGGCTAGGAGCTTATAATGGTTTGTCTTGGATGCCCACATGAATGTTGAGATGACTATGATGTAGTATGATAGGATGGTATCCTCCTTTGAATGTTTCAACTGGCTTGTAGTTGAAACAAAATCAACATAGCCTCTAAGATGTTCATGTGCATGCTGATTTATGTCCTACTAATGCTTGCACTCAATGTTAGTTAATCTCAATGCATTTTGATGACTGTTGTCGCTCTCTAGTTGGTCGCTTCCCAGTCTTTTGCTAGCCTTCACTTGTACTAAGCGGGATTACTGGTTGTGCATCCACCTCCATAAACCCAAAGTTGTGCCATATTAGTCCACCATACCTACCTATGTGCGATATCTACCTGCCGTTCCAAGTAAATTTGCATGTGCCACTCTCTAAATCTTCAAGAAATAATCTGTCTTGCATGCCCGAACCGCTCATGTGGTGACAGGGGGCTATTGGTATCTTCCATGCTAGGCGTGTTATCCTTGATATGTGTTTATTCACTATCATTCACGAGAAAGGGGCCGGTAATTGGAATTCCCAGTTCCATGCTTTAATCGAAAAGATAATTGCAAACAAAACTCCCCCAGGATTGATGTTGGTTTGGACTATACCCGAGGATTCGGCTAGCCGTGGAGTGTGATTGATTGGTGGTGGGGGAGTCAAAACTTCACTTTTCTGTTTGGGAACCGCCTATAGCATGTGTAGCGTGGAAGATATTGAGAACTCTTAGTTATTGCATTGACAATGAAAGCATGCCACCCAAAATTATTATCTCTGTTTTAAAAGCTTGAGCTCTGGCACCTCTGCAAATCAGTGCTTCCCTTTGCGAAGGGCCTGTCTATTTATGTTCCTGTTGAGTCATCCTCCTCTTACAAAAGCACCAATTAGAGAGCACCTATGTCAATTTTATGCTTTGCTTTTAACTCTGTTGAGTGTGACTATGACTGGATCTTCATTGCCTTGAATTACAATGTTTAGTCAGCCCTTGGTCTTTGAAGGTGCCCTACATTTATGGCTTCCGGTCTCAGAAAGAGCTAGCGAGATACCATCTATTCGTACTGCTTCATGTTGTTTTGATTGAAGTGTTGACACTTGAGGCTTATTATTATTTGCTCGCTAGTTGATTATGCCATTGATATGAGTTTACCGTGAGACCTAGATGTCATTTGCTTATGTGGTTTGATTGTGATGTTGCTGAAATTCTGGTTGTGAGTAAGATATAGTTGCAACAACAAGTTTAAACAGAGTTCGTCAAAGTTTTTCTTGTGTCTCTCTCAGTTTGTCAACTGAGTTGCTTGAGGACTAGTAATGCTTTAAGCTTGGGGGAGTTGATACGTCTCCGAAGTATCTACTTTTGTGAACTCTTTTTGCCCTTGTTTTGGACTCTGATTTGCATGATTTGAATGGAACTAACCCTAACTAACGTTGTTTTCAGCAGAATTGCCATGGTGTTGTTTTTGTGCAGAAATGAAATTTCTCAGAACGTCCTGAAAATTTATGGAGATTTTGTCTGGTATAAAAGAAAAATACATGCGCAAAGATCCACGTGAGAGGGTGTGCCAATGGGCCACAAGCCCACACGGCGCGGCCACACCCCTAGGCCGCGCCATGCAGGCTTGTGGGGCCCACGTGGCACCACCACCCCCAATCTCAGTCCTATATCCTCCGTTTAGCCTGGAAAAAAAATCAGAGAGAAGGTTTCATCGCGTTTTGCGATACGGAGGCGCCGCCACATCCTGTTCTTCATCTCGAGGGCAGATCTGGAGTCCGTTTTGGGCTCCGGAGAGAGGAAATCGTCGCCATCCTCATCATCAACCTTTCTCCATCGACAATTCCATGATGCTCTTCATCGTTCATGAGTAATCTCATCGGAGGCTTGCTGGACGGTGATGAGTTGGATGAGATCTATCATGTAATCGAGTTAGTTCATGACGGGGATTGATCCCGATTATCCACTATGTTCTAGATTGATGTTGCTACTACTTGGCTATGCTTAATGCTTGTCACTAGGGCCCGAGTGCCATGATTTCAGATCTGAACATATTATGTTGTCGCCAAGATATGTGTGTTTTAGATCCTATCTTGCAAGTTGTAGTCACCTACTATGTGTTATGACCCGGCAACCCCGGAGTGACAATAGCCGGAACCACTCCTGGAGATGACCATAGTATGAGGAGTTCATGTATTCACCGCGTGTTAATGCGTTGGTCCAGTTCTTTATTAAAAGGAGAACCTTAATATCCCGTAGTTTCCATTAGGACCCCGCTGCCACGGGAGGGATGGACAATAGATGTCATGCAAGTTCTTTTCCCTAAGCACGTATGACTACATACGGAATACATGCCTACATTAGATTGATGAACGGGAGCTAGCCACATATCTCTCCGTGTTACAGCTGTTACATGATCAATCATATCTATCACACTCATCCATCACCGATCCACTACCTACGACTCTTTTACTACTGGTCCTCGCTATGTTACTTTGCCTAGGCTTGTCCCTTGCTACAAGAGGGATTGGGCCACTTTGCTGCTGTCACTACTTTTGTTACTTTGCTGCTGCTATTGCTACTACTGTTACTAGTTACTGTTGCTGCTACTACTACTGTTCCTTGCTACTCCGCTGTTGGTACTACTGTTACTAGTTACTTGTTGCAAGACTTTGTTGGCGCTAACATCCCGTCAACGTGGATTTTTCTCGCGCCATTGCTGGGAATTGCCAAAGCTTTTTCTGGTGCCATTGCTATCGTACTACCTTGCTACTGATACTTTGCTTGCACACACTAATCTTTCAGGTGTTGTTGAATGGACAACTCAACTGCTAATACTTGAGAATATCCTTTAGCTTCCCCTTGTGAGCGAATCAATAAATTTGGGTTGAATACTCTACCGTCGAAAACTGTTGCGATCCCATACGCTTGTGGGACATCACTCACCCTAGAGGCCAACGGAGTTGATGCAGGGGAGAAGAGGTTGAGGAAGCTCGCCGGAGCCAAAACAAATCGCACCCGCGCGGAGCAGGACGACGACGACACAAACGAGGAAGAAGTCGTCACCGTGGTGGTTCTCCGTGGCTCCTAGCGTCGGGAATGGAAAGCGGGGAACCATCCCGAGCTCCTGGACATCCTCGACAACGCCGGGGACGACGACAGCGTGGACTAGACGGCGGAGTCCTTCCTCTCTCTCTCGGGTCTGCTCTCTATCCTAGCTACAGAAGCTTACCCGGGGGGGAGGAAAGATGGAGAAGGAGGAGGAGAGGGAGGAAACCTAGCCCGGACGCCAACGCAGCTATAAAGGAGGAGGAGAAGAGGGACGGCGCCCGACACCCATGTGCTCTCACGAGCAGAGGAGAGGGTCACGGGGGAGGAAAAAGGTGGCGGGGACGAGCCACTGCCTTGTGGGGCCACGCTGCCTCGCTGGAAAGAAGAAGACGCGCACCCTCTCTCTGGCGTGAAACCATGGGGAAAGACCAGGGCTCCCTCTCTACACAGCGCAACTAGCAAGAAGAGAAGGTTTTTTTTCTTTTTAAATAAAGTGTCAAACCAAAATTCAAACAGAGGCAAGAAAAGGGATTTGGAAATAAATTTAAAAATAGATAGGGCATGAGGGAATTATGCCCTATTTAACAAAAATATATACCAGGTTTTTAGGACAAAATAAAGTGCACCTAAAACAGAAAATTAGTTGTTGTTTCGTTTTAAAACCCTCATTATTCAAAGTCTAAAATAACACTGAGAGCTACCCCTACATTCACAAATAAATCCTCTAAAGTAATAACAATTTTATCATAGGTTCAAGCAAAGTTTAAAACACATGTTAAATAATTAATGGGGTGAGTGTTTTTTGCAATGTTTTGACAACACCACACTCATCCCCAAACACTCATATGCACACTAGCACTCCGAAGATGGACCAAATACTAGCAACACAAGAATAGGATTTCAATGAATGCAAATGAATGTCATGATGCAAGATGATGACATGAAATGATGCCACATGAAATGATAACCTCTTTATAACATCCATACATGATTCAACAATGTCTCCACCAACAAGGAAAGAAGTACAAATACAGAAAGGGAAACATCTGGGCTGTTACAACTCTCCCACACTATAAGAGGATTTCGACCCGAGATCTAGGACTGAAAGAACTCTGGAAATTCGGAACAGAGGTGATCCTCGTGCTCCCACGTGGCCTCTTTGTCGTAGTGATGTGACCATTGCACTTTGAGTAACTTGATTGACTTATTGTGGTTCTTGCGCTCAGTTGCTTCAAGAACTTCAACTGAATGCCCACGGTAGGATAGGTCGGGTTGGAGGTTGATATCCTGAAGATCAACTGTGTACTCGAGAGTCTTGAAGCATCTCCCGAGCTGATAGACATGAAACACGTCATGCACATTTGAAAAGTTGGAAGGAAGCTCTAATTGATATGCAAGCTCGCCTCTCTTGCCAACAATTCTGAAAGGTCCAACAAAACGAGGACCAAGCTTTCCTTTGATGTCGAAGCGCTGAGTGCCCTTCATGGGAGACACTTTGAGATAGACGAAATCATTGAGCTGATAAGTCATGTCACGATGCTTGCTATCGTAGTAGCTCTTCTAACGGGACTGAGCTGCTTTGAGATTATCCTGAATGACACGACATATTTCTTCTGCTTCAGCAATCATGTCATTCCCAAGGATCTAACGCTCACCAGTCTCTGACCAATTGAGCAGGGTACGACACTTCCTGCCATACGGAATCTCGAACAGAGCTTTGCCTGAACTTGCCTGATAGCTGTTGTTGTATGAAAACTCAGCAAAAGGTAGGCAGTCTTCCCACTTCATGCCAAAGGAAATGACACAGGCTCTTAGCATATCCTCGAGGACCTGATTGACTCTCTCAACTTGCCCACTAGTCTGAGGATGGAAGGCTGTACTGAATCAAATCTTAGTACCCATCACAGACTGAAAAGAATCCCAGAACTTGGAAGTAAAGATGCTTCCGCCATCCAAAGATATCAGCATTGGGACACCATGAAATGAGACTATCCTTGACATGTACAGCTCTGCAAGCTGAGCTGCCGAGATAGACCCCTTGACTGGAAGGAAATGAGCGACTTTGCTCAACTTGTCGATGACGACGAGGATTGCATCGTTACCTTTCTTGGACTTCGGAAACCTGGTGACGAAATCCATCTCAACATGGTCGAATTTCCACTCAGGGATGGGCAAGGGGTGCAAGAGACCTGCTGGACATTGATGCTCTTCTTTCATTCTTCGACAGACATCACATTCATTTACGAACTGAGCAATTTCACGCTTCATGCGAGTCCACCAGAAGGTCTGTTTCAGATCCTGACACATCTTGGAACTTCCTGGATGTATCGAGAGAAGAGAGTTATGAGCTTCTTCCATGATAACCATCGTGAGATCCCCTTTAGGAATGACAAGGCAATCCTCAAAGAACAATGTATCTCTGTCATCAACACTGAAGCACTTATATTTGGGGATGCTCTTTGCCAAGACAATATTAACTTTCTTCACCATTGCATCAAGAAGTTGAGCTTGCCGGACTTGGTCTTCCAAGGTAGGAGAAATCTGGAAATTAGCAAGAAATCCCTAAGGTACTAACTGAAGGTTGAGCTTCCTGACAGATTCACAAAGATCAGGCTGGAGAGGCTTCAGAATGAAACTGTTGCAGTAAGCCTTTCTGCTCAAAGCATCGGCAATGACATTAGCTTTGCCTCGAGTGTATTTGAGACTCTTGTGATTGGTGAATACCTCCACCTTTCTCTCCAACAAGAGATGTCTCCAAGTCATCAGAGCATGTACCACTGACTCCAACTCAAGATCATGAGTGGGGTAATTCTTCTCACTTGGCTTCAACTGCCTCGATGTATAAGCTACCACCTTCTTGTCTTGCATCAGAACTGCACCAATACCTTGAAGAGAGGCATCGCAGAACACTTGATAAGGTTTGGTATCATCAGGAGGAACCAAGACTGGAGTAGAGCTGAGCTTCTCTTTGAGTGTGTCGAAGGACAACTGACACTCTGGAGACCAGACATACTTCACACCCTTGTGAAGAAGACTTGAGAGAGGCTTAGCAATCTTGGAGAAATTATCAACGAATCTTCTGCAATAGCTTGCAATCCCTAGAAAGCTTCGAAGCTGCTTCACATTCTACGGAGGATCCCACTCAACAATGGCCCGCACCTTTGATGGATCAACTTTGATGCCCTCAGCAGAGATGATGTGCCCAAGATACACTACTTCCTTCAACCAGAACTCACATTTGGAAAACTTAGCATAGAACTTATGCTCTCTTAGCTTATCAAGAACAAGCCTGAGATGTTCTTCATGCTCTTCCTTAGTTTCCGAAAAGACCAGAATGTCATCAAGATACAACAAGACAAATTCATTCTTGAATGGGGAGATGATATAATTGATCATCCGATAGAAGGTCGGTGGAGCATTGGCCACACCGAAAGACATCACCATGTACTCATACAAGCCAAAGCTTTTCATGAAAGCAGTCTTTGGAATGTCCTCTTTGTGAATGCGAATCTGATGATAACCCATCCTTAGATCAAGCTTTGAGAAGATCTTAGCCCCTTCCAATTTCTCAAAGAACTCATTGATGTTCGGAAGTGGATACTTGTTTTTGATTGTCTTCTTATTCAATGGATGGTAATCGACACCGAGTCGTTCTGTGCCATCCTTCTTCTTGACGAAAAGAACTCCACACCCCCAAGGAGATGAGCTTGGTCTGATTAGACCCAGACGCTCTTGCTCATCAAGTTGTTTCTTCAGCTCCTTCAGCTCTTCTGGACCCAGTTTGTATGGCCGCTAGCACAATGCTTCAGTACCCGGTTCAAGCTCAATTACGAACTCAACTGCTCGGTGCGGAAGCATTCCTGGCAGTTCTTCCAGAAAAACATCTTCATACTCGCAGACCACTGGGACTTGGGAAATTGGAGAGATCTCACCCTTCTCATTCAAGAAAAACACACGGACCGTGTCATCACGCGCCGCGAAGATAATCACGTCGTCCGAAGAATGGGTTAGCTTCACTTCTTTAGATTCACAATCAATAGACGCCTTGTTCATAGCCAACCAATCCATCCCAAGGATGAAATCAATATCAGACTTGCCAAGGATAATTGGAGACGTCACGAAAGAATAACCACCCATCTTGACAGTGACTTCCGGAACCAGTATGTGCGCATGCATAAATAAACTCGGGGAAACCACTGACAAAGGTCTAGGCAACTGTTCATGATGCCTTGCCGCAAACGGACAAGATATGAAGGAGTGCGATGCACCAGAATCAAACAAGACCTTTGCAGGAAAATCATTAACTAGGACATTACGCATAATCACGTCTGAGGAGTTATCTGCTTCAACTGCATTCACCATATTGACTCTCACAGACCTGGGGTTGAACTTCACCATAGAATTGCGTGGAGGCTTCCCTGGAGGAGGGGGCAGAAGACGCTCCTGAGAGGTGCACTTGTTGGAGTACTGACCCTTCTGCCCACACTTGGGACAAGTAACATCTGACAGCGGACGGAATTGCACCTGAGGATTCCCTTGCTTCTGCTGCTGAAACCTCTGCTGGAAAACTAGGTTGGGTGGGAAGAACCACGACCACCTGATTGCTTGAACTGTTGAGTCAGCCGAGGAGGAGGAGGAGACACCCAATATTTCTGCTGCTTCTGGACCACCTGAGTTGAGGGCGATGAGATGGAATCTCTAAAACGCTTCCTCGAATTCTCCACCTTGAGCAAAGCTGCCTCAGCCCTGAGAGCCATGTTGTAGAACTTATCAAACTCATATGGATCGTCCAAGGCAAGGGCCAACTGCAAATCCTCTCTTAGACCACCTCCGAACTGATAGATCTTCCTCGTCTCATCTGGAATGTCCTGCAAGTCATATCGAGACAGCTCGTGGAACTCGATGTTGTACTTGTACACAGAGGATCCTCCTTGCTTCAAGCGTGTGGACTTCTCACGCATCTCTTCCACAAAGCTAGACGGGATATAGTGAGACCTGGAATCTTTGCAGAAATCGTCCCAACTGGTCGTTCTGCATCCCCTGGAGTCCTTCAACTGCTGCCACCAGACTGCTGCCTGTCCCTTGAGCTCAAATGTTGCAAACCTGACAAAGTCCTCTGGACGGACATTGCTGCACTCAAAGTGTTTCATAATGTCCCAAATCCAATCCTCAACGTCGAATGGCTGGTCACAAGACGTGAAGGACTTCGGCTGGTTCGCCAGGACTTGATTTAGAGATGCAAACTTATGACCACCATGGTTGAAATTGCCCTGCTGCTGATTGTTCCTCTCTTGCAACAGGTGAATTAACATCTTGGTGTTAGCATTTGTTGCAGCCATCACCGCTTGCCATGCCTCTGCAGGAGGAGGCGGCGGCTGCGGAGGAGGCGGAGGAGGCGGTGGTGGAGCATCAACACCCTCGCGACCCGGATTCTGGCGAGTTGGTCGAGCCATCCTCAAGAGGGACAACACATTAGCCGAGCGAATAACAATCAAGGTAAAGCTGAATCAATAGGCAGAAATATTTGAACAAGAATATTTAACAATTGCACTCGAACAAAATAGTAAGAATGCTTCCTCAAAGTGACTGTCGACAACATCTGATTAAAGACCACTTGCAAACCAAGTATGAGCTAGAACTGCTCGAAACAAACGTATGACAGAGGTCCCATCCGATATTTTCATGGATATGATCGCACGAGCTCGAGCTTATAGTAGCCATCCTGTGCAAGATAGTGCACACGACATACGAAGCGTCCCCGAGTCTTAGCAATCTACAAGGACTCTTTAAGACACATTGAGAACCGCTGTAAGAGAACTGTGAACAAACGTACCCACTGAATGTCGAATCCCAACCTCACATCATGCATCTGTAGGAAGATTGCCCTATAAGTCATTACCTGATATCCCATCTATGAATTCCCGAAATATCTGGTCATGCAATCTAGTCCACGGATACAAGGAGTAATATGTCACAGAACTCTTATACTGACCCCTCCAGTGTATCACATCCGACAACACATAACCAAAATCTCGGAACTTCATCTAACACAGAATCTCGTAATCACAACGATACAAAGTGTGTCGATACATCCGGAACTCTCTGCACCAGTAGTGGGGAAGCCGGACTCCTCTCGTCACTACTAGTATTGAACAAATTACGAACATCCTCCTTCGTGAGATACTAAGAAATCTGAATGATAGCGATGTGTACAAGAATCCCCTGGAGCTCAACTCCTCGGAAGAAATCAAGTCAGATAGGAGGTACCAAGACAGAATTCCATCACATCGATATCATATAGATTCCAAAATACCCGCGTGATCCTAAGTTTTTTTTGAGCGAGAAGAGGAGTAGAATCAAGATTTCCTAAGTCGTGAACCTCACCAGAGCATAGAAGAGGAGAAAAAGAAACCTACTCTCCGATATAACTAAGACTCAAATAGTTTACTAGACTCGATTCAGCCAAGTTCGATCACACAAAGGCTCCTATGGTCATAAGGCTCTAATTACCAACTTGTAACGACTAAGATGCGACCCTTTCCTTATTTGGGTGCGAGGCCTCAAAAGGGAAAGGGGCGCATCTAAACGTTTCGGAAGCGAGATAATCATAACATTACATAACTGAATGAGTGACAAGTAGGGCATACACTTGCCATCTGATAAGAGTATAGCATTTAGCTTACACACACATTATTCAGAGCATAGCTTAGTCCAGCTACGGACAACATGAAGACAAGTAAAGCTTTGAAATCCCACATGCTGACCCCACGATCACGACCACGGCCTCTAGTATTCCGGATAAGTCACGTACAGTCTCCCAGAGTCCTCATCGAACTCCCACTTCAGATGGTTGTCATCAGGATCTCCTGCGTCAGGCGTACCTGTACCTGTGGGTGTTTGTAGTAATATATGAGCCACGGGGACTCAGCAATCAAATGACCTTGGTATCGAATCTAGCCAAGTTAATTGGTGAGGAAGGTTAAGTGTATGAGTTTGCAGCAACCTAAGCCTATATGGTGGCTACCTTACGATGATCAGAGTAAACATATGGTCGTCTACACAAGGCGGTCGAAGACTAGGTTGATCACTAAGTGATCCTGAACACCTACTTACGTCAGACATAACCCCACCGTGTTCCCTATCAGAGAACGATCTCTGAAAGAGACAGTCACAGTTACGCACAGAGTTGGCAGTTTTATTAGAATTACTTTAGGTTGTCTAGAACTGGATGTTCACCAAATATCCATATTTGCCACATAACCGCGGGCATGGCTTTCCGAAAGATTAGACCCTGGAGGGGTGCTCCAACTAGTCCATTACAAACTACCATAGGCCACATAGTAATCCTCTATCACGAAACTCGTGATCTCGTCGGATTTCTAAGAGGAAAACCTCAACTTTGAGGAGACCCAAAGTTTCACATGAATTCCAATGCGCAAGATATCTCATGAAAGGTAAAGCTAATCCGGCAAGGCCGCCCGTCGTGTCGACGAACCCGATAAGAGCCGCGTATCTCGTTCTCAGGACACGACGGATGAGCAGGATGTCCGGTTGGCTAAACCCTGGGTGATCAGGGGGCGTCGGACATCGCCCGGTTTGGAGCAACACTCATGAGGAGCACTAGCCTGGGTTGTTGATTGAATCCTCGCTGTAGCTATTCCCTATGCATTTTTATTAAGTTATTAGTAAATTAAAACCAAAGTTGGGCCTGGCTGGAAGGGCTTTAATCTAAAACGAGTTATCAAGGGGGTCCCCATAACAACCCCGAACGTGTTAGGAGCGATCAGTTATGGAATCAAACACTGGTAGCTGAAACTAAGGGCGGCAACAACGGAGCAAATCACCCAGCAAAGGCTAGGCCTTCCGTTATTTAGCAAGTATATAGGTGCATTAATTAAATAGCAGTTAAAACATAATGATATCATAATGCCCATGTTATCACATGGACCAACTGGCACCTACAACTAGCAAAGCTATCCATTAGAGGGTGAGCAAGCCTACTTAGCCAAACAATATTCGCTAGGAGAGGGAAGTGTTTGGGGTTCATGGCAAAGACAGGTGGCTTTTAATACAAGTGGTAGGCAGCGAGCATGTAACGAAGGAAACGTGATTCTAAGAATAAAAAAGCTAGAAATGGTGTCAAGGTCACGGTCATCTTGCCTGTGATTTCTTCAGCCTGGAACTGCTCTTGTTCTTACTGCACATACTCTCCAGAATCCACATACTCGCTCTCCGTTCCCGATTCTACCCAAGATAAGATAATAGCAAATGAACACCGGCAAAACATAATGCAACAACCAATATGATGCATGTGTGAAGAAGGAGGCATGCATCACTATTCTAGTCACTTTCATATGCATTAGTTGAGTTAATTAAATTCTGGACAGAACCTCATGTTAATTTATTTTGAGATGCAGGAACATGGCATAATCGTATGCATTACGAGAAATCGATTGAAAAACATATGAAGAACATCGTGAACGGAGTCTCGGATCAACCAGAAACTATAAAACAAGTTACGAAGGTCTACGTGTTCAAATAGCCACAAACACCACTAAATGGGCACTCACTGGTGTAACCAGGTTGCCACATTATCAAGAAATAAAATACAAGTGGGATGGTGCTTTGGATCACACCACACCATCAACCAATGCCCACACAAACTCTAAAACCATATAAGCATACAATCTGTTTTTAACAACAACTTAGAAGTCTGACTACAAGATCTACAACAGCTACAACCCTTTAAATAAATCAAACAAGACATTAAACTGAAGCCATCCAAAAGCATTACAATCCTTGACAAAAAGCTAAGGCAAAGGAATCACCCATGAGTAGATCTATAGCCTCTAACTTGGAAAAATATCACAGATTGGGACTTAGTGAAAATTACAGATTTTCACTAGCTGCTTATCCTGTGAAGCTTTTTGGCAGCCTCCAAAATGATATATACAGGAGGTGTATAAGCTTTTTGGCAGCCTACAAGATCTAGGCAAGCATAACAGCTGACAAACATTAGTTTGTTGCATGGGCTAATTCCCAACACAGGAGCTAATTCACACAAGACATCAGGGGAAGAAAATAACTCCAGATTCCCAGACTTAGTGAAATTCTCAGGGCTTCACAAATCTGACAGATTCAGCCAAATGCCCACTTTGACAGGGAACAAGAGGTGCATAGAAAAACCTAAGAACAAAATGAATGTCCCATGCTGTAGAGGGTTCAGCCACTACCATTCAATCAAGGAATCATCCCCAAAGGACCAAAGCACCACCTAATATAAAGCTCTAAACAGGGCATCACAACAGAAAATAGGAGTTTTATGAAGTTGCTCTAAAGTGAAATCTGATTGCACCAAAGGATTCCCGGGATGATTCTACCCAAAAACTCATATTCCCGGGATGAATATGCCTACATGCACAAGTGTATGTGCAACACATGCACACATACACTCCACACACCTATATCTACAACACACCACAAACTACAAAGCCCCTTGTGCAACAGGAGAGAACAATCAACAAGCAAAAGCCTTGGCAGTAAATAAAACAAAAAAATAAAAGAAAAGAAAAAGGGGGGATGTGGGAGTCGAACCCACAACCTACTGGTTGTTCCCCTAGACACACCACCACTGCGGTAGCGCAACGATGCTTAACAGAGAGGGGGGTGTTGCTCTTTTGAGAAGCCCCCTCTGCTCTAACTGAACCCCAGGTGGCTGAAACAGGGAAGCTACTCCGGCGACGCACTGGTGAACTAACTAGAACGGCGATCCACGACGCTAGACGCAGGGTCCCTGGGGGTCCCATTTCCAGGCTCAGATCGGAGGGAGGGATCCCGCAGCGGAGACTGGCCGGTGCAGCACCTTCCTGCCATGGCGGCGACAGCAAAGCGACAAGATAGCTACGCGCTCCTACGGGAGAAGGGGGAGGGGGAGGAGAGGGCGTGCTCACCCTAGAGGCCAACGGAGTCGACGCAGGGGAGAAGAGGTTGGGGAAGCTCGCCGGAGCCAAAGCAGATCGCACCCGCGCAGACCAGGACAACGGCGCCGCAGACGAGGAAGAAGTCGTCGCCGTGGTGGTTCTCCGGGGCTCCTAGCATCGGGAATGGAACACGGGGAACCACCCCGAGCTCCTGGACATCCTCGCCAACACCGGGGACGACGGCGGCGTCCTTCCTCTCTGTCTGTGGTCTGCTCTCTGTCCTAGATACACAAGCTTACTTGGGGGAGAGATGGAGAAGGAGGAGGAGAGGGTGGCAGCGCGAGGGAGGAACCCTAGCCCGGACGCCAACGCGGGTATAAAGTAGGAGGAGAAGAGGGACGGCGCCCGACACCCATGAGCTCGCACGAGCAGAGGAGAGGGTCGCACGGGAAGAAAAAGGTGGCGGGGTGGAGCCACTCATGTGTGGGGCTGCGCTGCCTCGCTGGAAAGAAGAAGAAGACGCGCGCCCTCTCTCTCGTGCGAGACCATGGCCCAAGCCCACGGCTCCCTCTCTGCACAGCGCAACTAGCAAGAAGAGAAGGTTTTTTTTATATTTTTAAATAAAGTTTCAAACCAAAATTCAAACAGAGGCAAGCAAAGAGATTTGGAAAAAAATAAAAATAGAGAGGGCATGAGGGAATTATGCCCTATTTAACAAAAATATATACCAGGTTTTTAGGACAAACTAAAATGCACCTAAAACAAAAAATTAGTTGTTGGTTTGTTTTAAAACCCTCATTAATCAAAGTCTAAAATAATAGTGAGAGCTACCCCTACATTCACAAATAAATCCTCTAAAGTAATAACAATTTCATCACACGCTTAAGCAAAGTTTAAAACACAAGTTAAATAATTAATGGGGTGAGGTTTTTTTGCAATGTTTTGTGAACACCACACTCATCCCAAACACTCATATGCACACTAGCACTTCCAAGATGGACCAAACACTAGCAACACAAGAATGGGATTGCAATGCATGCAAATGAAAGTCATGATGCAAGATGATGACATGTAATGATGCCACATGAAATGATAACCTCTTTATAACATCCATACATGATTCAACAATGTCTCCACCAACAAGGAAAGAAGTACAAATATGGAAAGGGAAACATCTGGGTTGTTACACTAACTTTGAGCACTTGAGCAACCAGGTCATTTTAATACCTCACCCCTTTTAGTAGTATTGGCTTTCGTGACACAAAAGTGATTTCTCACAAATATAAAATGTAGAGTCTTCTAGCTTGAATATTGAGACAATCTTATTCCTTTCTTGCATGAAGGGGAATCTCCACATAAGCCTTTAGCCAATGCTCTCCATGGACTATTCCTGAAATATCTAAGTAAAAATATTAGTCCAAGAGACAATGTATGTTGTCATGAATTATCAAAACCACCAAGGGAGCATATTGTGCTTTCACCCACTTAGTTACATAATCAACAACAACTAAAATATGAGTATACCCATTAGAGGAACGAAAAGGTCCAATATAACCAAATCCCCAAAAATCAAATGTATCAATAGCAAGTGAATAATTCATACGCATTTCCTAACATCTACAAATGTTACTAATTCTTTGACATTCATCACAATAAATCACGTACTTACGAGCATCTTTTAAAAGACCAGGCCAATAGAAACCAGATTCTAATACCTTATGAGCAGTTCTGTCACTAGCATGGTGCCCTCCATAGGCCTCGGAATGACACTTCCATAGGATCTGTCCTTATCCATGCTTAGGTACAGAACGTCTAATAACACCATCCACTCCTTCTTTATAAATATGTGCGTCATCCAAAAAGTAATGTCTTGAATCATAAAAGAACATTTTCTTTTTTTGGTACGTGAAACTAGGTGGCATATATTTAGCAAAAATGTAATTATCATTGTCCGCATACCAAGGAGTACTATGAGAAGCATTTATAATAGCAAGTTGCTCATCAGGAAATTTATCATCAATAGGCAGTGGGTCATCAAGAACATTTTCCATCCTAGACAAGTTATCTATTGTAGGGTTGTAGCTCCCTTCCTATCAACGATATGAAAGTCAAATTCTTTTAGTAATAACACCCATCTAATCATTCTAGGCTCAACATCTTTATTTTCCATAAGGTATTTAATAGCGGCATGATCAGTGTGAATAGTGACTTTAGAACCGACAATATAAGGTCCGAACTTATCACATGCAAAGACAACAACTAGAAATTCCTTCTTTGTAGTAGCATAATTTCTTTGAGCGCTTTCTAGAGTTTTACTAGTATAATGAATAACATTCAATTTCTTGTCTACTCTTTGCCCTAGAACAACACCAACAACATAATCACTAGCATCACACATAATATAAAATTGTAAATTCCAAACAGGTGGTTGAAAAATTGGTGCAGAACTCAAGGTTGTCGGTGTTCTGGGAATGGGGGTGCCCTGACCTGCCTGCGTGTGGCCCAGGGCAGGCTCACCTCACCGAAACAAATCGACAGGCCCAGCACCGTTCAGAGTAAGGACCTCGTGAGGGGCCAAGCTTCACGAGGAGGAGCAGCGTCAAGACCCGTAGGGGGCCTCCTCAGGAGCCCTCCGGAGCGGCGGATATTCTGAGGCAAGGTCGAGCCTCAGGAGTCAAGGGTGACGCCAGAAAAGGACACGCGAGCAGCACATGGCAGGACGAGGCAGTTTCCCCTTTGGTGTAAAGGAGGCGGGAGCGTATAGGGGTTCCAAAGGTATCTTCCAAAGGTTTCCCTTCTGGTGCAACGAAGCCGCCGTCGCCCGCCAGTAGGGCAAACGTCATCCTTGGGACCGTCCCTGTAGCGCAGACAGCTACTTTGCAGGCGAAGACCACCTTTGGGCAGGGAAGCATGTTCCCCTGTTCCCCTTCAAAATTGGTTGTTGTGAGATCCCTTCCCGCCGAAGCTATGAGGGAAGAGGATCCAGGCCTCCGCTATAAATAGAAAGGGTAGGACACTTGGTAGGGGGTCGGTTCATACTAAACCTAGAGCAACACACCAAGCCACTTAACCTCCGGAGGCTCGAGAGCACTGTATACTAGTTCACCCACCAACCTCGGCAAGAGGCAATCAACCAAAAGTAGGGGTAGGGTCATATGCTTTGCAGTGGCCCAAACCTGGGTAAACTGTTGTGTTCTGTGCTACCATCACCATTGAGTGAATCCTTCATCGTTCCCATCGAGTAGCGGGCCAAGTGAGGCTGACCCGGGAGAGATCATCGTACACGCCCGTGTGTACGAATCCTTAGGGTTTTGTAGAGCCCGAAATCCGACATTTGGCGCACGAGGTAGGGGCGTGTTGAGGTTTCCTCCAAGATCCGTCTTAACCAAGCTGCTCCGATGGCTGACTCTCGCCGGGTTCGCTCAGAGTGCCGCGCGACCCGCGTTGCCCAGACGGCGCCCGTCGCCGTCACCCGTGGTGAATGCTGCCACCGGCCCTGAAGTTCAAGAGCAACACGGTTCCTCCCAGCCGGTGACCGAGCACGGCGATGGCCGCACCGCCACTCCGTCACTCACCAGGCCTTCGTGACCGGCATCGCTACCCGGCCAGAGATGGCCCACGGCCGGCGTGCGCTTGCCATTGCCACCGAGCTGCTCCACTACCGGCCTTCTCCTAACCGCCACGACGACTAGCTCCAGCGCATCGAGGAGCTCATCACCGCCGCCGGTGAATCAGCAGCGCTCTCCTGCTCGCTCCGACCCCACCCATCCCTGGCAGATGACGAGGAGAAAGACGCGCCATCCCCACCCACGCGACGTGTTGAGGATCCCAAGCCCAATCAGGAAGTGCGACCCCGCACCCAGCCTTGCGAATCCCGGGCGGGACCCGGAGATGAAGCAAGCTGTCGGGTGGTCCCCCAGGCTCGCGCCGATGTATGCGCGCCCCCGACGCTACAAATTCCGGGTCGTGAGCATGCCCCGCTTGAAGGAGACCCCATGGAGCAACAAGACCCGGCGGCTCCCGCGCGTACCGTACCAGTTGGAACATGTGGGGTGCTTCACTATCGCCCCCGAGCTCTACCCCGCTGCGTGGCCCTGCAAGTTCAAGCCCGACCCGCCCCCGCGTTACGATGGCACCAAGACCAGGCTGAGTTCCTCCAACTATACTCGCTGAGCATCAAAGCCGTGGGAGGAGGCGACAAAATCACGGCGTGTTGGTTCCCCATGGAGCTCAAGGGCGGCGTACTCTCTTGGCTCGTCAACCTCCCGAAGGCGTCCATCACCTCCTGGGACGGCCTACGTGAGCGCTTCATCGCCAACTTCCACGACACCCGTGATACGTCCCAATCGTATCTATAATTTCTGCTTGGTCCATGATCTTTTGGGTGATATTCTTATATGTTTTGCTACACTTTTATACCTTTTTACACATATTTGGACTAACCTACTAACTCAGTGCACCCAATGCCAGTTTTTGTCTGCTGATGTCTATTTTCCAGGGTCTTTTACCCAATTTTCTAGAGCCCAAAAATCCGAAGAAAAAAAATAAAAATCAGTGTACTGGAAGCTTCCAAATCGCCGAAGATGGTCCACAGGGGGGCCAGGGGCCATCCATGCGACCTCCTGGTACGGCCTACCCCCTGGGCGCTCCCACAGGCGCCTGTGTGGGTGCCACGCCCTCTGATGCCCTCCTTCGGCCTATATTTACCTCTCCGAGAGGAAACCCCTCCACAGTATCCTGAATCGTGAATTTCTCCATCGTTCCGCCGCCGCAGCGCTTCCGAGATCGGGAGCGTCAGGAGACCTCTTCCCGGCACCTTGTCGGAGGGAGGATTGACCTCCGGGAGCTTCTCCACCACCATGGATGCTTCACGGGCGTGCCGTGAGTAGTCCTCCTTGGACCATGAGTCCATGACAAGTAGCTATGTGATGTCTTCTCTCCAATCTTGTGCTTCAATGGTTAGTCCTTGTGAGCAGCCCTACATAATCAAGGTATCTATGTAATTCTCTTGCTATTGCTATGCTCGGTTTCTCGGGATCCGATGGATTATGAGATTATGTTTAGATTGTTATGAGTTATATATTTGATTATACTTTTATATTATGTTTCTCAGTGATTCATGCATGTCCTTCAGTGCTATTAATTGCTTTGGCTGAGTAGTAGATTGTAACTCCAAGAGGGAACGTTACGCATGATTGTGGGTTTATTCCCCCTGATGTCTAGCTTAAGTGATAGAAACATGAGACTAGGGGATGTGCTGTTGCCACCTCGAAGAAAACAACTGTGCTTGTGACCACGGTTGCAAGGATTGTTTACCTTATGCATAGTTCCTTAATGCAGTTGTTCGTTGCTTTGAATTTACACTTTGCGTGGGGCTCGCAACTTAATACTGGTGAGATGTTCTGGATAGATATCTCAAGGTGTATGATTAGTAAGTAGATGCTGATGAATAAACGGTCTACTTGTCTTGGCGTACTGCCCATTACTATTGAACCTCTAACTTTCAAGTAGCATAATTAGCATTGTTGTGCGTTTGTAATTGTGTCAATTGCACAACTGTAATTTCTTTACCCAAGCATAGTTGTTTATCGTCTTTTGGGAGAGAGACATCACTAGAGAACATCATGTGACTCCGGTCAATATCACCATCATTGCTTACACCTCCATCATTTACTGCTTTCATTTACTTTTCCGTTGCAATCACTATTACTATTCCCACTTGTGTTTTGATCCTTTGCAAACTACAAGGCCGGAGAGATTGACAATCTCTCTATACTCGTTGGGAGCAAAGTAATTAGTGTGTGTGCAGGTCCACGTCTTCTGCTAGTGCCAGGGTAGGAGACACCTACTTGTTGATCCTAGGAGTCCTCCTGGTTCGATAACCTTACAGTCTCTGTGTAAGGGAAAACGTGATGCTGACTACATCTCAACCTTCCACTTGGGGTAACCAACGAGGAGCGATAAGTATATAAATCATCTCATCATCAAGCAAAGTTTTCTGGCGCCGTTGCCGAGGACTCCAGTCTTCAAGATAGGGGAGTTGCACACTATCTTTTACCTTCGCTATTTTGTCTTGTTAGTTTGCTTTCTAGTTTTTGCTTTAGAGTCTTATACCAAAAACCACAAAAAAATTAGTTGCTTGTTTAGTCAATATGTTTAAGTCTTTTGCCTTTGGGGTTGCACCCGAAGGAGAGATTCTCACCTTCAAACAAAAAGTGGGAGAAATCTTGAAAGATGCTTGGTATAGAATTAAAGATTCTCAAGATAGAGCCGCCAAGAAGCAATCCACCACTATTTTGCTTAGAAATTTTTATGTTGGCATTACTTCTTGGAATAGGTTTGTTCTAGACACAGCAATAGGGGGAATTTCTTGGAAGCTCCCGTTTGGGAGGCTCTTAACTTTATGGAAATTTTTGTTGGAATCCCACCTATTGTTAACATAAAGGATGATATCACTTTAGCTCACATTACGAGTAAACTTGAGAATATAGAGCTAAAGATGACAAGCATGGGTAAAATAAATGAAGTAGATCGTAGGATTCAAGGGAACTTAAATAGACTTGATAGCTTCATGAACAAAATTCACAAAACTTTGGAGACCCTTAAATCCGATGATGTGGATCCTTCTAGGATAGATAAGATCGAGGATAGTATTGAAATTGTAGGAACTACTCTATCCTCCATCAAGACTAAAAAGGTAGAGAGCCCCGCAAGGAAGGGACCTAAGTTCGTTCACGAACCCAAGGTTCCTCAACCCAAAACAAATATACCTATTGCTAGGGGTGTTGAAACTGTGAAGACCTTGGAAGAGATACCTCTCTTAAATAGAATTAGAAATGAAATTCCAATTGGTCTTACTACCTTTTCTTTTGTTCCTAGAAGTTTTGCCACTAAACCTCTCTTTGAGAGTCCTCTCAAGATTAGTTGTACTATTGAAGAGCTCTTTGATGAACCTTGTGATGATTCAGTTGATACAACTTCATCTATTTGCATTATGCCTAGCTCAAAGGCATAAGAGAAAGCGCTTGTTGGGAGGCAACCCAATTTGTTTTTACTTTCTGTTTTAGTGGTCCTGATGCTTGTTACTACTGTAGCAACATCATTGTATCCTTTTTACGCTTTGTGCCAAGTTTTAGCCTCCGATTGCAAGAAAGTTCAAAAATTGTGACATGTTGTCCAGAAACAGATTCTGTCTGCTTGACGGAAAAATTCGCCAAAAATCCCAAGATCATCTTTTTGATATGAATGGTCTAGACAGAATGCTCTATATAATTACATGTCTCGCATCTGTTCTGAGTTTTTTGATTTGAGTTGCAGAAGCAGCCCGAATAAATTACTTACTACCCGTTGTTCTGTTTTTCACAGATTCTGCCACGTTTTGCGTTTTCGTCATTTTGAAAATCTTAATCTTGCTTTTCCTTTGCAAAAACCTTTTGGCAATCATGATAAATAGTAGCTATTCATGAAAATCTTTATTTTCCAGTAGGTAATGAATTATTTTATCATGGGTACTAACCACTCTAATCAGCTTATGATGAGTTTTGTATGAAGGGAGTTTTCAAGTATGCGATGGGAGATGATGAAAGAAGATACAAGAGTGTCAAGCGCTCAAGCTTGGGGATTCCCCCATGCACCCCAAGAAATATTCAAAGAGACTCAAGCGTCTAAGCTTGGGGATGCCCCCGTGCATCCCCTTCTCTATCAACAATCATTAGTTTGTCCATCTCCATGCTATATTTTTATCACTTAATATGTTATGTGCTATGCTTAGAGCGTCCCGCTCTTTACTTTTTAGTTAGTTTTAGTTTTTCTTGCTGTTCATAACAACTCAGAACCTAGCCTACCTTGTTTGGGAGAGAAACACACTCCATTCCACTCTAGAACAGAACATAGGTTTCCATGCTTATCCTTTTTGTGTGTTCTTTATCTTTACATAGCTACTCTCATGCTTAGCTCTTAGTTTTCATGCTTTATCTTCTTAAGAGCTTTTTTTAGGTTTATTTTGGAACTATATTGAGTAATCATGCTTATCTTGTTTAGAGAGTTGGCTTGTTGCACTGAGTTGTGTGTCTTGCATGAGTAGGTAATTGAGGTTGCTATTTAAGTATAGTAGTAACTTGCAATAGTTTTGAGGTATTGATTTGCATAATGTTTTGACTATTCGTGCCAAGAGCTTGAACCTATTAGTGATAGGTGTCATATTTTGGGAAATCTGTGTGTTTTTCAAAAACTAAAAATAAGTTGAGATCTCTAGCTACTAAATTGATCGCTAACCTCTGGAGGGGTTGGAATATATAGAGTACCCTCACATTACCATGGGTCGAGGATGCGCAAGGATAATGAAACCCCCAAATACTCCTCCCCGGGATACTTGTCTCTTTGTGAATTTGCTAATTAGATAGAGAGTTACCGATAATAAGTGTATGAGTTCTTCAGACTAATGTGAGTATTCGATTGTTGGCACTTCCACCATCCATATTTTGCTAGCCTCTTCGGTACCGTGCATTGTCCTTTCTCATCTTGAGAGTTGGTGCAAACTTCGCCGGTGCATCTAAACCCTTGACATGATACGCTCTGTCATACATAAGCCTTATTATATCTTTACTCAAAACATCCACCATACCTACCTATTAAGGTATTTCCATAGCCTTTCTGAGATACATTGCCATGCAACATCCACCATCTCATGACTTGATCTTCATGTCATACATGCTTTTGCTTGATCATAGGGCCGCATGATAGTTGGGCCTTGCCCATATTATTGCTACATGACGCGCTAGTATCATTGCATATCCTGCTACACTGGCAGAGGCATACATTTGCATACATCATGATAGTTTGCACTTGTCTTTATGTTGAGTACTTATTATAAAGTGTGATGATCTTCTTTTTATTCATGTAAAACATGGAGTGTGCCCTGAAGTGAGGAAAATATCCCAAATAGAACAAATGAAAAGATCCCAAAGAGGACAAATGAAAAGATCCCAAAGAGGACAAATGAGATATAAATATAAAGAGCCAAAGAGGCCACAAAAAATTAAAAAAAAAGAGAAAAAGAAAAAGAAATAAAAAGAGAGAAGGGGGCAACACTACTATTCCTTTGAAAGATCCACACTCGTACTCCATTGCTATATTTATACTACATAGAGATTATCATTCATGCATAACTATGTGGGGACCCATACATTATAGAATTTGGTTTGCATATTCCAATGATTTGCCTCCTCAAATGAGCTCTAGGTCTTCATGAGCAAACAAGTTGGATGCACCCCACTAGTTCCATTGGAGAGCTTACTTTAGCTAATATGTTCATCCGTCACATGGCAATCCCTACTCCTCCCTTCATATCTATCATTTGGCTTTGTCTCGCCTATGATTGTGATGTGAGCCTTTCACACTTTTTTTGTCTTCCTTCCCCATCATTATTCTATTTGCCATCCTAAGTGACAACATATCTTGCTTACACTCACCCATTGCATGAGTGCTCAAAGTCGAAAGGGAGAGGACCATTTTGACTTGTGCCTGACTAGTCGTCTGGGGATGAGTCGAAATAATATTTCGAAGGAAACCAAGTGTGAGGTTTAGTAGATTGATTTCTCAATTATAACATATTTTATGATCTCAACCCATCTCCCACTTCTTGCACGCAAACACCATTTGGACTAACCTATAATTTCTGCTTGTTCCATGATCTTTTGGGTAACATTGTTATATGTTTTGCTACACTTCTATAACTTTTTACACATATTTGGACTAACCTACTAACTCAGTGCACCCAGTGCCAGTTTCTGTTTATTGATGTCTATTTTGTAGGGCATTTTACCAAATTTTCCAAAGCCCCAAAAATCCCGAGAAAAATATATAAAAATCAGCGTACCGGAAGCTTCCAGATCATCGAAGATGGGCCACAACGGGGCAGGGGCCGTCCAGGCGACCTCCTGGCGCGGCCTACCCACTGGTCGTGTCCACAGGCCGCCTGGGTGGGTCCCATGCCCTCCGGTGCCCTCCTTTGGCCTATATTTACCTATCCGAGAGGAAACCCTTCCACAATATCCATAATCGCGAATTTCTCCATCGTTCCACCGCCGCAGCGCTTCCGAGATCGGGAGCACGAGGAGACCTTTTCCCGGCACCCTGCCGGAGGGAGGATTGACCTCCGGGATCTTCTCCACCGCCATGGACGCTTCCCGGATGTGCCGTGAGTAGTTCTCCTTGGAGAATGAGTCCATTACCAGTAGCTATGTGATGTCTTCTCTCCAATCTTGCCGTGAGTAGTCCTCCTTGGAGAATGGTTAGTCCTTGTGAGCGGCCCTACATGATCAAGGCATCTATGTAATTATGTTGCTATTGCTTGCTCGGTTTGTTGGGATCTGATGGATTATGAGATTATGTTCAGATTGTTATGAGTTATATATTTTATTATCCTTTTATATTATGTTCCTGGGTGATTCATGCATGTTCTTCGCTGCTATTTGTTGCTTTGGCCGAGTAGTAGATTGTACCTCCAAGGGGTAACGTTAGGCATGATTGTGAGTTCATGCCCCTTGGTGTCTAGCTTCAGTGACAGAAAGATGAGACTAGGGGATGTGCTGTTCGCACCAGGGAGAAAACAACGGTGCTTGTGACCACGGTTGCAAGGATTGTTTACCTTATGCATAGTTCGTTAATGCAGTTGTCCGTTGCTTTGAGTTTACACTTTGGGTGGGGCTCGCAACTTAATACGGGCGAGATGTTGTAGATAGATATCTCAAGGTGGATGATTAGTAAGTAGATGCTGATGAATAAATGGTCTACTTGTCTTGGCATACTACCCATTACTATTGAACCTCTATCTTTCAAGTAGCATAATTAGCATTGCAGTGCGTTTATAATTGTGTCAATTGCCCAATTGTAATTTGTTTACCCAAGCATAGTTGTTTATCGTCTTTTGGGAGAGAGACATCACTAGAGAACATCATGTGACTCCGGTCCATATCACCATCATTACTTACACCTCCATCATTTATTGCTTTCATTTATTTTTCTTTTGCAATCACTATTACTATTCCCGCTCGTGTTTTGATCCTTTGCAAACTACAAGGGCAGAGATATTAACAACCTCTATGTACTCGTTGGGAGCAGAGTTATTTGTGTGTGTGTGCAGGTCCACGTCTTCTGCTAGCGCCAGGGTAGGAGACACCTACTTGTTGATCCTAGGAGTCCTCCTGGTTCGATAACCTTACAGTCTCCGTGTAAGGGAAACTTCCTGCTGACTACATCTCAACCTTCCACTTGGGATAACTAACAAGGAGCGAGAAGTATATACATCATCTCCGCCAAGGATGTGAAGTGCAAGGCTCCGGTTGTGCTCGCCGCCAAGCCCGAGACGAAGCATGTCCGAGGGAGAGAGCGCCCGTCCGGAGCGGGCCGACATGAATCTTCCATGGCACCAGCGGTCATGATACCTCCGAATGTCAAGAACTCCGTCTGGTCCGTGCCGCACATTTCAACCGGCGCCCTAGACGATTCGACAGAAGCCCCGAGCACGAAGGAGGCCACAATGGGGGCCACTGGGATGACCGTGAGCCGCGCGAGGGGTGGCGTGAACAGCCTCAGGAGCAACGCTGGCGTGATAACCCTCAGGAGGGGCAAAGACGCGGTCAGCCTCGTGAGGCTCGCCGTCGGGAGGCCGGGCTGCCCCGTTTCCTCCGCCACACAGGAGGAGGGATGAAGACATGTAGGACGAAGGGGCTGGGGGTTCCAGGAGGCCAGGGCGGTGGCCTCCATCCTGGGTGGCGCCCAGACCCGAACCTCCAACCGCGCCTTCAAGTAGTTTTCCCGGGAGGTCAATGCCGCCCTCTCGAGGCCAGAAGCGATGCACCCTCTCCGCTGGTCCCACACCACCATCGCCTTCGACCCAAGCGACCACCTCAGGAGCACATTCATGGCCGGCAAACTCCCAATGATGTGCACCCCGACCATCAGGAACGTCCTCGTCACCAAGACCCTCATTGATAGTGGAGCAGGGCTCAAAGTCCTCTCAGTCGAGACCTTTGAGAAACTCCACTTGCCGTACGAACAGCTCATCCCGACCAAGCCCTTCTTAGGAGTAATAGAGGGGTCCACCGTGCCCATTGGGCAAGTGCATCTGCACGTCACCTTCGGCGAGCGTAAGAACTTCCACACTGAGATCACCGTCTTCGACGCCGCGCACATTCACCTGCCATACAACGCAATCTTCGGATACCCAAGGCTCGCCAAGTTCATGGTAGTGATCCACCATGGTTACAATGTCCTCAAGATGCCAGGGAGCGGCGGCATCATCACCATCCCCTACGACGAGAAGGATGTCGTGTGTACACTGGAGCGCGCCTACCACGCGGCGGCGACAGAGCGCTCGGACGACGAAGAAGACGAGCTGCCTCACGAGGACCCACGCAAGAAGAAGAAGGAGCTCCTCCCCATGAAGCGCCTCGAGACTTCAGGCTCCGTGCCGGGGGACGGGGCCATGCCCCCCATCGTATAGGATTGCGCGCTTGGCGCCCCGCTTGGGTCAGGGCAGGGGGCTCCCACCGGGGAGGTCCCTGGTCTAACCAGCGAGGCCGGGGTTGCGTTCGAGCACATCTCAAGGACACGCTCCAGAGCACGTCCACCCAGATCTCATGAATCCGTCATTAGAGAAATCCGAGAACTTCGAGAAGCCGAGGCCATACGACGCGGTGACTGCCATGTACCACCAATCATAGTGCCCATTGTCGGCACAGTTGACCGGCCCCGCATCTGCATCAACGTGCCCGCAACCAAGACAGCCGCGGCTTACGGCCCCTTCTGGCCTACGCTGGCTAGCTACCGGTGGCAGTACCCGGACGCCAATGCCTTCATGTACTTCGGGCAGGGGAACGCGGTCGCCTCCTACCAGAGGATCCAGCAGGCCATGCTCGCGCCCCGCCAGCTGTGGCGCCGCTAGGAAGAGGAGGCGATGCTCGGTCTAGGCGAGGTCCCCGAGCCTCAGGAGGCAGCGGATCAGTGAGGGTCGCGATTGCGGAAGACAGGAGATCAAGCGACGACGACGCCTTCGATACTTCAGCGACACGATCGCGTGGTGACTTTTTGTTGGCTGCTGCTAGGTAACTTTTTCGGTGACCCCGTCTGAGGGCGCCCCCGGGGCCATGCAGCCTCCCCAAGCTCATGACACTCCCCCGGTTGCTACTTTCATTTATGCATCTTTTGGTTGTTTGGCTTCACCCGTTCAAAATCCTAACGTTCTGCCTTGGTTATATTGTCGGGCAGCCGACCCCCCGTTTGGGGGCTCCGGTCAAAGTTTGTCCATGCACATACGCAGCCTCACTTGCAAAGAAGTCAGCAGGGTTTGCCGATGACCCAAACGGAATCAACTCAGTCCACCAATGACTCGGGGGTAGGGACACTCGCGAGGCCATAGCGTCCTCGCGACCTCCCATATACACCCCTACCGTGACACTCTCACATAATAAGGAGCCGAGGCTGTATACGCCTAGGGCATCCCGAGGATGCGGAGGGGTCCATCCCACGCCTAGTGGAAGCCCTATGCTCTGCGCTGGGGAGAAGATCAGTCCACCAATGACTCGGGGGTAGGGACACTAGCGAGGCGAAAGCGTCCTCGCGACCTCCCATATACACCCCGACCGTGACACTCACACGTAATAACGAGCCGAGGCTTTATACGCCCAGGGCCCCCCGATGATGCGGAGGGGTCCATCCAAGGCCTAGTGGAAGACCTATGCTCTGCTCTGGGTACCGATAGGGGCCATCAACATAGTCCGCCAATGACTACACCCTCAGCTGGCACCAATGCAGTCCGCCAATGAATGTGCCCATAGCTGGCACCAACACAGCCCGTCAATGGCTATACCCTCGGCCGGCAAGGAGATCAGCATAGTCCACTCGCGACTTCGCCCACGCCTAGTGCATGGGAAAAAAAGCTGAAGGTACGGAGCCGCTCGCAAGTCAAGGGGGACCCCTGAGCATCGTGACTCAGGGGCCTAACTGTGACCGTAGCCGCTTCCCCCTTTGACCCGTCCTTGGTTTCCGGTCAGTTCAATCACGTGAAGGTACGTGTGGGGCGCTCCCTGCCAACGCAGAGCCTAGTGCGCTCGATAAATCACTTCGGATCCATTAGGAAGAACACTGGAGTCACTCGCACGTCAAGGGGGACTCCTGAGCATTGCAACCCAAGAGCCTGGAGTGCGCCCGTAGCCCCTTCCCCTTTTGAGCCGTCCTTTCCGGTCGGTTCAACCGTAGGGAGGAATGCACGGGGCGGGCCCTGCCGACGCAGAGTGCTGAAGGAGTTAGAGAGTCTGAAATTATCGGCTTCTTAGGAGGAACATTAGAGTCACTCAAACGTCAAGAGGGGCCCGTGAGCATTGCGACTCAGGGGCCTAACTGCGCTCGTAGCCCCTTCCCCCTTAGGGTCATCCTTGGTTTCCGGTCAGTTCAATCGCGGGGAGGTACGCGCGGGGAGGGCCCTACCGACGCGGAGTGCTGAAGATCTTCCAAGTTTTTAAATCTTCATCGCGTTCTCCTCATGAGGGAATCTCGCGCGTCAAGTCGGGCTCCTGAGCATCGCGACTCAGGAGCCTAACTGCGCTCGTAGCCCCTTCCCCATTTGGGTCGTCCTTGGTTTCCAGTCGGTTCAATTGCGGGAAGGTACGCGCGGGGCGGGCCCTGCCGACATAGAGTAACACAGCAAACATGATAGGAACAAGGCAGGGAAAACATTCAAGCATTCAGTTATTACAAACCGTGACCAAGTTCATAAAAACACATAAAAACACCTCTACGATGCACAATGTGCATTACAGGAAAGTAATAGGGATAAGAAATCAGGAGGAGCCACCGCCGGTCTCCCTCTCCACAAGGGGCTGGTCATCGACGTCAGAGGCATTGTCTTCCCCATCGTCGGCTTCAGCGGCGCCTGGAGACGAAGGAGATGTGACGCGGGCGAACCTCCTCACCAACGCCTCCACAGGGATCTTCACCACCACCGCGCCGCTGTCGTCGACCTCAGCAGGGACAAGCGGGACCACAAAGCTGAGATCAAATCCTTGCTCGCGAAGATGAAGGTGGCTGAAGACATGAGTCGCAGCCGCGAAGAAGAGGTCGCGACACACGCTGTCCAAGATCTTATCCACCTCCACGACGACAATCTCTAGCGCCGTGACGAGCCCCTTCGCGACCGCGGCAAAGCCATCCTCCGGGGTGGCCAGAGGCTCATTGAACTCGACCCTGCAGAGGGAGCGGAGCGTCGTGCGAAGCCTGAGATCAACGTTAGGGAAGCAGGCCAGCTCCACGGCTTTCCTCTCCCCGGCCACTCCGAGAGCTTTCTCTGGGTGTCAAGGAGGGCCTTCCTTCAGTCAGCGTCCTCCTCCTGCTCTTCCAAGCGTGCCTGCTTCGTGCTCAGTCTACTTGTCTCCTGGGACAGCTCTCCCTCCCGGGCGGAGAACTTGGTATCGCAACACTTAAGTTCCTCCCCATGCAGGCGACGCTGCTCGGCCAGCTTGGCTTTTTCTCCTTGGAGGGCGTTCAGGCGGGCTGCCACCTCTTCACAACGTTCGACATCCTCCTTGGCTTCCTTCAGCGACTTCTCACGTGCGGCATGGGCGGCCTTGGCCTCCCTCTCGACCTTCATCATCTCGACTGCGACATTACCCAGGGCGGTGAAGGCCGCATTCAAGACGCCTTGGGTGAACGCCGAGGTCTTATGGACCTCCTCCCGAAGAGTCTCCGGCGCAGGCATGGGTAGTGCCGCCAGAGGGGCATCGCCATGAAGAACAGGGGGCCCCGAAGACTACTCAGCGATCTCGAGACAAACGGTGTCCTCACCCGTAACAAGGCAAGATTGGTAGCACAAGGCTACTCCCAAGTTGAGGGTATCGACCATGGTGAAACCTTTTCTCCCGCCGCTCACCTTGAATCTATTCACATGCTGCTTGCATTTCCTTGTCATCATAACTTCAAATTAAACCAACAAGATGTGAAAAGTGCATTTCTTAATGGTCCTCTTAAGGAGTTGGTGTATGTCAAGCAACCCCTGGGATTCGAGGATCCGAAGTTTCCTAACCATGTTTACATTCTTGATAAGGAACTCTATGGCCGTAAGCGAGCCCCACGTGCGTGGTAGGAGCAACTTACTGAGATGTTACATGACCGTTGATTTGAAATTGGGAAAATTGACCCACTCTTTTTACTAAGGAGGTCAAGGGGAGCTTGTTCATATGCCAACTATATGTTGATGGCGTTATATTTGGTTCCCCTAACAAAGATTTAATGAAGAATTTGCCGCACTCATGACTAAAGAGTTTGAGATGTCTATGATGGGAGAGTTCAAGTTTTTCCTTGTATTTGAGGTCAAGCAACAAAGTTAAGGAACCTTCATAAATCAAGAAAAATATACTCAAGACATGCTCAAAAGGTTCAAGATGAATGACCTCAAACCAGCCAAAGCCAACACTCCTATGCCGCTCAACTACCATCTTGACCTCGATCCCAATGGTAAAGTTGTGTATCAAAAGGTATATCGCTCTATGATTGGCCCCCTGGTTTACCTTTGTGAATCTAGACCAGATGTTATGTTGAGCGTGGGAATTTGTGCACGATTTCAATCCGCACCTAAGGAAAGCCACTATGTGGTGATCAAGCGAATTTTTCAATATTTAGCTCATACCCCAAACTTTGGCTTATGGTATGGCAAAGGTGCTTCGTTTGATCTCATAGGATATCCAGACTCGGATTGGGCGGGAGACCATGTGGAAAGGAAGTCAAGTTGCGGAGGCTGCCAATTCTTTGGTTGCTTTCTCGTAAGTTGGTCTTCAAAGAAACAAAATTGTGTTTCTGTATTGTCCATCGAGGCCAAATATGTAGCTGGTGCCACCTGTTGTACTCAGTTGCTCTGGATGAGGCAAACTTTAAAGGATTATGGTGTCACTTGTGACAAAGTGCCTCTTTATTGTGATAATATTAGTGCCATCTCAATCTCCAACAACCCGGTTCAACATTGCAAGATGAAGCACATCAGTATTCATCACCACTTCATGCGGGAGCATATCAAGCGTGGTGAGATTGACCTCATTTACCTCAACACTAATGAATAGCTTGCAGATATCTTCACGGAGCCGTTGATCGAAGCAAGATTTCGCGAGTTAAGGCATGCGCTAAATATCATTGATTTGAGAATGTAGATTGAAACTAGGCAGAACAACTACTCTCATCACTTTATCTTGTTTAGGTGTAGGCATGGATTTAGGGGGAGTGTTGTTCTCTCAATGAACTCTCCCTCCCCCTATTATGCATAAAACGATCCTGTCGTTCACATTAGTCATCTTCGACGATAGTTGTGCTTCAACAACGAGTTATGGTCTTGGGCCCAAGGTTAAAATCTTCGCAGTGCCATACATACTAACTCAAAACTAGGCGGCTTCGGCCACCGCCCCCTCCTTATGGCACTTGTCTCACGGGAACTTCTCACGTTTGGATCCTTCACTCCAAGTTGTTCTCTCTTTATTTTTCTTTGAAAATTGGAGTGAACTCACCCACTTGACATGACTTTATATCTTTTACTGCATGGTGGTTTGAGTTTTTCCTGATTTCTGGGCGTTTTAGGGTCATCTGGAGCGGTACTAACGCTGCTCCAGCGGTACTACCACTGGGCGATACTACCACTGGGCAGCGGTACTACCCCTTAGACTTCTCCACGGGGGGGGGGGGCAGTTTTCTCTCCCCACACCCATACATCCCCACTCCTCCTCGTGGGTGTCTCTCTCCAGGCAACCCCAAGGCTCCGGTGGCCGGCCCCGATCTCCGTTTTCGGCCACCAAGTCGCGATTACAACCGAAGGAATCGTTCTCCACCTCCTCCTCTTGCCATGGATACCGGTATTATCCCTATTCTTCTTCTCATTTGGTCACTTTTTCAAATCTAGGTCTTGGACAATATGAGATGTATCTAGGTCTTGTTGGTTCCGATTTGCGTCATGTAAGGGGTGTGGATGATTGCTAGAGTTTAGATAAGGTGATCTTTTAGAAATTTTGTGGTCAAGGCATCCCCGGTAGTAACGGATCTGAGCTGTGGTGGGTTTCACCCCAATGTTCCATCCCTAAGCGGTCCTACTGCTCGTCCGGGTAGTACTACCTCTCAATAGAGGTAGTATCGCCCTTGTCAGCAGTACTACCGCCCTAGGCTGGCCTTTGCACATTTTTTCTTCTAGTTCATAATTTATTTCTCGACCATATTTAAGTCTTGTTGTCCTGTACTCATTGTTTTCTCTCGTGCTTTCGTGTAGTTGCATTTTTTTTATCTCAGGAGGTGGAATCTCAGCTTCTTAGGAGCGTAGGTTGAATCCCATGCGTGGCAGCACGAAGAGGTACCGTTCATGTGAGGCTGCTGCCCAAGACAACCACAGGAGGTTGTTCTTGCCAAAAAGGCCATTGAAGTCCCAATCCATGGATACTCTAAAGGCTAAGGAATTTTGGATGGCTCGCAAGCTTAATCCCTATATGGAACCTCAGGAGCCTTCAATGCTCAACCATGCCTTCTGGACCCGGAAGCAACTGTCCATCTACAATGATATTCTGAAGCCAAGGGAGAACCTGTATTTTCCTCATGTCAAGGCTGTTAATGTTGAACATGGGCAGTGCAATGAAAGGTATTTCAGGGCTGCTCTCTCGCTCTGTGAGAAGATAGGCATCCATGCTATTATGCAGTTCAACAAAGACTTTAATGCTGAGCTTATTGCGGTTTTCTTTGCCACCGTTCACCTAGGAAGTGATGAGGCCAGGACTGTTACATGGATGACCAATGGCAGGCTGCTTTCAGCTCCCTGAAGTCCTTTATGGATATTCTTAAAATTGAGGATAAGGGTCTTGAGACCCCTCTGGGATTCCGTCCTCACCATGAGTATGCTACTACCCACAAGCAAGCCTTGTACAGGTTCATCACTGAGAAGATCTCCTCTTCTAAAAAAAGTCCACTTGGGTGCTCGAACCTTTCTTAGATATCATGCATCGCATCTTTCGCCACACCTTGATCCCATGTGTTGGCAATCAGGATCAAGTCCACTCCTACCTGGTTGACATGCTTCCATTCTGCGAGCAGCATAAGTTCAAGGTTCACGCGGAGCCTTTGGATATCTCTCATGTTATGTGGTCTGAGCTCCGTTCTGCGGTGTTTGAGCATAAGTGTCCCATGCATGGCCCCATTCCGATGCATCTGATTGAGAAGACTTGGGAAGCAACCTTTCCTAATGAGTTGTTTGGATCTAGGGACTTGGTTTCTCACAAGGTTGTGCAACTTACGCAGAAGGATAAGTGGGCTAATCAAAGTGCCCCTGAACAAGATGTGCCTGAAGACATGGATGAAGATTCTACTAATGATGAGGCTGATGAGGATTTTGTGCCTGACGAGGACACTGCTTCCCCTGCTCCGCCCCTTCTTGAGAACCTTCTTGGTCTAAGGAACTCAAGGAGAAAACGAAGAATCTCTTCTATATGCAGGAGATACATCTCAAACGTATCGACTTTTCCAAACACTTTTGCTATTGTTTTTGCCTCATTATTGCATCATTTGAATAAAACTAACCCGGACTGACGCTGTTTTTAGCAGAGTTGCCTGTATGGTTTTCTTGTGTGAAGGAAAATGGATATTAAGGCGTCCCAGAAAATTCCAATAAAAAATAGAGAAAATCCACGCACCGGGAGGAACCCTGGGCCAGAAGATGGGCCAGAGGGGGGCCACCAGGCCTCCAGGCGACCTGTGGGCGCGGCTACCCCCTGGCCGCGCCGGGAGGCCGCTTGGCTGGGGTCCACCTCCTCCAATGCCCTACATTGGCTCCTAGTTTTACCCGTGACAGAGAAATCGCAGAACAGAAATCATTTGCAAGTTCTCGATGCGGAGCCGCCACCACCCTCGGTTCTTCTCTGGGAGAGCTAATCTGGAGGCATCCTTGGCCTCCGGAGAGGGGAAATCGTCGCCATCATCATCACCATCACCACTCCTTCACCCTTCCATGGCTTCCCCTATCACGTGTGAGTAATTCCCTGCTGTAGGTGAAGGGGGTGGTAGGGATTGTATGAGTTAGATCATGTAATAGTTCGTCAGATTGTTGGGGGCATGTTGCCTATCATCTACTATGGTGTTTATCATCTTTGCTACTACTTGTTACTCTTAATGCTTGTCACTTTGGGCCCGAGTGCATGATTTCAGATCTGAATACCTTATGTTTTCATGAATATATTTGTGTTCTTGATCCTATGTATGAGTAGTATGCACCGATTATAGTCCGGAACCGGCGATCCTAATGGTGACAGCTTGGGACACCAAAGGGGATAGACTATAGTTTGACGATTCCATGTATCTACTGATTGTTAATGCTTTGTTCCGGTTCTCTTTGACAGGAGAACCTTAATCTCCATAAGTTCCTTGTGGCCCCGTTGGTAGCGGGATGGTACGACAAAAGATGTTGTGCAAGTTCTTATTGCAAGCACGCAAAACTACCTCGGGATACATGCCTAATGTTTGATATTTGCGTAGATGATCATTACTTTTCTATGTGCCTTGCCCCAAGTTAAATACATGAAATCTCTCATCCATGACTACCCATCCATCTCCCTAGCCTACAGTGTTTTAATTCTCCTAGTCACCAGTTGCTCTACTTTAGCTCTTTTACTTTCATTGCTTTGCCACAATTATTTTCGTTGGCACCATCACTTCCATATCACCGTTGCTAATAATATTTCTTTGCCAAGAAAGTATCTTTCATGTGCGGTTGAATTGACAACTCAACTGTTAAAGCTTATAAATATTCTTTCGATCCCCTTGTGTCGAATCAATAAATTGGGTTATCTTACCCGCGAAGACTCTTGCGATCCCCTACACTTGTGGGTCATTAAGACTATTTTCTGGTGCCGTTGCCGGGGAGCATAGCTTTATTTACATGTCTACTTGGAGTTATTTTGCTTGCTGCGATTTATTCACTATGGGTTAGAAAGGAGACCACCAAGGTTCCAATATTACCATGCACTACACGAAAAGGTACTGTTTTTAGCACTAGCGCTACGCTTGATTCACCTTGCGTTATGAGTAAGTTTGCGTCACCACCACCACATGCTGCTTCTACCGAGTCCGTCACTATGCCTGATACTTTTGATAATGCTTCTACTACTATTGATGAGACTGGTTCACTTGGTTATTTTATTAAGTCTCAGATTGCTAAGGCTGCGAAGCAGTCTAGGATTGAAATTCATGTTACACGCTACCCCCCTTGGTAGATCCTTTGGTTACCCAGACTTGAGTGGTCTCAAGGAAAGAATTCTTGATGATGATTATATTGAACTTGATGATGATTTATGCAGGGAACTTATAGAGTGTGCTGACTCTAACCCTGCTATTGTTAAGAAGCTGCTTGAAAAGCATTCTATGAAGAACCAATTTACTCCTGATCCTAAATTTGCTTCATCTCCTATTTGCATTGAGGATGCTGATTTTGATTTCTCTATCGATCTTTCACTTATATCCATAGTTGAAGCTGACCCCTTTTATGGCAGATAAAATGACGACGCTATAGCGCACCTTACCAAACTCACTGAGTTGGGTGGATTATTCACTACAGAGGACAAGATGAGAAATTATCGCGAACCTTGTCCGTTATCTTCTTCCAAATCCTGCCAGGCAAAAAAATGATTACTTGATATAAGGAAATTAATAAAAGTTGCTTGCCGGTATGGTCCCGGTATTGAGTGAACTTACTTCTTGAGCATTGCAGTCAAGTCCGCATAATCCTCGGGATCTTTACGTCTCAAGTCTATGACAATTACTTTTGCCGCGTTAAGCTTAATGGTTAGCAGAATCCAGTGGTAACTGCGCACACATATATAACTCATCAATTACATTTACTAATTAACCTCGAGTAAGCGAAACCGAGTATACAGAGAAGACATCAAAACTCACCTAAAGTTGTAAGGAAAGAGTATTTCCCTTTTGTTTTGATTTACAAGCAACGAATTTAGCAACTTAACCTCGATGTCCAAGATTCCTGCTTTTTTTAATTTGATTCTGGGCTAATGAACCCAACGTCCAAGATTCCTGCTTTTTTTAATTCGACGATCTTCAATCTGCATAATATACGTAGTGAGGATAATTATAGATACATGCAATAAACGAGCTCATCTAGAGACTTAACTATAGAAGTAATACTTACAAACAGTAGGAAGTCATTAGTTGTTTGTCGAGGGCCAGGTCATTGTATAACTAAAATAACTCCTCAAATTCAACAAGCAGCACTGCAGCTCCAATGAATTCGTGATCTTTTTTCACTCTCATATACACATTAGTTTTCTCCCTGAAGATGTTCATTTACCACTCATGCAATTCGTTCATCCTTGGTGTTAGAGGAGGATGACCAGGTTTGACGAGAGGCTTCCCGAGCATGAATTTATATTTTTCTTGTTTTGTTACCTCAGCCATCTTAAAGACTACTGAATCGCTCACGTAATCACCAGGATTGGTACCGGGAAGCAAACCTGAATCATTAGCGACGATGATATCACTAGACACCATGAGCGGGGGGCACGATTGCTTCTTCTGTTGGCTGAGGTGGGGAATTGTTTTCCCACTTCTTCGTGTTGCTAACATTGCATCACGGCGCGTTGGAGCAGTCTGCCAGAGCGGTGGCAGAGTCTGTCTTCCGCTTGAGAGAAGGACGAGGAGGCGGCATCTTTCTTACTTGCGTAATTTTTGACGGAGTGGCGACAAAGTTTGTCTTCCGCTGTTGCGGAGGAGCCGGACTGCTCTGACGCGCTGGAGGAGGAGCCGAAGAAGGAGGCGGAGTGGTCCGCTGGAGGAGGAGCCGTAAAACGAGGCGGAGTGCTCCGACGCGCTAGAGGAGGAGCCAAAGAAGGAGGCGGAGTGGTCCGACGCGCCGAAGGAGGAGCCAAAGGAGGAGGACTGCTCCGACGCGCTGGTGAAGGAGCCGAAGAAGGAGGCGGATTCCTCCGACGCGCCGAAGGTGGAGCCCAAGAAGAAGGCAGACTGCTCCAATGCGCCGTAGGAGTCGAAGAAGGAGGTGGAGTGCCCACACGCGCCGAAGGAGGAGCCGAAGAAGAAGGCAGAGTGCCCTCACGCGTCGGAGGAGCCGGAGTGCCCTGATCATTCGCCCGAGGAGGATGAGGAGTGCCCTGATTAGTCGTCGCAGGAGGATGAGGACTGCCCTGATCACTAGCCGGAGGAGGACGAGGAGGCTTCCAGTTTGGAAGATTGATGTACTCCTTCGGCCATAGATATGTACACCTCAAAGCATGAACCAACTTATTATTCTCATCTTCACGTGTAGGGTGGTCAAGCTCGAGCTGCTCAAAATCCTTATTTACTTCAGCCACCATCACAAGAGCATAACCACGTGGAATCGGATGGCAGTGAAAAGTACCGTTTGATTGAGAAGGTGCAACAACGCCGATAGCAGCCTTGAAAGTGAGGTTCCGACATTTAGTCAAAAGCTCGCAAGGTTGAGACTCCGTGATAGTATCCACGGGGTAGCTAGGATCCGTGAAGTCAGGCTGAACGAGCTCCGTGGAAGCCACACTGCTTCTCCACTGAGATGGCGGGGTAAATTCTGGGGTAGTTTCATGCCGCTAAGATGGTTGGTCGACAGCTCACTTGCTCTGAAGTTCCTCCAGAATTTGTAGCCTTGCATTGATCTTCTGCATGTCGCTCAGCTCCGCTTTCCTCTTTCTCGCTCGTCTTCTGTAAACGGCTACGTCGGGAAACCCTAACTTCCACGGAATGGAGCCTGGTGTGCCTCGTGTTCAGCCAGGGTGCTTAGCATTCCCTAGGGCCTCAGTCAGCTCGTCCTTCTCTCTTTAGGGAAAGAACGCCCCTTGTTGCGCTGCGGTGATACACTGCTGAAGCTTGTTGATGCGTTTTGCAAGTTTCTCGTCCGTCCAACGACACTCCCCTGTTTCAGGGTCCAAAGTTCCCCCAACTCTGAAGAACGAGTTCGTTGAACGGTCGGGCCAGTTCCATGTCTGTGGTTGGACCCCTTTAGGAATCAGGTCATTCTCAGCTTTGTCCCACAACGGACGGCCTTTGAGGTAGCCACCTGACCCCGTGTGAGGGTGATACTGCTTCTTTGCAGCATTGTTCTTGTTTCTCTCTGACATTTCCTTACTGTTGTCCGATGACTTGTAGGCCACAAATGCGGGCCAGTGATCTCTAATCTTCTCAAATCGGTCGACGAATTTTGCAGTCTTCCCTTGGTCGACATACTTTGATTTTAACTCTTTCTTCCACCTCCTGAATAGTTCTGCCATCTTCTAAAGAGCACACGCCTTGACCAGTGGCTCTATAACTGGCTTATTTGGATCCTCCTCTCGCGGTAGGGTGAAATTTTCCTTCAACGCGGTCCAAAGATCATCTTTCAGCCTATGGGTGACATAATCACCTTCACGGACGGTGTCGACCTTATGCTTATTCCATTGCTTGATGCTGATCGGGATGTTGTCCCTGACGATAGCTCCGCACTGAGTAGAAAATAAGTCCCTGGTCCGCTTGGCTTCAATCGGTTGGCGATCGTTCGACAGTTCTGTGATCGTGAACTCTTGATCCTTGCCCAACCTTCTTGTCGGGCCTCGTCTCGTTACCGAAGTTTGGCTCGATCCGGACTTTTCAATAGCTCCCGCCTCTGTTCGGTCACCGGAGCCGTCATCATGGTCTCCTTCCTCCGGGATTCGGTAGTAACCAAAGCCATCATGATAATGCCCTTCCTCCTACATTGTTCGACCACTGAAGCCATCATGATAATGTCCTTCCTCCGGGATTCGGTAGTCTTCGTGTTCACTGAGAAAAAATTCGACATTACTACCGTCGCTGTGGATTATATCCCCCAAAATTTCTTCTTTTTCCATGTCTCTTGGAATATCCATAGTTTCTGCAAATATTACAAAGTGGGGGAAGCCCTTTATACATAATCCCAAATGTTAACGTAAAAACTTAATTTGTAACTTAATCTAATCTAAATATTTTTATAATTTTTATAACTTTATTTGCTATTGAAACTGAATCTAATCTAAATATTTTTATAATTTTTATAAGTTGTGTCACATTGGGGAGTTCAAAAATGTACCAAACATATTTTAATATGACTGTAATACACACACATGGCTTCGCAATTAGACTAGGTCTTCTCACACACATGGATTTGCAAATAGGGAGATGGAGAGATCGATGGACGTGCTACCGGTGCGTCGACGGGCGACGATGGAGGGCTTTGGAACGACGATGGGCGAGGGGCGACGACGACGACGGTGATGGGCTCGGGGGCTACGGCAACGACGGCGACGGCGACGACGAGGGGCAACGGGCGACGACGACAACGACGATGGGTTTGGGGGCGACGATGATGGAGATAGGCTCGGGGACGACGGCGATGATGATGGGATCTGGGACGACGACGACGACGATGGGCTCAGGGGTGACGGCGGTGATGACGGGCTCGGGAGCGACGATGACGGTGATGGGCTCATGGCGACCACGGGCTCGTGAGCGGCGGTGACGGCGACGATGGGCTCGTGGAGGAGGCGCGGGCCGGCTGCAACGGGCTCGGGGGCGACGGCGACGAAGAGAGACCGAGGGGGAAATAGAAGTTGGTGGAAATTTTGACAACTCCCTCAATATACGAACACCTTCCTTCCGGTTGGTGGCTCAAACTGGGACCAAAGCACACCTTTTAGTCCCGGGTTGTTACAGCAACCGGGACTAAAGGTCAATTTTGACAACTCCTGCACTATATGCGAAAACTTTGGTTTCGGTTTGTGGCACCAACCAGGACCAAAGCCACACCTCCTCTGGCCCAAAAGGGTGGGAAGAAGAGTACTTTCGTACCGGTTGTTGGCTAGAACCTGGACAAAAGGTCCGTCGGGCCATTTGATATTTTTCATACATTTAGTGATTTTTGTTTTGAGCTAAATGACCCTTAAATTGAAAAGCACTACAAATGAACTCTGAAAATGTTGAAAGTTGGCATGGTATAATCATTTCACGCACATAGCATGTGCTAAAACGTTGAGAGGGTTGCGGCAAACCTGGATGCACATCGCGTACAAAACACACAATCTCTTTCGAAGTATTAGGGTTTTATATGAAAACTCATGTGTTACAAAGGGATTTAATTTTTTGAACTTATTTGAACTCCACACTTTTTATGTCTTCAAAATGCACCATTCAAAGACACATCATCAATTTTCAACTAGTTCTGACTTCATTTGGTATTTTTTATGCATTTACTGATTCTTTGAGTTAAATGACCCTTAAATTGAAAAGCACTACAAATGAACTCTCAAAATGTGGAAAGTTGGCATGGTATCATCATTTCACCCAGAGAGCAGTTGCTAAAAAGTTGAGAGGGTTGCGGCAAAAACTGGATGCACTTCGTATACAAAACGGACAATCTCTTTCGAAGTATCACGGTTTCATACGAAAACTCATCAAATACAAAGGGATTTCATTGTTTGCACTTATTTGAACTCTAGAATTTTTGTGTGTTCAAAATGCACCATTCGAAGACACATCATCAATTTTTAACTATTTCTGACTTCATTTGGTATTTTTCATGCATTTAGTGAGTTTTTTTCCGAGCTAAATGACCCTTAAATTGAAAAGCACTACAAATGAACTATGAAAAGGTTGAAAGTTGGCATGGTATCATCATTTCACCCGCATAACATGTGCTAAAAATTAGAGAGGGTTGCGGCAAAAACTGGATGCACTTCGTGTACAAAACGGACAATCTCTTTCGAAGTATGAGGATTTCATAGGAAAACTCATCTCTTACAAACGGCATTTCATTTCTTCACTTTTTCTTCGCTTGTGTTCCTTGCTTATTACATGGTAACCATGGATAATCTTCAACGTTTAATAGGGTGCTTGGGTTAGCCTTGACTTTGAAGGGAGGAATTTGATGAAACTTTTCATAATCTTCAGATATGTCTGTCTTGCCCTCCAATCCCACGATGTCTCTTTTTCCTGAAAGAACTATGTGGCGCTTTGGCTCATCGTATGATGTATTCTCTTCCTTATTTTATTTTTCTTGGTTTTCTAGACACGTCCTTCATATAGAAAACATACGCCATATCATTGGCTAGGACGAATGGTTCCTCTGCGTGCGCAAGATTGTTCAGATCCACTATTATCATTATGTACTGTTGGTCTATCTGTACCCCGCCTCTTGAAAAATTGACCCACTTGCAATGAAACAAAGGGACCTTCAAATGTCCATAGTGTAGTTCCCATATGTCCACTATGTAACCATAATATGTGTCCTTTCCCCTCTCAGTTGTTGCATCAAAGTGGACACCGCTATTTTTGTTGGTGCTCTTTTTATCTTGGGTAATCGTGTAAAATGTATTCCCATTTATCTCGTACCCTTGGTAAGTCAATACAGTCGAAGATGGTCCCCTGGCCAATGAGTACAAATCATCAGAAACAGTGTTGTCACACATGAGACGTATTTGTAACGAACTGCTGAAATTCCTGATGTGTTCAAATGTAATCCAGTCGTCACACTGCTCCGGGTGTATGCAGCTCAGAATATTCTTGTGTTCATCGACATACGGGGTCACCAAGGTAGAATTCTGTAGAACTGTGTAGTGTGCTTGAGACCAAGAATGCCCGTCCGTACACATTATTGACTTCGCTCCTAGTGTGCCTTTTCTAGTCAGTCTCCCCTCATACTGCGATTGAGGGAGACCAATCTTCTTAAGGTGAGGAATGAAGTCAACACAAAATCCAATGACATCCTCTGTTTCATGGCCCATGGATATACTTCCTTCTTGCTTAGTGCGGCTACAAACATATTTCCTTAAGACTCCCATGAACCTCTCAAAGGGGAACATATTGTGTAGAAATACAGGGCCCAGAACGACAATCTCGTCGACTAGATGAACTAGGACGTGTGTCATGATATTGAAGAAGGATGGTAGGAACACCATCTTGAAACTAACAAGACATTGCACCAAATCACTCCTTAACCTTGGCAGGATTGCTGGATCGATCACCTTCTCAGAGATTGCATCGAGGAATGCACATTGCTTCACAATGGCTAATCGAAAGTTTTCCGGTAGAAGCCCCCTCAATGCAACCGGAAGTAGTTGTGTCATAATCACGTGGCAGTCATGAGACTTTAGGTTCTGGAAAGATTTCTCTGCCATATTTATTATTCCCTTTATATTCGACGAGAAGCCAGATGGGACCTTCATACTGAGCAGACATTCAAAGAAGATTTCCTTCTCTTCTTTGATAAGAGCGCAGCTAGGAGGTCCTTCATACTGCTCTGGATGCATGTCGTCTTTTTCATGCACACGTTGATGTTCCTCCCATGACTCCGGTGTATCTTTCGTCTTCACATACAGTCCCAAGAAGCCTAGAAGGTTCACGCAAAGATTCTTCGTCACGTGCATCACGTCGATTGCACAGCGGACCTCTAGGTCTTTCCAATAGGGTAGGTCCCAAAATATGGATTCTTCTTCCACATGGGTGCGTGTCCCGCATCGTTGATACGTCTCCGTCGTATCTACTTTTCCGAACTATTTTGCCCTTGTTTTGGACTCTAATTTGCATGATTTGAATGGACCTAACCCAGACTAACGCTGTTTTCAGCAGAATTGGCATGGTGTTTTTTTGCGCAAAAATAAAAGTTCTCGAAATGACCTGAAAATTTACGGAGATTTTTTCTGGAATTAATGAAAAATACTAGCGCAAGAATCAGCGGGAGAGGTGGAGCAGTGAGCCCACAAGCCCACCAGGCACGGGCCCCCCTGGCAAGCTTGTGGGGCCCACAAAGCTCCACCGGTTCCAACCTCAGCTCTATATAGTCCATTTCCCTCCGGAAAAAAATCAAGGAGAAGGATTCATCGCGTTTTACGATACGGAGGCACCGCCACCTCCCGTTCTTCATCTGGAGGGTAGATCTGGAGTCCGTTCGGGGCTCCGGAGAGGGGAGATCGTCGCCATCATCATCATCAACCTTCCTTCATCTCCAATTCCATTATGCTCTTCACCGTTCGTGAGTAATCTCATCCTAGGCTTGCTGGACAGTGATGGGTTGGATGAGATCTATCATGTAATCGAGTTAGTTTTGACGGGGATTGATCCCTAATATCCACTATGTTCTGAGATTGATGTTGCTACTACTTGGCTATGCTTAATGCTTGTAACTAGGGCCCGAGTGCCATGATTTCAGATCTGAACCTACTATGTTGTCGCCAATATATGTGTGTTTTAGATCCTATCTTACAAGTTGTAGTCACCTACTATGTGTTATGACCCGGCAACCCCGGAGTGACAATAGACAGAACCACTCTCGGAGATGACCATAGTATGAGGAGTTCATGTATTCACCAAGTGTTATTGTGTTGGTCCAGTTCTTTATTAAAAAGAGAACATTAATATCCCGTAGTTTCCATTAGGACCCCGCTACCACGGGAGGGATGGACAATAGATGTCATGCAAGTTCTTTTCCCTAAGCATGTATGACTACATACGGAATACATGCCTACATTAGATTGATGAACGAGAGCTAGTTACATATATCTCTGTGTTATAGCTGTTACATGATGAATCACATCCGGCATAATCATCCATCACCGATCCAATGCCTACGAGTTTTTCCTACTCGTCCTTGCTACGTTACTTTGCCGCTACTGCCGTCACTACTGCTGCTGTTACTCTGTTGCTACTGGTGTTACTTTGCTGCTACTAGTTACTGTTGCTACAGCTGCTATCATACTACCTTGCTACTGATACATTGCTGCAGACACTAAATCTTTCAGGTGTGGTCGAATTGACAACTCAACTGCTAATACTTGAAAATATTCTTTCGCTTCCCCTTGAGTCGAATCAATAAATTTGGGTTGAATACTCTACCCTCGAAAACTGTTGCGATCCCCTATACTTGTGGGTTATCAAGACCATTTTCTGGCACGGTTGCCGGGGAAGCACAACTATATTCTCTGAGTCACTTGGCATTGACGTCTGCTGGTCACTATGAGCAATCCGGAAGATCCAAGAATTGAAATCTTGCCCTCAACTACGAGGACATGTAAGGAACTGCCTTCTAGCTCTACACTTGATTCACCTTCAGTTATGAGTAAGTTTGCGACATCACCTCCTGCTAGAAATATTGATATGTTGCTTGTGCTTGATGATTCTACTTCTACTACCCATGATGCTTATGATGATGCTATGCTTGATACTGCTTTGTGTGATGATGCTATGCTTGATACTGCTTTGCCACTAGGTGCATTCCTTGATGCACAAATTGCTAGAGTTGCTGCTAGATGTGATGATACTTCTGAAACTGCTGATAGTATTGAAGTAGCACCTGCTATTTTGCCTGCTAGAACTAGCTCTCCTATGCCTGAATTGCGTGTTATGCCTGAGCGCTATGATATGGAGGGAGAGATAACCGAGGATTTTCTTGCATGTAAGGATAGCTATGATGTTGAGAAATTACTGCTCAAGTGGAAAGAAAAATCTCTTAACTCTAGGATGAAATACGACCCGAAATTTGCTACTTCGCCTATCTTTGTGACCGATAAGGATTATGAATTCTCTGTCGACCCTGAGTTAATCACTCTGGTCGAATCTGATCCTTTTCACGGTTATGAGTCTGAAACGGTTGTAGCCCATCTTACCAAACTCCACGATATAGCCACTGTATTCACTAGTGAGGAAAAGATCCGCCACTACTATATCCTCAAGTTGTTTCCTTTCACACTAAAGGATGATGCTCAGACTTGGTTCACTTCTCTTTCTCCTGGTTGTGTGCATAGTCCCCAGGATATGGTCTACTACTTCTCTGAAAAATATTTCCCTGCCCATAAGAAGCAAGCTGCCTTGCAGGAAATATACAACTTTGCTCAAGTTGAACAAGAGAGTCTCCCACAAGCTTGGGGGAGGCTCGTCCATCTACTGAATGCTTTGCCTGATCACCCTCTTGAGAAGAATGAAATACTTGATATCTTCTATAATGGACTTACCGATGCTTCTAGAGACCACCTAGATAGTTGTGCCGGTTGTGTTTTTAGGGAACGAACCATAGAACAAGCTGAGATTCTACTGAATAACATCTTGTGCAATGAGAATTCTTGGACTATTCCCGAACCACCTCCTAAGCCAACTCCTAAGAAAAGAGGTATTCTATTCCTCAGTCCTGAAGATATGCAAGAAGTCAAGAAATCTATGCGAGAGAAAGGCATTAAATATGAAGATATAAAAAATCTACCACTTATCGAAGACATCCATGGTCTTGATAACCCGATACATGTAGTAGAAGTAAGTTCTCTGCGTAGGTTTATGGAGAGTGATATTCCTTTTGATAAACCTGCTAGCTTATGCCTGGATGAATTTGATAACTTTGTTGCCAAACAATAGAGTTTCAATGATTATGTTAGCAGACAATTGGAACATAATACTCGTATGCTCAGTCATTTAAGTGCTTGTGTGGACAGAAACATCAATGATCTTAAGCTCTTGAGTAAACATGCTTCTATAGCTACTACTCAAGTAGAACAAGTACTTCAAGCTCAAAATGACTTGCTCAATGAGTTGAATGACTATTTTGTCGAAGTCATCACTAGAGGCGGTAGAATGACCCAGGAACCTTTGTATCCTTAGGGTCATCCAAAGAGGATTGAACAAGATTCTCAAGGGGTTAGCACCGATGCACCCAGTCATCCTCGAGAGAAGAAGAAAGATGATAGGAACCTGCACGCTAGCAACCCTGTTGCTGCTATACCTGAGAGTCCAAACGATGTCTCTGTCTCTGATGCTGAAACACAATCTGGTGATGAACATAAGCCTAATGATAATATCAAAAGTGATGTTCATGAAGATGCTCAACCTAGCAACGATACATATGTGGAGATTGAACCTGTTGATCTTGATAACCCACAGCCTAAGACTAAGAGATATGATAAGAATGACTTTGCTGCTAGGAAGCATGGTAAAGAACGGGAACCATGGGTTCAGAAACCCATGCCCTTTCATCCCAAACCATCCAAGAAAAAGAATGATGAGGATTTTGAGCGATTCGTTGAAATGATTAGACCTGTCTTTCTACAAATACGTTTGACAGATATGCTCAAAGTGTCTCCGTATGCTAAGTACATGAAACATATTGTGACTAATAAGAGGAGGATACCTGAGGTTGAGATTTCCACCATGCTTGCTAATTATACCTTCAAGGGTGGAACTCCTAAGACACTAGGTGATCCCGGAGTGCCCACTATACCTTGCTCCATTAAGGGTAACTACGTTAGAACTGCTTTATGCGACCTTGGAGCCGGTGTTAGTGTTATGCCTCTCTGTCTTTATCGTAGACTTGAACTGGATAAGTTGACACTCACTGAAATCTCTCTGCAAATGGCTGACAAATCAACTGCTTTCCTATCGGCATTTGCGAGGATGTGCATGTTGTGGTTGCTAATGTCACTATCTTAACAGACTTTGTTATCTTGGATATTCCCGAGGTCGATGCCATGGTGGTCATCCTCGGAAGACCCTTTTTAAAAACTGCACGGGCTGTTATAGATTGCAACAAAGGCAATCTCACTTTCCATGTCAATGGTAATGAGCATATTGTGCACTTTCCGAAGAAACAATATCGAGTACATTGCATCAATGCTATCGAAAAAACTTCATCAATTCTTATTGGGAGCTTTGAATGCCCTATACCTCCTGTCATGATGAAGTATGATTTGCTTGTTGGGGAGATACACATCCCCATTGAGGTAACCTAGTGACTATTCGAAAATTCTCCGTTCTCTTTTGCGATTCGAAAAAGTTTGTCGAGGAGGCTTGATCAATCTCACTAACGGATTTCTTTCGATGACGATGAGATGGATGAATCGAGGAGTCACAAACCTCTGTTCCAAGCTTTCACCTTCGGTTTCTTAGAACAAAAATGATAGATTTAGTTTATTTTTCCCTATTTTCTGTTTTAGCGTCCGGTAGAAAAGTACCCCGAAAATAAAAGTTCTCCGAACGTCGTGAAAATCAAGTATGATTTTTTCTGGAATTTTTGAAAAATAGTGAGATGAAGAACTTGTCTGGGGGCTACACCAGTGGGCCACAAGCCCTGGAGGCGCGGGCACCCCCCTGGCCGCGCCACCCAGGCTTTGGGGCCCACGTGCACCCCCTCCACACATTCTTGCTCTCATCTGGTTCTCCTCCCTCTAGAAAAAATCATTTCGTAGCTCAAACCCGTGTTCTTGCTCCTCTTGCTGGATTTTCTATCTCTTTGCTCAAAGCACCATTCTCCAAACTGTTTTGGGGAAATTACTCCTTGGTAAGTGAGTCCTTCATTGGTCCAATTAGTTTTTGCTCTAGTGCCTTATAGTTCGTGTATTTTTGTTGCCTTGGTGACCATGTTCTTGAGCTATGCATGCTAATTTTAGCTGGTCCCAAGTAGTTTTGATGCGTAATATGGCCCCTAGGCACTTGTTGGAGTAGTTGCTACAAGTTTAGTTGAGCCTTGTTCACCTTTCCTTAGAATCGCTGGAAATTTCAGAAAAGGAAGATGTTCAGGAGAAACTGTCATGGTGGTTCTTCAACCAAGAGAGGTCCCCGTCTTGCGATTCGGGAACCCGATCCTTACCAACCAAGGGAACCGCAGGTACAACCATGTGAATGGCCTTCTGATGAATTTATGATTGAGGAAGGTTTCAAAGATAAGTTTGATGCAGTTGTTCGCAACGTCGGACTCGAAGAATTCATCTCCGATAAATGTGAACAGTATGTTGCTCTCACTGCCTCTTTTGTTCGTAGATTCAAATTTTCAGCTGGCCGTGACACATCGGTATTGTTTGATCTCTATGATAAATCGTATACAACGGATTTAGAGGATTTCGATAGAATTTGCAAAATACCTATTTGGGGTAGCCTCAATGATCCTCCTAAATCTTCAGTTAGAGATTTTTTCTCTGGTAGAACTGTTGGCGAAACTAGAGATATTACATAGGCTACCATGGGGAGCATTCATTTTCCTACCTTGCTTTATTTCGCCCTCTTCGTAGGCAGATGCATTAATGGCAAGATTGAGAATTGTCACCTCTGTGCACCCGACCTTAGTATCCTTAAGAGCGCAGTAACGGGTGATAAAAGTTTCAACATGGGAGCTATTATAGCAAGGAGGCTGAATAATAAAGCTAATGAAGGGGATTTCTTTGGTGGGATCTATGCCACTCGCATAGCAAACTTTCTTGGAGTACCCATCCGCGAAGGAGATCCCTCGCTCCATATAGCTTTCCTTGACCGCGTTGCTTTGAAACGCTACCAGCTCCTTGAGAGGCATGATGAATCCCTCCTATACCGTTTTATATTTAACTCGCAGCGTGTTTTCCATATTACCCTTCCTGCTCCTGCCTTCTTTGACTTTCAGGTAAAATGGAGATATTACATAACCAGAGGAGAGGCAGAGGAGTATGAGAGGGAGGCAAAGGCTGCTCGTCTCCGTGAGGCAGCTATTCAGGCAGTGGCTGCAACACTCCCGTATAACCCCCATTATGATTTTGGGTTTCGCCAGGACCATCCTTAGGAGTAGACCAACTTAGGCCGAAAGCCTAAGCTTGGGGGAGTACATGTTTCTCACCGACTTTACATTCTTGCTTATGCTTTCGCTTTGTTCGTCGTTGTTCACACTTTGCCACTGTATCATCCATGCTAGTTTATTTTATTTTTCTTGTTTTATTTTTCGTGTGTCTGTCTAGTTTGAGAAAACCCAAAAAGATTTTATTTTTCTTCTTTTGCTTGTTGGGAGCTTTCTCGTGTAAATAGTTTTCTTTTTCTTTGGGTCAAGGTAGAAGGTAATGGTTACAATGTTTAGTGGCTCTCGCATGCATACCTGTTTAGCTGTCAAAGAGCCATATTACTTTGTCTTCTCCTTTGTGTTTGCCTGCAGATTCCAGCGTAGTCCAATGCAAGAGCACACTTATTATTGTTCACATCGTTCGTTCGTGCAAGTGAAAGGCAATAATGATGATATACGATGAAGTGACTGAGCCTGGAAAAGCTGGTATGAACTCGATCTATTTTGTTTTTGTAAATATGACTAGCTCATCGTTCCTGATTCAGCTTTGGTGTGAGAGAAACATGTTTGCAATGACAACTTAGAGATCATAGTTGCTTATGCCATGCTTACTTAGCTAGGACCTTATAATGGTCTATCTTCGATGCCCACATGAATGTTAAGATGACTGTGTTGTAGTATGATAGGATGGTATCCTCCTTTGAATGATTCAAGTGGATTGACTTGGCACATATTTACGCATGTAGTTGAAACAAAATCAACAGAGCCTCTATGATATTAATGTTCATGGTGATTTATTTCCTACTCATGCTTGCACTCAATGTTAGTTAATCTCAATGCATTTTGATGACTGTTGTCGCTCTCTAGTTGGTCGCTTCCCAGTATTTTGCTAGCCTTCACTTGTACTAAGCGGGAATACTGCTTGTGCATCCACTCCCATAAACCCAAAGTTGTTCCACAGGAGTCTACCATACCTACCTATATGCGGTATCTACCTGCCGTTCCAAGTAAATTTGCATGTTCCAATCTCTAAACCTTCAAGAAATAATCTGTTTTGCATGCCCGAACCGCTCATGTGGTGACAGGGGGCTATCAGTATCTTCCATGCTAGGCATGTTATCCTCGATATGTGTTTATTCACTATCATTCATGAGAAAGGGGCCGGTAATTGGAATGCCCAGTTCCATGCTCAAATCTAAAAGATAACTGCAAACAAAACTCCCCCTTGATTGATGTTGGTATGGACGGCACCCGAGTATTCGGCTAGTCGTGGAGTGTGATTGATTGGTGGTGGGGGAGTCAAAACTTTACTTTTCTGATTTGAACCGCCTATAGCATGTGTAGCGTGGAAGATGATGAGAACTCTTAGTCATTGTGTTGACAATGAAAAGCATGCCACCCAAAATTATTATCTCTGTTTTCAAAGCTTGAGCTCTGGCACCTCTGCAAATCAATGTTTCCCTCTGCGAAGGGCCTGTCTATTTATGTTTCTGTCGAGTCATCCTCCTCTTATAAAAGCACCAATTAGAGAGCACCTCTGTCGTTTTTATGCTTTGATTTTAAATGTGTTGAGTATGACTGTGACTGTATCTTCTTTGCCATGAATTACAATGTTTAGTCAGCCCTTGGTCTTTGAAGGTGCTATGCATTTATGTTTGACGGTCTCAGGAAGAGCTAGCGAAATACCATGTGTTCGTACTGCTTCATGTTCTTTTGATTGAAGTGTTGACATTTGAGGCTTATTATTACTTGCTCGCTAGCTGATTATGCCATTCATATGAGTTTACCGTGAGACCTAGATGTCATTTGCTTATGTGGTTTTCTCGTGATCTTGCTGAAATTCTGGTTATGAGTTAGACATAGTTGCAACAACAAGATCAAACATAGTTCGTCAAAGTTTTTATTTTGTCTCTTTCAGTTTGTCAACTGAATTGCTTGAGGACAAGCAAGGCATTAAGCTTGGGGGAGTTGATACGTCTCCGTCGTATCTACTTTTCCGAACTCTTTTGCCCTTGTTTTGGACTCTAATTTGCATGATTTGAATGGAACTAACCTGGACTAACACTATTTTCAGCAGAATTGCCATGGTGTTGTTTTTGCGCAGAAATAAAAGTTCTCGGAATGAACTGAAAATTTACGGAGAATTTTTCTGGAATTAATGAAAAATACTGGCGCAAGAATCAGCGGGAGAGGTGGAGCCGTGAGCCCACAAGCCCAACAGGTGCGGCCCCCCTGGTCATGCCTGGCAGGCTTGTGGGTCCCACAAAGCTCCACCACCTCCAACCTCAGCTCTATATAGTCCGTTTCGTCCGGAAAAAAATCAGGGAGAAGGATTCATTCCATTTTACGATACGGAGGCGCCGCCACCTCCTGTTCTCCCTCTGGAGGGCAGATCTAGAGTTCGTTTTGGGCTCCGGAGAGGGGAGATCGTCGCCATCGTCATCATCAACCTTCCTTCATCGCCAATTCCATGATGCTCTTCACCGTTCGTCAGTAATCTCATCGTAGGCTTGCTGGACAGTGATGGGTTGGATGAGATCTATCATGTAATCGAGTTAGTTTTGACGGGGATTGATCCCTAGTATCCACTATGTTCTGAAATTGATGTTGCTACTACTTGGCTATGCTTAATGCTTGTCACTAGGGCCCGAGTGCCATTATTTCAGATCTGAACCTATTATGCTGTCGCCAATATATGTGTGTTTTAGATCCTATCTTGCAAGTTGTAGTCACCTACTATGTGTTATGACCCGGCAACCCCGGAGTGACAATAGCCGGAACCACTCCCGCAGATGACCATAGTATGAGGAGTTCATGTATTCACCAAGTGTTAATGCGTTGGTCCGGTTCCTTATTAGAAGGAGAACCTTAATATCCCGTAGTTTCCATTAGGACCCCGCTCCCACGGGAGGGATGGACAATAGATGTCATGCAAGTTATTTTCCCTAAGCACGTATGACTACATATGGAATACATGCCTACATTAGATTGACGAACGGGAGCGAGTTACATATCTCTCCGTGTTATAGCTGTTACATGATGAATCACATCTGGCATAATCATCCATCACCGATCCAATGCCTACGAGTTTTTCCTACTGGTCCTTGCTACGTTACTTTGCCGCTATTGCCTTCACTACTTTTGTTGTTACTCTGTTGCTAGTGCTGTTACTTTGCTGCTACTCGTTACTGTTGCTACTCCTGCTATCATACTACCTTGCTACTGATACTTTGCTGCAGACACTAAATCTTTCAGGTGTGGTTGAATTGACAACTCAGCTGCTAATACTTGAGAATATTCTTTCGCTTCCCCTTGAGTCGAATCAATAAATTTGGGTTGAATACTCTACCCTCGAAAATTGTTGCGATCCCCTATACTTGTGGGTTATCAATCGTCATTCGGAACAGATAGCCCGCCAGGACCCTTTCCAAAGATTACTTGTAAATCATTGACCATATCAAGTATGTTATCACGAGTACGGAGGGCGGGCTTCTTCGGGTGATCTGCCTCACCTTTGAAATGCTTTCCTTTCTTTCGACATTGATGGTTGGTCGGTGATACCTCTCCATCGTATCTACTTTTCCAAACTCTTTTGCCCTTGTTTTGGACTCTAATTTGCATGATTTGAATGGAACTAACCCGGACTAACGCTGTTTTCAGCAGAATTGCCATGGTGTTGTTTTTGCGCAGAAATAAAACTTCTGGGAATGACCTGGAAATTTACGGGGATTTTTTGTGGAATATATAAAATTTACTGGCGCAAGAATCAACCAGAGGGGTGGAGCTGAGAGCCCACAATCCCATGAGGCGCGGCCCCCCTGGCCGTGCCTGGCAGGCTTGTGGGGCCCATGAAGCTCCACCGCCTCCAATATCAGCTCTATTTAGTCCCTTTCGTCCAAAAAAAAAATCAAGGAGAAGAGTTCATTGCGTTTTACGATACGGAGGCGCCGCCACCTCCCATTCTTCCTCTAGAGGGCACATTTGGAGTCCGTTCTGGGCTCCAAAGAGGGGAGATCGTCGCCATCATCATCACCAACCTTCCTTCATCGCCAATTCCATGATGCTCTTCACCGTTCGCGAGTAATCTCATCATAGGTTTGCTGGACGGTGATGGGTTGGATGAGATCTATCATGTAATCGAGTTAGTTTTGACAGGGATTGATCCCTAGTGTCCACTATGTGCTGATATTGATGTTGCTACTACTTTGCCATGCTTAACGCTTGTCACTAGGGCCCGAGTGCCATGATTTCAGATCTGAACCTATCATGTTGTCGCGAATATATGTGTGATCTTGATCCTATCTTGCAAGTTGTAGTCACCTACTATGTGTTATGACCCGGCAACCCCGGAGTGACAATAGCGGGAACCACTCCCGGAGATGACCATAGTATGAGGAGTTCATGTATTCATTAAGTGTTAATGCGTTGGTCCGGTTCTTTATTAAAAGGAGAACCTTAATATCCCATAGTTTCCATTAGGACCCCGCTTCCACGGGAAGGATGGACAATAGTTGTCATGCAAGTTATATCCCTAAGCACGTATTACTACATACGGAATACATGCCTACATTACATTGACGAACTAGAGCTAGTTACATATCTCTCCATGTTATAACTGTTGCATGATGAATACCATCCGGCATAATCATCCATCACCGATCCAATGCCTACGAGTTTTTCCGACTCGTCCTTGCTATGTTACTTTGCCTCTACTGCTGTCACTGCTTCTACTGTTATTCTGTCGCTACTTCTGTCACTTTGCTGCTACTGGTTACTGTTGCTACTGTTGCTATCACACTACTCTGCTACTGATACTTTGTTGCAGATACTAAGTCTTTCAGGTGTGGTTGAATTGACAACTCAACTGCTAATACTTGAGAATATTCTTTGGCTTCCCCTTGTGTCGAATCAATAAATTTGGGTTGAGTAGTCTACCCTCGAAAACTGTTGTGATCCCCTATACTTGTGGGTTATCAGTCGACAGAAATCGACGATGCCCCATTTACACATTCTTCCTGCATTTGTCCAAATATATAGTGTCGCTGTCATCTAAATAGTGTGTGCATGTGTTGTATCCCTTGTTTGTGTGTCTTGAAAGGTTACTAAGAGCAGGCCAATCGTTGATGGTTACAAACAGCAACGCATGTAGGTCAAATTCCTCCTATTCGTTCTCATCCCACACACATACACCATTTCCATTCCATAGCTGTAAAAGTTCATAAACTAATGGCCTTAGGTACACATCAATGTCATTGCCGAGTTGCCTAGGGCCTTGGATGAGCACTGGCATCATAATGAACTTCCGCTTCATGCACAACCAAGGAGGAAGGTTATACATACATAGAGACACATGACATGTGCTATGCTTGCTGCTCTGCTCCGCAAATGGATTAATGCCATCTGCACTTAAACCAAACCATACATTCCTTGGGTCGCGTGTAAAGTCGCTCCACTTTCTCTCGATCTTTACACTGCGACCCGTCAGCGGGTGCTCTCAACTTCCCATCTTTCTTATGGTCTTTTATGTGCCATTGCATCAACTCAGCATGCTTTTTATTTCTGAACAGACATTTCAACCGTGGTATTATAGGAGCATACCACATCACCTTGGCAGGAACCATCTTCCTGGTGATCTGGCCCTCAACATCACTAGGGTCACCTCTTCTGATCTTATACCGCAATGCGCCGCATACCGGGCATGCGTTCAAATCCTCGTATGCATCGCGGTAGAGGATCCAATCATTTGGTCATGCATGTATCTTCTGCACATCCAATCCTAGAGGGCATAGAACCCTCTTCGCTTCGTACATACTATCGGGCAATTTTTTATCCTTTGGAAGCTTCTTCTTCATTAATTTCAGTAGCGAACTAAATGCCTTGTAAGATACACCATTGTCTGCCTTCCATTGCAACAATTCGAGTGTGGTACCGAGCTTTGTGTTGTCATCGTCGCAATTTGGATACAACCCTTTTTTGTGATTTTTCTAACATGCGATCGAATTTCAACTTCTCCCTTGCACTTTCGCATTCTCTATGTGCATCAACAATGAGCCGACGAAGATCATCATCGGGCACATCGTCTGGTTCCTCTTGATCTTCAACTTCCCCCATTGCAGCATCACGATAATTAGGGGGCGGGTAGTTGTCATCATCCTCTTCTTCTATGTTGTCTTCCATCATAACCCCTCTTTCTCCGTGCTTGGTCCAAACATTATAGTGTGGCATAAAACCCTTCGGAAGCATGTGGAAGTGAAGGGTTTTATAGTCGGAGAATTCCTTCGTATTCCCACAGACATTACATGGATAATGCATAAAACCATTCCGTTTGTTTGCCTTAGCCGGTTTGAGAAAATTATGCAGGCCATTAATATACTCGGAGGTGCGTCGGTCACCGTACATCCATTGACAGTTCATCTACGTGCGTTATATAACAAAGTGTATTAAAAACTACACAGATCTTGATGAAAATGGAGCTTGGACAAGGAGCTTCTAAAGGAGAAAGCTTAAGTGTGGCTCGGGCATTTCATCGAACACCTGATGTGCATAGGAGGTGAGCTAGAGCACCGCAAAGCTCTCCCACGGCCGGCCAAAAAAACAGAGCAGTTTACTGCTCTGCTCGCGGGGGTATACGTAGGCCAACCATTGGTCCCGGTTTGTGGCCAGAACCGAGACCAAAGGACAACCTAAGGTCTCGGTTCCAACCACAAACCGGGACTACTGGTTGTGCTCCAAGAGCGAGGCACATTGGTCCCGGTTCGTGTCTAGAACCGGGACCGAAGGTGACAAACGAAGAAGGACAAATGGCCCACGAGGCCCGGCCGGCGCCCTGGCCTCACGAACCGGGACCTATGCCCACATGGGTTCTAGTTTGTGAGTGAACCGGGACTAATGGGATTTCATAAAGTGGACCAAATCCCTCTTTTCTACTAGTGTCACATCATTCACACAAAGAAGCCACTTGGGAGTGCGAGGACCACCTCCGTTCCGAGTACCTAGAGTTCTTACAGTCATAGATCTCGGGTCAAGATCCTCTTGTAGTGTGGGAGAGTTGTGACAACCCCAATGCTTTTCCTTCCCCCTTTGTAACTCCTTTCCATGTTTGGCAGCCTTGTGATGCAATGTGAATGGATGAGAGACTTGGTGATGTTGTCGTTTCATGTGCATCATGCATCATGCATAGCATTTATTTCTTTTGTCTTCCTTGTTTGATCTTGGTGTGGTTGTGTCTCCTTTCTGGTGTATGTGATTGCATGTGTTCTTGTGATTGATGTTGTGAAGTGTGGTGTTGGTGCAACGAGAGCCCTTCAAAACCCTTAGTTGCACCATGTCCAAAACCCTCTCTCTTTTTAAATGACTTAGGGTAGAATTGAAGTTTCTGTTTTGGCCTATTAAAAATGTTCAAGATCTATGAAAACCCTTTTAAATAATTATGGCTGGCAACACACACTTATTTGAATTTATTTTTTCTTTTGTTTTATTTGAAAACAGAGCCACACTCAAATAAAACATTTATTTCTTTTACCCTAAAATGTCCCACCTATTTTTATACATAGGAGGTTCATTTTATATTTCCAAAAGTATGTTTACTTTGACAAAAACTCTTTTCTTTTCCCCTAGCTTTAAATCCCAAAGCTGGTTGTGTTTTTTTCAAATAGACCAGATAGTTAATGAGATAGTGAGAGAGTGGGATGGGCTCCTGGCCCATCTTCTTTCTTCTGGCGAGCAAACCCACCTCCCTCTCCTTTCTCTAATGTCGTTCCCTTCTTCGCTTTTCGTCACACACAACAATCGTGTGAGAGAGAGAGAGGCTACTGCGTGGCACGTCACGGACGTCGAGACCGTCAGTCCGATGCCCTATAAAGCCTCGGCATGACCTACGGATGCGTGCATTCCTCCTCCTCCGCCGCCAGCCTCTTCTCCCTCCTTTCCCATTCTGCAAGGTGAGCTTTCAGAGAGGTTCAGAGAGGGAGACAGAGTGCTTCGCCGCGTCGCCGCCGCCCCCCCTCATCGCCGGTAGCTCCTCTGGGGAGATCAAGATGGCAGGGAGGATGCCGAATCCTCCCTTGAACCGTTCCCATGGCTGGGAGGGCGGATCCCCCTCCCTGGCGCCGCCTCCACCATCGCCATCATCAGAGGTGGAGCGGCTTTGCCACAGAGCCGCCTCGAGCCTCTTCTTCCTCTCGCTCGAGGAGTTCCTCGTTGTCGCTGTGCCAGGGTGAGCCATCATCGCCCCTTCTACCCTCTCCCGCATGCTCTATCCCTCTCTGTGCGTGTAGCATCGCCGCCAACGTGCTCTGCCATGGTTGGGAGCACCAGCTCCTTGAGCCGTTGTTGGCTTCCCCCCCCGGTGGTTTGACCACGGGAACGAGACCCCCATGGCCTCCACATTCCCCGCCGGTGGCCAGCTACGTTGATTCGTGTTCGTAGCCTCGTTGTCGTCTTCCCTTGTTTCGGCCACCGCCATGGTAGTATGCGATGTATAGGGGCTGCTCAAAAGGAGTCAGACCCCCTTTTTGTCAAGTTCCGGTGCACTAGCATAGTGGTGAGTGCCTTCTGTGTTGTCCTTGGCGTAGCGGATTCGAGTCCCCGTAGGTCCCCTTTTTATTTTCGTTTTATTTCCAGAAGTGTAGGAGTGGCATTAGTACAGGAGACCTTCGGCCCCTTCTACTGCAACTATCCTAGTGTAGCTTTGTTATGCATAGTGTGTGTGTGGTGTGAGCAAGAGGTGGAGGGTTCGAATCCCCCTGCACCTTTCTTTTATTTTATTTTTGTGTGTGCATGTATGTGAGGGTGCACACGTGTATGTGTGTGTGACAGCCCGATGCCGACGTTCCAGAAGATTCCCCTTTTATTCCGTTTCCGTCGTGTGATTATTTTATTTGTCGCATGATCATCGCATCATTCACATCATCTGCATTGCATCGGCACCTCCGTTGCCGCCAGTTTTCTACTTGCATCCGTTGTTACTTGTCGGTTCTCATCGTTGTCCGTTCTGAGCCTGACCACACATGCACGCGCCCGCGGTATCGTCAAAACCCTGTTTTTAAAAGTGTGTATATAACTTTCTTCGATTGGGTTGGAACGTGGTGTGCGTTCTCAATATAATATAGGTATGCCGCCGACCAAATTTCGTCGCAATCGGAGTCCGTCTGGTACCCGAACGATCGACCGTAGCGGCACCATATTCTTCTATCGTCGGACAATTTATCGATGTTTTAAAATAACGTTGTCGGGTCGCCCATTTACCTCGCATCCCTACAAAGCCCTTCTTCACAGCCCGTCAAACCCATCTAGCCACTTCCTCCGTTCATGGTCGTCGGATCGCGATCGAACGGACGAGGTCCACCCCACCATAGCCCAACCCTATATAAGACCACCCCATGGAGACCTCTCTCACTTCACTTCACTAGGGTTTCCCCCTAGTCATTTTTGCAGCCACCCCCTGGAAAACCCCACCTGCTAGCCCACACCCTTCAAATCCCACAACCCTAAGCTCCATAGCCATTCTCAGCCATCGGATCTGAGATCTGGGGCTCAGATTCGCCCAGTTTCCCACCTATCGGACATGTCCGCGCCTCCCGCCGGACACGTCCGGCGTCCACATGGCCAAAGAGAGCAGCCCCGAGCCTCCCATGGCTGCCCCGTCAATCTGCGTTGCCGACCTCGCTGGAGCTCCCATCGTGGTGCCTCGTCGGAGCACCACCAGGCCGAGCCCCGCGCCCCTGCTCCTTTTTCCTTCCCTCTCCTCTCTCTCTCACGTCTTCTCCCTCTCTTTGTCCCGCAGGAGGATCCATGGCCGCCGGTGCTAGCCGCTGGCCCCAACCTGCGCCGTCGCCGTCGGCGAGCCTCGCCCCGGTCTGGTCCAACCTGGATCCGGCCATCCCCGCCGTCACGAAGACCTCGCCTGGCCTGCCCTACTGGATCTCCTCCCCGTCCGTCGGCAACCTCGCTGCAGCGCCGCCAGGTCCCTGGCCTCGCCCCGACGAGAGGAACGACGAGCCAGCCGCGTGCACCTCTTGGGCCTCCAGCGGTCGCGCTGAGCAGGCCTAGTACCAAGCGCCTCCAGGCCCAGCCGCGCCAGTGGACCGAGCAGCGCCCTCGTGCCACGTGGGCCGCCTCCTCCAACCTCCGCCTCGGCCCACTACCTCCTCTCCAAGCCCACGCCGAGCTAGGCCGGCCCGAGGTGAGCACCTCCCCTGCCTCTAACCCTTGCCCTGAAGTTGTCTAGTTATCTGGCGCCCACCGTTAGGCCCGGTAGATTATTTTATTTTAGGGATTTTCAGAATTAATTAAATTCCAGAAAATTGACGATTTTAAAATGCCCGTAGTTTCTAAACCGTAAGTCGGATTGAGGTGATCTATATATGGATCTCATGTAGAATTTCGGCCTAGATTACGAATTTGCAACTTGCATAAATGCTTGAAGTAGTTTGAACAGCCATATGCCTAGTTTTGTGTGATGTCTCAATAGGATAATTGCCCGTATTTATTTTCCGTCCGTGTCCGGATTGCTCGAACTCCGTAGATAAAATGCTCATGGTTTAGGAACCCCTTTGCCACGTATTTTAGAGTAGTGGATGGTATTTTTGCATGTAGGATTCCGTAGCTAGTTTATTATACCGTGTCCAGGACTTATTCCCGCATATACGTGTGGCGTTGTTTTTATTTTGCAACCCCTCATGTTATATAAGTTTTCAGGGTAGAAAATCCATAGAATTTAACCGTGTATTTAGTTTTAGCTTTCCAGCAAGTTAGTACGCCTGATGTTTTGCCGTGGTGCCCTTTTGTTTATTTTGTGGGATTTAATCTGTGCGTGGTATGAAGGAGTTGTCAACTAGAGAGTTGTCCTTGGATGTGTAGACTAGCCCCTGGTAATTTTGGTTGCAATAGAAATCCATGTTTAGGTGTGGTTTGCTTGTTCTTTACTTGCTAGGAAATAGTGTTGTTTTAGAGATGCGGAAATATTTCTAAGTGTGAGATATGTTATATTGTGTTGCTGTCTTCTCTTGATTCTATCTGAAGATCTGTAGCTCTTTTGAGGTTGGTGCAATGGAGTTAGTTGTAGACTTTAGGATTGTCAGCATGCTCTCAATTTTCATGCCATTTGGAGTCCTCTAGCTTATGGTTTTGCTGCTGTCAATATGCCTTGAGATCGAAAAATGCAGTTTCATGAACTGCTATTTTCTCTAAGTCTGAAACTGTGTGCGAGAAGCCATTGTGTGACTTCTTTTCCTAGTGATCCATGCTTCCATGCTAGGTGTTGTTAGTTGTATCTTGTAGTGCTTCTTTCCCTCTATTGCCTCATGCCTTGGTTGAGCATATTGGTTTTGTGTAGCTCGTAGTTGTGGGGTGTTGAAAACGCTATGTGGCTGATTTTGGCAGATTGTAGTGATTTCTTGTTTAGCTCGTAGTTGTTGAATCATTGCTCCGTTTTCATCGTGTCCTATATGAAACTTGCTTAGATCTCGTGTAGTTTCATATTATCTTGCTGGTTGTGTGTTTTGAGATGCTCGTGACTGTCGTTGCACACATATTGCATTCATGTCATCATATCTTGCGGTGCTTGTATCTTTTGAACCGTAGCTCCGTTGGATATGTTCTCTATGTGTAAATTGCTTGTAACAACGCGTAGAATCACATGAACCCATTTTTTTGCTGTTTAATAAACATTTAAACGTGTTAGTTCAGATTTGGACATAATTGTAAATTAACGTATGACGTCATCTCGGAGATGCTATATGTCATTTCCGAACTCATTTAAAATGCCTAGATAGGTAGTTTAATTATGCTCGACCTCTTGCCATGTGTAACCACATTTAATATCGCTGTGTCCCTAATTGGGATAGAACTAAATAACTCGTATGTGGAGTTTGTCAATATGCAACTCGTTGCCTATTGAGCTTCACTTAATGTGTAGGCTTGATTGTGTGATTTGTCATGCCATGTCTTGCATATATTCAGCTGATCATGCATCATATGTGTTGTCCATTGTGTGGTGAATATCGTGTGTTGATTCTTGTTTCCGGTTTAATTCGTTTCGATAGAGTTCCGCAAGCGTGTCGGAAAGTGAGGACTTGTTCGACTACATCGGTTCGTCTGCTCCACAGAGTCATTCTTCTTCCAAGCGGGATCTCGGGCAAGATGACCATTTCCCCAGATACCATTACTATCATTGCCATGCTAGTTTTACCGCTTCTATCGTTATGTCTCGTTGCCTACCACCTGTTAAATATCAGCCTCTCGACATTGCCATGAAAACCTTCAACCTCATCGCAACCTAGCAAACCACTGATTGGCTATGTTACCGCTTGCTTTGCCATGTGTTAACTTTGCTAGTTGCAGGTGCTATTTTTTCCATGTGATAACATGGGTTCCTTGTTATATCACCCTTATAAATGCTATTTAATTTAATGCACCTATATACTTGGTAAAAGTTGGAAGGCTCGGGCTTTCTAGCCTGGTGTTTTGTTCCACCTTTGCCCACTTAGTTTTGGCTACCGGTGTTATGTTCCATAATTGAGCGCTCCTAAGACGAGCGGGGTTGTTATGGTGACCCCTTGATAATTCGGTTTAGATTAAAGTTGTTCTCGCGAGGCCCAACATTGGTACTATTTGCCCAACATAATAATTTTGTTAATTCTGAAAGCATAGGGCGTCATGAACCCGAGGAGTAATTTCACATAATACAGGGAGGGCCAGTGTTGATGGAGCTGGTCCAAAATAGAGCAGCTTACTAACGCTACCCGGGGAAACTCGGCGTCTGGCGTGGTAACCATCGCTCATCTGTCGTGTCCTGAGAATGAGATATGCGGCTCCTATCAGGATCGACGACACGCCAGGCGGCCTTGCTGGATTAGTTTTACCTTTGACGAAATATCTTGTGCATCGGGATTCCGGTGATGCTTTGGATAATCTCAGAGTTGAGGTTTTCCATTAAGGAGTACGACAAGATCGCAAGCTTCGTGATCGAGGATTTCTATGCGGCTTGTGGTAATTTGTGATGGATTAGTTGGAGCACCCTTGCAGGGTTAAATCTTTTGAAAAGTCGTGCCCGTGGTTATGTGGCAACATGGAAACTTTGTTTAACACTGGTTCTAGATAACTTGAAGTTAACTTAACTAAAGCATGCCAATTGAGTGTGTAACCGCGACTGTCTCTTTCATGAGTTCGTTCTCCGAACGAGGACACGGTGGGGTTATGTCTGACGTAAGCAGGTGTTCAGGATCATTCAGTTGATCAACAATAGTTCAAGTCCGCTATGCGTAGATCATCCCCCTCTTTGTTTCTTGTACTCGTAAGTTTAGCCACCAAATATATGCTTAGCCGCTGGTGCAACCTCACCACTTAACCTTACCTCACCCATTAAGCTTTGCTAGTCTCGATACCTTTGGAAATGAGATTGCTGAGTCCCCTGTGGCTCACAGATTACTACAACACCAATTGCAGGTACATGTAAAGATTGCTTGACGCGAGCACGTTGATTGATCATTTGGAGTTGCTTCTTCTTCTTTTCATTAATATAGGATGGGTTCCAGGCGGCAGCCTGGGATAGCAAGGATGGACGTCGTTCGTCTTTTCTCGTTTGTTTTCGTCTGTAGTCGGACCCTGCTCTTCTTCATGATGTTTATAAATTGTACTGATGTGACTCTGATGTAGCCTGTGGCGAGTGTAAGCCAATACCATATATCTCATCTTTTCAGTACATGTACTTGTAATGATATCCATTCTTGCAAAACGACGAGATGCGCTTCTATCCCTGACGAGGCCCTCGTGCCAAATTGAGGATAGGATCGCATCTGGGCGTTACAGTGTGTGTGCATGTGTGTATGTGAGTAAGTAGTGTGTGTGCATGGTTGCATAGACTCACTAGGGGCCATGGTTTAATGACTATTGGGCCCCATGCATTTTATTTTGTGTAATATGTTGTTTTGAGTGTTTTTACTCTTTAGGTAAATTCCAAATCGTGAGATACACAGATTTGGAAAGTTTCCACTTTAGGCAAGACTTGACTTATAAGTTGAATTGGAAACTATGTGCATTTCTTTTCTTGTTTGTGGTGTTTTTCTGCATGCAAACATGGCAATATGATATATGGATTTGGGGTAGAAAATCCCTAGGAATCCAACGGTGGTACTTGTATCTACTTTTGAGAATTTCTGTAGAAAGCTCCTTGTGGTGAGGTGGAAATAGTTTTCTCTGTGTAGGGTGGTTTTTGTGCATGGTTAGAGGTAGTGCATGCATGCATCATTATGTCTGTGGCATCATCTTCTTACTGGTATTTATTTCCTTCTTGTTTCTTTTGGGTAGCTTCTGTGGCTGGAAACGAGTTTGAAGAGTCCGTTGAGTTTGTGCAGGAAGATCAGGATCAGTTCCACTCTGAAGAAATCATAGGCAAGATGATCGTGACCTTGCCACTGTTATTAGCTTTGTTTTTCTTAGTGTTACGGTTCTCTCATTACATCTCCGCTGCCTACCACATGATATATAGGCCATCAAACATTGCCACGAAACCTCAAACACCTCCGCTCCTAGCAAATGTTGTTTGGCTAAGTTAGGCTTGCTCAACCACTAATTTGTTAGCGTTGCTAGTTGTAGGTGCCTACTGGCCCATGTGATAACATGGGCATTTGATATCATCATATTTAATTGCTATTTAATTAACGCACCTATATACTTGGTAAATAACAGAAGGCCTAGCCTTTTACCAGGTGATTTGTTCCGTTGTTGCCTCGTTAGTTTTGGCTACCGGTATTTTATTCCATAACTGAGCGCTCCTAACACGTTCGAGGTTGTTATGGGGACCCCCTTGATAAATCGTTTAGTGATAAGGTGTATCTAGCAAGACCCAACTTTGGTGTTAATTTGCTAATAACTTAATAAAAAGCATAGGGAATAGCTACCCAGAGGAATTTAATCAACCCCCCTCTGCCAGTGCTCCTCGTGAGTGTTGGCCCAAAATGGGCAGACTACGGGGCCACCGCGAGGAAACTCGAGGTCTGGTTTCCGTAGGCTTTCCCATCTGTCGTGTCCCAAGAACAAGATAAGCGGCTCCTATCGGGTTCGTGACACGTCGGGAGGTCTTGCTGGACTTGTCTTGCCTTAGCGATAAATGTTGCGCATTGGGATTCCGGTGAGACTTTGGGTCTTCTCAGAGTTGAGGTTTTTCCACTCAGGAATCTAACGAGATCACGAGTTTCGTGGTAGAGGATTACTATATGGCATGTGGTAATTTATGATGGACTAGTTGGAGCCCCTGCAGGGTTTAATCTTCCAAAAAGCCGTGCCCGCGGTTCTGTGGCAAACATGGATATTTTGTTAACATCTCATTCTAGACAACTTAAAGTAACTCTAAGAAAAACTTGCCAACTCAGTGCGTCACCGTGACTGTTTCCTTCAGAGCTCCTTCTCTGATCGAGAACACGGTGGGGTTGTGTATGACGTAAGTAGTTGTTTAGGATCACTTAGTGATCAATCTAGTTTTCGATCATCTTGCATAGACAACCATATTTAAGTTTTATTCTTCTTAAGATAGCCACCATATATGCTTAGGATGCTGCAACTCAAACACTTAACCCTACATTGCCTATTTAACTTAGTTAGACTCTATACCAAAGTCATGGTATTATTGAGTCCTCGTGGCTCATAGTTTACTACAAAAACCCACAGGTACATGTACCCCAGATGCAGGTCTTCCAGAGGATACCCAACTGAGGTGGGAGTTCAACGAAGACAGTGGCAGGCTGTATGTGACGTACCCCTAGGACTAGTTGCGCATGGTCGTGATCGTGGGACTAGCAAGATGGGATAGCATGATTGTTCCGTTTATCTTGTCCGTAGTCGGACCTGTCTTATGTATGAATGATGAATGCTTGTGTGGATTGTAATTTAGCATGTGGCGAGTGTCAGCCGAATCTTATACTCATCTCTCTATTTATGTAATGGCATTGTTATCCTGCTTGCGATATGCTTTGATGCGACCCTTTCCCCTTTTGAGGCCTCGCCCCCAAGTAAGGGAAGTGTCGCATCTTGGCCGTTACATCGCCCCTACCCATGGGATTCCAATCCTGATATTCCTGTCTCTTCTGCTCCTTCTGGCACCGTTTAGCACAACTCTGAGGCTGCTAAATATTGATGTGTCCGCATTTCCTCACCTCTTCGACCCTTGTTGTTTTCTCTGCTCTTTTTTGGCGTTTTGCTGCCGAAGGGGGAGAGTGTTGGGATTTACGTGTCATGAGTGTTCTTTCATGGTTCATATTTTCACTCGTGATCTCTTTTATCGTTTTCTTTGCTTAGAAGACTAAGTTTTGTGGTGTGGAACTTATGTTTGTTTGCATTTTTAATGTGTGTGAGACTCCTATGAGATTACGTCATATGGCGTGAGACATATGCTACCGTAGTTCTATCATATGGCTTGAATTTCGTGAGATGTTTTTATTGTGCCCTTATGATCATGCTCACTTCACTTCTTGCAGCTATATTACTCTCAATTGTTACATATATGCAAGCAGTGTTTGTCTATAAAATATAGGGGGAGTGTTGAACCTAGTGTGTGCACTTTGCATTGCAAAAGCATACTTAAATAGTGCACACATTTAGGGGAAGCGTTTTAATATTTTGTAGACTATGGGGTAACATTTCTATCTCATTTTTATCCTCTATGCAAATCCCGCGTTGTCATCAATCCACCAAAACGGGGGGGGTTGTAAGGGCATATTTCCACCCCAGTAGTTTTGGTGATTGATGATGACACTTTTGCGGACTAATCGTGTGCCATAAGTCTTACAGGTATTTCCTCGGTTTGCACAAACACGACTGTTGCCTCTCGGTGTTTTCATGTGAAGACGGTTTTCGCTCTGCCTCTTCGTTGTCGGTGGACTTGAGTCGTATGAAAAGCCGTATATTAAGAGGGGATTCGCTTTGGAAAAGTCTGGGTGGAATCATCACGTACACTTTTTTCCTCACCCCTTTTCCGCTTCGATGGAGCTTTTCTACCTTGCCTAACCCTGCCATACAAATTCCAAGCGGTATTACATCTTATCTCCAGTAGTCCGCCCGGACGGCGGTAGTACGGGTGAGAGCGGTAGTGCTCTGCTGGTGCCTCTGGCCTGTACCGCTTCGGGCGTTACTAGGTGCTCTGCCTCGGTTCTGACCTGTCCTCCCTGTACCTGAGAGGTAGTACCGCTCCCCTGAGCGGTACTACCTGTTATCATTGGTACTACCACTCCCAGGAGGGTGGGTAATGGTAGATTCCGTCCTCCACTATATAAAGGGGTTCTTCTTCCCTGAGAACCCCACCCTTTTCCCCCTAAGCTCCAATGTTTCTCCAAGCTCCATTTTAGCCCTATCTCTCTCCCTAGCCAACAAAACTTGTTGATATTCTATGGTTTAGTTGAGACGACCTTGATCTAAACTTGCACCGATTCCCCCACTAATGCCTCGCGGATCTTGTTACTCCTGGGTGTTTGAGCACCCTAGAGGTTGAGGTCACCTTGAAGCCATATTCCATTGTGGTGAAGCTTCGTCGTCTTATTGGGGGCCTCCAATAAAGATTTGGCGATTGCCCCAACCTTGTTTGTAAAGGTTTGGTTGCCACCTTCAAAGGCACCACTTAGTGAAACCATGGCGCCTCGCATTATTTGAGGGCGTGAGGAGAATATGGTGGCCTTAGTGGCATCTTGGGGAGTATTGTGCCTCCACACCACTCCAATGGATACGTACTTCCCCTCAAAGGGAACGAACTTCGAAAACACATCCTTGTCTTCATCGATTCCACTCGTGGTTATTTCTTACCTTTACTTGTATTTACTTCTTGCTTATTATTGTTGTTGTTACATCATATAGGCTGCTAGCGTAGTTGCATATCTACACAACCTATTTGCTGCCAAACCTAATTTGTTTAAAGGAAGTTTAAAATTTGTTATTTGCCTATTTCCCCCCCCCCTCTAGTTAACCATATCGATCCTTTCATCCAATCATGAGTGTCGAGAGAAATTATTGTTCAAAAAATTTATGCTCGGCTTTCTCGTAATGATCGAACCATGCTCGATACTTCTTGCTTTTGTTCTTTTATGATGAGGACTAGTGAATTCAGGTGGGATCTGTTAGAAAGAATGAAATTTAACTCTGAAGAGTGAGGTATAAAATCTAGGTCTCATTGTGTAAAATCTTTTACGATTATTGATGCTTTAAAGGATTTTAGCACCAAGTATGGACTTGACTCTGA